>NC_137737.1:91375988-91975988 GCF_963264785.1 Psittacula echo | reverse complement strand
GCTACAGCATTTGCCAACGCTACCACAAGTGATTTCATTTTTAACTAGTTCATTATCCCTCCTACTGAAAGCTATGCTGTGAGGTGGCTTCATGTTTCAGTGGCCTTTGGATATGGACTTGACCATGCTGAGCATGATTTTCATACTGTGATTAAAGAATTCTTGCCATTTGTTTCCCTGAATTAGAGAAAACCCAATGTTTGGCTAAAAGACCAAGTTACTGCTTTAAACAACTGAGACGGTTGCGGTTCAGCCATGTGTGACTGGCCGATTTGGAGTGTTTGATCTAATCTGTCTTGAGGTCCAGGCTCAGAGAAAGACTTTTGCCAAAGATGTCAAGCATAGCAAAACTTGTGTTCAGGTGAAATGCCCAGGTGGAAAGAGCCAGCCAGAAGGAATGCTCCATTAACCTGCCACAGTAAACTGTGATCCTCACCAGCTTAACAAGTTCTACTGAATCTCTGGCAATCACTGTGGCAATAGTGAAGTTTTCTGTGTTGTGTGATGGTCTGAATCAACAGCGTAAGCTCCTGATGAGTATCTGTTAATACACAGCTAAAATAAGTAAGCAGAAAAGCAGATATGCTTTACTCCTTTATTGTGCTTGGGGTTAATTTCCACTACAGTCTTTCAGATTCGGTTTTATTTCCCTTGACATGTAAATGGCCGGAATCTGTTTAATGCCATGGAGACAGGCAGGGCAGCCAAACTTCAAAGACAAAATTGAAACCTTCCAGCAAATTACTGAAAACTGCAGCCTGGTGCAAATGGATTTTCAAATGAAACCATATGCAGGGTAGCCTTCTAACTCTTGCTAACCTGTCTATTTTTTGGAAGGTATGGACATGTAGCATGTACCTTGGGTCTTGTATTTTGCTTTTCATCTGCAGTCTTTCAAAGTGCATCCAAAGGAAGTGCTGGCATACAATGTTACCTCCAAGTAGACAGCAAAAATTGCAGCTTGCAGGGAACCTGACAGAGGAGAAGTCTGACACTTGTGCAGATTTGTGGTTCCTCTTACTTGTCTGTCTGTCTTTTTTGCAAATGTCACTTTTCCAGATTCTGATAAATACTGTGATTTTCTGCATCCTAACAATGGTGTCAGAGGTTTGGTTAATAACCATTGCCTTTATGTTCTCAGCCTCTTCCTTTACCTTGATAGGATGATCTGTTGGTTGGCATGAAATATAAGTAATCAATTTTAGCTATAACCCAGTCTTTTTGCTTCTCATGTTGACACTCAAAACTTCTAACTTAAATGTGGTTTGGTTTTTTTTCTTTAATAAAAAAAACAAACTCCAGACACATCAATCCTTGTTCATTCTTCAGAATGAAGATAAACAGCATGTTGTGCTGCCATGCCTATTTCAGTGCTGTAAGGTGTCCATTTCCCCTTCTGAGATGAATATTTGTAACAGAGCAAGAAGCTGGATTCTGCAGCATGATGAGAAATTGTCTTGACTTGTATGATTCCTTTGTGTCAATGAGGAGATTAGAGTGCTGGGCTTTTCAATACAATAAACCTAGGTCTGGCATTGGATTTTTCTAACTAAGCAGTGGCATCATCTGAGAAGTGGTTTCTCTAAGCTTGAAATATTGTTTATTTTAACTTTTTAAACTTATACTAGTAAGGATTTGTGGGTTTTTTTGGGGGGGGGGTGTTTGTTTGTTTGCTTGGTTTTTTGTGTTTTGTGTTTTTTGTTTTTTATTTATTTTTTATAAATCCACATCCACATGGCTGTTCTGCCATCTTCTGCCTTGCTAGAAATAAATGTAATTTGTAGTGATTTTCCTTAATTGCATCTACTTGGCTAATTATGTTTGTGTTTAAAAAGAATTATGTCTTCCTGGCTGCCCACTAAATAAAATATTTTTAGTGGCAAGCTTCCCTGGTCTTTCTCTGTTTTCTTTAAATTGCTGATTATAAACCTGCAGTAGAAGAGGTTTTTACTGACTTTTCTGAACCTCTAGATTTCTGGTTCTCTTCAGAGAGAAGCAAGTAATTGGAGTTGATTCTTTGGAGAGATCCTATGACTTAGTGTATAAAAGAACAAAGAGTGAAGAGTGCTGAAGTCTGTTGGTTGTCTGAATAAACAGGTAAATTCTTAAAGAATTTGTCTTTGCGTTTTAAATCCATAGAGCTTCTGAGGAACTACGACCTTAGAGCTTTGTCCTCACCTTCTCCCTTTGTGGTCACTGCGTCTATGTTTGAGATCTTTGAACTTTGTTTACTGGCAGTAGCTGTCAGGGTGATCAATAATTTATACGATTTATATGGAAGTTTTAGCACTTTGTAAGACTTTGTACCAGGTAAGGGAATAGGGAATTAATGCTAATGTTAGCATGCATGTGGAATTTATTTTCTGCCTTGAAAAGTGCTACAAATAGTATGCATTTAAGTAAAAAACAAACAAAAAACTCCGCAACCAAAACAAAGAAACAAAAAAAAAAAAACAAAACCCATAGAAACAACTGACTGTGAATTATGTAAACGTAAGCAGTATGTGTTATTATGCTGGAGGAGAGGAGTGGTTCTAAAGAACTCTTAGTTTTATCTAGACATAGGTAAATGTAAATTTCCTGCAGCATACATGATGTGATTTTTCTAGAGGAGTCTGCACTCTTTTGGTTTTACAGGTCAGCAGGTGGTGGTGGTGATGTGGATCTTGTTCTGTATGTTCAAAGTGATGATCTATAAGGTATAGTGTAAGATACCAGGTTTTAGAGCAGCCCTTCTAGGTTTTGCCCTCTGGCCACAACACAGCTTTGTGCCCTCTTTCTTGCCTCAGTACTCAACTTTTGAGAAACAGCTTTTGGCATGACAGGCCCCATACCAGGCTGTACAGTGTGGCCCGTAAGAGTTTATGTTGCGAGGGAGTCTGAAAGAATTGTTAGCTTAAATTAGTAGTGATGTTACACTGCTGGAACTTCCCCCTGTAGGCAGTTCTTTACTAGGCATATAGCTGTACAGCTACACTAGCAAACCTCCTGGGTATGGGTCAGAAACAGAACCTGTAACTTGGTTGGCTGGGGTAGCAGGGACAGTGCTGGCTTCCTTTATATAAGCCAGAAGTTACTTCTAGTTTGTATGTCTGACTAGGCAGTACAGTTGGTCTTAGAGAAGTCTATGCTAGAGGAAGGTTGCCAGTAGAGCCTAATCAGTAAACTATTTTGTTGTAGACAGTCATAGTGTCCTATTTAAAAACAAGTTAAAAGAATTGGGAATAGTTGAGTCAAGCACATGTACATTCAAAATGTGTATGATATGAAAGACGTGTGTCCATATGGAAAATTCTGTTTTTACCATTGCATCTATTTAAAACCTCTTTCGTGGAGCATTCAAATGCATACATGTAAGAAAGCAAAAATGTCTTTTGAAACTTCGGTACTGCCATTACCATAAGATAATGGAGAGTCTTTACTAAACTCCCCTGTGATTCTCTTCTGATAGCATTTGCCTCTTTCTCCTTGTTCTCTTAGGTCAGCTTGCTTATGCTGGTGTTCTGTGTTATTTCTCAAATGCAATTTAAATACATTACCTAGAATCTATCTCTCTAGCAAAATGGCACCTATATCCCACTGTTATACAGGTGCAGGAGGGCAATGGTCAAGTCACTCGAGGGAAGAGTAGCATTCTGTGTCATGTGTTTGATGGTATCATCTCTTAGAGGCGGCTGCCACTTCAGGAAACCCATAGCTTAGCTTTACGGCATTCTACCTCTTCCTCTGGGGATGCAGAACTGTAAATTATATTTTGAGTGAAATCATGTAGGTTAAGAAGTCTCAACATAGGTTTTTGTTCTCCTCATTCTAAGATACTTTTTATCTCCTCAGCTGTATGCTTGAACCTGAGGGGCATGTAGTATTCCAAGCAGGTCAGGAGAGGGAGCTGGCAGTCTAGGGGTGAAAAAGAACCTTCTTTCCATACAAATAACCATTTCTTTTATTATGCCTCTGAGTGTCAAAGTGTGATGGGTAAGCTGTCTGTGTCTGAAATAACAAGAGTCTGGACCCACTTCTAGAACATTAAATTACCAGGAAGGATTTTTTTGCTACTTTGTTCTGTTGCTTATGGTAGTTTTTATCTGTTGCCTGAGAATCCTATTTAGAAGTGTTGACAGTGCTTTTCTCTTGAAAGAGGTCTGTGTTGCCAGCAGTACATGTGGGTGATAGGGACAGTAAACAGAAACTCTCACCTTTATCCGAGTCCAATAAAACAAAAATGTTGGTGCTGATTGTAATGTTGCCAAGAGTAATTGCACTTATAGGGCACCCATCACAGTATCTGCTTGCCCTTCATGTGGCTTTTGGAGAGATTAAAGTCTCTTCAAAACAGCATGCCCTTCGGATGACCACTGACATGATCAAAATGTAAAACTGCCCTGCGTAAGGATTTCCCCACTGTGGTGGGTTAGCCTTAGCCAACAGGCTCCCACCCAGCCCCTCATTCATCCTCCCCATCTGCAGGATGGGGAAAATATGGAGAGGAAAAAACAGGAATAAGAAAGCTCGTGGGTCAAGATAAAGACAGCTCCTTCCCAGGCTGAAATCTACTCCCTTCACTCCTGACTTTTGTACCCGCTTTCTTTCCACCACCACCACCTGTGACCAGTGAGTCCATTGTGGAGATGGCTGGAACCAGCTCCAACATCTTCCCTGAAAAAACTGCGCAGTGATGAAATTCTGCTTTCCAGATAACATAGGTCTTGAGACATGGTGATTTCATGCTCCTCTTTTAACCAGCTGAACGGACTTCTGATGCGCTAGGTATGCTACTTCAGTTCTTGAAGGGCTATGCTATAAGGCACGGTTAGCGAAAGTATGTGTGTTGAAAACAACTGCAAGAACAGATTTCAGTAAAAGTTAGCATTGTGCATATCGTTATACACAGCTGGTCCACCTGTATTTGCCCTCTTGAGAAGGAGGGAGAATATATTTTGGAGGTGGGGAAGGAAGTGAGTGGAAGCAGGGATGCGTGAACTGGCAAAGAAAACCTTATACTCACCCTTCAAATCTCACCTGACTTTCTTGAATCTGTTTTAAGTAGTGCCGTACATATGACATCTTTCCAACAATTTACTAGGCGTGGTTTTGGACTCTTCAATTATTGTTCTGCTTGTAAGGTAATTCCGTCTTTGCTATATTTTCTGTGTATTCTCTATGGTGCTGTGCTGCTCTTCTAATCTTTGATTCATCTCAATGAGTTTGTACTCTAAGAGTAATTAGAAATGTTTTTTTCATTCCTATTGCAGAGCTTGAAAATAGTATACTGTTCTTCCCCACCCTTTAGTCTTTTTTTTATATATATTTACAAGTGTCTGCCCTTACATAGCAGGCAGAAAGCTTAGGCTAACACAAGAGACCTGGCTGATGTCACGCTAGCATGGTAATGATACCATGATCTGACTAGAAACCCAGTGCCATTTGGGTTTATGTAGTGCTTTGGCTGGTACATATAAAAAATGGTGATCTATTTATTCTTGTTCAGGTTTCTCTTCCCTGTCAGTTCTATAGACTTTCTATCTTCAATCCTTGCTGTCCTGTGAAAAGAGGCAGAGGTGCTATTTGTCTTTTGCAGTCATTAATCGCTATTTCCAGCTTCTTCTAGCAGGGAGTAAACACTGATTCTTCTTGTCAGTAATTGATGGAGACATGAGAGTTTGAGTGCTGTTGGGAAATGCTGCTGTGCAGCAATAGTAAGGTTTATTATACCCAGTGTTTGGTGATTACTTCTTTTTCTTATAGCTATAATAATTTCTTTTTGCAAATTCTCATCATCATCTTAGGTGCGGAAACCTAGATCACTTGCTTTATGTACCACTCACAGAGACAATGTACTTAAATAGTACTGTGCTGTTTCTTGAGGTTTCCCTGTCTCCTTGATGGGATGTGGCTGGTAAGAGTCCTAGTATTTAAGAGTTATTTTTATCATAGGCTTTGAGAGTGGCTTGGTTTGTTGGTTGGGGAGGTTTTTTGCTTTGGTGTTTTGTCATTTTTTGAGTTTTGCTTATAAGCTTCTTTGCTCAGGAAATCACAATTTTAGTTTAGGGACTTGACAAAAATGACTGGCAGTGAAATGTTTATGCTTTCAAGGTTATAATAAGTAAATGCCATTCAGTGGATTTTTTTGTCTTCTGATGAATGTCTGAGGGTTTGGTGCTCTGTGTGTGTTTGGCATTTTCTGTTGTTTTGGGGTTTTTTGCAAGGGGAGGTTAAGGTGATTTTTTGCTCTCATTTTTAGCTAATTTCTCAGAAGAGTTAGAATTAATTTTGTTCTCCTTCAGCTAAAAGTTCATATGCATCATCAGTTGCATTTTCTTCTGGGCACGTTCAGGAATGCTGCTTGTTTCTGTGGTCTGTACTACATTTAAACATAATTTGCATGCAGTAGCAGGCTCTGAAGCAATCGTTATTTGAACAGTGGCACATTTTCAAGGGAGCTTGGAGCCAGAACTGAAAACTTGAGTCAATGGTTGACTGGTAAGAAAATAACCTAACATCTTTGCATAGCTTGAACAAGTTAGCCAGCCTCATAGAAGTATGATATGTTAAGAAATAACTTGCTTTTCTTTCAATCTAAACACTGAATTTATTTTATATTGAAATAAAGCAATATTTGCATAATTTCAAGAAGTGCAGCTGTCTCCACAATATTATGAATCTGTTCATTAGGCCCCTTGGGAGAAGGGTGGAATAGGCACCAACGTCATGGCTAGTTTGCAGAGAGCAGTGTGCCCTCTGCAAAGTATCATCTCTGGATGGAGGCATGGAGACTGGAACTTGAAAAGTGTTACCATCTTTGACAGTGCTACCTATAGCAGTGTTGCTGGGATGGACAGCGTGGTTTTCAGTGCAGCTTTTGTAAGCCCAGCCATGGCCTGAAATACACATAATTGGCTGAAGCTGTTAGATATCATAGCAACTGTGATGTATAATATGCATCTCTTTTTAGTTGTGCTGACTCTAATGTGCCTACAAGAGTCATGATCCAAAGGATGATTTCACTGTAGTCACATACCCCCTAATGACTAAGCTTAGAGGGTGCAGAGAGTGGTGTCTGTACCACCTTCTTCCCAAGGGTCCTAGTGAACAGATTTGTAAGAATATAGAATTTTGTTGCATTTTTGTGCTTAAAATTCTGTAAATGCTGTTTTATTTCAGTACAGGTGGCTGTGTTTGAGAAACTGACTAGAAGAAAGCAAGTTAAAGAACTGAAGCATCATAGAAATGTTTTGGCTTGGAAGGAGCTTTAAAGATCATCTAGTTTCGTGGGCAGGGGTGCCTCACACTAGACCGTGTCACCCAAGGCTCTGTCCAACCTGGCCTTGAACACTGCCAGGGATGGAGTGTCCACAACTTCTCTGGGCAACCTGTGCCAGTGCCCTACCACCCTCATAGTGAAGAACTTCTTCCTAATATCTAGCCTAAATCTACCCTCCTTCAGTTTAGAGCAATTCCCCCTCGTCCTATCTCAACAAGCCCTCGTGAAAAGTCCCTCTCCAGATTTCTTGTAGGCCTCCTTTAGGTACTGGAAGGTTGCTGTAAGTTCCCCCTGGTGCCTTTTCTTCTCTAGGCTGAACAGCCCCAACTCTCTCAGGCTGTCTCCACAGGAGAGGTGCTCCAGCCCCCTGATCATCGTGGTGGCTTCCACTGCACTTAAAAGAGCAGGTCCACATCCTTCTTGTGTTGGGAGCCCCAGAACTGAATGGAGTACTGCAGGTGGAGTCTCACCAGAGAGGAGTAGAGGGGAAAAATCACCCCCTTCGACCTGCTGGTCATGCTTCTTTTGGTGCAGCCCAGGATACGGTTGGCTTTTTGGGCTGTGAGCACACACTGCTGGCTCAGGTTGAGCTTCTCATCAGCCACCTCCGACAAGTCCTTCTCCTCAGGGCTGCTCTTAAGCCATTTGTGCTTGGGATTGCCCCAACCCAGGTGCACTCGGCCTTGTTGAGCTTCAAGGTTCTTGAAGTGTGTCAAGGTCCTACTGGATGGCATCCCTTCCCTCCAGTGTGTCAACTGCACCACACAAGCTTGGTGTCATCAGCAAATTTGCTGAGGGTGCACTCAATCCCTCTGTCTATGTCGCTGGCAAAGATGTTGAACAGGATCAGTCCCAACACTGACCCCTGAGAGGACACCACTCATTACTGGTCTCCAACCAGATATCAAGCCATTGACAACAACTCTTTGGGTGAACCATCCAGTCAATTTCTTATCCACAGAGTGGTCCATCCATCAGATCCATGTCTCTCCAGTTTAAAGACAAGGATGTCTCATAAGACAGTGTCAAATGCCTTGCACAAGTCCAGGTAGATGACATCAGTTGTTCTTCCTTTATCCACCAACTCTGTCACCCTGTCATGGAAGGCCACCAGATTTTTCACTAAGGGCATGATTTGCCCTTAGTGAAGCCATGTCGGCTGTCACTGATCACCTCCTTATTTTCCACATGCCTTAGCGTAGTTTTCAGGAGGACATGTTCCATGATCTTGCCAGGCACTGAGGGAAGACTGACCACCCTGTAGCTCCCTGCGTCTTCCTTTTTCCTTTTTTTAAAAATGGAGGTTTCCCTTCTTCCAGTCAGTGGGGACTCCACCGGACTGCTGCAACTTCTCAAATACAGTGGATAGTGGCTTAGCCACTTTATCTGCCAGTTCCCTGAGGACCCATGAGTACATCTCATCAGGTCCCCTGGACTTTTGTACCTTTAAGTTCCTGGTATGGTCTCAAACCTCATCTTCTCTTACAGCGGGTGGTTCTTTGTTCTCCCAGTCCCTGCCTTTGCCTTGTGGTTGGAGCAGTGTGGCTGGAGCACTTGCTGCTGAAGACCAAGGCGAAAGAGTTGAATACCTCAGCAAGGATAGCTGGTAACAAGCACGAGGAGTCGAGACTAGTTAGAAGCCCAGATGGCTTTAAGCATGTTTAGCCTTCAGTATGTCTGAAATGCTGGAAAACAACTTTGCCCATGACTCTTAAAAAGCAGAGCAAATTCTCACTACTAAGCAATATGGCCGGCACATAAAGCTTTAGTTATAGGTTTGAAAAATGGATTAATAACAGTTCAGGTTTAAGAGGACTGAGCAGAATATAGTTGGCTACCATGTTCCAGGAAATGCCTGGGAGAGGAAATGCTGATGTGTCAGAGCAGATGTGGAGCAGAGAATCGCCAGCTACAAATGCTCCTTTAGTAACTTACTAGAAGCTAAAACCTAGTGTTTGTGGCCGTGAGATCATAGCAGCCCACTCTGAAAAAATATTTTATGTATTGCAGAATACATGATCCTGTGTTTTCTTTAGAAAAAGAATCTAAATCTACCCTACCTACTCATTCCTGCTACTATCCCCTGTTCAGTTTGGGACACATTACAGTAAAATGGCTTTGACCTTTTTCTTGGCAGTAGTTTATTTTCCTTTTTTTTTGCTATCATTTTGTCAACTTGCAGGCTGTTTCATGTACCTCCTGGTGTATTTGACAGGTTGTTTTAACACGCACAACTTCACCTATTTCTGAAATCTGCTAATAGTTAGTTTGTAATACTGTGACCTCAGCTCTCTAGTATGACCCAATAAATACAGCCACTCCACTTGGGTTCACGTAATGCACTGTGTGCTTGGTTACCCGCATATACTTCCGTTTGGGGAAGATGTGCAGAGAAGCTCTCCAGCTTTGCTGTGTGTGCTTTGAGAGTGGTTGATAGCATTCTTGCACTGTATCTGCTCTAAAATGGGACATTTCTGGCTTGCATGTCTCCTTTTCATGCCCTTTGGCAAAAAGCTGTCAAACAACTCTGGAATAGCTAAAGTCAACAGTGATCAGCCTGTTTAGACAGAGCCAGTTGGTATAAGATGTCCCTGGCTAATAAATTTGCCCTTTCCTTCATGCCCACCAAAAGCATGTTAAAACCTGTTGCCTATTCACATGTCAAGTCTGGAAGAGTTTCTAATTAGAGAAGTTAATCTTTGTTTTGTCAGGTTTTAGCTGACAAGAATTTCCACAGATTCCCTGAGAGTGGAAGTCTTAGACAGCTAAAAATTTAGCCCACTTGAAATGTGGGCCATGCAGCTGTCACTGTGACTCTACGTGGTGCTTTATACCGATGCCGATTTGGGTCTTCATTGGAGGACCCAGCAATAAGTTCTCTTTAAATGTAAGAATTTTCTTTGATGCTTTGATGATTTGTGGTACCAAAGAAAATATGATGGGGAAAAGGTGAGGGGAGGGGGTATTTAAGAAGGGTTTCCAGGTTACAGAGTGGAGGAAACTAGCACAACTGTCAGGCAGGACAGGGTGACTGACATGAAACACCTTTTCCTAGATTACAGATAGATTAAATACAAGAAGTTCTTTACTGTGAGGGTGGTGAGGCACTGGTACAGGTTGCCCAGAGAAGTAGATGTATATTGCTTGTTGCCATCTACTCCCTTTTTTTAATAAACACTTGTCTTTTTCATCTGACAGTTCTGAACCATCTGTTTAGCAAGGTATGACTGTAAAATAGCTTAAATTTCTGTATTTTCAGCTGTCTCTTCAAAAATATGCACAATTTGAAGGTCTGTAGAGAAACTGTGATTTGCTAAATTCCAACTGATTAGACTTACTCAGAAAATTTTCTTGTAAGAGATGAGCTTCATGTTCTTTATATGGTAGCAGGTTTTGAAAGAGGAAGCATTTTTTTATCTTTTTTGTTATCTAGAAGGAGGGGAGAAGGAAAAGACTGTGAAGATCAAAAGTTTCTTATAATAAGGACATTTTTTCCATTACGGACCACTTTTACTCATGCGTATGCAATTCCTGAGGAAAAACCCTTCTATTTTGCCTATACCAGTTATATTAAATGCAATTATATAGCATTTAATTCGAGGCACAGGTACCAATTTACCATTTTGCAGTTTGACTCCCTAGCTTGTCATGCAGTGAAGAGGCAGAATGAAGGAGAACAGGTCATCCCTTACTGTTAGTAGAGGAAAGGCATTAGTCACTTTTATCTCCCCTTTTAGTGTAACATCTCAAAGAAAGTTTTTTGTCAGCAGTTTGTTGGCTGTAGCAGCTTTATCATCTAAGCAGTGTGAGCTGCTGGGAAAGCTCATTTAGTGACAAGTTAAATGTTATAATCTCCTGTAAACTATGTATGTAATACTGCATTTTATGGCCTAGCCGTGCCGTACAGAGCTATTCTCTGTGTAACACACATGTTGAACATTAACTTTTATTTGGGTACAGAAGGTGGAGTGTGCTCTCTCTGGTTTCTATTGGGTGTGTGACAGTCGAAGATAAACATACTGATGGTTAATGCCATAAAGCAAGCAACCAGAAGTAGAGAGATCATAGGGCATCAAATCAGTTTTTCCTAGTTTTATGAATTTCTCACTTCTTGCTGTTTCTTTTTCATTGCTTTGAAGGATTTTCTCCTCATTTGAACAGAATGAGTTTAAATTCTGTTGTGTTTTGGTATGGCTTCTTTTAACAAGTGCTGAATTGACTGCATATCAGAAAATGTGTTCTGGATACTTTTTAGCAAATTTTTGGTTTATAGCAGTTATTGTACATCTAAAGATGATGGTTTCTTAGGAATTTATTGCTATAAGGACCTGTTGTATTCTCATTTTCTTTAAGAATGTCTTATTATTTGCCTCTTGCCCTCCCAGATCAATCAAGCAGTACCTTACAATGATAAATTAGTGACTGATTTAGGGTTTTTTGCAGCTTGTTTTAATGGAGCTCCTAATACTGCTCCTGAAATTTGGTAAGATTTGACTTCTATGCTTCTGCTTTGTTAGTTTAAAACAAATAAACAAAAAACCCAAACAAAACCCCACCAAAACACCAAAACCCCCTCAAAATTTGATATGTGCACCTAAGCTTGCTTGGTCTTATTTGAAAAATAGAGTAAGATTAAACTCTTTATCTTGCCTTTGCTGAAGAAGACAGATTTTAGACAGGTTGAAGTCCTGGACAGCAGTTCTGCATCTTACGATTGATGCTGCTTTTGTGCAGAAGACCAAACTAATGGAACTGAATGCTGTTCTGTTCTTCAGCTGAAATCAATTAATTTTGCTACATTTTGGGATGAAGTGTGAATGCCTAATATGTTAGAGCTTTAAAAAAAAAAAACACCTCAAAGGTGTATGAGGTACAGCAGGCACAAAAGTGTTACCAGATCTGTACTTTCCTGTGTAAAATATGCCTGTAGCTTTGGTCTCTTACTGAGATTTATGACCCCTCATGTATTTTTAGGGGGTTTTGTGCTCAGGAACTTGAAAACTTCCTTCCCTAAGTAACTCAACAGGGTTTGCATGAAAACTTGTTTTGTTATTCCCTCTTAATACTACCCACCTGTAACCTCCAAGCTTTGCCTCTTCTAGTGGTTGAAGTTGAAGCACTGGGTATCTAAATTCTTGGCTTAACCTCAGAACAAGTATACAGGCCAATAGAGACTAGCTTTAGGATCAGCTAAATTTTCTACTAGTACTGCAGCCCATGATTGGGGTTCGTTTTGTTTCCATGCCTATGTGTTTCAGATGGCATGCCAAGTAAGAACTGTAGACTTCTTTTTTTCCTTTTTTGTTTCTCCTTTTAACGGATGTAAAAGTTATTGCAGTTAGCAACATTACTGAAAGATTCTTATCAAATTCAATTAATTTTCCTCAAAGTGCTGCTCAAGTATTCAAGCTGTCCAGAATTTATGTTGTAGCTGGAGTGCTGGTGTGGCACTACATGGCTGCAGATTTCGGGCAGATGTCAAGCAAGCTTTTCCTGGAGAATCTGGCTTTCTGAGGTTTAAAATGCCGGCTCTGTGACTTACAGGATATAAGCCTTTCTTTTCTCTGCAATACTTAAAGTTACAGTGAACTTTGACAGTTTTCTTTGAGAGTGAAGTCTAATGCTGTTGGAATAGCTGCAGATAGGAACAATGTGTCACTGTGGCTTTCTTGAAGAAAATAAATGCCAACACAATTCTTTAGAATAATTAGTAATTCTATTTAGATATTGTTTTCTATTGTGCATCTCCTCTTCCCCATTTGAACTTAAAAGAAACCCAAACAAACAAACCCACACCCACTCACAAAAAAAACCCAAAACCTTTGTTTTCTGTTACAGAAAAATGCAAAAGGACAGGAGTTGTTTGACCAGATTGTATATCATTTGGACCTTGTGGAAACTGATTACTTTGGCTTACAATTCATGGATGCTTCCCAGGTTACAGTGAGTATAACTTTAGGTTATTTTTGTGTTCTGTGATAGGTTATGTTGCCTATTATAAATGTTTTACTGGTGCTGTTGCATGGAGAGATGTAGGCATTAGGGGACATACTGCTGAAACAGCTGATACCATGTTTGGGTCTTGCACATAAAGCCAAATCCTCTAAATGAGTCATGTGGCACTTTATATGATATGCACATGACATGACTGCACATAAGTGAAAAAACAATAATTGTGGGTAGAGAAAAATGTTTTATGTTTAGTAGGCTCATGATATTAAAAACGGTTTACATCTCTCTTGTAAGCAAGGGTTTCTTGTAACTCTTATCTTTGCTGTTCCATATAGAGATTATTTTACTTTGTAGAGTTTAGTTTCATTTAATTGTATTTGAAGTAGAGAAAATGTTTCCTTCTTTTCCCGTGTCCAGTGACCTCCAGCATCTACAGGTAAAATGAGGAAAAGGAAGGACTGTATTTACAGATGCAGGTAGATAGATATATTAAGAAGATAAGGTTGAAAGACTGCAACCTTGTGGTTAAACTTTATTGCTGTATATTTAATCTTTTCCTTTCTTCTCCTTATGTGCTGAGGTATTGATATGACAGCAACCTGGGTTGTGAACAACGAATATGCAGACTTGAAAAATAAGCGTTTGCTTTTAGGTTATCTGGTCACTAAATAATTTGTTCCATAAAGCAACAGGTGACAGATGTATTTAGTGCTATTAGAATAAGATAGTCAGAAAATATAGCCACTATGTTGACATCTTGTTGAGCGTAGGTAGGTTCTACCTTTATAATCTCAGAATTCTCAGCTTTATTCTCTAGCAAGCTTGGAGCAATGTGATTAGGTGAGATCAGTGTTTTATCAGCTTGTGTGATCATCTGGTTTACTAGTGACTTTGGACAAGTCTTCTGTTTGTTGTTTAAATATTATAATGATTTGCCTATTGAGAAAGGGAATCTGTGCTTTTGGGGAAAAACGGTATTACCTATTTAAACATTATCCTGATATCCCAGTTAATTTAAGGGTATGTACTTATCATTGGAAACTGATGTTTGTAGTATGCTCATAATGGGATTGGGATTTTTAGGTAGATAGTCTGTATGTTGCTGATAAAATTTATTACATAAATTGTGCGTCTTTTTTTTGATGGACCTGATAATAAAAGACATAGCTAATAGAGCAGAGCTTCCTCAGAATAGCAAAATGGATTATATTATTACTGATTGTCAAATCACCTAAAACTTGATAGCTAGGAGAAGTTACCTAGGAAGGAGTTCTGTAATGTTTTGAAAGAAGGGAAGCAGAAAGGGAGAGTGAAGCATTCTTTCCTAGCAAGAAAGAGGTCAGATGAAAAGCAGACGACCTGGCTGAGGTAGCAGAGAATGCTCTTTTTCCTTCCGTATTTGCAAAACTGAAGGGCTCTTTTGAATAGTAAAAGATGAAGCAGAGATGCAAGCAAGTATGTTTTCCATAGGTAATTGTATTCCTGGCGTTCAGGGCAAAATGTGCCTTTATGTGGAAGTATTTTAGCTTTGTATGCTATTTCTTTCCTCTACGTTGGGTGGGGAGTAAAACATTGTGTCTACAGTTACAAGAGGGGTAAGTGCTATGAACAGCATCTGGGGGGGCTAAAAAAGCCAGTGATGGTTGGAGAGCTTTAATAGCAGGGTTATGGCTACCTGGATTAAGAGGAGTGTTTAGGGCAGAGTTCTTCACCTCCGCTTGGAGTGTGAGGCTGAAAGCTCTCATTTAGGTTGTGAGTTTGGGGGTTTTTGTCTAGCTCAAGCTGATCAGAGAGTAGAGCTTCAGGAGCTTTAAGGCACAGGCTTTTATGTTTCCCAGCACCCTGTGCAAAAAGGTTCCATGACTTAACATCCTTCCTTGGTCTGTTTTGAACTTGTGACCTACTCATTTCATTTGCATGGCTATTAATGTATAGCTTCTGTGTGCCTCTGCTTAGTGCCAGCCCAGCCACTAAGTGACGGTTGCAGGACTGGGAGGTTAAAGTTCTGTAAACTCCTTGAGGCTCTGAGCCTTTCTGTTTGTTATATTTTGTTAAGTGCTAAACATATTTAAGCCCCCATTATAAATAAGAGAGTAGAAAATAGTCTTTGAATAGTGGAAATTACTTCTGTGTGCTTCCAGACCAGCAGCCTTTGAGTGCACTATTTCCTGCAGTCCTGTAACTTTTGTCAGAGATGGGACAAGCAGTATTGATACCTGCGATTTAAAACAAAAAAAATCATTATTAGTGCTGGTCTGTTTCAAAAAAGAAAAAAACTTTGAACGGCTTCTTTTTAATACCCAAAAAAAAGGTTTTCAATACAACCAAAAACCGTAACGTTGTGAAAAGCAGGATTTCAGCAGCAAGGCAGAAAATGCTGTAAAGCCTAATTCAATGAACTCTGCAGCAGTTTGTATCTTGTGCTCTTTGAAGATATCCATGAATAGAAGAATGTAGACAGTCATCAAGTAGTTTATTCTAAAGCAAAGCTTTGTGTAGTGTTGTATTTTATCTGATATTACCTCCAGAAGTAGAAATACTCTGGATGACATGGATTGTTAAGTATTATTAGTGTGCAGAAGAATTGATCTAGTAGAAAACCTTTATTCATAAGTGAGGCTTAAAAAGCAACACAGATATAATGACTGCTGATGTTCAGCTTCTTGCCTGATCACAATTTATAGGTTATAATGAGGGATAAAACTGTACTGTAGTCGCATTATAATAGCTTTGGACCAACTCTTTTTTTCTGACAGACTCAAACAAAACTGAGACTTGGTGCTCTGCAGCTCTGTTCTTTCATTGTTCGCATCCTTTTTTTACATTTCTATTTTTGTGTATGTTTTATAATATCCATAATATAGTAATACAGTGAGAACTAGAGTCCTGGATGTTTCAGCAGTTATTGATTGGGTCAGGGCCTTGTAGGGACTTGGTGCTTCATGACTGCGTCTGCTGCAGCTGAATTTTCTTTTAAGGCTCATTGTCATTCAGATCAAGAGTTTTTCATGTGGTTGTTTTTGATACTGCTGCTGTGACTTTTTAAGGGTGTCAGGGATATGGAAAAATGTGCAACTCAAACTGGTCAGCCTTAGTGTGATATCTGGGAGTCTTTTTGCTTACGTACTGCTTAATATTGTAACAACAAGGGCTCATTAGACAGAACAAAATAGGGACAAGTCTCGCTGTTCAGTACGTTGAATATTGGGAGAAAGCGATACTGGTTAATATTTTGATGATGCAAACTGTTTCCTTTTCTGCTTCATGCAGAATCTGTGATTCTGTTTCACCTACCTAAATCTCTCTTGTTCCTCTGGATGATGAGCTTTTGGGGACTGTGGTTGTTGCAGGACTTGTGTCTGTGGGTTGTAGCCTAGAACAAGTACCAGTCACAGCTGGAGGGTCCCAAGAGCTGTACAGTTAACAGTATCCCGTGGTACTCGGTGCTTCAGTTACTGATAGTGTAGTGATATGAATGCCAGTTCAGTAATTGGAAAGAGGCAATGTGCCTGCCTCCACAGCAATGCAGAACACATGATCAATGACTGCTTTCAGCTGTGGCTGTCCAAGGATGTATTGCAGTCTAGGAACATGTGGTGAGAGACTCCAATACACTAAGAATTCCCAGAGCATCTCCAGGTTTTCATCTTCCAGTAGCACTTGCTATTTCGGGGAGGGATGTAGACTATTTCTCTGGCACAGACTTGAGAAGCAGCTGTGCAAGGCAGGTGGTTGCAATACTGTCTCAGTGATGCTTCTCCACCTCTCTTCTAAGTGTAAAGAAGTCAACTCTTCAGTCTATCCAGTACAATGAAGAGCTTTCGCTATTTTCTTTTGTCTTTGTTCATGGCCAGAGCGTAAGCTGAAGTGAGGGCTGTGGAGGTTACTTTTGGCAGATGCCAGAATGTGCCCGTGGTGGGCAGAGCCAGTTAAAAATACTCCAAAAGAGACCCATTGCTGGCTAAAGCTGAGCCCATCAGCAGCGTTGGTGATGCCTCCAGTGATAACAGATTTAAGAAAGGGGAAAAAACTGCTGTGTAACAGCAGTTGAGAGAAAGCAGTGAGAATATGTGAGAGAAGTAGTTCTGCAGACACCAAGGTCAGTGCAGAAGGGGAGGACCTCCAGGCATCGGAGCAGAGATTCCCCCTGTGGTGCAGACCATGGTGAGGCAGGCTGTGCCCCTGCAACCATGGAGGAGGTGCATGGTGGAGCAAATACCCCCTGCAGTCCATGGAGGACCTCACACCAGAACAGGGGGATACCCAAAGGAGGCTGTGACCCCATGGGAAGCTTGTGCTGAAGCAGGATCCTGGCAGGACCTGTGGCCTCATGGAGAGAGGAGCTCACGCTGGAGTAGATTTGGTGCAGGACTTGTGACCCTGAGGGGAACCCACACTGGAGCAGTCTGTTCCTGAAGGACTGCACCCATGGAAGGGACCCACGCTGGAGCAGTCTGCTCCTGAGGGACTGCACCTGTGGAAGGGACCCATACTTGGAGCAGCCTGTTCCTGAAGGATTGCACCCATGGAAGGGACCCACACTGGAGCAATTTGTTTAAGAACTGCAGCCCATGGGAAGGATTCACGTTGGAGAAGTTGGTGGAGAACTGCCTCCCATGGGAGAGGTGTGATGGAGCTAAGAGAAGAATCTAAGGAGTCCTCCGTTGAAGAGGAGGGAGTGGTAGGAACAACATGTGATGAACTGATCACAGCCCCCATTACTCGGGGGAAGGAGATAGAACAATTTGGAATGAAGCTGAGCCTGGGAAAAAAGGGAGGGATGGAAAATTGAGATTTGTACTTAGTTCTTGTTATCCTACTCCAATTTAATTGGTAATGTTAAACTGATTTCCCTGAGTTTAGTGCATTTTGCCTGTGATGGTAATTGGTCAGAGTGATATGTCTGTCATCATGTTTACTCCCCCTATCCAGTTGAGGAGAGGAATGATAGAGCAGCTTCAGGAGGCACCTGGTGGCCAGCCAATGTCAAACCAGCACACCAAAGCAAAAGCTGTCTCAATTTCTTTGCTTGATCTGTTGGTGTTCATTGTGTACCACCATGGAGAGTCTGGATTCATCTTCAGTACACCCCTTGGGTAGGCTTCTTGTCCTCAGGCTGAACACCCCCACCTCCAGGTCCCGACGACCTCAGTGGCTCTATGAGGGTCTCTTCCTGTCACCCTGGTGCAGCAGCCCAGTGGAACCCAGGTGGTGCTCTTCTCCCTTCTCCCTTGGGGCTCAGCCTGTAATTTGGGAGTGCTATAGTTGTCCATGCTAATATCACAGAATCTGTTTTTAAATAGTTCCTCCAGCCAGTTTAAAAATGCCTTCCTTTGCCCCAGCACTTTCTTGCTCTCTCTCTGCAGTTGTATTGTGTATGTAGTAACCCCATGCAGTTGTATCGTGCCCCATCATCCTGCTACCTATTGAAAATACTAGCCAGTATCACCCCTGGTGTTCATTACATCTTCAGCTGTATCTGAGCAATTTATCTAAAAGCAGTTCTTCTCTGCACCTACATTTTCAAGAGGAACATAACTTTCCAGGAGGGATCAAAGAAACTTGGATGAATGTAATGAACAATCTCCTCATCGTTTTAAGCTGTGAACTCCTGGGAGCTTATACCATTTCTAAGTATATGCTTGTGTAGTCTCTTGAGTTTCTACATGACCCCAATTCTCAATTTGTTTTTCTGCTTCAACCATAATATTATTTAAAAGGTGACCTTCAGAAGAAAAGAGGAAAGGGATTTTTCTCCTTTGTAACTTTATGACAAACGTCCCAATCTGTGGTTGGTGGGTAGGGTTTTTATTGACTTTGTTTTGGTGATTCCTTCCTTCCACATGTTACGTACTTTTTTATCCTCTCTGCTTTAGAAAGCCATGTGCCTAATGGCAGACAGCTTGGGAGGGCTTAGGTGCCTGGAAATCAGACAGCAAGAAGACAGTTGAAGGGATAATTGACTTTTGGTTTTAAAGGTGCCAGCTTTTGTTTAGCACACCTTCTTTTCCAAACTGAACATTTAGCACAGTTCTCCCTCCTGTACCTCTGGGTAAGGCTTGAGAAAGCATTTAAGCAATGTTTTTCAGAAAGCAAATAAAACTTCCAGTAAGAATGGGCATTCTTTTACTGAATGAGCATAAGGAAAACAGTCTGTTCAGGACATTCTTCGTGCAGTTTAAGCTAGCAAAGCAAACCAACCAAAAAGGGTCAAACACAATTTTTTTCCTTTTCAGGTCACCTTTGAGGGCTGTATAGAACAAGACAAGGATTTTTCATTCTTTTAGGAAGCAAGTAGAGAAACGATGGAATTTGCAAAGCTCAGGTGTGTG
The DNA here is from genome assembly GCF_963264785.1 of Psittacula echo. Taxonomy (NCBI): domain Eukaryota; kingdom Metazoa; phylum Chordata; class Aves; order Psittaciformes; family Psittacidae; genus Psittacula; species Psittacula echo. Next base: position 91,956,443 of record NC_137737.1, on the reverse strand, counting down.
AAGGGTTTGTGTCAACCTGTGGTACTCCCCTTTTCAGTCGTCGTTTGGCAATCACTCTAGTCCTTACGTAGACCTTACGTAGAAACTATAGTTTATCTGCTGTATCTTGACACAAATACATCTTTCCCTTGCTGTGTGACTATTTTGAGAAAATACTGGTTGTTATCACTTATGAAGTGTTGAGGTACTTAGTTTTTCCCCTTCAGTTAGATAAAGCGATTGATCAACAGGAGAGCATACTGAGATACATACGTGCTTCCACTATTTTAAGAAATCTTTTTTAAAATGGTGTTTCTCTCATGTGGAATTGATTGGGGTGTATTTTCAGCACATGAATCCCTACAAGTAACTACTGGTTTGTATCAGTTAACACCATAGGAAACTATTCATTTGGCAAAGGAAAGAAATTATACTGGCATTAAACAGGAATAAATGGAATTTAATCCAGCATTTGAACTTCCTGTTTACCTGACAGAATTAAAGGAGCAACCTTATTACTTTCTAGAGCTTCTTGGGGAAGGGAAGTGGAAAGGGAGGTGCTGAGCTCTTCTCACTGGTATCCAGTGACTGAACACAGGGGAATGGTTCAGAGCTGCATCAGGGAAAGTTCAGACTGAACATTAGGAAGCGTTTCTTTACTGAGAGGGTGGTCAAACACTGGAACAGGCTTCCTAGAGAGGTCGATGCCCCAAGACTGTCTGTGTTTAAGAGGCATTTGGATACTGCCCTTGATAACATAAAGTAATCAGGCAGTTGGACCAGATGATTGTGGTAGGTCCCTTCCAACCGAACTATTTGTACTGTCCTGTTCTGTTTTGTTCTGTTCTGTTCTAAAGTAATCACAGAATCTTGATTACCTGCAGTTTGACTGGGGTTTGTTTTGTTTTGGTTTTTTTCCCCTTAGTGTGGTCCAGGTAGCTTAGATACACTTTCTATCATAACACAGTCCTAAACCAATTAGTCATTTTCCTCCTCCTTGGATACTTCTGAGTCCAGACTGGACTGGATATGAGGAATGTGGCATTGTATAGTTGAAATTACTGTGTCAGCCTCTGTCCTACTCTTTGAGATCCATAGTTAAGTTTCTTTGATGAGGTTGGATCCTGGAATGGTGTACAGTTGCTTAGATAGAGCTACAGAGACAGATGCTGGGAAAGAAAAAGTCCCCTCTTTTCAACTTCCTAGTGAGACTTCAGAATTCATTGCTTTCACTTTCCTGTTCTTGAGTCAGCAAGCAGTATGTAGCCAAGCCCAAACCTTTTTCTGGCTTTAGCTAGAATGCTGTTGCACACAATATCTGGCTTTTTAAATTAGCAAATCTGCATGAAAACTGCCAGGACTGGTAACTCTGGGACAATAATACTGCTGGTCCATGTCCTACCTCTGTTTTTTTTTGCTATCTGTGTGGTGGCCATATCACGCACAGCTGTGATGTGCAATGTGGGATGAGGGTAAAATGGCAGCTCATTCTTGCCTCTGAAGAGGGATGAGTTTAATGCTTGTTGTGCTTTATCTGCTGGAGCAGTCTGCCTCTGGCTGCTTGGGTATGGAGAGTGAATGATAGCTCCCTGTCTTGGTTGTAGACTTACTTAACGGTCTGCACAAGTAGTTCCTAGAGTCTTGTGAGCTATTTTTAAGCATTCTTTGAAGTATTTACACTTACAAATAACCAGTTTGACACTTGCTGTATTTGAGTTTCAGTACACCTAGAAGACCACATACCAAGATTGGGACTGTCAACTGTTATTTCATTGGGAATTATTTTAGTTCAGGCTGTGTGGTGCTTATTTCTGAACATGGTAGTAATGAGCCACAGATGGAAAAGTAACTGGAGGATTTTTGCCTGTAGAATATATGTTATTTAGGTTTGGTTTGATTTAATATGAAGCCAGACTTTTAGTGGAATCAGTACATTTGTCTTTGCGAGTGGTTTATCTTTAGCCAAAATAAATATTGAGGTGAAAGACATTTTTGTAGCTAGGTGTTGGAAACACAAAAGAGTAATCTGCCCTGGAGGTATGAAAGTAACAGCAAGTATAATTTCAATTAAAAAAAACCCCAAAAAAACAAAACAAAAACTCACCAAAAAAATCCACTACAGTTTCAATGTTACTATAAAAAATTTGAAATTTCACAAAGCTTCTGTGAACTGCTGTGTTTTCTGATGTAATTCTTCATGAAAGAGCAAAGTAGAGTCCGAATAAATTACTTTTAACTCCAAGGAATGTATTTGTATGAGCCACTGTAATGTCTTATTTCCATTCTGATAGAGATTTCTCAGATTGTAAGGATGGATTCCTTGACAGCCTCACTTAAGGGAGTCTAGCAAGTCTCATGAAAATAAAAGCACCTTCAGAATAAGTGTTATTTCTTTTTCACTTTCTCCTTTTTGTGAGATTTATTTACCTCAGTAGTCATAAGTTATCAGACTTTTGATCTATACCCTTCTCTATACCTGTGATAAATAACTTTTTGCTTTGGCTTAGGACAGACTTAGTAAGTAAATACCAGCATTACTATCCAACAAATATTTTTTTCACATTTATTTAGCTGTGGTAGTGTGGTGTTAGTGGAATGATAAGTAGTCATTTACAGATTCTCCTTTTTCTGAAAGCATGAATGCTTTAATAGGAAGGCAGGGTTTTTTTCCCTTAAGATTTTGTGCCATAATACCTAGTTTATTATTTTAAAATTAATATAGCAAAATATTTATTTTGAGGAATTCCAAATACCAGTTTATTACCTTATGTGACTGGAGCATTTACATAGGGTTGCTTTAAATCAGATTGCAGCATTGTGTAGGACATTGTGCAGAGACAGTCAAAGGTTTAAGCTAAGTTTGTAGGGATTGGTGCACGGACGGGAAGTTGCCAGGAGGGACAGGAACCAGCTGACTCTGGGGAGGTGCTTAGGCGGCAAATACAAGGAATTGTCACTGCGCAATAAATCGTTGATGACCCGCATTCCGTGAATGCTCTATGTCTCAGCCCTAGTTCGGAGGTAACTAGTGCTTCCGTCCCTCACCACACGAGTAGCGAGAAACTACAAAGTTTACACCAGAGATTGTTCATTGTTACTCTTCTGTAGATGCAACTTGCACTGACAAGAGAGTGCATAAACTTTGCTGGGAAGCATACATTTTTGTCATCATAGATACATCTATGAAAGATCTTTTGATTAGTTCAAAAAGAGGAGGTGGGTATGCATCAGTGTTTCCCATATGCTTTTAGTGAGGGTTAAGTATTCAGCTTATCTTGAACAAACTTGGCCATGGAGCAATGGAAGGCAGGACAGTGTAGGATCTGGAGGGTCTTCATCAAACAGGAGAGTTGAAAAGAGAATGAAACCTAGGGGTTTGGCCTGGTGTCCACAAGGGCACTTCCATAACAGATGTTAAACCTGGTATGAAAGGGTATTTTCCATACACCACTGCTTTGTGGTTTTGGTTTTTGAGGTTTCCTCTCTGAAAAAGTGAAACTTCCCTGGCAATACTGATGCATTTGTAAATCAAGCTTTCCCCTGTCAAAGAAAGTAAGTTGGTAAATGTGAAAATGCACACTTGTGCAAATGTGTAGAAGTTTAGGAAATAAATATAGCAATGTTTCCTCCTAAAAGGTATTTTTATCTGTTAAATTTTACTGTAATTAGTTTATCATGTCAACAAAATCTTTAAACAGAACTGCTTTTAAATGTGGGGTTTCTTTTTTTAGCACTGGTTGGACCATTCAAAATTCATTAAGAAGCAAATAAAAAGTAAGTACCATGTCTCTGCCTGTTTATTTTGTTACTTCCTGAAGAATATGAACTTAGAGTATTTGAACATGATTGTGAATGTTTAAACATGGCCTTTAATGGAATAAATATTTCTTAGGAAATAGATTTAATGGCTAATTGGCTGACTATATCATGCTAAATGCAAGAGCACGTATAAGAGATAGACCAGCCTTCAGCAGCCCTTGTTAAACATGTGCTGTTCGTCTGAGGCAGAGTAGGTTGTCAGGTAATTTCAGCCTGATCTGTAAAATCAGGTTGCCTGGACACAGATCGTGGTTTCTGTCACTGCTACTGATCCGGAACAAATTTTCTGATTTTTATTTTATGACTTTTTTCAAAGACTGAGTAATGGAAAATATTTCATTGTGTAACAGTTAAACTCTTTTTTTATATCATTAATAAAGCCAGCCGAAATACCTGTTGTTTCATCAAAGGAAGTTTTGGGTGGTGGGGTTGTGTTTGGCCACTGAGGATTTTGTGGAAATTGGCGAAGGTGGGCAAGTTGCTTTTGGATCTCTAATAACCTGGTTACAGGCTTGGATACAGTACGGCATCAGCACTAACATGTTTTGTTAACATACTGCAGTTGGCAGCAGCCATAGACAGGCATAGATAATCTAATGTGAGATTAAAATATCATTTCTGTGAGATTAAAATACAGTGTTTTGAAAGAAAATTGTTGACCCTCTTGCAGGATCTCACAGAAATGGGTCTTGATTGCTTCATTGGTGCTTTGCCTTTCTTTCTGATAAGTATCCAGATATCTAGATGATTTTTGTCAATGGTGGAGTTCTTCAAAGGCTATTATTCTGCTAGAATAGATGGTAAAGATAGCTGCTGTAGGTAAGGTTTTGGTGGTTGGCTTTCTCTCATCTTTTCATCACATCACAGGCTGCTTTACCTGAAGTGACTAAGGGATTTACAGGTGCACTTTCTGTTACAGCTGTGTCCTTTTCTTGATCTGCCTTAAAATGTGGAAAATCAATGATTCTGTAACACCTTCAACCAGTTTAGTTGAACTGTTTTGTCTGTTTAATCTGTGAAGGGCCTATTTTAAAAAGAAATTGGCCAAGCCATGCCCTGAGGAATGCCGAAGAGGGAAGCAATTTGATGGGTGTTGTAAAGGTCTGCCTCACAACAGGATACTTTTCTTTACCTTGCATTCAGCAGGTGCTTTGAGAAGAGTTCCTCTTTCATGATGGATGTGCTCACTGCTCTTTTTTTCCCAGCAGTGGGCAGGTAAGAGTCATTATCTCACTGATGCAGACCTTACCAGTAGTGCCTAACTGTCAGCTGAGGGTACTATAACCTGTCTTCTAGGAGCTATCGCTGGAGGCAGTATCAAAGCTCTAATAATTACACATTTAGCTGCACATGTTTTGGTAGAGTGGATTGTTAATATGCACATACATGCTGTGTTGATGTGGTGTTACAGAAGACCTTAGAAAGTGTGAAAGAAAGTTACTTTTCTAGCACTTAATGTACCAGCAGGCTGTTGGTCTGGAAGATGACGCTTATGCAGATAAGGAAGTATTGGTCACAGTCTCATGGTATCTGATTTTATTATCTGTGTTACATAGAAAGTCAGACTTAACGTTCGCCTTCTGGTATTAGTGGTGTTGGGAGAATTGTTTTCTTTGTGTAATCTATTAGCTGTCTGTGTTCATGGGTGCCTTTCAGAGCCCTCTCCAGAGATGTCCACAGTATTTATCTTACCCTTTCTCATTCACTTGTATCAGTCAAAATCTGATCTATTGGGTCAGGTATTTTTTGGAGTTGTGTTTGTGCCTGGTAAGAAGAAGCATCACCTTCTTCCTCCCTCTCCCTTCCATCTCTGTCTGCCTCCAGCAACAGGCAGTGTACTTGGAACTTGCCGCAGGCACGCCTCTTTGAACAAAAATGTGTTTGCCAAATGGACTGTTGCTGGATTAATCTAATAATTAGAGTATCAGAAAGTATGGTGGTAATCTAATTTCTTTTATTGCATGCATTTTACAATTTACAACCATGAAATATTGGCTTCTTTGAAGAATGTGAAAAACATACCTCGCTTTGGGTTTCTTGGGTTGTGGGATGGTGGCTGTTGTCCTGTCTTAGGAGATGCGCAACTAGTGTAAACTTTTTATTTTCCCATTTAAAATCTCTGCACACACAGTTGGACCTCCATACACGTTGCATTTTCGAATAAAGTACTATTCATCAGAACCGAACAACCTTCATGAGGAGTTTACAAGGTAGGAACTTTGTCCCCTTTGTCCTGAGAATTGGGGATGATTTAATAATTGTACAAAGGCCACAGAATTATGGGAATAGGCAGCTTGAGTTCTTGGTTAACATTGATTGACTGAATCTCTTCCACTTTCCCATGTGTTCTCTGTGGTGCAAAAGACTGCAATTGTATAAAGTCACCTTAGAATACCTGGCGGTGTTTTGTTTCAGCCTGGTGGGCTATTTTCAGGGCTGTGAGAACTACACCATGCTGGGTTCATAGCACCCTGGTGTGATCTAGAGGATATTCTGAAAACTGGGAAAGGAGCAGGTGGAGGAAAAGGGTTTACTTACCTTTTGTATCTGCCAACTTTGTGTCTTCTTGGTATAGTAATTATCATCATGTTATTCTATCTTTTTTTTTTTCTGTCTGTTTCTCACCATAGGGCATTTTCTATGTCTTCTAATTTGCTTGGCAATAGTCAGTGTACTCCCAATCAGCCTAAGGTGCTTAAAGACTGTTGATTGTTGTAGTTCATGTGCATGAGATGTTTACATTAAACTTACATTTGCAGACATAAGTTTACTGTCTCCTATCTGCTATGTTGACCATGGTGGGTTTTTTTTCACTGCCTGAGACAAGATGAAAGAGCTAATTGTCACTACCTTACGATACTGACATGGAGGATTTAATATCCGCTATCAATTTAGTGCAGCAGTGTTAATTTGATTAAAGGACATATTCCTATACAATGTGTAATTAACCTATAGAACTCCCTGCCACTTATGTGATTGAATACAAGATCTTTTAAGGGAATCAAAAAACCTGAATGAATTGAGGGCTCTGTAATGGAAAAATGTGGTTAAATTAGTAGGAATAATATCTATTTTCTGAAAATTGATGTAAGTCTTCAATACATCAGGGTGCATGTCTGACAAGTATTACATTTCCCATGCAGTCAAATTATTCCATTACTGTCTACTGCAAGATTTCTTGCTTAATCCTCTGAAGCATATGATCCTAGTCACTTCAAGATGTGGGTTTCTGAGCTATGTGATCATTGCTGTGATCAAGTAAGACATTTCCTCTGAAAGTATTAACCTCTGATGCTTCATGATCTAATTGTTGCTGAAATATGACATTTCAGAAGACTATTTTAATTAGAAAAACACTTTAGTCACCTAAATTTTCAGTGTTACGAAAAGTTTTATTTAATCATAAGCTTGACAGAAGGTGTCTGTGAAACTAGGGAAGGAAAATGAAAATGAGCTAGAAATTGATTTTACGGTAAACAAACAGTTGTATTTTTCTTTTTTGTAGGGGAGGGTAATTCTGAATGTTGCTGGGTTTTTTTAAGAATCATTATGCGGGCTGGATTGTGTTTTCCATGTAGTATGTTGAGTAAAAAGTGAGGATTAAAAACTATATACTCAGAATTCAAATGGGAGTAAGAGGAGGAGGAAGAATTACCGTTAACAGTAACCATGAACTGACCTGGTTGGGGGCGTATGTTCAAAATTCCTTGTGGAGACCTGTTTTCTGGTAGACTCCAGTTTGTAGTGAAGATGTAAATGTCACATTCTCATAATAAGCACGGAGTTCGAAACCCGTCACTCACTCTGTCTTTTAACAATTTAACAACACAGTTTAAATCTAGTGCATTTTGGAAGACATCTTCTGTCACCTTTATGGGGCCTGTTTAGGTAGGTTAGTTAGAAAACAACAGAGGAATGTATCTGTACATGTGTGTCATGGAGAATTTGCTGATTTGGAATATCAGCAATTGAGATGCTGATGCTTGTCATTCTGTGTGCAGAAAAGGAGCAAGAGTAAGCCATAATACCAACCAGAGCAGAGCCATGGTGCTGTACAGGCCAGCTGACACAGGCAGAAGAAGTGCCCAGATTTTTCTTTCAAATTTAGAAGAGTTCATGAGATTGTGAATCATCAGAGGAAAACAATAGAAACAGGAAATACACTTTTCTACGTTTAATCTATGCATGCAAATACCCAGGTTTGATTGTCATGTCAGGTGTTAGCCAACTATGTGAATCAAAGCTGTGACACAGAGCTAACGTGGATAAATCTGATTCTGCTTTAGTGTGTCATGAGAAGTCTTTTTAATCTTCCTTTTCATTTCTATTTCCCTGTCTGATTCCAACTATTCATCCTTCCTCACATTCACAGCACATCCACTGTGATGAAAAACACTTTGTCTTTCTGGCTCCTCTGTAAAGGTAGCAGAGGCTTAGTTTCATTCACATTTACTGGGTTGACACTCAGTAGTGCTTCGTGCTTGCTTCTCTTGCATCACGCATCATTGCAAGCCTCACTCCCCAGTGTCTAGAGCAGTGCAGAGCCTGCCTGTGCCACCTTGTCCTGAACAGAGCTCTTACATGATCTGGGGTGCTTCTGCATGCCTCAAACCCCAACTCTGAGTGGCTGTGAAACATGAAATGTGCTGAAACATGAAATAACTGAAAATTAGCTGCAGCTTAAACTACTACTGCAGTTTGAAGGCTACAAATTCCTACTTGGCCTCCTAAATAAATGTGTGGACTCTATGGAGTTCAGGTTTCTTTTATTCAGAAGTTTTCTGCTACTTTAAATGATAATTCAACCTGTGCTTTTTCTTTTGCCAGTGTGGACTCTTTCCCATGTTCTGCAATTGTGTTTGAGAAGGTAGACCTGAAGTCTTCATGCCTTTGACTCTAGATCCTGTAGTTCAATTCTTCCTTGAATTGGGAAGAACTCAGATCAGGAGAACGTCAGAATGTCAGTTATGTTTAGGTTGCTGTGGTGTATGCTCAGATAGAGCACATCTCTAAACAGCAAGGCTTTGGACAATGTCCTGAACACAGCCAGCAGATGAAAAATGTTCTCTTTTATTTTAATGAAAGCTATGGGAAGTTTGAAGGTTGCAGGGTGTATCTGGGTGATCCCAAAGGCCCTTTCTCTTAAGAGCCATCAGGGCTAGAAAGATGACATTATATATACTTCTAACTTTCTGAATTTTTATTTGTCAGGTACCTGTTTGTATTACAGCTCCGGCAAGACATTCTTTCAGGGAAGTAAGTACCTCTTTGCTCTTGCAACTGTAATTTAACGTATTTATTATAGCTAATTGCTCAGTGATTTAAAATGTTACTTTGACTGTGTGATCTTTTTAATTCTCTGTGGTATTCGTTCACAGATTATACGCATGATTTACAGTTCCACATCATGGGGTTTTTTTGCTTTAGAATACAGAGATAGATGACTTCATGTGCATCTTGATTATATTCTTGACAAATAGAATGGGTAAAGACCTTTAATGGATCGACCAGGTGATGGAAACACATAAAGAGCAAAGACTGTCCTGATTATTATTATGACTTGAAAATGTAACTTGTGCTTGCCATATTTTTCAGCATGGTAGGTAAAACACAGGAGGAAAAGGTGAAGTGCAACACTTTCTCTACAGGTCAACGCTGCAAAAGTACTTTGTGTGTTTATAGTCTTACCCTAGCCAATAAATTCACACCTGCTCTATTTTCCTTTTTTTTTTTTTATTACAAAATCAAAAAACCTCAAAGCCATGTTCTAAAATACAGTGTGGAAGCAAAAATGGTCCCTTAGTCAGTTTAATGTTGTCTCTATTAGTTCAAGTTTGTTTTATGGTGGAGTGTATCATGTGTTCAGTGCTAATTAAAATGTACCAAATTAGGAAGTAATCATATACAAGTAAAAATAATTTCAGATGTTTCATATCACTATTAGTTCATGGAAGTTAATGTTTCCGTTTCTTATATCAAGCTACTTTTTAGCTTTATTGCAAGAAGAATTCACTGAGAAAGACAACATGATTTTTATACCTTGTTTTTTTCTTTTCAAGACTGAAATGCCCATATGAAACTGCTGTTGAACTTGCAGCTCTGTGTCTTCAAGGTATGGTCTGTTTTCATTCTTTGTTACTAGTGCTTTCTCATTTATTATATGTAAATGCTATTCCTTTACCTGAGGAGAAGAATGTTAGGAGATCACTTCTGTGCCCTTCCGCCGTTCATAACTTCTGAACTCCATTGGCCAACATTGGCACACTTGCCAAGGGGAAGAAACCTTGAAGGAATGGATAGGCAAAATGTGTCATGGGAACCAGGGAAGAAAGACCTCAAATAGTTGCCTGCTGAGTGAGAAGCTGTAGTGTGTTCACAGTACTGCTGGCTCAGCCTTTAAAAGCCAGGTGGCCCTTCAGCCTATGCTTCATCGAATCAGCTAGGTTGGAAAAGACCTTTAAGATTATCAAGTCCAACTGTTACTCCAGGACTGCCGTGTCCACCTCTAAACCGTGTCACTGGGAGCCTCATCTACATGGGTTTTGAACAGTGATTCCACCGCTTCCCTGGGCAGCTGATTCCAATACCTGACCACCCTCTCTCTGAAGAAGTTTTTGTTAGTATCCAATTTAACATCCCCTGGTGCAGCTTGAGGCCGTTACCTTTTGTCCTGTTACTTGTTACTTGGGGAAAGAGAATCAGCCACATCCTTTCTCCATCCTCCTTTCAGGTAGTTGTAGAGCTTTGCACTAGGCAGGTCCCTGTGGGTGTAGCTTTGAACATTGGCTTCCTGCTGCTAAAAGTACAGTGAACTGGACCACCGTAGGCATAGCAGCAGCAAAATTAGTTGCAATGAAAAATGCTCTTTCTCCTTCATCTGGTGTTTGGCAATGGTGCATGGAGTGCTTAGGCAGAGCTTTTTAATTTAATACGGCAGTGAAGATAACTCAATGGATGCTAGGTGGACGTGACAATCAAAACTGGGATTTCAGTTCCAAACAGCAACAGGTATAAATCTTAAGGCAGTGGGTTATTTTTCTGCTCCAGTCTGGCACAGCTCTGATAGTTAGGTGTGCAAAGAACTACTGCAGGCAAACTCTGTGTCTTTTTAAGTCACTTTAAGAAAAAGTCTGGAGCTCATATTTAATTTGTTACTTCTATTTTGCATTTTCACAGATAAAAACAGCAGTAACCTTACCCCTGGTCTAAGCAAGTAGAACCAAGCAAAAGGCAATAGTTTGATGCCTCTACATTTTAGACAGTAACTGACACGTGTGATTACTGTGTAAATGTAATAATACCACAGCTATCCATCACGTTTATAATGTCCCCAGTAGGTACCAAAGCTAACTCTTCTTGACACTCTCTGTGGGAACATACTTTTATACTTTTCTGCCTTTTTTTTTTTCTTCCATTTCCTGCAATTTTAACATCATCACAATAAGTTTCTCCAAAATTCTTTCATTATTGTAACTAATTTAATATCTCTGCTGGCATACACTATAAGTAGCATTTGATATTCTATGATATAACATTTAGTACATTTTACTGACATTGGGAATTTAATTAAGCAGAAGAGTTGTAAGAAATGTCAAATGATTATTCCCTCCTCAGCAGATTACATTTACCTTGTAAAATCTAATCTTGTTCCTTAGTGAGCCTTTCCTAAGAGTCAAGAAAAAGTTACAAATGGCTATTTAGAACTTGCTACACTAAGGCCTCTGAAAGAAAAGCCTGTTCTCTTCATAGGACAGCTTTAAACTTCATACATTTTCTTTATCAACAGTGTTGTTCCTTTACAGTAATTCTTTCTTTGTTTCAAACAACAGTTTCTAAGGCTGGCGTTTGGTGTGAATCATCTTTCAAATATAAATTGTTAATTTGTTGCCAGGCCCATGAGGAAATTCCGTGGCAAGTAACATTGATTTGCAGTAGGGATAACTTGTGAAGCAGATACGTAATCATGTACTTCACCTAGGGATTATCTGCAGAAAGCTTGTAATCAAACTTGAATTGTCACTCTTAGAATAACTCTTCACCTCATTAGTCTTGCTTGGTTTTCCTATTCAACCAGGTATACTTATGAAACTACTCATTAAACTCAAAAGGAAAACATTCTCTCAGATCTCCAGTTTTCAGTTCTAATTGTAAGCCATCTTCCTGGGATAGTGTAAACTTTTTCTTCCTTCTGTGTAAAAGAACGAGCCATATAAACATGTTGATGAATGAACAATATAAACAGATAAGCGTGTTTTTGTGGTTTGCAAAACCTTTCTCAGAAACTTCATTTTAAATATTTCCCCCTGTTTATGCAGTTATTTATTAAAGAACATGGATAATGTATATGAATGCATTATATAACAACCCATCACCACCACCACCTCCAAAAAAAAACAGCAGAGGAGGGCATGCCAAAGCGTAATACTTTGTCATAAAACCTAAAATGAAGAGATGGATCCTCTGCTGTGCCCTTGTGTTGAAAAATGTTAGTGCTGCTGAGCCATTCAGGGAACGTAATTCCACAAGCAGAGTCACTAGTGAGAGCATCCTTGTACTGAGCCTGCTCTTTTCCCCTTCTTTCGCTCTACAGGGAGCTGGTGAGACTCTTGCTGGCTCTTACTGTTAAGACCTATTTCTTAGAGATCAAAATGATGACATAGTTTGTTTGCCTGAAAGTGAATAAACAGTGGCTGCAGCGTTTGGGAAACAAGGGTGATATTTTTCTTCTACCTAATACTTCTGCCCTAGCTTCTCTGTGTATCTTTTGTCCTACACACTCATGATTCTTCTCATCCTTACACATCCTCTTTATGGCACAGTCAGCTTTCATTCCCCGCCTTCTCTCTCAGTTAACTAGTAGAGAAATCTCCCATGTTTTTCCTAGATGGTTGTCAACACATCCAGCTTCACATTCTTACTTTTTTCCCTCTGAAGTCCTCCTTGCTAATGTGTGTGTTGTGGCTCCCTCTTACAGTCTGGAGACTGGACTGCCAGTAATTCTTTGCAACATGTGTTAAATAGGCTTCCCACTTAGATGAAACAGCAGCAGAGCTGAGCTAACTCTGTTAAAGAAGGCATATAGATAAGAATAATGTAACTCACCATGTAACTTCCTGTGTTCTAATGTATCCTGCTAGGTATTTTTGAAGACTGACAGTGAATTAATTACTGTTATGTCTAATACTGTCCTGAAGCAATAAAACTGTTTTATTCAAGGGAGTTTATTTCCCTCTATTATGTTTACCCCCTTTTTTTCTTTCCCTTTTTTCTTTTTTCCTTTTTCTTTTTTTTTCCCTTTTTTCTTCTTTATTTTCCTTTTTCCTTTTTTTTTTTTCTTTCTTTCTTTTTTTTTTCTTTTTTCCTTTTTTTTTTTTTTTTTTATTTTGGTGGTAATAGTAACAGTAGTCAAGAAGCAGTGACTGACAAAGCCCTGGTTTGGAATCACATCATATGTCAGGGGGTGACAAGTGGTACTGCTGAATCATATACTGCTGCTGATGTTTGTGTCTCCGTGCTGAGGCGATGACATTGTAGCCTCTTTGTATAGCTAAAAAGTGCCAGGGGCAAAGCAGGTTGCAGGCATAAGACAGTTCAAGGGTTTCAGTCACTGAGATGCCCAGCACATGCATCTTCTGCTGAGCTCAGTAGAGTTTGCAAGTGTTCTCCTCCTAGAAAAGAAGATACCAGGCTCTGAGCAGCTAAGTAGAAAGTGAGACCTCAATTATGCTAGTGGCTTTCCTTAAAAACTACTTAATAGGAATATTATAGCACCTCCGTGGTTTTAAAAAGAACCCCAAACTTTAGCACTGGTTTCTTAAGACTAAGTATTATCTTTGTGTTCTGACACAAGCAGTAACATAACTGAGCATGCAATGGAATGGGAAGTGTTTTGGAATGAAAAATACGCAATGAGAGGAAATTTCAAAGTAACCTCTTTTGAAACAGTAGTACATTGATTTTTGCTTTTGATAGAAACTTCATTTCCTTTAAATGCTTCAAAACCTGAAGAAGCAGCTTTAGTTAAGATGGTTTAGTTCTAGATTCTTGAGTGTCAGAATTCTTTATCATAACCTTACAGTGCTCCTGAAAATGCACTTGGCTGACTTGTGCTGTAAAATCTGGTTTAAGTTTGCAGGGAGGAGGTTAACTTACAATATCGGTACAAGTTCATTCTTCTACAACATACTTTAAAACTTACAAACATTATTGTCTGTGTGGAGGTTATGCACTTAAATGTTTCTGGTCATCGCATGATCTTTATGTTTTTAACTTTTCAACTGATTAATTGCAGCTGAGCTGGGAGAGTGTGAGCACCCAGAGCACACACCAGAACTTGTGTCTGAATTCAGGTTTGCACCAAACCAGACTGAAGCAATGGAATTTGACATTTTTCAGAAGTGGAAAGAGTGCAGGTAGGTACCTGTGTGGGAGTGGAGTCTCTAGCAACAGGAGGTTTTCTTCTAAAGTCAAGTATGTCCACAAGAACACCTTCAACAGATGTGAAACAGTGATAATATTTGTCAGTTGAAAAGTATTGTAAATAGTCTTTGAGCCCTCCCTTCCCCTAGAAATGGCAAGTGGTAATTTAGGGAAAGTTGGTGGGTGAGCTTTAATTCTTTTCATTTTTCTTTAGATAATTTCATAACAGGTTAAGCAGTCAGGTCTTTTTGCTGTTTATGTTGGAAACTGTTCTCTTTCTCTCTCCTCTCACACATATGCACATAAAGTTTTGTATTCAGGGTAATAGTAAATTCTTTTTCCTGTCTTTTGTTAGTAAATATAATAGATTTTGGTGATTCTGTCTTACCTGAGCTTTCATCCGTATTGTCAATTTTAGACCTTTTTCAGTTTTCATCCCTCTCATTTGCTTTTCATGTGGAGGGAAAAGGGTAAAAACATAAGCTAAGCTTGAAATATCATTCAGTGTCATTAAGATTGGGGTCCCAAAGAAAAAGATTAGGGGAAAAAAATTATAAAGATTTTAAATTGACGAAAATTTCATACCATGAAGTATAAATAAATCTTATGTTCTTAGGGGAAAGAGTCCAGCACAGGCTGAATTGTGCTACTTGAACAAAGCTAAATGGCTAGAAATGTACGGTGTAGATATGCATGTAGTTAAGGTAAGATCCATGTGATTCTTTATTAATGTGGGGTCCCTCAGGTGTGGGTCAGCCTCTCAGGGATGTCCTTGTGGTGATGTGGGTTGCTCCATGGCCTGTGGTCCCACAGAAGCACCTCCCTCCTGCAGGGCTTCTCCCAAGAGTGCATCTGTAGCACACGTCTCTCAGAGTGTCCCTTTCCACATGCCTTTTCCCATGTCCCTTAATTTTTAACTCTTGTATCTCCTGCTGGCAGCTACTGCTTGCTGTTAAACATAGGTGAGCTGAGGTGTGGGCTCCCCTGGGTGCAGTACCAGTGGGGGGCTGTTTCCATGGGCATTAGAGCCATCTGGGGCAGCACGTAGCCCTCTCCCATGCAGGGCACCCTGCAGCCTTTTATTGCCAAAACCTGCTAGTTTGCACCCAATACAAATGTATATTCTCCTGCTCTGTAATGTTAAAAAAAATACTCAAACCTTATTGTTTAGTTTAAAACCTACTGATTTTGAGATACTACTCTAGTCAGATTTACTCTACTAATGGCATATTGATTATTGATTCTGTGCTTGCTTGCAGGGAAGAGATGGTTGTGAATACGCTCTTGGACTGACACCAACAGGCATATTGATCTTTGAAGGAGCCAACAAAATAGGCTTATTCTTTTGGTAACCTGTTTTTGTGTTACATTCCTTTCTGCTAAAATGCTGCAATGTCTCGCCTTTGCATAGTGACATCTTGACTATACTTTGTAATGTAGATTGAGTCTGCAAGGTTGAAACATCAAGGTTAAATCTGAAGGTAGATTGGCTTGGTTAACAATACCACTTTCAAGTCACAGAGTCAGCTAGGTTGGAAAAGACCTTTAAGATCATCAAGTCCAACCATTACCCCAGCACCACCAAGTCCATCACTAAACCATGTCAGTGAGCGCCTCATCTGCACAGTTTCTGAACGCTCCCAGGAATGGTGATTCCACCACTTCCCTGGGCAGCCTGTTCCAATGTCTGACCACCTTGTCTGTGAAGAAATCATTCCTAATATCCAATCTAAACATCCCCGGCACAACTTGAGGCTGTTACCCCTTGTCCTCTCGCTTATTGCTTGGGAGAAGAGACCAGCCACCTTCTCTCTCCATCCTCCTTTCAAGTAGTTGTAGAGAGCGATAAGTTCCCCCCTGAGCCTTCTCTTCTCCTGACTAAATGTGAAACATCTGTTGCAAAATAGTCACATTTCCAGGAACTCAAACTTTCATTGCAATTCCTGAAGTGTTCCAGAATTTCAAACCCCGCATACGTTTTGTGGAATGGTCCTAGATTATAGAATGACATTTTCCCATTAATTTTCTTTTTACTTTTTGTGTTTAGGCCTAAAATCACAAAAATGGACTTTAAAAAGAGCAAGCTAACGCTTGTGGTTGTAGAAGATGATGAACAGGTAACTTTCTTCCCATAATTAGACCTGATCCAACAGAGTGTGGTGTGTGCTCAGGCTGGTAAGAACAAAAGAGAGGCTCAGCACACTGTTGGCCCAGGCTGTATTTCTCCTACCAAGGATAATAACTAATACCATGCATGCCAACTTCCAAAGCTTTTGTTTCTGCATTTAGGGCAGAGAGCAAGAGCACACATTTGTTTTCCGGTTAGACAGTGCCAAAACGTGCAAACATTTGTGGAAGTGTGCAGTGGAACACCATGCTTTCTTCAGATTGCGAGCCCCAGCAAATAGCAAATCTAATAGATCTGACTTCATAAGGCTGGGATCACGCTTCAGATTCAGGTATTTAGCAAAGTAACAGCAATATATTTGGGTTTATACAAAGGAGCAAAAGGCAGTGGTAAACTTTGTTTTCTTCTGTATTTGAAGTGGGAGGACAGAGTATCAAGCAACACATGGGACAAGGTTACGCAGAACTAGTACATTTGAAAGGAGGCCCAGCAAGCGATACCCTTCTCGAAGGCATTCAACTTTTAAGGGTAAGTGTTTGTACATGTGCTCACTGAACTGGTCATGCAGGTGTCCTGTTAACTTGTATAAATGTCATATTAAAACAGTAAAATCTGTACCACAGTATGAAAAGAAAAAACATGTCAGATCACCTAAAAAAATCAAGATGTACATGTGTGTTTTTCTCTGAAGTAGAGTCCATTGTTCGTATCTGCTGGTTTTAATCTCTGTCTACACTTAATTCTTCCATCCCAAATCTATGGAGAGGGAGGTGTACCTATGGTTTCTTTTGTTGCTCCAAAAAGCAGGAAAGAAAAGTTGGATCACACTCAATGAAGGAAAGCGTGTAACATTTTCTTTGAAGAAGCGCATTTGTTCTGTAGAGTGGAGCAGCATCCAAAAGCCTTGCTGACTTGCTTACCTAGCCAGACAGCAGTCTCATGCAGTTTTTGCTGCTTTCCTGACTGTGATGGCTTGTTATTCATCTATCCAAACTCTGACCTTAAATAGCTTTCTCTGGGAGTTGAAATGTGCTGAATTTGAATGGAATGACAAGGAATTGATTTCCCTTGTGGTTTCTATCATTTTTTCCTTCAAAACTGAAGCTGAAGTCTTCATTCCTTGTAGAAAAACTGAGGAAGGAGCAGTGCAAGACGACTCCTTCTAAATTCTGTATTACTTGAGGTTGAAGTTGTAGTTGCTGTGTGATGCAGGGTGACCTATATTCTCTTAGGATGTCTTTGCATTCCTTTGTGTTCCTAGAATATGAACCTCAGTGCCATGAGAAGTCCTTGTGGTATTATGGGGGGGCACTTTTATTTCTCATGTACAGGGGGGAAGGGTAGCAAGCAGGCACGCTTCCTAGGGGCTGTAACCTCCTCCTCCCACCTTTAGTGCTCTCAGTTTTTTATGGCAAGGCAAATTCATTAAATTTGTGAGATACTGTTATGTGATACATAATAGTCAGTTATGTGGTAAGTGGGGGTGATTTCATAAGTGGAAGTATGGATTATTATAATTTTATTTTTACAATAATAGCATCCGTCAGACCTACAGGTTATACCTTGTGTCTCAGTGCTTGTGCACTTATGTCTGGGAGGTGGGGGGAGACGAGTGAAAGTATGGCTTATGCATGATTTAGTTCTCTGTGCATAGCAGCCAGGCAGAGCTGTGTTTGTCAGAAGACAAACCCAGATGATCTCCCTCCAGAGTGCTCAGTGGTACGTTTAAGTTAATGCAAAAACTGCCTTTAGATGACTGAGTCTGACTGTCCTCTCAGACAGAGGGGGATGACCCGAGACAGCCCCTGCTCTGTAGCTGTTGCGCAGAGGTAAGGGACCAAAAAGACAATGAGGGCTGGAAGCGAGTTCCAGTTCGGAACCGTGGGCAACCTTCCTCCCTTCCTGCCCTGCTTCCCCAGGTGCCCCTCAGTAATAGGTTTGAGGCCCTGGATCTTGATGGAGAGGTAAGTGAGGATGTGGTGCAAGGCCAAACTTCAAGGTCACATAGGAAAAGGCAGTCGACTTCGCACCTCAAGACTGCCTCTGACAAGAAAGAAAGAAAAGTCATTGTCGTAGGTGATTCCCTTCTGAGAGGAACAGAGGGCCCAATATGCAGAGCTGACCCTCATCATAGGGAAGTGTGTAGTCTGCCTGGAGCCCGGATCAGGGATATCACCAAGGTGCTCCCCAGCCTGGTGCACCCGACAGACTACTACCCGCTGCTGGTCTTCCAGACAGGTGGGGGGGAAGCTGCTTCCCGCAGTCTGAGGGGGATGAAGAAAGACTACAGGGCCTTGGGGCGGATGGTGAAAGAGTCTGGGGCTCAAGTGATCTTCTCCTCGCTTCTTCCATCTTCCGGTGATGATGTGGGATTGTATGGGAAAATTCAGTCCGTAAACAATTGGCTACGAGACTGGTGCTTTAGGCAGGGCTTTGGGTTCTTTGATAACAGCTGGTTTTATAAGGCTCCAGTCTGGATGATGGCATGTGGGAAAGGTTTAACTCACAGAGGCAAAAGGATGCTGGGGCATGAATTAGCAGGGCTCATTTGGAGAGCTTTAAACTAGATTCGAAGGGGGATGGGGTTGTAACTGGGCTTGCCCCAGTGGGGCAGCACTCTAGGATTGATGAAGACCGGGAGGCCTCCTATAATGCTAGGGTGAAATTGGTGAGCTCAGCTCCCTCCTTGAAATGCCGATACACCAATGCATGCAGCATGGGAAATAAGCAGGAGGAGTTGGAGACCTGTGTTAAGTCAGGAGATTATGATCTGGTGGCAATTACAGAGACGTGGTGGGACAGCTCGCATGACTGGAATATACTCATGGAGGGCTATGTCCTTTTCAGGAAAGACAGGCCAGCCAGGCGGGGTGGTGGGGTTGCTCTTTATGTGCGAGAGCAGCTACAATGTACTGAGCTCTGTCCAGGAACAGGGGATGAGCGAGTTGAGAGTCTGTGGGTGAGAATTAAGGGGCAGGCTGGCAGGGGCGATACTGTTGTGGGTGTCTGTTACAGGCCACCAGATCAGGGTGAGGAAGTTGATGAGGCCTTCTACAAGCAGCTGAGAGCGGCCTCACAGTCACAGGACGTGGTCGTCGTGGGGGATTTTAACTTCCCTGATGTTTGCTGGAAGGACTACTCAGCAACCCAGCCACAGTCCAGGAGGTTCCTCCAGTGTATGGATGATAACTTCCTCATGCAAATGGTGGATCAGCCAACCAGGAGAGGAGCGCTGCTGGATCTCATCCTCACTAACAAGGAGGGTCTGGTCGAAGCAGTAAGGGTTGAGGGCTGCCTTGGTTGCAGCGACCACGAGATGGTGGAATTCAGGATCTTGTGTGGTAGGACCAGTACAATAGCAAGTAGAATTGCAACCCTGGACTTCAGCAGGGCAAACTTTGGCCTTTTCAAGCAATTGCTAGGGGAAGTCCCATGGGCAAGGCTGCTTGAAGGTAAAGGGGCCCAAGATAGTTGGTTGGCATTCAAGAATTGCTTATTCCAAGCTCAAGAGCTGAGCATCCCGACACGTAGGAAGTCAAGGAAGAGGACCAGGAGACCTGCGTGGCTGAATAAGGAACTGCTGGGTATGCTCAAGTGGAAGAGCAGAGTTTATAGGTCATGGAAGGAGGGGCTGGCCACTTGGGAGGAATATAAGGCTGCTGCTAGAGGATGTAGGAAGGCAGCTAGGATGGCTAAGGCCTCCTTAGAATTAAATCTGGCCAGAGGGGTCAAGGACAACAGAAAGAGCTTTTTCAAATACATAGCTGATAAAACTAATACCAGAGGCAAGGTTGGCCCACTGGTGAATGGGATGGGTGCCCTGGTGACAGAAGATACAGAGATGGCAGAGTTATTGAATGCCTTCTTTGTGTCAGTCTACTCTGCCGGAGGCAGTCCTGAAGAACCCTGTACTCCTGAGACCTCAGATGAAGTCAGGTCACTGGAGCGGTTTGCCTTAGTCCATGAGGAATGGGTTAGGGACCAGTTGAGCAATCTGGACATCCATAAATCCATGGGTCCAGATGGGATGCACCCGCGGGTGCTGAGGGAACTGGCGGAAGTCATTGCTAGACCACTCTCCATCATCTTTACCAAGTCTTGGGAAACGGGAGAGGTGCCTGAGGACTGGAGGAAAGCAAATGTCACTCCAGTCTTCAAAAAGGGCAAGAAGGAGGACCCGGGTAGCTACAGACCGGTCAGCCTCACCTCTATCCCTGGGAAAGTGATGGAACACCTTATCCTTGGTGCCATCTTAAGGCATGTCAAGGATAAGAGGGTTATGAGGGGCAGTCAACATGGCTTTACCAAGGGGAAGTCATGCTTGACCAACCTCCTAGCCTTTTATGAGGAAATAACATTGTGGATGGATGATGGCAGAGCGGTGGATGTGGTCTACCTTGACTTCAGCAAAGCATTTGACACAGTCTCCCACAGCATCCTCACAGCTAAACTGAGGAAGTGTGGACTGGATGATCAGGTAGTGAGATGGACTGCGAACTGGCTGAAGGACAGAAGCCAGAGAGTTGTAGTCTATGGGGCAGAGTCTAGTTGGAGGCCTGTATCTAGTGGAGTGCCTCAAGGGTCAGTATTGGGACCAGTATTATTTAATATATTCATCAATGATTTAGATGAGGGAATTGAGTGTACTGTCAGCAAGTTTGCTGATGACACTAAGCTGGGAGGAGTGGCTGACACGCCAGAAGGCTGTGCTGCCATCCAGCGGGACCTGGACAGGCTGGAGAGTTGGGCAGGGAGAAACTTGATGAAATATAACAAGGGAAAGTGTAGAGTCCTGCATCTGGGCAGGAACAATCCCAGGTTCCAGTATAGGTTGGGGAACGACCTGTTAGAGAGTAGTGTAGGGGAAAGGGACCTGGGGGTCCTAGTGGACGGCAGGATGACCATGAGCCAACACTGTGCCCTTGTGGCCAGGAAGGCCAATGGCATCCTGGGGTGTATTAGAAGGGGGGTGGTCAGTAGGTCGAGAGAGGTCCTCCTTCCCCTCTACTCGGCCCTGGTGAGACCGCATCTGGAATATTGTGTCCAGTTCTGGGCCCCTCAGTTCAAGAAGGACAGGGACCTGCTGGAGAGAGTCCAGCGCAGGGCGACTAAGATGATTAAGGGAGTGGAGCATCTCCCTTATGAGGAAAGGCTGAGGGAGCTGGGTCTCTATAGTTTGGAGAAGAGGAGACTGCGGGGGGACCTTATTAGTGTATATAAATATATAAAGGGGGAGTGTCATGAGGATGGAGCCAGGCTCTTCTCAATGGCAAACTATGATAAGACAAGGGGTAATGGGTATAAACTGGAACACAAGAGGTTCCACTTAAACTTGAGAAGAAACTTCTTCTCAGTGAGGGTGACAGAACACTGGAACAGGCTGCCCAGGGGGGTTGTGGAGTCTCCTTCTCTGGAGACATTCAAAACCCGCCTGGACACATTCCTGTGTAACCTTATCTAGGTGTTCCTGCTCTGGCAGGGGGATTGGACTAGATGATCTCTTGAGGTCCCTTCCAATCTCTAACATACTGTGATACTGTGATACTGTGATACTGTGAGTCCTTACCTATTAGCAACCCACAAGCGTTGGATTCTGTCCTAGCTCAGTCTCTTTGAGACTTCTACAGTGTCTCATGAAGTTTGTCATCCACTTTCTGTATTCAGCAGGGGCTTGGATTTTCAGCTGTATCACTCAGCAGTTTTTCAGTGCTCTTGAAATATATGCTGTTTGTCAAGAAAAGAATTATATATCCCAGTTACTCAGCTGCCTTCTTCACTGTTCTTTCCAGCCTGTCCAAGGCACAAGCCAAGAGCTTGTTGCTCAAGATTGCTGGGTGCCTTCCTGTATTCCCAACTGATGGGCTTTTTTGGCTACTATCATTCACTGTAATAAGACACAGGCTATAACCAGCTTCAGGAATACTCTGGCTTCAGTAAGATGCAAAATTCGTGTGAGGAGTAGCTTCAGATTTTCAAGGGACTCTGTTACTGACATGGTAGCTGCAGCAAAGTGGAGAAGTAGTGTCCTGGTTGTGCAGAACTTGATCTGCACATTTTTCTATGGGCTTTGCCTCTTGCAGAAACAGAGGCTTGTGCCTGCCTCATGCTCTATGTACTCACACAGGAATGGTACAAAGCACAGGGCTGTACTTGTGATTGATGCATTTGTGCAAGTATGTCTGTATGAGGATTGGCTTAAGCTGTAGTATAACATCCCAATCACAATAGCTGCAGAATGACTGATACTTCACATGTCTTAAGTTTTTTTGTTTTATTTCTTTTTAAGCAAACAACCCTGTGAAAGCAGCACAACTGTGGTGAGTGCTCAAGTTCTCTCTATTGCTGTTGTCAGGCAAAAAGGAATCTGAAGACCATGTCAACATTAGGATTTGTCAAAACAAATTCTCTGGTGTGGGATGAATGAATTGCTTTGGGATCTCTCATTATGCAGCACCAGATTCTTCTTGGGGACTGCCTGTGAGACTTTAAGTGCTTTAATTTTTTAGTTTTCTTTTGGTGTTTGAGATCAGACTAAAGTAAAACATATTTCCTTTCTGCTCATTGCTATTGAGCATTGCTTGTTCCTGCTTCACAAACGTAAAATGAAGAAAAAAAATTTGCACCCCTTTCACTCTAATTCCTGTAGTGTATATTAGAATAAAATGTTTGTGTCCTTAAGAATACAAATTTTACTTCACTGTAATACCTCCCTAAAGAATAGAACCCTGAAATATAGGAAATGTTGGCATAGATGTATTGATTATATAAAAGCTAATTTTCTTTCTCCCTTAGTGCTAAAAATACTCCTGAAGTCCATAACTACCAGGTAAGAGCATAACAATTGTTGAGAATATTGTCATTTTGTTATTTAGAAGTAAATCTTTCTGCTCTCTATAATTACCACAGCTGTTTTGCTTCCCCTTCCTTACTCTGGGGTGAGATTCTCTGAGGAGGTTCAGAAATTAGCAGCATCACATTGGGAGTTACAGGGAAAGTGGAGGGACTCTTCTCTATTCCCCTGCGTTCTTGGATGCTCTGCAAGCTGAATACGCTCCATTTGCCACACTCTTTCCCTTCCCTTTCTGTGAAATCACAGGTTAAAGCCCTTGGGACAGTGAATATGATAGACCCCAGGAGACTGCTCTGTGAGCAAGCTTTTGTCTAGAGCAGCCTCTCACACTGGATGATCTCTGCCAACAAGCTCAAAGTTTCAATTATCTGCCCCATCACAACAGTTAAGGAGTTCATTGCTGGTCAAATGCTTGTTTGTTGGTTTGTTGTTTGTTTTTTTAATAAGCTTCTTTATGCACTTCAGGGAAAAACCTTACCGTTTTAATTTATGATACTAGCAGTCATTGCTACTGAGAAAGCAAGCTGTGCTTTCATCCAAACTGAGTGTGTGCAGCAGAACTTAGTCTTTATACTTGTTTTTATTAAAAGCCTCACTAGTGATTTTGTTTCACTGTTTCTCCTCAAGATCCCATGGATATGAGAGAGTAATGCTGTCACCAAAGATAGCTGACCTTCTGAAGACTGCTATTATTCTTGTAACCTTTCTCACTCTCCACCTTTTATTAAAGCTGACATTCTTTTGATGTGCTTTCTATGAGAAGCACTAGATGTGCCAGGTTGTCTCTCAAATAGAAAGGCAATTTTCTTTGCATTTTCCCGTAAGTGTGGCCTAACAAGAAAGCTCATCACTAAGAAGTCTCATGTATATGTTTAATGGCATGGGAGAAGGTCTGAAGTAGGAGGTTTCTAGGGCCCTCAGGGAGCATGTTCCTCATGGCCTCAGGAAAATAAAAAGTAAATGTTAATAGGTAGTTTTTATATGATTTCGTTAACCGGGTTCAATGTTTTCACTTGCAGCCCCAGTATCATCCTAATATACTTCCTGCTCAGCCACACTGGCATCCACATACACCTGTGAATGTAAGGTAAGCAATCTTCACTTTGTGAATGAGATGATTACTTCTTTTGTTATCTTAATCTGTTGGCATGAAGCTTTGGTGGATGTACTGGGCAGTTTTCTGCACATGAAAAGCAAACAGAAGTTAGACTTATGTGACAAAGGGGCAGTATTAAATAACTTCTATTTAGATTTTGCTTTGGAGTGGCCTAAGCTCCTTGATGGATTGATTTTTAATTCCGAATTTGAAATACAACTTCATTGTATTTCTGTAGGGAGTATGTATGTTGGATGGGAAGGTGCTCAGTAGCATCGATAAAACTAATTGTAATTTGATCAGCGTTTAACTTTCTAAGACAAAGAAGAAGCTAATTTTAGGGTAAGATTAAGTTATGAGTGGACAGATTCTTGCATTGCAGCACTTTTTCTCATCTTTTACAGAAATATATGTGGAAAAATAGCATGTATGTGGAACAATGTGTCAAACACTTTCCAGATAATTAGTGAAATTACATTATGGAGTTTTGAGAACTGTTTTCACAAAAATACTGCTATATGTGGTTTGTGCTATCTTCTTGCATACTTTTTATTTTGTAACTAGTAAGGAGAAAAATTGTGTGAAAATAAATTTTGGAAGAAGTTCAGTCTGAGTTAGAAGCAGCTTGGTGGAATGCACAGTGGAGGCATGCACCTGCTGGTAGATATGTGTCTGTGCATGTACATGGGATAAAAATCAGCTGCTATTTCATCCTAATGCAGATTGACCTTTTTAGGCTATTCAGTGTTTTAGACAAATAATCACTGTCTTGACTGAAAAATACCAATACCCTAATCTTCATTCCTATTCATCTTACATTTTTATCTCTATATTGTTTAACCTTGGGACAGGTGGACTTCATTCTTAGTGTAGGAAAGCTCTGGAGACGAGGCTGAGCTTAAAATGGTTGAAAAGACAATTTGGTCCAAGTTTGAGTCTGAGAATGCAGAAAACGGCAAATATGTTATTAGAAATACTTACTAGGCAGAGAAGCAGACATACTCATTTTCATCTCAAAATTCCTAGCATAGAGCAGTAAAGCAGCTACGAAATTTTTGCTGCAAACAGAAGACTTTAAAGTGGGTAATTAACTTTGCCTGTGCTTCATGTTCAGGATTCTTCCTGTTCAGGGTTTATTTGTTCTTCTAGTTGTGCATGGTTTAAAATGTACAATTTCACACTGCAGAAGAGTGATTGCTGAGAGGTTAATGGTTTTATAAATCATTTGAGGTTTTGCTGAAATTTTTCTAAAGATTTCTTCGCTTACGATACAAGTCAGTAACATTTTATAGCCAAATACTTCACCCTGGAGCAGAGTGATACTAAAATAAGCACAGTAATTTACTGTAATGTGGGTAGACATTCTCCCCCTTCAGCCCCTCCACTGCATGGGCAAAAATAAAGGTCAGTGAAATATGAACAATGGCTTTTTTATAGCTAGGCTTGTAAGGTTAAAAACCATACTTAAGAGCTCAGTCATGCAAGCTTGGTAGAAAAGGTGCTCAGTTTTTTTTGTCCCAGTCTGGTAGAAGCATTTAAATATGTGGTTAAAGTGGAAGCTTCAAGTTATTCTAACTTGGGGTCAAAGTGGAAGGGTTGGATGTTTAACATTCTGGATAGCTTGATTTGAGAAAGCTTAATCCATTCAACTATGAACTTGAGATCAAATCACATATTCATGAAATTCTTTCTTTCTGCTGGACATGCAAATCTAGAACGGGCCAACAGCTGAAATGGAAATATCTGTGCAATACATGTTGTTATATATGGGGGTTTTTGTTGGTCGATTGATTTGTGAAATAATATGTGAAATTGTGTCTGTTGTCTTAGTAAGATCCTTTCAGTGAAATTATGTGTTTGCAGTTAACTTAAGTCTTCTGAGAAAATTCCTTCCAGTTAACATTTGTCAGTATATAACGTTAGGATATCTAAAAAAGGTAAACTCTAAACCTGCATGTATATCTGCTATCATAACAAACAAAAAGCATTACCAAAATAAGAAGTGCAACTGCAGTTTGGTAATAAGGGAATCCCTAGTACTGTGGCTTCCTGCATACTGTTCAGATTTTGTTTTAGTTATTTATCCCAACACACACACACGCACACAAATGATTAGGAGACACTGTAGGAGTGGTTGAGGTTGATATCTCCAAGCAGCAATAAATAATGAACAAATAAGGAAAAAAATATTATTCCTCCTAGTACTTCTTGCTAGTTTCACTGCAGTCACAGACAAGTACTGGTACTAACTATGGACTCTTAACAAAATGCGACTGTGTAACTCACAGGCTGCTTCAGTGTGATTAACTGCATCAGTGTTGAGTGAGGAACAATTATCTACAGAAGAGCAATTTTTATTCTTGATAGGATTGGTTTTTTGATTTTTTAGACCTTAAGGGTGTATTTTCATGAGCTCAACTTTTTGCATAAGGTTTATTTTGCTAGATTGTTGTCAGCATTTAGCTTTCCTATAGCCTCCTCCTCCCTCCTCACCATCCCTCTGGGATTCAGGAGCAGTGATGCACGACACCTGTCTGTAAGACTTGAAAACAGAAAGGGTTTTTAAGGGCTGAGCTCTGATTCAAGAGCTTTTTGAAATCAGCTAAAAGATTCCCATTGCTTCAGTGGCTTCTGCATCAGACCTGTAGGTCTGTCAGCAATTCCCTCCCTTGCTGGTAGCTGCTCATGCCATCATATGCATGCTTAGCACTTGCTGGATGAACTCATGTTGCTGTGTAGCACTCATAAGTTTACTTCCATCTCTCACTAACCAATAACTGTGCAAATGGTACAGGCCACCCTATCATGATGACAGGCCATATTGGAAACCCCTCACAAGTGGAGAGGACAGCAGTTTACGATATATCCAGGAGCAGAACCAGAAGAATTTAGGAGGCGTCCAAAGCATGGTGTACCAAGACAAACTCATGACGACACTCTGAAAAACAGCCATCTTCATTTCACCTGCCATCTCAGATGATCATTGCATTCCATGGTCCTTGTCTGTCTGCAGTATGTTCAAAGTGTATTGTGCGTAATGTGTGTGTCTTTGTATGTACATCCATCCTTGTTTTGTGTTCATGGACATTCTTGGGAAAAGTATTTTCCATATCTTTGTAAAAAAAAATCTTGAAAAACCTTTTGTGAAAGCTGGTGAGAATTTCCAGTGCCCCGAGACCAGAAATATTTCTGGGGATTTACATTCCACCACACTTTGGAATCTGTGACCCTCTGCCTGCTGGTGAAATCAGCCATTTGTGCCTTAGTTATTTTTTATCATCTTGGGTTTTTCTGACTCAAATTGATAGATGAAGTTTGAGAAACTTTGTAGTGTACATGCAAATAGGAGTTTGGAGGGAGGGAAAAACAGAATTCGCACTGGCAATCAAACTGGCTTGTGGACCACCAACAAAGGGAGCCTACTGAGGTAGTCATAGGTTTGGGTGTCTTTTGCTTTTAATCTTTTGTGTTCTGTGGCAAAAATAGAGGTGCTTGCCTAACTTAAAAACAAGTATGGAGAAAGAACACTATCATAAACTTCATGGAGTATGTGTATTCCTTTTTTCACTTACTGATTATATTGATAGCATTCCCCAAAACCATACCTGCTGCTATAAAGGCAAGAAGGTTAAAAATGGATCCTTGCTCAAAGGGTGCTGCTTGTCTTCTTATTTTTAATGTGATTATGGAAATGGAACTATACAATCGCATAAAACTACCTACTGATAACTTCTCTGAGTGGATTCAAAAACACAGCTCATAATGGGTACACTTCAAGATGAGGACAATCTGGTGAAATAACTCTATTTTTATAAAGTTAGATGTTTGTAAAGTTGAATGTACATTTTACAAACCTAGGTCTTTAAATAGGCTTGGCTGGTATTGATCACTTGCCGATTATTTTTTATCGTATTTTTAAACTGGAAATCATAGTGCCATATTCACTCGTGCACCTGTTTTAATCAGGCCTTGTCTCTCTGATCTCTCTGAAGTTGTTGAAGTAAATCTTCATTTGGGATATTTTAAAAATGAAGTAGTTTTTTACTTGATTTTGATAAATACACGTTTATAAATGGCTGTAACTGAATTTTTGTTCCACAGCAAATTTGATAGTGTTTTACTTTTTGTGAAATATATTTGTTTAAAAATGCTATCTTTTAACATTTGTTTTGATCTTTCCTGTTTGTGCTAAGTACAAATAAAAATTTTCAATCTTGTTCTGGTTATGATGCATTATTTAATTTTGAAGGATGTGGGGGGAGGGTGGGTAAATATGATAAAGCTTATGCTTGTACGTGTTTTGTCCTGGAATCAGTAATGTTATGCTGCATCAGCATTTTCAGTGCAGTCTGTAGAGGGCAAAACAATAAAGCAATTGTGCCAGTAAGATGTGTTGATGCCAGGGTAAGGCCTGAGGTAGATAATCACAGAGGCTGACTTCAGTTTCTCTAGTCTGCTTTTCCTGTATTTCAGCAGTGGCTTATGTGGGGAAGGAAGGAAGGAAGAGAAACTTTGCTGGAGCTGTTGGAGCCTGGCTTAGCTGCCGCTCTGAATGCCCTCTGGAGGAGGCTTTTTTTTTCCCTTGAATACTCACATTAAGGTGGAGCATTGTTGCTTCATGATTCACACTCCTACGTTCATAATACAGTATCGTTCTTGTCATATAACTGCATTGGCTTCTCTGTGGTTTGTTGTCAGTGTTTCTCCTTATGTGCTGTTATCTGTGGTTTGGTTTATTGCTGAAGGTGCACTGAATGAGAGATCTCCCTGACAGATGTCAAGACAAGACAGCACAAGGCCTAGCTGATACTTAAGTATTAAAATGCCACATGCAGGAGGTCTGCCCACTGGTGAAGAGCAACCTGCGGGACTTGTGTGTTCTGCAGTTTGTGTGTGTCACCTTGAGGGAAGCACTTGTCACTCTGCTTCTCTGGAAGAAGAGTTCATACACTCTGCACTGTCATTTTTTCATCCCACAACTTACTTGCTGTGTGCAGAAGTCTCTGTACCAGCAAAATTGCTGAGCAATCAGATAGGTAAGAAGAGATCAATTTCTGTGTCTTTCCTCGCTCTAGTCTTAGTTGGCTTCTTGCAGCAAATGGGCTGGGATACATTTGAGAAGAGGGGGAGTATATCTACCTGCTTCCTTTCTGACCCCAGCACTGCTGTGACCAGCCTGTGCAGCTTACCTTGCCTGAGCAAAGGTGGATATGGATAGTATCCATCTGAGCAGGGTAATACAAATAAGTTGTTTTAAATTTGAAGGCACACTGGGTTTTCTAAAATTAGCACACTCATTACTGACAAAGTATTGTTTTTAACAAGTGGCTAATACAGGCTTTGTGGTGTTAGGAATTCAGTTTTGTCTTTGAAGCAATGCAGAGCACTGCAGGTGAAAACCAAATTACGTGGGGAGAGAGGAGAAAGGTGGAAAATGTTTGGTTAACTCTGCTGTTAATTGTAGTAGCACCTTTTGTTTGAAAGTCAAAACACTGGGAAAGTTCTGGCAATATAAATTGATACTGCATCCTAAATTCATGCTACTACAGGGAGGCATTGATGTTTATAGATGCACAAATTCAATACAGGGACTTGAGAGCCCCGATATATGAGTGTTTATATGTTATGTTGAGTGATTTTTAACTAGGAGTTACTCATGAGGAAATGCCACACAGTTTACCAAAGAGCATGTTATGCAGTCATGCTGGATACAGGAAACTCAACACACGTGTACTAAATACACAGGGAAGTTGGTTTTGTTATAAAAAAAGCCCTTCAGACTGCTTGCAGGCGGTACCTACCACCTTCTGAATCCAAAGGAAGCACATTCTCAGGGTACCTGTTGAACCCTGAAAGTGCAAGCTTTCTTCATCCCATTTTGAAGTGTGTTAATTTTGCATGGCTGATACTGTCTTTTTACAAGTCCAGCACACACTTGGAAACTCTTCTGTAATCTGATTACAGGTGATAAACACTATCCTCACGTTGAGATGGAGGGTGCTATTAGGCATCTGGGTAATCACACTGATCTGAAGTCCAGCGTGTAATCAGCAGCATTCTTCCACTGGCTGGAGAATTGCTTCATACTTCTTGGTTGAGGGTATCTTCTGATGATCTCTCTGCATACCTTCCTCCTGCATTGAACGAAGCTGGAAACCAATTCTTCCCCAGCAGAGCTCAGGCCTAGCTCTCCACTCTGTAGATTCAGATTTGCTGGGGAGTTACTTTTGCCCTGTAATAACTCTGTAATCCTGTGGCCTGTCCCCCAGGATCTGGTAGGGGAATCAAAAAGCTGGTGATACCACTTCTGTAACTTGGGCTGAAATATGTTGCTCTTCAGCCCCAACCAGGCCCTGGCATGCAAACGGATGGCTAGTATTGAATACTGAAATGCAACACTGAAAGTGGTGGCACTTTTCGTTAATTGTTTTAGTGTGGGCTTTTTCTTTAAACTTTAATTTTCAGCTATTTTTCTCTCGCTGATGTGAGTCACAAGCAAAGTGAACAAAGGGATTGGGTTTTGTAATACATTTCCAAAACTGGCAGCAGGGGGGTTGCACGCTTCAGGAGAAGAATTGACAAGTCCTTCCAGACCCTTTAATCAGTGAACCCACATGCAGATTGACCAAAAGGAGGATTGCTTTCTCACATTGTGGATGGGAACAAAGCGTATATTACAGCCTTTTGATGTAAAATGCCTTCCTTCTGGATGAGTGTTGCAGAAGATGCCTTCAGCCTGCAAGAGAAAGAGTGTTAGAGTTTGCAAGTAATTTTGAGAATGGAACTTGAGCTGCTGTCAAAGAATGAGCTGGGAAATGTCTAAGACAGGGGGAAGAGTGAAACCGAGTATATCACTTGCTCCTCAGGTGTTGAAGTTGGCTAGATGGAGCCCTCTGAGGGAGAAGAGGAAGACGATTCCGCACTGCAATAATCTGTTTTCAGAGGAGGTTTTCCAGAAGTCATTCCAGTTTGGGTATCTAGCAGACTGGCTAGCTCAAAGAAGAGAAGTTTTGACATGCATCCATCCAACCTGACACACCAAATCTCTGGAAAGACTGTTGGTGATGAGTGGTTTTCCTCATGCTCTGTGAAGGAGAACCAAGGACAGCAGACTTGAGGGGTGCTGTCATTGTAGCATTGCTAATGGTAGCCAAAGAGACTGTTTGAGCCAGAGTTGCTGTAGATCAGGTGGCATTAATGGACATTAGGAACTGTATGTTTTCTAAATTGATCTCAGACTGTGTGCTGAGGGGTGATCCACCGCGACCCTGCCTTTTTTGTCAAGACTGTGCTAGTCCTGACAAAATCTGCTTTGAGAGCCAGCTTGAACTAGCATTTTGCTGGTCAGGCCTCTGCACCCTAGCCAAACTTGTGCTACGGTGTGAGGATCAAGGTTTTGAGCTGTTTCAGAATAAATACTTTTCTCTATAGTCATATTGCAATGCTTAGAAAAACACCATGCCCTTGTGCATGCTCCCTAGTTTTAGTATCAAGAGGCCTGCAGGAAAACCAGTCGTCCTTGCTCAGCTGGCACCAAACACGTACAAAGATGAAGCTTTTGGACAAAGCCAATGCTAGTCGAAGTACATAAGAAGAAATGTGTAAAGGGACAGACCACGCTTTTCTACCTGCCTCTTGCAGTACATTGCAAAGCAGCCTGTGGAAATAATGAAGACCTTGTTTGGCTTCACTTGTTTTCCATGTACTGTTTGTTGTTCTTTGAAGTGCCTGGCCAAATCGGCTTCCTTTCTGATTATGTGTGCTGTTGCTTTTGTTGCTGCTGCGTCGCAAAGAACAGGTAGAAGCTTGATTCAGCTGGAGACCTCCCTTGATATGAGTCACTTCTAGTAATAAAGCTTCTGCAGACTAAATGCTGCTCTCAACTGCTAATGACTGTTTCATGACTCCTTTAAAGCAAAACAACTTACTGTGGGTTCCACAAGTGTTAATCTAGATTTAGTTTGTGAAGTTCACAAGCCGAGCCTCTCTGTGCACTGCCCACTAGTGTGTGTATATTAGTAGGTGCATGCTACAGAAAATGCAAGCATGTCTGTAATAACTTGCATATTGCTTTTAATTTCTGAATGCATTATACCTCCAATTTTGAACAGGAGGAAAAAATATTGGATTTTTATTTATTTTCTTCTTTTTTAATACTGTATTTCCCATCCACATTTCCTAAAGATGGTGGTGGTGTTTTAATTGTTTTTTTCAGATACAATCTTGGCAGTCTTGGCACACAGATTGATGAAGATGAGAAGTTCCACCAGCCTGATATCTTAGACCCAGTGTTACTTCTTTGGTTTGTGTTTCTGGAATACTGGCTTTCTCTTAACTCTGTGGGGCTACTTTTGGTTTGGTGGCATCTTCTCTTCCATGATCTGTTGCATGTGTCTTTCAGAAGAAATCTAGTTCATTTTCTCTCTAGCAGAAGCAGCATTCATGATGACTGTCTTAGTCATCACACCTTTTGAGAACTGAGAAATATGCCAATTTAAAACTAAGATAGATGTTGAGCTAAGGCTATTGGGGAACCAGTGGAAATGCCCCTTGGGTTCTGTTTTCAAGTTGCCACCACAATTACATTTCCACTTTAGATATTTTTTTTTTTTTTTTTTGTACTTTCTGTCTTTTTAGTTTGTAATAGGCTTGGTTTTTCCTTTCCCCTTTTTCTTCTTCCTACTTTCTAGCACTAGTGATACGACCTTCAACTTTCAACTATCAAACAACAAAACCTGCAGCTCATCATATCAAAGGTGAAGATGTATTGGATTAAGCAAGAAAAGATGTTTCATTACAGGAACAGTTCGAAAAACATGGAGTTCCTGCCTTAATGATGTCATATGTTGGTGGATTATAAAAAAAAAGATCCTTTTTTTTAATGAGGCAGTGAAAAATATCTTTTACTCTCTGTGCCCTGAAGAAAATGAAAGAAGCAGCCATACTTAATTAGTAGTAGGAAGCACTGATCTAATACAATTAAACTCCATATAAGAAGCTAATTATTTATCAGTTGGTTTTTTTTTTTTCCTCACTAAACCTATAACGATCTGTGCTGGAATTATAACCACAGTGGTTTCCTTGCCATTATTGATTTCTGCAGTTTTGAGAACCTTAGAGAAGTAGAAATACAAAGCACTAATGAATCTCCAGTGCTCTCTAAATCGTATATTGAGGTAGCCATGAGCTGAGTAGCTAAACAGATGACGCAGTGGCTGTGTTTCGTTTCATCTCCGGGGGCCAAGCCCCTGAGTTTTGATGCCTCACTGGCAGAGCCAGCAGAGCCAGCATGGTTGTGTCCTCGAGCCAAGTCTTTCTCCTCAGTAGGTGTGCAGGAATCAGACAGGAAGGAAAAGCTCAGGATAGAAATGGACCAGGGAAACAAAAGAGTTTATGAGAAGCAGAGTTTTACAGTGGAATGTGCAATGGGAGGAACTGGAAAAGAAAAGCAATGAAGTTTGCTAGAGACCGTGGGAGTGGAGAAGAGGAATGAAGGAGGCAAGGGAGCTTTGAGAGTTCAGCGTCTGTGTCATCAGCACCTGAAGCTCACTGAATCAATAAGCAAGGCTGACCTGAAGCAAGGCTTCAAGGAACTTGAATGTTAAGCTGGATGCTGCTCCTCTATCAAAAGTCTGAGCCCAGGAGGGAGCCGTTTCTTATCATTCATTTTCAGATTCTACTGTTGTATTTAATGTGTCTCTCTCATTCTCCATTTCTGACTTTAAAAAATGCCTGAAAATCACTTTTAAGATGTGAACGGTTTCTTGCTGTAACTCAGGTGAGTTGCCCAAGTGTTGCAGTGAGAGCAGAGATGGCACAAGTTGCAGATTCATAAATAAGAAACACTTTGCTGTGCTGAATGATTGATTTTTTTTGTCTTACTTTTACCTGTTAATGCTGCCTGCTGAGCAGCTTACTGGCTTCACTGGTAACATGTTAAAAAGGGCAAAAACCTATAACCTGAACTGAAGTCACTAGTGTGGCACTAGTGTCAGGTATGTTCAGGTATGCATTCTGGGCTTTAAAGTTACAGCCAATTACTGAAATTCAGAAGACCATGCATTTCTTTGTAGGGCATTAGCAATATTCAGAATCTAGATAATTTAGAAGTATGAAACTTCTACAGTTTGATTAATTTCTTTAAAAAAATGGGGTTTTTTCCAGGTATTTTAGCTTTGCAGGGACAAAGACAGAAAGGAGATTTTGTAGGATGGGAGCTTATTGTTAAGGGAAGCCAAATCCGGTGAATTGGCTTTAAAGCTGAAGTCATTTCACCTTCCTGATCTGCAAGATGTGAGGCTGCTGTAGTTCCTGGTTTCTAAGGTCAGCCTATAGAGATGGTTAGCATGTATTCCAGATATGTAAAAGCACGTAGAGCACACATTCATCCATCCACACAGACAAAAGGGGTGGAGAATAGTGCCTTTACCAGCAGGCACATATAGCTGACACATATAGCAGCACACAAACCTGGGGCAGCACTGAGAGCTCAATCCTGTCTGCATACACCCCCAGAGAAAATTGGAGTACAGTTAAGAAGATGGCCTAGACTATGGTTGAACCCAGCTTGAGCATACTGACCAGCAGCTTGCTTATGGGTGGCTTGTTCTTCCCTGATGCATCCAGGGAAGAACATTCCTTCCTTTGTCTGTTCAGTTATCCCTGCTTTTCCCCTGCATTGCTCCCCATTCTGTAAGTCCAAGCCCAAATTTCCTAAAGCTACCTAGGTAGTTTGGCCCTCATGGGGTGTTACTGTTATTGTTTCCTAGGCAGTGCTGGCCTTGGATGGTTGTTCTCACCAAAAATGTCCTTGATACTCCCTTTTAGTGTTCTTTGTTCATTTCTTATGTAACTCTCCTGTGAAATCGGGCAATCCTTCAGGGCATGCTCTGTAGCATTTGTTAGGTGCTTACGCTTCCATCTGTGACATCCAGCAGCAACTTCTATCACATCCTATGGTTTCTCATGTTCTCCTTTATTAGCTAAGCCTCAGGCCCACGCCTGCATCTCTGTCTGTATGCTTTGGCAGGTATGTCATACTGAGGAAAGGAGAAAGATAGGGATGTGCTTAGCTCACCGGACCTGAGTTACCTAATGGGGTAAGTGGTATGGAAGGCTGTAGCATGGTTAGCAACCCAAGATCAGCTACAGGCTGTCTCGGCGGCCTCGCTTGGTTTGCTCTTATTTTAACCTGAGTGATCTTTCTTGGATTAGCCACTCCAAGCTGTTTTGTTTCCCAATGACAGGCACGTGGTGTCTGCCTGTGACGGAAAGGGGAAAGCAGCACTGACCTGGGGGAGGATTTACTCTGTTTTAGGAAATTTTCTATCTGCTCTTCAGAGCTTTTCTCATCTGCAAGGACATCGGGGACAATGAAATTTTTTGGCAGGTGATTAAATATCATTAGCTAGCGTTATGATTAATTAAAACCATTTGTAAACAAAGAAAAGCAAGTTTAGTTCCTCCTGGGCATATTTTGTGCGACTTTTGCAAGGCAGCATGTTTTTAACGATCTTTATGTAGAGAAGGTGAAATCTATGAGGACAATGGCTTTGTTGAGCCAGGATTTGTTTCTCAGTATTTTATTAGAGCATACTTTGCCGCAGGCTCTGTTCTTCTTGTGGAGAATTCCAGATTACTCTTGCTTCAAAACTTAGTTCAGCA
Organism: Psittacula echo; assembly: GCF_963264785.1. Classification (NCBI taxonomy): domain Eukaryota; kingdom Metazoa; phylum Chordata; class Aves; order Psittaciformes; family Psittacidae; genus Psittacula; species Psittacula echo. The sequence goes on along the minus strand of NC_137737.1, from coordinate 91,920,488 downwards.
CCCTGTACTGCAGGAAGCTGCTGCATATACTTTTGTTTCCTACATGAGAAATTCTCCCTCTCTCTGTCACCATTTCTGAGCACTTATTTCCACATGGCCCTTTTCTTTCCAAGGTTAGGTTGTCTGTCTGGGAGAAGGCTGCTGGCTGCCCACTCCACTTTCTGAGCTATCCCTAGGAATGGATGGGAACTGCTGATTATCCCTGGCAGCAGGGAGAGACAGCTGAAACACATATTCCCAGGCCCTCCCTAAAGGAAGCAAATGGGCCAACTCTCTGGTCATCTGGTGATGTCAGAGCATGCAAAAGCAACAGCTCAGCTTCAGTTACACTTCTCACAGTTTAGGAAGCCAGTTCTGGCTGGCAGCGAGGTCTTGGCTATATGGTGTGGGGAGAAAAAATGGCTAGGTTTGCTTTCAGTGATCCCAGTCCTCCTCAGGAACTCATTGCTTTTATGTGTCCCAGTCCTTGGCTGCAAAAATGAAGCTTCATCCTCTCTCTTTTATAAGCAGTCTTCCTGCCATGGTCTGCATTCCCTTCTTATATAAGCAAACTGGCTGCTGGCTCTTCTCAAAGTCTTTTGCTTCAATCTAATGGTTCTGGCTATTAATTAATACTCACAGAGAATACCACCCTCCTATCCTCCTGTTTCCTCTTCGTTCCTCTCCACAGAGAAATTTCCCAAGTATGTGAATTCCTAGGCTCTCTGTGCTACCTTATGTGCTTTAGCAACACAAAGGTGTGTGAGAGATTCTAAACGCATTTAAAGCAAGTTTGGCTAAAAGTTCGGTTGGGGTTGTTGGGGTGGTTTAAGCTTCTTTTGAAGTATGGGAATAAACCCAGAGTCTTCCCTCCCTTAGAGGATGAGACTAAGCACAAAAATGAATGTTTGGCTTAACATAGCTGTTGAATCTCATCCTCCAGCTGCCACATTGAAGCTTCACATGCGGTGGTTGCTTTCTTTAGACCTCTGAGAGCCTCTCCATGCACGCACGTTGAGGCATACACATATATGTTAACATATACTTTAGCCGTTTCACTGATGGCCATTTGGGAGCACACCTAAAGCCCGTTTTGATGTTGGAGAAGGTATTGTTACGATATGGTGGTGGGTGAAATATCTCCTATTAGGGAATGATATGGTTGGAAGGAGCCTCCCAGTGCATTCAGCAGGAAGCCTGTTGTGTGGATTTGAGCTGCCGAAAGCAGCACAGATCACCATGAGGGTTGCTCTGAGCTGCGGGTGAGGGAGGATTGAGAGGGGTTGTGAAGATGTTTTACAAAGCTTTACAAAGCTTGAGGGTTTCTAAATATCAGAAAATTGCAGTGGTTTGGAGCAGAAGCAGCGTTCAAGGCGAAGAACAGAGGTGGGTGCAGTGATTGTGGAAGGTTATTTATCACAACCAGACCTAGAAGCCTGGGATGTTTTTAAACCACTGTTCAGCTACCGCAGGGAGGGTCTAAATTCAATGCAGAGTCATCCAAGAGACGCAGTAGTTTGAGCCTGATTTCTGCTGTTGCCCCACCAGGACAGAGAAGAGAGCCCCATCATTTGCTCTCCAAGTGTAACTCAGGCAGGTGGGAGGTGCCTACAGGAAGAATATGGAAGAAGGGAGCATGGACAGGGTGCAGGGATAAGCCATCTCTGGGATGCAGGTGGAAGATGTTTATGCAGGGCTACATAGTTATGTTCTACAGGACAGGAGAACGAAAATGGCAGTTGGGAGGATGGCATAGAAAGGCAATTACTTTGTTTAAAAAAATCTCTTGTCACTCCCAGGTTACACCAAAATGGGAAGTCTTCTCACCCCAGGCCTGTTGTGGATGAGAGAGAAGTCCTGAATGCTTTATGATCTTAGCAGATGAGAAAGTTTAGGACACAGCTCAGGAGGGATTATATGTTTGTGCTGGTAGGGGTGATCTGCTTCACAGCTGAGGTTGTGGGCAGTGAAAAGCTGACCAGTTTAGGAAGGGATGTGGTGTTCTTCAGGATCAGAAGATGAACATGAATCCATGACCCCAGGCTATTTAAGAAAAAGTAAACGTCAAAGTTCCAGTGCATAAACAGGATCAGATCCCATAGGACATGGGAAGCAACCCTTCCTCTTCACAATGTACTTGCAAAGCCCCAGCTGAAATGAGGTACCTGACTCTGAGCACCACATACGGAAGCAGAGCAGGAGCCAGTTGGGCAGATGGGGATGACAAGATGTATCGGAGCTGTAGGAAATGTGCGACCCGTGAGGGATGATTGAAGAAATCAGAGCTCTTCAGACTCTGAAGCGAGATGTGAATTGCCTTTTTCAAAAGCACAGGTCTGTAGCAAGAAATAACCTGTGCACTGTGTCTGTGATGGATGAGAGAGGAAATAGCAGGCTTAAATTGCGGTGAAGAAGACAGGATAAACAAAGAAAGTAAGTGCAGGCATGGTGAGACACTGAAATTGACTGCACAGGGAGGTGATGGAGTCTCTGCTAGTGAAGGTGTTGAAGGCTCAGTTCAGCCAAATCAGTTAGGATAACATTGGCCTGTTTAGTTTTGTTTTCAGGGAAAAGGTGGATAATTCAGACCTTCAAACACCTTTCTGTTCCCCATTTTTCTATGATCTCTTAACACTTGTACACTAGGCATGGTTTGGGGAAGCAGTAGATGGCTGGAGCACAGGAAATACAAGAATGTCAATTGAAAATAGGTATTAAAGCAAAGGGCGAGGAGTATAAAATTAGGGTAAAGGACTAGTAACGTAAAATGAATGTAATGAAATGTAAAAGAACATGGAAAAGGTAGTCAGAAAATACATATTATTTGCCCTGTTCCTCAATATGCTGCCTTTTTGGTCAGAAGAAAATAATTATGGAGCATTGAGGCTAATGGCAATGCAAAGTATCTTGTGAACTTTCAGTGGCTTTTTGAAAGTTCAGCCTCTGGTAACAGAATCCTAAGGAGTGCTTTGCCAGAGGGAGGAACAGAGAAAGAAGAAATGTTTTCTTCCTTTACATAATAGCCTACGGGGCCATGCCTCATTTTCCTTGAAGGACAGGAGTTGGTTGTACAGGGAGCAGTCGGAGCTTGTTGGGAAAACTACACAGGTTAAGAACAGAGGAAAAAGAGGAAACCTGCAGGACAGCCTATTACTATTAAAAGATAGAACAAAGGTGTAGCACTGACATACTAGAAGGGTCAAAAGACAAATACAAGAGGTAGGATGAAAAGGGATATCTGTTCTGAGAGCTTTACTTAATGTCCAGGGAGCAAGTATGAGAACCTAGAGGATTTAGGATGCCGTCAGAAAGTTGTTTCATTGGAAGTTGTGATTTATTTGCATCAATGGTTTGGGGAGAGTGCATGAGCATGTTACCTTTTCAGGTAAGTCAGACAGAAGCAAGCAATAGAAAGAAAAGTTAATGGCAAAAAGATGCATTGAGGGGAAAATCTCAAGTCTCTAGATTTAAGACAGTGGAAGCACAGAAAAATAAGTGAAAACCAGATACGATGTATGATAATAATGATGTAGCAAGAAATAACCCTTATAGAAACTGCACTAAGATGTCCAGTGTGCCCCTAAATTATATCATCCATCTGAAGTGCAAGAGTTGACTGACTGCAGAGGTGAGTTTGCCTCAGTATCTGTTAGCTGCTCTCAGCCGTGGAAGAGTACAGATGACTGCATCCTATTAAATGAGCCAGAAGTTTCCATATGGGATTTCACATCAGAGTGCACTGCCTGGGTATTGACAGCTTGACTGGAGCTTTGGAACTTACTGTCCTCAGGGAGTTCAGTGTATACTGGAACATCCGCTTTGCTGGGCTAGCTCTTCACTTCGTTGAATTAATGCTCTCCCTGGATTTTATATGGTGTGAGCGCTCCTCTCTGAACAGTCAAGAAATACATGTACAGAATTCAGTGCACGTTTGACCTCATGCCAAAGGGGTTTTGTCTCATTCCATTGCTCAGCTAGTTTCCATTTTAGCATGGAAGCTACCTCATGCCCATAGCAATATGAGGAGTCAGTGTAAGGATTTGGTGTGATCTCCTTCATTTTGAAAAGACCAGTTGAAAATCTGCTAAACCAGCCTGCAAGTGGGTAAAAGGAAAGCAACTCCCAAGCACTTGGGGGTCTGGGTCTTGAGAAATAGTTAATCATAGACTGAAAAAAGGATGTGCTGAGGCTCCAACTCAAAACTGATCCAATTTCCATTAAGGGTTCTAACTATGTGAACAAAACCAGCTATCCTCTCAGTCAAAAAATGTCACTTCAATCCAAGGTGCTCAGAGGGAGAGCCCAGGAGGGCTGCTACAATTAGTGTGCGATCTCATTAGCCTGTACCATTTTCCTCCAGTAGGCACTTGCTTGTTTTGATTATAACAGTGAAGATCTAGTGCAGTTTCAAAGACAGACCACTCCTGGATTGTCTGAGCTCACCAAAGCTGTCCCTTGTGGATCAGACACCTATTTGTATTGTTTCCTTAAGGCAAATAAGGCATCAGAATTGCCTTTATTGGCAGTTGTTGCTACGTGCAGGGAACCTGCCAAGATTAATATATGCAACGTTCCCTTCCCCAGCTCCTGCTTTCAAAAAGTAGCCAGCATAAAAGTGTTATTCAATTACTACCCAGTCAGAAGCCTCATGTTGTCAGGAGCTGTTACTAAGAAGACAGCAGTTATTAATGGTGTACCAAGTGGCATGCTTCAGCATATCTTTGGAAAATATACGGATGTGTTTGTTTGCAGATGACTGGTTAATTTTGCTTCGAATCAGTAAGTAATCTGCAGAGAACATATGTAACAAGTAGCTAGGTATAATTTATTCATTGTTTCCTTAATTATTCTGTTTGGGTTTATTCCATACTGTCAGGTTTTCAGCTGCTGTTAGTAATAAAAGCTGAAGATATAATTTCTTTAGCAGTTTTTGAATGGGCAGGAGATCCATCTTTTCTTGGAATGAATTGATTTACTGCAACTACCATCTAATGTAATACTATAGGATAAATTAAAACCTTATAAAAAATTTAAGCATTCCTCTGAGGAAAAAGCAATCAAGTCATTTGCAGTATCTGTATAGAGTTACCTCAGTCTTTTTTGTTTGCTGGTATGGAGACAAAATGTCATTTCTGGAAATTCATCATCATTTCAAGCAATAAATTGAAACAGCAGCGGTTAAAACCATAGAGGAAAATCAACAGTGTCATTTGACACTTCTGAGTTAGATATGATGAATTAAGATTTCAGCGTGTCTCCATTCCTCTGTATGTTGTAGACTGACAACAGTTGGTCTGACTAAGCATATGCAAAAAAAAAAAACCCTCTTAGTTTGCCAGAACATGTATAATTCCTTTTTGACCATGCACTACTTTGCATGTTGTTACCTCTAAACCCTGTAACTTCCAATGGGAGCTTTCTACATTTTTCCCAAGTCACAGATTTTTCACGCAGCTGTTTTGCACCATGAATTTGGAGGCCTGAACTTTCTCAGGAACATAATGTTATTCTGGGACTGCTCCTTGACCTGCTCCTCTGTCAATTTCACTTTAAAGAAACTATTGTTTGCTGCCTGTCCACTTTCCTATCCCACTTTCCTAAAGTTGCAAATTCCGGCAGGACGAATTTTGATGGTTTTGAGCATCATATTCCATCAGCTGTATGGCTCGGCATAGGTGTCTAGCAGAGGTTGTATAGTGTGTAAAATCAAAACTATTTCTTATATGAATAATATCGTACCAAACAAGAAGAGGCATCCTTTTTCCTCACCTTATGAGTCCCCTGTTGACATAAAGCTAAGGATTTGGGATATAAGTCATTAAAAATTTTATTTACAAAAAATCTAGGCATTTTTTACCCAAGAAAGTTCGCACGCTGTCCGAAAGTACCGTTTGTCCTACTCTTTACCGCTCTAATCTGAACTGAATTTACTTTGTAGCTATCCCTTGAACAACAGTGATCTGCATCAGTTCAATATTGAGGAAAACGGGGGAACACCGTATACTGCAAAAATGCCTGCAAGGCACCACCACCACCACCGTCATCACCACCACCTCGCGAACTACGGCGCCCTTGCTCCGGAGAGCAAAGACATTGTTTCTGCTGTTCCAAACCCAAACAGTAAGTCCACTGCAGTAAATGTCCTTTCAGTAACTGTGCTGCTGTGATTTGTATCTGGCAAGGAGGCAAAGGAAGCGAAAGGGAAACGACACGGTGTTTCAGTTTTCCCTCTTGAAGAATATGCTTCTTGTTACCATTTGCTAGCTTTGTAAGTGTTTGCAAACGAGACAGGATTTTTGTAATTTCCTGGCTTTGCTACAGGGCTGTGGGATTGGTGTTAGTTTGGTGTTCCATAGCTGAACAAACACCCAATTAGTCACAGATACTGAGTCTCTAGCCACTTGGCACAGGCTACCTTTTCATTGTTACTATTTATTTGTATAGCTTCTCAAACCTACCCTCATCTGCTATTGTGTTTTGCTGATCTGCCCAGCTGTCCCTCAGCCCTCATTATCTGGATCTGACTTTTGCTTTCGTGTCTGGGCACAAACAACAGAAACTTTGGAGCGCTGGGCAATCAGCATCTTGCTCTTAGTTTCTGTCATGGGAACAATTCCCGCTCAGCCTCACCTACCGTGACTGGAGTGTGCTTGCTTGTTTTTGGTGGAGAAAGTCTTGGCTTGTAGAAAGCAAAAAGGGGAAAAGCCTTTCTACGCCTGATGTAACCTTGGAGAGTCTGGTTGTAAGTCTCCATAACTAAACATGTACAGGCTTTTTTAAGGGCGCATAGCTTGTCCAAATATTCATAGGTTTACACAGGAAGAGAAATAGCCCTGCCATTGAGCAATTCTACCTCTTGCTCTCCAAATTTATAATCTCTGCACTCTGCAGTGTGTGAGATGGTGAAGCTCTGTAAATTTCACAAGATGAGCAAAACAAGGTATGATCTGTTATTTTCCTTGCTTCAGGGGCATGATAAATTCTTTCTTTGCCCAGTTCTTGCCTTTATAATTGTAAATCACCCTGAGACAGGCATCTGTTATGGAAACTTTCAGCCTGGGTTGTTAGTCTGACAACTTCCAAATGCCTGAAACCAGGATCTTGTAATGGACAGTGCTGGGTGACAGTGACTTTAGGCTGTCCCACCTCTTTCATTGACTGAACACTCACTGCTGGCATACATTTGTGCTGGGGAGTGCTGAGGGCTGGTGTGACACCTCCACTTGGTGCAGCCACAGAGGCCCTGGCCGGGCAACTGGGTGCACCAGCACTGCCAGTGGGTATCTTGGCCATGGTCTTCAGTGACCCAACTGCAGAGGGTGGCACAAGCCATCCTGCTGGTACCTGCTGAGCCTTGGCCAGCCGCTCATGGGCTGCCCTGAGGTGTGTCTGAGTGCTGGCGATGGAGGGATGCTGGCAGGACTGACCCGGACAGCCTTGCTGGGCTGTCAGCCCGGCGCAGCGGGAGGCGGTGACCTTTCTGCGGGGTGTGCCAGCCCATGTTTTTCTTTCCCAAATTAGAGTGAGGCACACCAGGAAATTGGGTCAGAGCCAGCTTGGCTCCTGCCGAGTGTTCCAGCCCTCAGGACACTGCAGACCTCACCACCCTGTCCCCCTCCAAGGGGCTCCCCCCATCCTGCTTATGGCCCACAGCTACATGTCAGCCCCTGGGGCCTCAGCTTCTGCCCCAGCAGTGCTGCAGCAGGGCCAGTCTCCACCTCCCTACTGCCCTGCCGAGCTGGGTTCACCTGTAGAGCAGAAGGTGATTTGAAACGACACCAAAACCACAGCACAAGGTGTTTATTCCAGCTCTGTGCCTCCTCGTAGGCTGCACTTCTTTCCTACTCCTCCTTATTGCTGAAATAACCTTAGAAACAGCTTAGAAGAGCATAAGAGCAAAACATCAGGAGTAGGTTTGCCCAGGAACAGGTTGCCCTGAGAAGGTATGACTGCCCATCCCTGGCAGTGTGTAAGGCCAGGCTGCATGTGGCTTTGATCAACCTGGTCTAGTGGAAGGTGTCCCTCCCCAAGGCAGGAGGTTGGTACTAAATGAGCTTTAAGGTCCCATTCAACCCAAACCATTCTAGGATTCTATGATTCTTTTTGTGCCTAGTGAGTGTTACCTTCAACGTGAGATGTGGGGCTCAGGAGGCTGTGTCCCCCAGGCGTGGAAAGGACAAGCTGTCTCCCCCAGATCCCACAGGCCTCCTGGGGCACAGCCTCTCCAGCCTGGCCAGCAGCTGCAATGCTCTGAATGGGATTTCTACAACCAAGACAAGACTTTCATGGAACACCTATTCCTGGAGATAGGTTTACCTTTCTCTTTGTTTTGTCAGCTTAAGGCTGTTTCACGCTAGCTATTTGATTAGAGAAAAAGGAATCGGTGCTAGTTCCTGACGTGGCCTAATGCCACTAGCACCAAATGCCAATTCCTGGTTTCTCTAAGGGAGCAGAAAAGAACAGGGCACCTCTAAGGGGAATCTGGAGCAGGCATGCTGGCTGTGTCCAGCTGAGCTCTTCAGGCAGCTGTACCTACCACGCACTTTGTCTTAATGCAGGCATGCTGCCCCATAGCAACCCATTACTGATCCCCTGAGGAGATGCAGCCGGAGGCACAAACATGATTTTCCTTGAAAGGCCAGTCTGCAGTCAGACCTTGCATGTTTACTCTGTTAGAGTGGTGGCAGTGTGGGCAGGAATACTTCCCTTAGAACAGAGTCAAAGTTACTCATTTGCAGCTTGAGGTGAGAGGTCTAGGTGCCTTTTCAAGGTTGGTGCTCAGGGGGCTTGCTTTGGTTCGGTTTGTTTTTAATGGGTTCATTAAAATGCTGCTCATGCTGTTTCAACTGAGAAAACCATCTTGTAGAGAGCATGTGGAAAAGGCTTGTGGTCTATGTGCTGAAAGAGTTAGGAGCATGCTGTCTGTCAGTCTGTTATCTGGGGCAGCACACGTGGCAGAGTGTGGGACAAGAAGAGCTCAGGCAGAGAGGAGGCACTATCAGGGGTCTGTATCAGGAACATGGGGACATGGGGGGGCTAATGTCTGGCTCCAGGCTGTGTGGAAAGGCCACTACTGTAAAAGCGTTTCTAGGAAGTAAATGTTCACTAACCTGGGGACAGTCTCGGGAAAGAAGGTGCTTGTGACCAAAATATCTCAAGTGGAAATGCCTGGAGAGCATGGGGGAATACACTATCCTAGTGGAAACTTCCTCATGAGGCTGACAGAGGAGAGGCCATGCACACCAGCACTTCAGTTTGGCTTTCTTGTGGTGTTCCAAGGGATCAGAGACAGTTTGTGACTTCTTCCAGTTCCTACAGACTGGACTCATCTCTGAGGTGGCTTTAAATTCTTCTCAAGTGGAACATGGAGTGACCTGCCAATAGGTACCTGGCGTCGTGTCAACAGAGGGAGAAAGCATGTGCCTTTACTCCACTTACTCTGATAAATGCCAAAATTCCAGTGCAATTCACAGAACATGGGCAGGAGAGAGGGAAATGACAGCATGCCCAGCCAAGGTTCCCTTTAAATACTGGTGCTTGTTTCTCAGCAAACACACAGCCTGGGATTTTGTTACGAAAAACAAACCCCGGCCAGACCTGCCCGATTTTTCACATTCCAAGTAATTTGTCTGCTTCAATTACTGGAGGAAGTGAAACCCAGTGAAACAAATCTGACATGTGTGTTTATGAAGGCAGTTCAGCAGAAGATGTTGTTTTCCTGCATTCAGCCTGATGATTGTATTTGCGATGCTACCCTTCACCTCAAAGCTAATATACAGAGATCATGTCTTTTATGCAGCAGATCTTGCCCTGGTGTATTCACAGAATCCAGGTCCCACGGACTGCTGTATTCAACAGCACTTAGCCTTACAGCGCCATAGCCACCGCACAGAGGGGTTGAGCTGCTTGCTAAGCCTAATCGGCATGGCAACATCGTGCGTGGGTTACCAAATGCACATGAGCAGATCCACTGACAGCAGCTGGGGCTATCACTGAAAGCAGATGCCAACAAGTATGCAATGTAGCTTGCTGAATCTTTATGATGGAAAGTGATGAACGAGAAGAGGGAGCCCAGCTTGCCTCTGGAACTCTGGGCTGAGCTTGCAGGTTATCACTTAAAAATAGGCATCCTTTACTCCTGAACTGCTCACTACAAAAGGCCTTGTGTAACCCTGAGCAGAGAATGATGTAATATAGACTGAATTTCAGGCTGAAAACAGTTATTTTAAAGACCCCAGTGCTGCCAGATCCGTTCTTGAAATGAAAGCCCGGTTTTGCCAAGACTTAATACTGACTCAGGAAATGTGTGCCTTTTGTAGTGTAGGACTTCAAATTTTTGCCTTTTTTTCTTTTTCAATCTGTTTTCAAGGTTGCGTTGAAAGGCTGCGGTGGCTGCCTCGTTTTCCAGAGCTCTCTTTTCAAACAAAAATACAGTTTAAAAATCAGTTTTAAATCATAGCAAACTTGAATAAAATAATTTAAATAAGGCACTTTTCCCACTCTATGTTCTGTTCCCACTCAGGAAAATAGAATGGCTGTTTCTAAAAAAACCTCATTCAAACAAAAAGAAAACCCAAACCACTCAAACACACACACAAAAAAAACCCCAAATAACACATCTTCATGTCTTGTTTTATGGCTGTGGTGATTTATTCCCAGATATCATCGGGCAGTTTCACAGTGTCATATCCACAGAAGCAGCTGTAATGTGAGAAATGCCAAATTCTTGCATCGCTACCTTGTGATGAGAGACCACCAATGGGAGGTCAATGCTGATACTGTAACCCCTTCTAGGATATTATTACCTCAGGGTCTGATAATGTTTCATAATACCAAAACCTGCGTTTTTCTTATGTCCCTATAATCTGGTTTTAGCAGCTTGTCTTTGGTCAGCAAAGCTCTTAATGTATATTTAAACAGCTGTAGAATTAGATCTTGAATGGGTAATATTTAATACTCTTAGGACAGCTTAAGAACCTGATCCAGCCTAAACTGCAGTCAGTGCAAGGTTTTTATTGATTTCAGTGGGCTTTGAATCAGACTCCAGAGATTACAGACTGTTCCCAACTGTTATTACCTCGAATCCGTGGTAAAAAGAAATACAGGAGGATGCAGAGATCAGTCAAATCATCGCATGCTGAAGCTCATTTTTCTCAGAGTACTTGCAAATATACAGATATATATGCCACACCATCACCAAGATGTTGGCAGAGACCTTTCAGGGCTGTCTCAAGAAATATTTTTCCTTGTCTTTCTGTGTCGGTGGCTTGCTCAAAATCTCTGTTGACAAAGTACGGCAAATTCCTGACAACAGCCTTAAAGAGGCTGGCGTATAAATAAAGATGTCTGAGAGAAGCCAAAAGCTATACTCTGATCTCTTTACACATCACATGTTCCGAGAGTGGCACCTTGGCTGCATAAATAATCCCTCTGGTGTCAACTGAGTTTTAGAATACGGGGGGGGGGGGGTGGTGAGGGGGAGGTAAGGAGAGAAGCGTCTAGCCCAAAGCTGGCAAAAGCCCTGCTGAAATGAAGGGATGGGCAAGAAGGAGGAGGGGGAGGAACTGTTTGCTAAATAGAAGGCGGCAAAATGACCCAACAGGCATAATTCTGAAGTATTTTAGAGGGTCCTACAGGGAACGTGATTTGCTGACTGCTGTCTCTTCAAATGCAGTTGAGTGTCTTGCTCTGCAGTTCTTCTGTAGCTTCCCTTCAGACTGTTTCTTTTTCTTTCTTTCCTTTGGCCATCTTTTTAGAACTGAGCTCAGGACTTCCCCTTTTTTATGATGAAACCTCTCATCTGAAGAAAATAGAAACGGAGAGTGTGAAGGTAGTTGGACCATGGCCAGCCCTGCACGTCAGCATGAACAAGGTATAGCTACATACATATATGCTTTTACTTATATATGCCAGAGAGCCCTGTTGTCACTTCATACTCAAAAGCTGCTGTTTTTTCACCTTCAACTCAAATCAACATTCATCTGCAACTGGCTTGCCTTTTAATCACCTCTCACCATCTCCTGATTGGATTGGGGTTTGGTTTTTAGATTGAGCATTTCCTTCGCCTTTGCCTTTTAAAATTTCAGAAGCTGCTGCAACAATGTTATTGGTGTAGTTTTAGTTCAGTTGTGAAGAGTTAGTCATCTAGACAGCCCAGAGGTGTAAAGAAGAAACAACACTTTAAGTGATAGAAAAAAAAAAATTGAAAACCTTGTTTTTCTACACGAGGAGCCCATATTATGCTTTAAACACCCCCTGGCATCTGACGGTAGTGGGTGTTTTGTGAGTGAGTTTTTGCAGGGGTGGCAAAACAGCCATGTCCCGCTGCCTCTGCCAGAGATCAGAGGCCAGCAGGTCAATGGCTCCTTCTGTCCACGTGAGGCAAAATCCACCGTGCCTCTGTTGTGGGTTGTGCCTTGAGCTGTCTCAATAGAGCCACAGAAGCCTGGACCTTCGGTCTGCAACCACATCAGTCCTGAGCTGGGCCCCGTGAGGTCAATGGGAGCATTGCTTCTGGCTTTAAATAAGGTGGGTTTGGGCCCCCAGTGACTGTACAGATGTGTCGAAAGAAATGTGTTGAGTTTTCTGTCAGTTCAAGGGAGAACTCAGGTTACTTTACCTTGGTTTTACAAACAGCCATTTGTTATTGATATTATTTCAATGAGCATTAGGAAATCAAAAATCAAATGTGATGCAGAAAAGTGTATCAAAAATACATACACAAAGGGACCATGTATCGATATAGCATAATCTTTCTTTCTCTGGATGAGAGAACCCAGGAGATGGAAGTCAAGGCTGAAAATCAGTGAGTCAGGTGTTTCTAATAAAAGCCCAAAACCTTGACTTTTTTTTTTTTTTTTCAACATTTCAGTTAATTGAAGTTAATCAGTAATGCAGATTTTCTGTCATGAACATTCGCTTGAAGAACCACGTTCAGGATCGTCAGGGGATGGTATTGTACTTCAGCTAAGGACTCTGGTCCTTATACCTTATGAATGTGGTCATGAGGCAATGACCTATGTCATGACTTTTGAAGACTTCTGAATTAATAGATGAAGGTGGAATACTTCAGACATTGTCCAAAATCTGTTTGTTTATCAGCTGTGAGGAGCTGTCATTTTGTCCGACTGGTTGGGCTGAGTGGGGATAAAAAGCTAAATCATAAAGTAGACAAACTGAGGTGAAATGGAAAAGAAGATGTCATTTTCCCATGGACGTTTCTCAGGTTGTTCTAGAAATACTCTTATTTGGTAATAGGTACAGTTTTTTATAGGCCAAGCTAATTAAGCATTGACATAGTTTGCCAAAGGAAAATTGTCCACCTCACAGACTCATCCAGTCAATATCCAGGTCTTATGACAGGAACACTGTAGTTCAGGTGTAGTTACTGATACTCTATCTGAACCCCAGCTGAGAGCATTCACTTAGGTACAGTGCCCAAAACATGCTTTAAAGGACAGTCCTACACTGTTGAGCTTCTTGACAGCTCAGTTTGGCGCATCAAAAGGGCTAAAGTGAAGTGAGAGGTCTCTCTCCATGTTGACCACAGTGCACAAGTGGTTAAACCAGTCTGACCTGTGTTGCGCAAAAGATCTGAACAGGTGATCTCAGTGGTACCCTTGTGATCTCATAATGAGTAGATTTATGATCTCTTTTTTCTATAAATGAAAGCTTAAAACTCTTTAGTCCTGTATTCTACCCTGCTGTGCAAGTGGTACCAATAGAGTCCCTGTGACTTCTGCCTGGCAAAGCCTGACCTCTGATCCTCTCACCCTCCTTCTCTGAAAATCTGTAGAGGGAGAGCTCAGCTCTTCTATAATTAATAGTTTTCTTTGGCTTGTCCTGACAGCTCTAGAATCTTGTCCACAACCAGATAGACTATTTATATAAGGACTAATTAGCAGAACCCAGTATCGTAGCAAGTCTGTACTTCACAATAAGCGCAGCTGCACAGTAAACACAGCCTGTGTCTGCTGCAGCCATCAGTCAAAGTTTAGCTGGTGAAAAGGTCTTGCAATGAGCACCAGGAGCTGCTAAATGCTTCTGTTTCTGGCAGAAGCTCAGCAGAAGGCAAATGTAGAGACGTGGTCTGCCTAATGAAAATATCTCTCATGGCAGTCATAGTGGAAGCTGGGCAGCAATTCCATGGGTAGAGGTTACCAAGTGAATGCAAAGGAGGCCAGTTTCTCAACGTTCATTAAAATTGCCGGTTTGAGCCATCTGAAAATTGTATGTGCTCTTGAAACAGGCCCAGAATCTCCACCCAAAACACCTCAGCAATAAAGTGCTCACGTTACAGGTTGTGGGTTGTGACCAACAAATCATTCTCCAGTTCTTTTGGCCCCTTGCTTGTGGTTTCTTCTTCAAGCACCATTTTCTAACCTAGATCCTAGTGAAATGTGGACGCAGAGCTCGTAAAGCTAAAACAAACAGCAGGGCTTTGAGCAGAGACTCCGTGGAGTTGCCTCAGCAGATGGCTGCTCCAATGAAAGAGGAACATGTTGTAAATATTGAGCTAACCCTGAGCTGAAATGCTGTGGAGCATCACCCAGCAAAAAGGCAGCGGGGCAGATTAAACATAATTGAACAGCCCTGATCTTGGACAAGCATTTTTCACTGGCCTTTAAAGCTCCTTTGGTTATGGTAGTTAACTGGGTACTCAGTGCAGCAGCAAACAGATTTTAATGAGTGGTCTGGGTGTCTAGTTTCTGGCAAAAAAATTAAACATTCCCAGCTCTCCTGCCCCACTCCATTGATTTCTATTCTACTAAGTACTTTTTATTCCCTAGTTTTACATCTGAAATATTATGCTTAAACAAAACCAGTGAACCAGTTCCGAAGCTGCTTCATTTGCTCTATTTCTGAAAATAAGGCAATGGTTTGCACATCTATTTTGGAGTCCCAACTTTCACTCCCTCTCTTCCTGTTGCTAATTATTATTTTTTCAAGCAGAGTGCTTTGGGGCTGGAATTTGTCAGGCTTAATAATCAACCCATAGGAGAATTAGCAAGAAATTGGGTAAATTAGATTCAGCAGTTAATTAATTTGATTGTCTGCTACAGCAAACTTTGTCTCATGGGAATGATGAATAGATGTGTCCAATCTCCTTTCCAGAGCTGTTTGGTAGAGTGGACGTGTCTGTCCACCTACTGAATGATAAAAGTCAGCTTCAACACGCATTTCATATCCTTTGGTGCTAGCAGATGCCTTCATCTCCAAGAGAGACAAGCCTAAGTGTTGTAGCTGTGAACGTATTTCTGATTTTCTTTTTTGCAAGCTTTTCATTAGAAACATATGTTCACCCACCCGCTTTGCTCCATGTGTGTATGCATAGCCACAAACGTATTGTTCGCATTTCTGAAATCTGGGGAGTCTAGTAGTTAGTCCAGATGTAATTATTGCATAAAAAGAAAGAATACTAATACAGTTCAGATTTTTTCTTCCCGTTTTCCTGATGTTATGCTCGCCCTTCTCATATACCCTTGGGTTCTAAGGTTGGTGATTTCATTATGGTCAGGTCTCAGGGGGTGTTATGATGGTCACAGAATCATAAAATCATTTAGGTTGGAAAAGACCTTTAAGATCATCAAGTCCAACCATTAATCTAGCACTGCCAAGTTCACCACTAAACCATATCCCTAAGTGCCACGTCTACACACCTTTGAAATACCTCCAGGGAAAGTGACTCGTTAACCACTTCCCTGGGCAGCTGGTTCCAATGTTCCATCAAGTCATGTTCATGGTTTCTTCTTGGTCACTCTAGGGTCCACTTTGGGTCCTTTTGTATGTTTGCAAACACGCTTTTACATCTTCTTTATTGAATGTAGACATTCAAGGCCAAGCTGGATGTGGTTTTGGGCAACCTGATCTAGCTGAAGATGTCCTTGCTCCGTACAGGAAGGTTGCAATTGCATTTGAAGGTCCCCTCCAACCCAAACTATTCTATGATTCTATGATTCTTCATCGATCTGCATCTTTACATTGCACCCAAACACATTATACATGGTGGCTTTTGCATAATTATGCTAAATACTATGTCTTTGCTCTCTTCATTGCCTCTAAAACCAGTTTTGTCCAGGTTCAGGTCTGCACTTCTTTAACTGGCCATTGGCAAGTTGTTTACTGCTGTGGGGTCTTCAGTGCCAGCCTGCACCCCTTGTGCTATCACCCTATGCCTGCACTCCTCTACACCACCTCCTGTGTCTCCACCTCTTAAGACCCATGTTACACTAGCTTTGTGTAGCTTTATACTACATCATGTTACAGTTATAAATATTTATTCTACAAAAAATAGCTGCTTGTGTTACTGTTTTCTATATAAAGTTATTGCTGTTACAGCTAACTTCTAGTAAAACAAAGATGAAGGCAGATCAAGAAAGGTTCAGAGTGAGCCTGATGAGCCTCAATGACTTTGCAAGCTCTGTTCAAAGCTTATGGCCTTTTGTTGGCATGGTAGTAACATGTTACAGAGCTACCCAGTTACATTACTGACTGCTTGCAAATGAAACTGCTTTCAAGAAAGCTGTGGAACTACCTGCCCCATGCACAACTGCAAAGCCTAAAGCTGCTGCAGCTCCAAAACTCATTTGTGGTTTAAAAAAACCCCACAAAACCAACTCACTTTGTTTATATATTTGAGACTTTTGTGCTACACACTGATCAGAGGGTACACCCTGGGAAACATGGCTACCATGACTGAGTAAGGCTATCATGCAGCTTGGCACTGACAGATGCAGGATCTGATAATATTGAGCAATAGCATTTTATAAAATAATTTTGATACCAGGCATTAAAGAGGTTTAGTGCAAGGATAGAAGCATAACAAGATTTATTGGGAGTTATATTGTTCATTAGACCAACTGATAGTTGACCGGAGGAAGGTCTTGTGTGTCTGACAGATTAATGAGGGGTTCTTTTACTTGTTGGCTTATTTCCAAATGTGTTTTTCGAATAAAAGATGCAGCTTCTGCTTGCACACTTTGCCTCAAAATCATAATAACCATACGGGCCTTGCCATTGTGATGTCTCTTCGTAACTTGTGCTAGCTATTGCATGGGGAAAGAAAAAATCAATAAAGTTACTGATGGAAAGGGGGCAAAGGAGTCTGTATATTTTCATGCACATTTGCAGGTGTAGTTGCATCCCAGGAAACCAAAGGATTAGGCCTCACAGAGCTAATGTGCATTCAGAACCTATACATCTGGGTTGTCTTCATTAAAATTTTACCTCCTACTAGTAGTGATGACTTAACAACAAAGAATAGACCAGTATTCATAAACAAAGTATAAATTCTATTCTTCAGGTGTCTCCAGCTAAATGTGTATTCTACACATACTGTTTGACTGAGACGAGACTATTGATAAATTCACAGAGGCAAAAGATCATGCATCTTGCTCTTGGCATAAAGTGTGATGTGGAACAAAGCATGAATCTTTTAAAGCAGAGAGAATTGAAATGTTAAGTACAGGAGTAGTTTTGCTGTGTTTCTTGCAACTATTTTTATATTCTGTATGTGTACTTAATATTCAGTTAGCTTTGCAAACCAAAGCCAGTGTCATCATTATCTAAGACTCTACAAATCTGTCTTCTGTTCTCGTATCAGCAAATGTAATTGAATTTAAAGTAAATGTTTGAAAGGAGAAAAGCAAACCTAAGACCTCAATTATAGAAAGAAAAAAAGACATCTAGTTTTATGTATGTCTATATCTGAGCTTGTTCAAACCACTTCTATCAAACCCAGTTAAGTGCAATTCTTCAGCGTTCTCCTTCTCTGGAAGAATAAAGTTTTCCATCAGTGGTGAAAGTGATGTGCATACATTGCTATTTTTTAGCACCAGCAGAAGTGTAGTTGGAAAATTGAACTGTTATCAAATATCTTAACTTCATGGGGTTTTCCACATTTTAAAACCTTTTCAGATGTGTTTAGATTGCAATTTTAAGCAAGAAGATGACGTCTTTTTGTTTGACTCTCAGACATTCACTTGAAAGTAACATCTTAGATTCTTTGGAATTGCATAATAAGAAATGATATAATTGGAAGTTTCTATAATATTATGCCATGTTTACTTTTATAATGACTTCCACTAATGACTAAGAATGCTCTTAGTTTATAAATGAAAATGAAATTTTAATAACTGCAAACCTGGTACAGCATTTGAATACCCAGCTGCTATCTTTATGCTTCACTTATCACTGCAAGCAATAAGGATTCTGGAAATATAAGATCTCTTTATTATACAACAAAATAAAGTAGATTACAGCTTTCATTCTTGCAGGATTAGTATATAGAAATTCCTAATGCAGGTAGGGTTTAGATCTTTGATTTTCTTATAAACCAGTGAAATGAGCCATAGAAGGTGATGGATGCTTTTTCTTTTGCCATCTTGATTGCAGTTATACTTGAGGAGTTAAACCTGGGGATGAACAGACTTCTATGTAAAGATTAGCGGTGTTAAGGATGATAGGAACTGATATAGATGCTTACAAGTACTGATAGTCTGCAGTACAAAGGTGCTACTTTCTTCTTTTTGTAGTCTGTGATTTGAGTTTTCACTTTTAGTCTGGATTTTCAGTGCCACTGACTGTATGTGTAATAGTCTGAGCTAATCAGCTATGCGAAAGCGGAATTCAGTAATGATTTAGCAAGTTTGCCGATGACACCAAGCTGTGTGGTTCGGTTGATACGCCGGAGGGAAGGGATGCCATCCAGAGGGACCTCAACACGCTTGTGAGGTGGGCTGATGCCAACCTTATGAAGTTTAACCGTGCCAAGTGCAAGGTCCTACACCTGGGTCGGAGCAATCCCAGGCACAGCTACAGGTTGGGCAGAGAAGAGATTCAGAGCAGCCCTGCAGAGAAGGACTTGGGGGTGTTGGTCAATGAGAAAATGAACATGAGCCGGCTTCAGTGTGCGCTCGCAGCCCAGAAAGCCAACTGTATCCTGGGCTGCATCAAAAGGAGCATGACCAGCAGGTCGAAGGAGGTGATCCTGCCCCTCTACTCTGCTCTCATGAGACCTCACTTGGAGTATTGTGTGCAGTTCTGGTGTCCTCAACATAAAAAGGAGATGGAGCTGTTTGAACAAGTGCAGAGGAGGGCCACAAGGATGATCAGGGGACTGGAGCACCTCCCATATGAAGACAGGCTGAGAAAGTTGGGGCTGTTCAGCCTGGAGAAGAGAAGGCTGCGTGGAGACCTCATAGCAGCCTTCCAGTATCTGAAGGGGACCTACAAGGGTGCTGGAGATGGACTATTCATCAGGGACTGTAGTGACAGGACAAGGGGTAAGGGGTTCAAACTTAAACAGGGGAAGTTTAGATTGGATCTAAGGAAGAAATTCTTTACTGTTAGGGTGGTGAGGCACTGGAATGGGTTGCCCAGGGAGGTTGCGAATGCTCCATCCTTGGCGGTGTTCAAGGCCAGGTTGGTTGAGGTCTTGGGTGACATGGTTTAGTGTGGGGTTTCCCTGCCCATGGCGGGGGGTTTGGAACTAGATGATCTTAAGGTCCTTTCCAACCCTAACTATTCTATGATTCTATGATTCTATGATGGTTTTATGTGCTGCACTGTGGCAGAAAAGTGCCGGTGCCAAGGCAGGCTGGCAAAAAAGCTAGAGGAGGTCTGGATCCCCCACATCGGGCTTGTGTGCAGTCAGCATTTCCACCGAGGCAAGGGAGGTGGTGGCCTTCAGCTGCTGGTTCAGCATCTGGTGAACAGGACCAGGCCAAGCAGTGATTGCAGCGATGTCTGTTCTTCATGTGTGATCAGTCACTAAAGGTGCTACTGGTCCTCGTGGGCTGCAATTTGCTTTGCTTGAAGGTAAAACCTTCAAAGCGTGACCAAAACAAGAGCTAAAGCAGACCGAATGGCCAGGAATGGCTTCTAAGAAGTCTGCAACCACTAGCAGCAGCAGCTTTCCCTTCTCAGCCAGGTCAGTGAGCATCAGTGTTTGGACATCTCAAGTTCTGAGATTCTCAGTTGGAGACTTGCACATCAGATCCCACGCTGGGGACAGTCTCCATTACATGGACTCATCCGGTATAGTCCTGAATACAGCAGGAAACTGAGACCTTTTGAGGGTTCCCAGTTGCAAGGCACACCCGAGGGCTTTTATCTTGCTCTTGGTCAATGTGGGGAAGTTAGGGAAAGAAAAACTGAAGATATCCATATCCATCTGAATAACAGATGTATGGGACTTTGGGACTTTGTGTTAACACAACAAGCTTGTGTCCTAAACAAGCACCAGTTGTCTTGATTTAGCTGGTAAAATACAGTTTGCCTGATCTTGCTTGACTGAAATGATATTTAATTAGCATCCAGTGTAAAACAAAGGTTTAATTTTGCAATGGCCTTTTGAAATGCCACTGCTTAGTATGTTGTTCTTTGTGGTGTTAAAAATCAATGCACTTAAAAGTTGACAATAATAGCAGCCCTTTAAAAGTATGCAATAGTGCACTGTGGCTACCAAGACTACTGGTGAAGTTAATTTTGTCTTTCTCAGTATCTCCACTTCTCAGCTTCATGAGTACTGCAGAAAAGACACTTATGGCAAACAAATATTTCATGTTGGAGTTTTTTTATATGCTTGCTAGGACTACCATTATATTCAAGACTGAACAGATGACTACAGTTCCATAAGTTTCTCCAGCTAGATGCTGTCACTATTAAAGTATTTTCTTCTTCACTTAGGAGGAAGATGGGGAGAATGAAAAGTCCAAAAATATCTCCCAGTAAAACCGGTAAAAGTAGCTCAACAAATAAATATGTAAAAATGGTTAGGAATTTGCTAGAGAAAAAAAAAATCCCATGATGAGCAGGCCTTTAACAGTTGTTCAGTTGATCAAAATCATACCTGCCAGCTGTGGCATTTTGGATGCAGAAGTCTGCTAGGACAACTTTGCTTACATGTGAGAAATACCTTGCAGTCTCAGTAGAGCTTCGCAGAGGTCTGGCTCTTTCCCTCCCCAGTGTTTGCAGATTTTGAAGTTAAAGGGCCAATCCTATGGTAATTTCAGTGGCTAAAAAATTGCCAGGTCTGTCTTGAAATACTTTGTTAGAGGTGAACCTCAGGGATGTGCTGGACCTGGTGTTCTGATGCTTTGTACCCTTTTTTACAAAATCTGAGTGACAGCATTACATATCTGTTCTATCTGGGTGTATACGACCACTCAATCTTTACAGCAATGAGAGTGGAAAATGAATGTATAATCTAGGCTGTTACTTGGTTGTAATCCATGTCTCGTTTCCAGGAAGAACAGAGAAGTTTGCAATGGCTGCTATGCTATCGCCCAATTCTTCTTTAAAAATATATGATATTACAGTTTGATTGTTTAAGAGTTCGCATTTACAATCCTGATCTCATTCATACCCGGTTTGTTTATATATTAGTCTTACATTGTCCTTTTTTTTTCCTTTATTTTTGTGTTCTTTTTTCTGCATGGGAAGTTTATTCATGATGACGTTGCTGCTGGATGTAGTTTGTTGTAGGCACAAAACCTTTAAGTCATGTTTGAACAGGTCACTAAACCATCTGTCCTGAGGGCTTAGATTTCTGATCCAGATCACTGCATATGTAAAGGGTTGACATCAAGTGGAAACAGCAGCAACAGTGTTTAAATTCCCTGGATTTTTCTTTTCTTTCTGATGAAGGGGATTTTGCTTGGCTTGCAATTACGTGAGGATCCCTTCAGGTCCTTCTGGTTAAATTTGCAAAGCCCCTTCCCATTCTTAGGGTAGTATAACAAAGCAGCGGTCGCTACAGTTGAGTGTTGTGAACCTTTCCTTCTTCTGCCTGCTGTGGGATATTTTGAGACAGTGTTTTGCTTCCTCAGTGTCATCACAGGTTTGGAGAACTAGTGCCTGGCTGGGCTTTTTCCATGTATCTGCACATCTCTTTCTTGCTTTTATTGCTCAGGCTTCCCTGAGGCTTTTCATGTCTTGAAAATAATATAAAGTCATTAAATATTTTGAAAACATTTTCTTCTAAGACATATCCGGGTATGAACATGGAAGTTTTAACCAGCATTGCTGAATCAAGTTGTTACAAGTAAAAAATTTGACCTTTGACCATTTTCTTATCTCTCGATTATATGTCACTGTGCTTGTCTTTTATATTAAATACAGGGCGAAGACAAGAAAGTACCTGAAAAGACTCTTCATGCCCCTGTTTCACCTTCGTCTGTACCTGACCATATGAAGTGCAACATCCTTAAAGCTCAAGTGGAAGCTGCTTTTAGAGTAGGCACCCAGGTAATCTGTATTTAATGTTTTTCCTTTCTAGTTTTGGCATAGCTTACACTAATTTTCCAAAATCACGTAATTCCTGAGGAAGCACCTTATTTTATTTCAAGTATCCACACTGACCTAGGTCTCTCTAGGTGCTTTTCAGTTTCTTCAGGGAACTCAAAATGATTGATATGATGGAAGTAGGAAATTCGTCCTAGCTGACATGATTAACACAGTTGAGAGAGGCTGAGAAAACAGGAGAGAAGGCCCCAGGAAATCTCCATGTCTTGATTTTGTCACTGTAGCTTTTATTTACTCTGTAGCTGAGAAACAATAATCTCTGGAGTTTTCTGAGGCTACCCACCACTCATGGAAACTTAAGGTTAAGTGTGTTCTAAAGATAGTATCTATGCATCCAGATGCAACCTTTATTCTAGGGGATTAATTTTAGCTGACTGAATGTGAAATGTTAGCTAGTCTATTGTTTTCTTACTTGGTTTTGTGAATTTGACTAAATTTTAGGCTGCTATTTTCACTGTTTGGTCAGAGGTTACATCAAATACATCCTGTTTCAAAAACACCACTAGTCTTGTAATAATGTCATGCAGCTTAAAACTGATGCTAGATGGCATGACTGTAAAAAGTTGATTTTCCAACCAGGGGTAAATCCAAATGAAACCTAAACCATGTGATTCTTTTCAAGTGTTATTTGTGGACAAAAGATAATGCCATTGGTGCCAAAAATAAAGCCAAATAGAATGCTTTAGGAACAAAAGGAGAAGTAGAAAGACTGGTACGACTCCTATTAAAAGTTCCTGTCGTATCCTTGTGCATGCTATTCTCTTTGAATGCAAACTGTGTTGGTATTTCCGTCGCTTTGTTTCTTTTCATAACAACAGAACAGGTCAACTTGCCCTGCAAAGGATTTTGTTAACAATCATCTTTGTGTATTTGTTGTTCCCTAGCAGATCTTTCATCTGAGAGCCAGATTACATCTGGTCTAGCTAGACCTAGGGAAGTATCAAAATTTGTTATCCTGACTGCCCTAGATTTCAAGAACAGAAACCATAAAACTGGCAGCGTATGGGGGAAGGAGGTTGGGGTTTTTCTTTCAGTTTTTGCTTAAACCAGTTCTCTCACCTCTCCGAATTCTGTGTTGTTTCAACTGTGGTTTATGCAGCATGTTTCTTATTTGATTGCCCTTGGGTTTGCCCTTCCTGTGTGTCTTTTCTACAGGACGTCATAGTATATTTCTCACATTTGTATTTTCTACTGAATATGCTTAATGGTCATGTTTGACTGGATAGTTAAAGACTGGAAGCAGTGTGTGCTGCTGCATTCAGAATACAGCATTACTAAGGCAAGATAGGAAATGTGCTTAACATATGCATCTGTCAGTTCACCTGCCTGCCTCAATTTTACACTCTGAGGCTTTCCAAGGGAGAAAATCTTGGGTTACTTTTTCATGTATGCTGTAACTGTATTCTTTAGCTGTTGCTCTGTTGTAAATAAGTTTCAGAGCAAGTTGAACGTACCTTTTTTCCATTTTACCTGTATTGTTTTGCATAAGGCTTTAGCAGTCAGATTGGATTGAGTAGGTGCCTGTAGGATTGGCATCAATGAGAAAAATCCTATGAGTTCAGGGTGAAGGAGGGGAAAAAAAGACTGTTGCAGGCTAGTATGCATTGTGAAAAAATAATGGCATACGGTTCAGTTTGAAATCCCTGAAGCTTTCAGTGCTATAACAAAGTATGACTTAAGAGTTACAGCCGGTAAATAAGAATGTCACCTTAATCTTGGAAATCCTCATTCAGCTCCCTGCTTAGCCACAAAATTGCCTGTGCAGCTAAGAGATGGGCTCTTCTGCACTTGAGCTCCCCTCCTGTCAGCTATGAGATTACCCGTTGCAAAAAAAAAGTAGACAGAAACCAGGCAATGGTCAGCCGTTACCCTAAGAAGCTGTGGCTACACAAGCCAGTGTAAGGGTAGGCAAAATATTCATGGTGAAGGAATGAGTAGAAATACATCATCTGTCATCTAGAATATGGGAGGAGAGAAAGCGGCTACAGGAGGCCCTAATAAACCGCTGTACCAGCATACTATAAAATCACACCCCTAAACCCCCAAACATCAACCCAGACTAACTGAATGCCAGTAGCTAAGCTATTTCCCAGTGGAAATTCAGTCATCTTCTGGGTAAAGCAAGCTGGGATGGCGTTACACTGCCCAGAGACAGAGCATCCTTTGAGGGAGCAGATAAGAAATAGTTGCTTTGTAGAAGACAACCATTTAACTCCATGTATTCCTCCAGGGCTGTGATCCTGCCCCTCTTTGACCCCATCTGACATATCCTGCTGCCCAGTATATGTGGAGGTCTAACTGTGCTATCCTCTGCCCAATTCTATCCTTTGATGCCAGTTCCATATTAAATTCCAGAGAAGTCCTGCCTCTGGCCTTATTCTTGAGACTCTAATTTCTCATTTTCTGTACTGTTACATTTCAACTTACAAGGCAGCCAGGACAAGAAGCATATCTAGGTTCTGTAAGGCACAGCCTATATTCCTTGAGCTGTAAAGCAACACAAACTGATTTTCATCATGTGCAGCATATATCTTTATTTCATGGTATCATAAAAAAGATGGGGATTTGCTCCTCTTTGTTTTGTAAAGGAAGAAAAAAGAACCAGATTCTGTCTTATGCACACACTGTTTGAAATTAAATTTTCTTTTAAAGGCCCCCAAAATCTATGGTATAAGTCATCCTTTCTGAAACTTCACGGGGTATCTTCATTATACGGCTAGGTGTAAAACCATGAGAAAAATACTGGTGCACTGTAGAATCACATCCAAAATTAACAAACTATTTCTTGAAATGTTTGTAACGGCTCTCTATTCCTAAGCAGTAGGAATATTTTCAATACCATATGCTACTAACATCAGGATGTGACAAATTTATGAAGGCACCTCCTGCGTGTAGTAGAAGAAGAAGCTGTTCCTCATTAATTCTGAGAATGGAGTGAACGTTTGCAAGTGGAAAATACAAACTGGGACAGAAATTTTCTGTAGCTTTATCTTTATGGCACCTAGACACCAACACAAGAGAGAGCCACAGAAATGAATGATTCCAGTGCTTATGAGTTAAAAAAGTAAAAACAGGGGAAATTATGCGATACTGTTGAAAATATATTCTGGAAGATAGTCTCTGCACTGCTTCATTTCAAAATTAAGCTGAAGAGCTCTTTATTGCGTTCCTAGGGGGCAACACACCATCTCCCATGGCTATAGTCCTGATTTAGAAACCGAAAATTTGTAAGTTTATGGTGCAGATCACTGAGCCCTGCATGTGGTTGAGAGTTATAGAGCAGCAGGAAACTAACACGAGTGAGTTTGTTTGTTTGGTGAAGATGGAAATATTTATGTGCCGTTCTGCTAGATGGAGAATCAAACTCCAGTGTGCATGGGGGTGCTGGAAGCTGAATCCAGGAGCACGCTGCCAAAGACACCAGAGGTGAGAAACATGAAGAACCCATACAGAACTGTGGGAACCTGTGGTTTGTACAGGGCATGCCATATAATTCCTGTAGGCCTGGAGCAAACGAGCAGTGTTTCACAACACACCTTTCACACTGTGCCAGAGGGATCTGCCACCTTCTACCTGACAGACTGCATATCACAGTTCCCGCATAATTAAGCTCCAGGGGAGCACTAAACACTGGGAAGCAACTGACAATCTTTTCTTTTTTCTTTTTTTTTTTTTTTTAATTCTTTTCTTTTTCTTTTTTTGCATTTATTACTGACTCTTCATTTGAGAGGGAGTGGTATAAAGCAGCAGTGAGGAGCTGACAGAATACAAAAGACCAGCTCTCCCTGGCATTTAAAACCCCTTTGCAGCTTGCATGAGTCACTGCTGATATGCTGTGATTGAGCAGACGACTTGTTAGTATCACAAAGAGTCCTTTTTTGCCAAACAGTTCATGGTCCAACTGATGGAGAAGAGATGCTAGCAGGTTTTGGTTGCTATTTATATCCACTTTGGCTAGGGCAGATTCTAATTAGGTTTAGAATTAAACACAGGCTCCTGAGCAAATGTACAGCTATCTCAGCAGGGCAGAGTGTCGTTTTGACGGGCAGTGTGTGCTGTGTTCTAGAAGTTTGTCTTCTGTAAGTGGTGTTTGTGTTCTCCACCTGTTACCCAAAATTTCCTTGGATTAAGTTTAGCAGGTTAACACAGGCAAGAAGCTAAGATCCTGTTTCTCACAGATTTCTTCCGTAGCTGATTTTTGCACTACTCGTATCTTTCTCTGCAGACAAGGGAAGGCCAAGCTCATTTTAAGATACCTTTCTGCAGTGTGGTTTATGGAAGACAAATAGAGGTAACATTACCACCTGAGCTGTTCCTTGCTGAACGTTATGGGTGGTTAAAGGTAGTTTGGAGATCTGGAGTTATTTACAAAGAGCATACAACTTTATCAACCCCAAGGGAAACTCTTGGGTATCTTCTATCAGCCAGGCTTGGGTTCTTGAGCAATCGATTCCTCTGCCTTGGTTCTGAGTAAACAAAGGGACATTTATGCTGAACAAAGGAACGTTCAGTCATCTAGCTCCTTTCACATACTAACTTTCTTCACAGGCTTATACACATGTAAATTTTTAGGCCAGGTTGATAGCCATCTCTCTTTTTTTACTCCCTGTCCTAGAAACAAGTACAGATCTTGATCATGTAATTTTTCTTCAAGTATTGCAAATACGTGAGTAAGTGCAAGGTGCTTATGCTCTCAGAAGCTACCTTGAGGAAAGGACTGGACTGTGGTACAGCAAATGTCTCAGGACATGCACAGGTACAGGTGTCATCCTGCCACCTGTGCTCTCTACATGGATGCAAGCCATGGCTGCAAATGCAAATGAGACTGAGATCTATTCATTATTTATGGTAGAAAGGGTGCATAAGTGAGGTGACTCACAATGCTGGTCTGTCTTACCTACATTTTTCATAATTCTTTGCCTTTTTTCATTGTGCTGTCTCCTTTAAGGAGAAATTCAAGAGTAAGGACTTGGCAACTTCTAAGTCCAGGTGCTTTTGTCTTGTATTTCTGGAAGAAAATCACTTTATATGAGCTGGGTCTTTGGAGTTTTATTCACTTACGGATCTGGATTCAAACCTCAATCAGGTCATGAATGAAAATAGAGTAGGTGAGGGGAAGGCACCTGAGGATTTATAATCTTATGCCATCTTTCTTATGATAGGACTTAAACAAATCCTTCTGGATGCCCAGAGGAGTTCTTAGCTTTCACTAGATGTTGGCTTAAGCACTTTGACAGGATCAGTTTTTTTGACATTTCAACATCTTTCCAGCATGAATTAGATGCTGTTTGCTTCCCTCTCCTTCTCCTTTCCTCCCTCCCTCCACCCGTGCTTCTTCACAGCACCGAGCTACTGCACAATCTGACAGTCTTTGCACAGAGATCAGAATTACGTGAGTATAACAGGTCACAGCTGAGGTGTTCAGGTTGTGGGCGAAGCTTGCACAGCTCCTTATGTACATGATGCCTTCCTTGCTAAAGCTGTTGCTGTTAGTCACCCACTTGGATGAGCAATAAACTCACTGGCAAATTTCAGGCTAAGGAAAAAGAAGCAACTGCGCTGGAACTCTCAACTGGAACAGCAGCGTCAGTTATAATTGCTCATAACAATGGAATCTGAAAATGGCTCAGCTTCGAATTCTCTGTGTTCAGTTGCCACAGGGAAACAGGTTTTCTGTGAGGCTACAGGAAATGAAGGGTGTCAGGGGTATAAAACCACAAGATTTTGAATGTGTGTGATCAATATACAATACATGGCAGCTCATTAGAAGCGTGTCAGCAAGGATACCTTAGACTCAGGCAAGAAGCTGAGGAAATGATGCAGCAGTCTTCCTGAGGTGCAGAAGGGGAGGGAGGATTTCAATAAACAGAATGTGGGAAAAGGGAAATCTTTAATTTATTCCCCAGGATACTGGAGGCAAATGTGGCAGTGGTGTCACAAGACTGTGACAGCACATTGTGGATATGTCAGCTATGTCTGCTAGCTGGCATGTCTGTAAGTGCTAGTACATGATAAGACAAGTACTGTTAATTGCGGTGATGTGTAGGAGCCCCACTACAGCCCAGGAGACACATGGTGCCAGGCCCTGTTCACAGGGAGAAAAACAGAGTAGTCTGTTTCCAAGGGACTTAACCATGATGCTTTTCTGCCTGAAAGGATACATTTGACATATTAAATCACCAAGGTAGGTTTATCTTGGCAGGGCATTCTTCCTGATGATGTGTTGCTTAGCCTGTATTATCTAATGGGATCAGCCAACAATCTGCTTGGCTGACAAATGACCAAAACGTTGGTGAAGAGCTGAAAAATCTGGTATGTTTTAGGCCTCCTTAGCATCCAGAAACAGCCAGGATAGAGAAGTATTTAGAGGCCACTGCAGTGAGAGCCATT
Source organism: Psittacula echo (assembly GCF_963264785.1). Classification (NCBI taxonomy): domain Eukaryota; kingdom Metazoa; phylum Chordata; class Aves; order Psittaciformes; family Psittacidae; genus Psittacula; species Psittacula echo. Next base: position 91,891,814 of record NC_137737.1, on the reverse strand, counting down.
GCTCCCTTACCTTTAAAGATCTCCAAATGGGGACTGTAATGACAGAACAAGAGGTAATGGGATCAAACAGGGGAAGTTCAGGTTAGATCTAAGGAAGAAGTTTTTTAATGTGAGGGTGGTGAGGCACTGGAACAGGTTGCCCAAAGAAGTTGTGAATAGTCCATCCCCGGCAGTGTTCAAGGCCAGGCTGGACAGGCAAATCCAGCCACCAGGGCTTATGAATTTATGCATGGAGTCACTCCTACAGGCCAGAAAGTGTTCCCACTCCTGCTAGAAAGCTCAGCAGGGTCTGATGCAGGTCCCTGGAGCATCCATCTCCTAAGGCTCCAAACGACCAGGCTGTGAGGAGAGCAGCCAGGGGGGTTATGGGTGCTTAGCAGTCAACTGAAAAGCAGGCTAAAAGCTGTCAGGATCACCTTGGCAGCCCAAAGGCAGGTCTCTCAGGCAGCCATGGATACAATTTGGTATTGAGTGCTTTTCTCCTCTTTTCATCTTTTGGTGAAACTACTGTTTCTTAGCAATCATCTATGAAGAGAGCCTGTGCAATGGCATTTCTGTCCAGGCATGTTTCTTGTCTCTAGTATGATAAAGTAATGCTTTACCTTTATTTCTGACACCATCCAGCATACGAAATCAGAATGTTAATAATTTTTCTTCTGCTCTGAGCCCAGTGCAGATAAGAAAAGAGAATGACATTGTGTGGATGGATTATATGGATCAACTTTTAATTTTTTTTGTTTTGCACTCTGGTAGCCCGCTTGTTTCTCTTTGGGTAATTATTAAATGAATTTGCTTCTGCATAAATGAAGTTTCCAGGTCTGCTATGCCCTCAAATATCTCCCTCTCAGAGCAGCAGCCCCTGGGTGAGGGGAGAATCTGCTTTTAGGGAAGGAGGTCTGAACAGCTCCATGCTTTTGCCTGTGTCCTTACACAGCTCATTGCTGGGCTTTCTGTGGGTGACAGAGCCTCTGCCCAGCTCACCATGTACATTCCCCACCAAGTATCTCTTGCTAGCCTTGGCTAAACTCCCCTGTGCCACTGATGGAGTGCACCCTGCAGTAGGAACCCAAATTCCAGCCCTAGCATGTGTGCTTTTTTTCAAATGAAGGCAAACCATCTGGGAATCATATTGTGAGGACTGTGTCCAAGTATAACTCTTGGTTTACAGTCACATAGAATCATAGAATGGTTTGAGTTGGAAAGGACCTTAAGATCCTCCAGTTTCAACTCCCCTGCCATGGGCAGGGAGGCTTCACACTAGACCATGTAACCTAAGGCTCTGTGCAGCCTGGCCTTGAACACCGCTAGGAATGGAGCATTCACTTCTTTGGGCAGCCTGCTCCAGCGCTCCACCGCCCTCACAGTAAAGAGCTTCTTCCTTATGTCTAACCTGTTTCAGTTTGAACCCGTTACCCCTTGTCCTATCACTACAGTCCCTAATGAAGAGTCCATCCCCAGCATCCTTGTAGGCCCCCTTCAGATACTGGAAGGCTGCTATGAGGTCTCCACGCAGCCTTCCCTTCTCCAGGCTGAACAGCCCCAACTTTCTCAGCCTGTCTCCATACGGGAGGAGCTCCAGTCCCCTGATCGTCCTCATGGCCCTCCTCTGGACTTGTTCCAACAGTTCCATGTCCTTTTTATGTTGAGGACACCAGAACTGCACACAATACTCCAAGTGAGGTCTCACAAGAGCAGAGTAGAGGGGCAGGATCACCTCCTTCGACCTGCTGGTCATGCTCCTCTTGATGCAGCCCAGGATACATCTTTTCAGTAAGGCTGAGGAAGTCCTTGTGTAGTTAGTGAGTGTGATTTACAGAGTTAGGAGGAAAATAAAAGAAACATGCTGTCACCTGCTGATTTACTGACCTCCTTCTGAAAACAAACCAAAAACCAACAAGTTAAGTAAGGGCAGTACAGTTCCTGATAGCTGAAGCCCTTTGCAGAAGTGTTTGTAGGTACATTTTCCTGTGTCTGTTCATTCATAGACATGAAGGAGAGGCATAGGGTGAAGAGAATTAGCCCATCCTTATTAATATGTATCTGTCAGTGCACAGCTGTGTCACCTGGTGTACACACCTCATCACCCAAGGCTGTTCAGGCCACTCCATTTTTTTGCATGCTCTCTCTCTCCCTTCAGTTTAGAGTGGGATTGCTTGTTCACTGATGTGCAGCACTTACTTGTGTGTACAGGAGTCTTTCATGTTGTCTAAAGCATGAGTATTAATGGCGAAAATTAATACTAAGAGAAGTTCGTGAGGATGCTGATCATACCATTTAGGAATACACCGCTACTTGAGATGCAGGCTTAGACTTCCAGTGCAGAGAAGGAAAAAGAGAATGGTAATGTAGTCATGGAGCTGAAAGAAACCAAGGGTCAGCTATTAGGGACTAATAAAACAAAGCCCTCTCAACTGGCTAATAATATCCATGGTGTTTAGGTAGGTTGAATTCTAATAATTTCATTCCTGGTCACAGCCGCTGCACTGCATCCTTGATCTCCATATTCTTTTTTCTATTGTTGTGTTCAAGTGCATCTTAAAATGCAGCTCAATTAATTTGGTGAAAATTGGAATAAAGTAAAATTTATGGTATTAAAAAGTACCCCCATTTGACATATAGTAAGCAGCTAGCTTGTCACGCTTAACAATAAAATATTGTTAAGACATCAGCGTGGAAGAAGAGACTGTGTATTAAGTTTCTGACAGCCAGATTCATGTTTACAGCTTTCAGAAACCCAGCAGCTTTATAGAAAGCATTATAATTTCTGTAGGACAAAGGAAGATTACTTCAGTGCTCATCTATGCCAACAAAGAATGATTTTCTATGCTTTCTCTCAATTCCTTAAAACCCCTTTTTCCTTTCAAGAATGCACTTGATTTGGAACAAACAAAATGCTAGACAAAGCTACTGGAGTGGAGCTAAATTTCTTAAAGTTGTTAATTTATTAACATTTGAAAAATTGCACTCCTGGTCCTGAAATTATTCATGGTGTGATGCTAGTTCACTGATAACCTTGGCTGCAAAACATTTGGTGGCTGAGTTACAATAGTGGTGCTGGTGTGATTATGTCCACTTTTATCTGACTCAGTACATTTGCCCAGGACTAGGGAAACTTCTGGCTGATGGAAATTAAACCCAGATATATAAAAGCACAGTGCTGGGATGGAGCTCCCTCAGTGCCAACTGCGGATCCTGTTCTCCTCTAAGCCAGCTCCAAACTAGCTTCCTCTGTGTAAACCAGCTCCCTCGGAGAAGGACAAACCTGCTGATGAAGTTCAGAGGGTTCGCTCTTTGCTGATGGTGGTTTTGGCATCAATATATAAGGTGCAACAACTCTAATAGGAAGGGTTACGGAGGGACTTATTTCAAAATGCTCCCTAACCTGTACCCCAGGTACGTGCCTGGGCTAGAGTAGACCCAGGACAGAGTTCACTCTCTGCTAAGCTTCCAGTGGTTCCAGTTTAATTGCCCATACAGTTAATTATGTGTACGAGCTGTAACATCCTGTTCCCACAGTGGCTGAAGATCTGGTAAATAATGACCTGGGAAATGACAATGAGGGTTTTGTTCTCTCTGGCACAAGGGGGAAATGAACCTAAAACTGCCACAGCTTGGGAAGTTTTCCCAAGCACTGAGTATTCCTACTGATAGTTTGTAGTTCTTTGCTAAGGTATAGAAGAAACTCAGCTTTGGTTTTGTTTCTTTTTCTTATAAGCACCCTCAAATGGAATATATCAATGTTTATCAAATGGAAGGTCTCACATAAAATTAACAGTATTTTTACATGCCTGTAAAATCCTTAGACTTGGATTTGATGGATTTGAAGGAACCTGTCTCATCTTATTTGAAGAGGAACTGACACATTTAATTCAATTTGATCTGGACCAGTGGCCCCAAATTATTATGGTTCAGATATTCTACATTGAAAAATCGCTCTGTTGTAGGACCATTTAGCAGAATGGAAATGTCAGAGCCTGCCAAATCCATTACTGATTTGGAGATACTCGTGTGTCTTCAGACAGTATTTTCTGTAGAGGAGTGCATTGTTGCACTGACACTGGCATTTACACACAGACTGTGGAACCTTGCATCTCAGTTGAAGAGTATAATCTACCAACACCTGCCTTAATTGGGTGTTTTCTGTGTAATCAAGTAATTTCCATGTAAGTCATTTTGCGATACTAGTGTTTTCAAATCTATAGACAAACGCTATGTGAGAGACAGGACTCTGTAATTTAGCAGACAGCAATAATGGGTGAGATTTTCTGTGATTTGTATGTACAGTGTGATTACATGCAGGGATCCGATTTTTCAATTAATTTTTTGAAGTCAGTATGAAAAGTTGGCATCGTGATTTTGATTGGGCTACATAAATATTTATTCTACTCCAATTAAAAGAACAACTTAACAACAGTATGTTTGCCTGGGCTGATTTTTATTACTTCTGCTCAAACGCTTTCTGGAGGAACAAACGCTTTCTTTCTTCTTTATCCCTATCCAATCTCTTCCTAATACTATTGCTCTGCACACTGTACATTGTAGCTCATCACAGTGAATCTCACAGTGAAAATCAAGTTGAGATGAATTAAAAATACATTGCTGTGCCTTCTAAATGTGGGCAGAGTAGTAATTTGGGGTATTGCAGTTTTCTAGGTGCTTACAGGGGGATATTTTTAATTAACAGTTGTATTATCCTAAGTATATGGATGTCATACTAAACTTTGACTCCTTCTTTTAACAGGCTGTGAAAGAAGAGTCCTCTTTTGTAAATCCCAGTAAGACCTCCAACCTGCAGGACCCTAATGTAAGGTCTGTTGTTTCTTGTCCATAGGGAAAACATCAAATAAATGCATGATGTAGTGAGGAATTTTCCACACAGTATCTCCAACAGATGTTACAGGTCAATTTGCTCATCCCCAAGTTCACCAAGCAAGCAATGGCCTGCCTGTCAGAAGAGTGCTTATTTTATATGTGTATACCACATGTAGTTGAAGAATTAATAAAAGCTCAGCTTTAAAAATTAGATGGAGTATATATACTTAAACAATTGATAAATGCTGAAGGTAAAAAACAGGTCCAGTGACAAACCTAAAAACCTTGTGTAAAAATAAGTCAGTTGTCATAACTTCTGCATCAGAAGCATGCTAGATCCTCCAAACTGGAATATCCTTGTGTTCATATTTTTCTGATGGCACATTTGCAGGCAGTAGTGACTAGTTTGGATTGTACTTTTATTCTGATGATGGTGGATAGAAGTATTCCTTTTTGGAATTGGCCATTTTAAAGAAGCGTATTAATTGTAAATGTTATTTGAATGGCACAGTGTGCTGTCTCTCATCAGGTCACTAGAGAGGAGGTTACAGCATGAGTATTTGGAAATTGCCTTTCTCTGTATATGTGGTAGCACCACCACTTTGGACACCTTAAGTATCCAAATCTGAGAGGAGGGTTGAATGAAAGAGAACTATGGATTCAAAGCAATCACACTGGCTGTTAATCGGCTAATATGCAAGTGTACATGCTATGTATATGCATATTCAATATCTACATGTATATGTAATATACATATGTACTAGAACCCTAGTTATCCCATTATTTCATTTTATAACTTTCTGGTGGTGACTCTTGCAGTTGAAAGCAGACATCTAAGTATCTTATAGAAAAGTCTGGATGAGGGGGGTAATGAATTCTATTTGACAGATCCTTCCGAATGCAAAAAGAAACAGTTACAGTTTTGAAAGTTTGTCCACCCTTTCTTCCAATGTGTATCTTTCATATAAGGTGAAAAATCACCAATGGTCTTCAAAAACCATTTCATTGAAATATTCCTTTCAGATCAGACTGGACTAGCAGAACTGCGATGTTTGCTTAGTAAAAGCATCTACCTAGAGAATAATGGTGAGGATGGCTGGTGATGCTGAGGCAGGAAGGAGATGTGAGAGACAATTTATTGCTTTCCATGGCAGTCCCTGTCTTGCCTGCAGTACAGCTGTGATTCTCAGTTCCCCACATGTCCCTCATCTCAGAACACCCTACAGAGCTGTAACTTCTAGCCTGGCAGGCTGTGATTTTCCCATTCATTCAAGGGGCTGCAAAGTCTACTTGATATTTAGAATCACCCATTTTTCTCCTGTGCAATTGCCCTTTCTAGACCTCTACAACACTTTCTTATGTCCACTGAGAAAATTCATCACATACATTACGCAGTGACCTATTTCTTTGTTTAATACAAATGGGTTTCATATATTGTCTGCCACAACAGCCTTTGTTCAGTTGCTGTCACTTCCAGAAGCAGTTCAGGAGGACCTGGATTGTAAAGCCCTGTGTGATTTGGAAAATGGCTACAGACTTGTTTTCCTTACCTTCTGAAATTCTTACGCTGAACCTCTCTACAACACATGTAGAACTGGCTTTCTATTTCACATTCAGTAATAGATTTCTCTCCTTCTTCATTGTGCTGAGCTGTAAATGAATTGTGTGCTTTGTGAAGTGAAATACTATTCAGCATGAGTAAGGATGGCAACCTGGCTGCAAGGCTGATGTTACTGTTTTCTTTTGCACACATCCAAGCTTATAAACTCATAAAAGCCACTTTGGAGTTCTCAGTATGCAGCAGACTGGTGTACATTTGTCTAAAATTTATTTTTATCTAGTTTATGTCAAGCATTGTTTCCTCTACCGTCAGTTCTGCCAAATGAGATGGTATTGTTTTATTGCTTTGTGTCTGTGTCCTGGAGGTACAAATATACAAGTAATCAGTGCTCAGGGATAGACCAATTTTAACAGCTTGTATGCAAAACTCAGAGAATAATGCGAAGTAAATTCAGTGTCTAACCAGTTCTCTGTCTCCTTCAAGTTGCTTTCCTTTCTGTAGGGACATATGCAGTCTTGCAGACAGCCAGCATGTGACCTTTTTGCTAATAACATCCTCTATAACCTCTATTTTGTGGACTTGGATGGACACAAATAAGCCTTTGCTCTGCTAGGAATTTCATCTGAGTAGAGCTAAGGGTTAGTTCATACTGATCAGACAAGTCACCTGGGATTTTTTTCTCTTGTTTAGTTGAGAAATACACAAATATCCTTTGTATAAAAGCCCTCCCTGTGGAATATAGTTTTATTCCTGCAAGAACCCATGCAGACATTTCTGTGGACAACACCTGTATGAATATTTGAGGACGTTTGTTTGCTGAAATAACTTGCCAGTTGAAACCAGTGTCTGTTGCAGCTATTTAACAATAAATACCCTTTCTATGCAAGGGATTTACAGCAGGGACAGTGAGTTCATGTGTTTCGTTACTGATGACTGTGCAAGGCATTAGCAAGATGCTCTGTTTTTTTCCAAACCCATGCCATTGGGAAGTTTGTTCAGGCTACCTAGTAAAGCAAACATATGCAGTTTTGATCATTAACTGAAGTATGAATTGTTCAGGCAAATAGGGAAATAGAAGGTGAGGAAGAAGGGCAGTAGTGCTTGTTTGATTAAAGAACTGTGCTCTCTTTGCTACCATTTTGTCTGCTCATCCATTGCCACTCTGAAAATTACACTTCTAATGAATTAACTACTTGGATATGGCCTGTAATCCCCCGAGCAGCTATTTTAGCATCTGCCATGGCAGACTCAATTTGGCTAACAATTGCTATAGCTCTTTGTAGAATTAGTTCTGGTTCAACTAGTAATTACTCATATATATGTGTGGTACAGCCACTTTCACTGCAAGCAGGTCTCCAGTCATTTTGTTAGGCATGGCCTTGGAATTATGTTGTGTTTATGCAAAGCTGCCATGTGTCAGCTTATTCACCTGTTTTCTGTCTCTGTTGGCAAACTGCAGATACTTCTATATCTAAGTCAGTTTAAATATGAGGAAAAAAAAACACAGCTGAAGCTGAAATTGCACTATTTTGTCAGCTTTCAGGAGGGAAAAGCTTGTGAAATTTGCTCTGTTGTTCAGTGCAAAGGCTGGAAATGTAAGGTTGTCTCCTGATCTTTCTGTTAATAGCTAACCTGTACATGCCAGATTAGGCTGTGGGAGCATGTGGGACCACAGAAGAGTACAGTCCTCCCTCCTTCCTGCTTTTGGAGAGCAGTGCTGTATATTTCTTTATGTCCTTTCCTTCCTCTGGATAGGGTGGTTTTTTATCTCTCACACTGTTTCAAGTGCTGGTCCCCACATTCAGTGAGGAAAAAGCTAGTGACTCAGTAACCCAATACGTGCTGCATTGTCCTAGCTTACACTCTTCTTAAGCCTCAATTAAGACTGATATAGTGCATATGGATTGGGACACAGTTGTACGTTCCCCTTGCTGACCCTGCTGCTTTGCTGATAACCCCTAGCAGAGCAGCAGATCTGGACAGTGACAGTAGGAGAAGTCGTCTGGTTACCTAAGCTGGATCCATCCGGGCTGCACACGATCAAAGTCAAATGAGAGCAACTAATAAGAAGGGAATTTCAAAAGCAAGTTAAGCAGGAGAGCTACGAGTTATCCTGATAAGAGACAGGAGTCCTACCAAGAAGAGTTAGACATGGCTTTATTACAGCTCTGTTGTAACAGACTTGAGAGCACACGTCTTCATCAACATCCAAGTAATACGTACAGAGAAGTACAGCCCAGCTATACAGCTGAGGCATAAGCACTTTGGACAAGGCAGAACCTGATGTTGGTTTGCGGAAGAAGAAATACCTGAAAAAAAATTTTTATTTATGTATTTGCATTATTTTGGTTTTTATACCGCTTGTATTTAGTCAAGAAGAGATACAGCTGGTTTGCAGTTACTACCTTGCTTAGTGAGGCATGCTTTGCTGAGACATGTAGTAAAGATGTGTTTGTGTGGGCTTTGGTCTCATATGGAATTTACAATGTCAGTCATTTTGCAGTGATTTTTAATGATACTTCTTTTGGGATGTAGGACCCAAGTCTGCAAGGGAAGCAGTGATCACATCAGTCCTTTTTGTGACCAATAAGAGGAATTTGTCTTCCACTAGAGCTAGAAAAGCCTTTCTAACAGAACATTTTCTTCTTTAGTGTTGTAAGAGAAGAATCTGTCATGGTGCTGAATGGGCCAGAAAGGATTATGAGGATTTAACAGAGGTATCTCCATGTCTGTTAGAAACTTCCTTACACCCAAGTATCTGAGTTGGTGTCCAGATGGAAGTGTTGAGGGAGGAGTGTTCAGGGAGAATTCACTGATCAGATATCTAATTTAATTTAGGTCTGAGATTACTGCATGTTCTTATGTATAATTTTGGTAAGGATCTCATCACCTGCCTCCAGATGGGATTTTTTTGTTTGGTTCTTTTAGCCTTGAGAGATGAGGGTTCAGGCTGCCTGCCGGAACATTTGTATAATGAAGGAAGTATAAAATACTGCAGGAAATATAAAAATAACAATTGTGGTTGCCCAGTTTTGTGTCACCTCCGGTCGCACTCTCCTGTGATCAAGAGATCCAGCCTGTCTAGTGATTAGGGATGCAAAGGTTTCTCTCCTGCAGCGTCTCAAGAGAATGTGAATGACATAGTCACCTCCTCACCTTTTTACAAACCTCACCCATTTCTTAGTAAAGGGGTGGGCTGCTAGAAAGATAACCTTTTAAAATTTCTTTCCAGAAATTTACCACTTAATTGTGAGCCTGCTTCATTTGTTAAATGTAATAAATATATGACTAACCACAGAACCCCATCAAGATAATTCCTTCCATTATTCCTCAAAGCTTTGCCAAACAGAAGCACCATCTGTATAACTTTCCCACTGCCTATACACAAGCTTCTCCTGAAGAGTCTTTGAAGTGTCTGGTTTCCCTCTGGCTATGACCATCTGGGTAAGCCTAAAGCATGTGTATATGCGTGTGAGCGTGCACACAGATTCACAAACGCAGAGTTTGACTATATTTAATACAAAGTCTACACTTTCCTATTTTGTTCTTTTCTTCAAATATATCTGAACGTAATCCCCAGATTAGCACTGCTGTGCCTTCTTCAGGGATTCCAGTGAGTGAAGAATCAGACCAAAATAGTCTAGATGTCAGGAACTGCTAATAACTTTTGAACCAGGCAAAATAGTGTCTGTCCTTGGGCATAGCCTGTTTGCTAAGCCATGTGTTCATCTTGGGACAACTCAGAAAGTGGAAATGTTATCAAAAATGCCTAAAGTTAAACAAAGTTTGGTAAGTAACAGAAGTTAAGTTGGTAAGACAGAAATTACCTGGCAACAGGATTTGTTCATAATGTGGTTTTTTCTTTATGGCCATTTGAAGCTCAGGAAAGCTTAGGCATGATGTATGTCTGATTCAGGTGAGCCGGCTGAAGGTCTTCAAGTGCTGGTACATGTAAACACTAACATCTTCTTCATTTGCTAAATGTTAGTCTTCATTTTGTGAGTAGCTCTTTACTGTTGCGCACACAAATACTCCAGATGTTAAAATAGATGCACTCTTCTGAGGTTGTGTTTTGGAAAATTTAAATAGTAATTGACATCGTTTCTGTGAAATTTTAGTTATTTTATTGTAGTATCATAGAACTGTTGATTGGAAGGGACATCTGGAGGTCATCTAATCCAGCCTTCTGCTCAAAGCAGGACTTTTATCAACACAAGACCACATCAGCTGTGGCTTTGTCTATCTGGATTTTGAAAACCTCCAAGGATGAAGGATATATAGCCTCTTATGCAGAATACTGATCGAATGTGCAAACACAAGTTCCTAAATTTCTGAAGCATGTGCCCAGTAGTTTTCAGTCAAGTGCCCTCTTCAGCTGAAGCCCTCAAGTTGCTTGGTCAGTTATAACTGTTCTTGTTGCTGTTGCCATTTGCTGTTTTACACCATGTGGTACATTTATGGACTGCAATATTTATTTTCCCTTATAGCACACTTCTGGATTGCTACCAGCTTTGGCATGCTTTACATCCCACATGGTTCAGGATTTGTCTGTGGATTTCTTTCTGTTTCAACCAAATGCTGCATCACCCTTTGTTGATCCTTGTTATCCAAATTATCTCATCTTTCATAGGATTGCAAATAGCAATATTCTTCTTCTGTGGGAGTAGGTATAAGCACCAGCTGGAGCTTTGTGCGCTCATTTATTCTAATTTTCTTTGTAAATCTTCCCATCCAAAACCAAATTACACTATTACATTAAGACTAATTATATTAGGAGCTGCTCAACACGTAATGTAAAATTAAATGTTATCTCACAGAGCTTGATGATGCTGCACACCAGAAAAGAAGGGTGGAAAGTATTATATCAAGTTATACAGGGTACAGATGAATCAGAATTAATAGCAGACACTCTTCTGAATGCCCAATGCAGAGTAAGCTTTGCTCATAGAAATTGTCATAATGTGATTCCCTTGCTGAGGCTCATGCATCTGCTGTACACCAGGCTTTGAGTTTGGCTGCCTTTCAGTTTATGTGAATACATCCTACACCTTTCCTGACCAAAGTGATGATTCTTCTTACATGTATCTTTTATATATCACAAAGGGAGGAGTGTCATTCACAGTAATGTCTCTATTCTTATGCTTTTCCCTTTCATTTCTCACCTGCACATATTATATTAGCATTTGAATTATCATCTTTCAGTTTGCCTGATCTAGACACATTTTAGATCTGAAACTAACCCTCAATATCTGTCTTTATACATACGCTTCCATTGAATGTCAGGGTAGCTTTTCAACAGCATATAACTGTGTGCACAGGGAGTTTTTTCTGCATTATCCAACAGTATGTACTCTGTGCACTGACTTTTTCTATCAATCAGTGACACTGATTTAGGACTCTTTGGAATCACAAGAGTCCTCAAGGCAACATTTTTTTAAGGAAAAAAAAAACAACTTTCCTTTTTTTTTTATAAGGAAAAGTAGAATCCTGAGGTGGTAGCAGATTTCTCAGAGAAGTGGAATTTATTGTACAGCTGCTCACCAGCTGCTCAAGACTTCAAGGAACATGAACTGATTTTTAATTAGAAATTTTAGTTGACAGAGATGGCTGTGTCCCACAAAGCTCTATTGGACACGGTATCTGACAGCAGTTCTTACAAAGACTGAAACCAACACCAGGTCTTTGAGTCTGTGGCCTTAACCATGGACAGTTTCCAGGTAGGTAGCTTCTAAGAATCATAGAGCTGAATTTTTTGTACCAGCTCTCCAATGAGAATTGTGGTAGGAGATGTCCATGTTGACGACTGGAGGTTAGGAATAAGCATGTCACCTGGATGATTCTGGACAGCTTGTTTCTTCAAGTCAAAGATTTCAGTTCCCTAGAAGAATAGATATATGCAAAAGAACTTTTAGGCAGGTCAGAATTGATGCTGATCAAAAATTATGTGCTTAGTTTTACCTGACATTAGCTTCAGTGAATCCAAACAGGTTGTGTTTTCTTAGAATCAGGATGGACTTAACTCTACCTGGCATATCTCCTTCTAAATGGATCGTGAAATATTCTAGGAAAACTTAAAACATTATCTAAGTTGTCTTCTTCCTAACAAATATTGGTTGCTTTTAAAAAGCTGCTCTTTAATTTTAATCTTTACCCTAAAAAATAAAAACCGTTCATTCTCCAACTGAAAAATTTCAACCAGCATTTCCAAAACCAAAGTGAATAGCTAAATATATACCAGCCTGGCCTCAATCCAGTAGAAAGGCTAATGGATCTGCTATTCTGGCTTTTTACAAGAACTTCACCCAGTAATTTCTGCATCAAAATTATAACTTCAAGGTGAACTCTTGCATACCCTTTGCATGCCAGATTGCATTAAAGATTGCAGATAGGACACCTAGTTATGTTCTTTGACTTCACTCCAAGTACTGAAGACCTCTTTGACCTGTTGCCTGAAGTCAGATGGTGACGACTTGTTTGTAATTGTACTATTAATCTCTGAACTACAGAACAAGGAGCAATATTCAGACCTTTCAGATGAAGTTAAACTGATGAAATACCCCACTTGAAGTGCATTTCTTTCTTTGTGTCCTGTAAACTGCACCTAGGTTCTTTGGAAGCCACAGTATTTACAGTGGCTGTCCTGATTGCTGCATGGAGAGGTAGGATTTGTAGCTCAGTTTGACCTTAGATACCTGGTGTTGACCTGCAACATTATTCTGAGCTGGGGGAGAAGAACATTTTCTGTGTCATCGTTATCTGTCTGTTGGACCACAGGAACATCACATTTTCATCTAGACTGCAGATACATTTTCATTATAAGGACAAGGCAGAAGAGGGAATTTTTTTGCTTTGAAAGAAACAGAACTCAAGTGACGAGGGTAAGGAAAGCGCACAAGCTGATTTTGGATTAGGCTGCTGTTCTGTAGCGAGGAGCTTTGATGTACAGCTGCAATCTATATAAAAAAAAGGTAAAAAGAAGAAAAAACCTTTCTTCAGAAAGTTTGATGATGACAATAGCTTTCAAATGGTCAAATAACGTTTTGGAGAGCTAACCTGTCTTCCGAGAAAAGCTACTTTATCAAAGTGAAAAAGCACAAATTATTGTCTCTTAACTTCAGATGGCCATAACTTTGGAAAAGAAGGAAGAGTGAAATCCTTAGAGCATAGACTTAGAAAAATTGTGCATGCTCGTGTGTGTTTCCTTAGTGCATTAGCCTATGTCTTTCATGCATAAGACAACGAATCTATCAGATACTCTTAGTCTTCCTTCTTCCCAAGATTTCACTACCATATTCTCACTCAGAGGAAGTTCTGAAGCAAAAAAACTCAGCCAATATTATTTTGTGGGCATTTTTGTTTGTTTTTTTTTTGTTCTTTCCCCCATGAATCAGCACCTGAAGGTCAGCCTTCATGCAGTTGGCTGTATCCTTATAAATCATGGGGCTTTTAGTCTCTACCCCTTGGCCTTAGTCTGAGAGGGAGAGGGATTGTTCCAGATGGCAAAATAGGCACAAACAGAAGCAAAGAGGATAAAACCTGTTAACGACAAATGCAGAAAATGGGTTCACCCAGCAGATGTTAGTGGTTTTAAAATTCTGAACTGGATTCTCCATGGAAAGATATTTTATCCCTTTCAGCTTATTAGGTGTACAGTTGTTTGCTCTCAGATGGTTCACATGCCACATTTCAAACAAGCACAGAGGTCTGCCCAGAGCCAGCTTAGCAGGGGACAAGGGAAGCATGTCAGTCTACAGAAGCCATGGTACACAAAGAGGTGGTGCAGGCAGCAGCATAGTGCCCAGTCTCCCCATAACAGCTGAGTAGAGGGTGGAGTGCGGCACCAGGAGCCCCTCAGGCACAAGCATGTACATCATGTCCCCAAGGAAGATTCAAGCTAAACCAGTGGACATCTGTGGTCACTTGAAATGTCCCACAGTGTATGCTTTTTGTGAGCAGTTTTGGTTTCAGTAGCCCTGTTGGCTGCTACTCTGAGAAAAAGACCCACATTCCTTGGGTTTGGGGGGATCTCTCTAGGACTTGTTTATGTTTCTGTGCAGGCTTGTGAAACGGACTGAAGTAGGTGTGAGGTACGGTGTGCTGGCTGCTGCTCAGGAGTATGCTGAGGCTCTCAATGCCCAGGCAGTTTTTGATGACCTGGCACTGTATGCTGACATTCGTGGTTGTTATTGTCATTCTCACCAGGAAGTGACAGATTTTTATGTAAGGTGCCAGATCATGAAGTAACTCTGTCTTGGTTTGGTACCTTCATTTTTATGCTGTAGTGGTTGGATACCGTTATGGGAAAAAAGTTTGTTATGAGCTAATGACAATGAAACAGAACCTTATAAAGGAAATGTAATGTACTGCACATTTCATTTTCTTTTTAAGTCTGAGTCCCACTGATCTTTCAACACTTCAGGTTTTGTTCGAGCTATATAGTTTATATGGGACTATAAACTACAAATGGTGATATCTGCATGTAATGACTCTATTTAAATAGACAAAATAATTGCAAGGCTTCTCTTTAAGAAAAGAAGCCTTTCCGTATATGATAATGCATTCTGGCTGTAGAATTCAAAAGATAACAGGGGAAGTTATTCTGCTTTATAGTTGCTGCTTTTTCAAAAATATCAACGAGATCTTTTTTAAGAGTTTGCTTGATATTAAAAGTCTGCCATTTTTAAAGCACAGATCAGGCTCTGAGTTGATCAAGCTGAGCACTGCTTGCATCTGGTTGCTGATGTGAGAGTAGCAAGTTTTGAACATATTCAGATTGAGGAAGAGTGTTTACAGATGAAACAGGAGCTGTCACAGGAGTTTTAGGCTGTTGTGGAAAGAGCTAACCTAGCAAGGTTTTAATGAGGACAAAAATCCAGCTCTGCAGTTGGTAGGACTAGTCTAACTTTTCATCTCATGGTAATGGCCTCTTTGGATGGAGGCATCACCCCTACTCCTTTTCATTCAGAGGTAGCTTCAGTTTACACCCTAGCTAACCTGCAGCTTCTCAAAATGTGCAGTTAAATGGTGCTTGTGTCTCTCCCAGAAGTCTGATAAATACCAGGAGAAAGGTAGTCACAGCTTCGCTGTTCCACTCTGCTGTTTCCTAACCCATTGATAGTGCATCATATGCTACCATTTTGAGGAAACGTTGTTCAACTTAGTTTAGTTTATACCACTAGTTTTGTTCCTGCTTTCACTGGGGTGATGAAAAAGTTTAAAACTTTTAAGTACCGTCTTACAAAGGTGTTGGAGAATTGTGAGGACTCCTCATTCAGAGCAAGAATTTCAGCTAACGTATTTCAGAAAACTTGAGCTGAAAGTAATGGCATTACAACATTCACACCCCTTGAGGGTTTGACCGTCAGATCCAATTGTTAAATGGCTTTTAATGTATTTATCCTGCTTATGTCAGAATGTGAATTGAAAATCACCTTGGGTAAATTGAACTAGTAATTTTTTTTCAGTTCTCAAAAACTACCTTTGGCAGAGCATAAGTTGTCTAAGAAAACAATAGATAGAGCCATCATCCATTCTGAAGCCTGACTTCATGAAGTTACGATGTGAGCTTCCATCATGATGTTGCTTCACAGATTTCCAGATCAGACATACTGACTACAAGACTAAAACAATATCATTTGGTCTTTTTTTCTTCTTTTATCCCTCTCTTATTTGCCAGCCTAACAAACTCAGCAAAAGGTCTCAAAATCTGGCTTGATTGTTCTGTATTAATTTTATTGCAAATCTGAACTATAAGTGACTGACCTTGAAACTGGAATTTGGGAAGGGGCAAAATATGAATCTTGCTGCTATCTTGCTGACTTTTTGAAATTAATGGGGTCAAGGTGCAGGAAAAACATAGCCAAAAATTGTTGCATGAGAAGTGGAACTAGTGGAGTCACGTATATGATTTATGTATGTCCTTTCTACTCTTATACTCCCCATTGCTCTACCTTATGTTCTGTGACCTCCCCAAAGACTAAAAAATGTAACCTGAGGGTTGTGCCATTCCAGTAGGTTCTGTTGTAGCTGGACAGCAGGTTCAGAAGTTATCAGAGAGTTAATGAAGCTTAAAACCCACAAGGGGCATCAGAGGGAACTGCAACTATGAAGATTAAATATGCTTATCTTGTTACAGTCTTAGAAGGCCAGTAAGATGCAAGTAGACTCAAAAAAATCAACCCAAATTTGTAATATTAGACACAATGCTGTGCCACTTCTGCCAGCTGTGGAATGTACCTCAGTGCATAAGCAGTCCCACCAGCAATCAGTATGGCTGCTGAAGTACCAATTTAGTATCTGACTTCAGATTAAATGACAGAATACCATTTCACAAATGATTAATCAAAACTTTCAAGTTACTCCTTTAATGTTTGGAATATTTACTATGTTTATAGCATTTGTAATATGTATACAGTGTATTTAATCATAATGTGTTGCTTCAAATAAAAGTAGTATTTAAGACATTTAATGTGTCTTCATGCCACTCAAGTTTACAGTTGAAATGGTCATGAAGATCTTGTATTTATTATTTATGCTATTTGTATTCAAGCCCTAGTTAACTCTACTGATAAATGGTTAAAGAGAAGATCCTTTTATGTGGGTCTCCTCATTCCCATTTCTATCCTTTGCTGGAGCTCTGCATGTGTATTTCACATTGATGAGCATCTGAAAAGCACCTGAGTTTTGCTATGTTTCTAGTAAGTGTCCTTTTCTTGGATCAAACTGATTAGTTTATTTCCGTTGAGCTGCTCTTTCAAATGCAGAAGGATAATGTTCTATTTAATGTAAAAACTATTTTAATCAGAACAGGTTTCGCAATTCATAAAATAGTTCATACAAATGTTAAAGGCATTTTTTTGTAAAAACATTTCTGACATAACTGAATTGCTGGGCTGTCATTAAAATGCATTCTGGAAACAGTGACCTTTCCACATGGTCTCTTACATAGGTTCTGTATTTGTAATCAGTTACTGCTTTTGTAAATGGAATGCAATGCACAGGAGGGTGAGTTCACACATCCTTTTCTGTTCATGTACACTGACCTGTGGACTATAAATGGAACAAAAGAATGAACTTCACTGGGCACTTGCCACTTTTATGTGTTGATGAGTTAGAACTTTGTTGATATGGCTGAAGTAGTTTAAATAAAGACTGTGCCACATATATTTTTCTTGTTATTTTTAGAAGTCCAGCTCCAGTGCGACCTGAAACTACGCCATCAACTGCCCCTACAGAGAAGCAGGAGGTTAAAGTTTCTCGTGTGAGGAAGTTAACAAGGCAGTACAGTTTGTGAGTAATGCATAGCACTATCTTTGTGCTTTTGCCTACTACAGCCGAAAATGGAGGATGCTAATTACTGTTCTAGCTATGCCTTCTGAAAAGCATGCGTGCAATTACATGATAATGATCTTATACTGATACCAACCCTTTCATCACTGAGAATCTTCAAACTTTTAATATGAAATGCATTTGCTGTCTTTAAGCAGTTGCTAACCCTCAGAATTTCAGGCTCTTTGCCTTTCTTTGAGTTTACAGATTACAAATTGAAAACCTCTTTTCCACATGAAATGTCAAAGACCTCATGTGAGCTAAAGCAAGCTGCTCTGCCTGCTGCACTGCAACCCCATTTGCAAAATGAGGAAAACTGTCCTTGTTGGATGGTCAAGCTGTGCTCCCACGCATTCCCTCCCAGGAAGTGCACCATCGCTCTCTCTGTGATTTTGTCACATGCAAAAATTGCTGAGCCTGCTACAGCTACAGTTAGTCCTGGCAAGAGTGATCTGTGCCTATAGGGCTTTGGCATCCCATTTACACGCAAGTTAACCGATTTTAGAGTCTCTAAAGGTGTGAAGTACTGAAGAGATGTGGAAGTCAGTTTTTTGTTTGGTCATTCGCATGGAGGGACAGACACCACCACCAGAAACTAGGGTTTAAAAAAGGAATAATGTCAGCATAAACATATTAGTACAAGAACACGAGTGTCATAACAAAGAGAAAAATACGTATGTGTTCTATGCAGAATGGCAACCGTTAGTCCCTTTAGCAGTTTAACATTCTAGTGTCCCTAAATATATAGAAACATTAGCAAACATTTTCCTTCTCTCCAGATGGATTCTAATAAATATCAATATATAATTATTTTCTGTCTCAATCTTAAGAACACTGGCTTTTGTTATGGAAAAAAAAAAAAGGAACAGTCTACATCACCAGAACTAAAAAATTATTTAGGAGAAGAAAGAGAAAAATGAATCAATTTGAAACTGGGGGGAAAATGAGCAATTAGCCAAATTGGTATTTGTCAGAGAGACCAAGGCTGACATATGGGAACACACAGACACAGCTTGGTCTGCAGCCACATAGCATGCTCTCTCTTACAATGACACATCAGCCAGGATGGTTTGAAAATGAGATGGGAGTTGACAACTCAAGCTGGGAAGAGAACCCAGCTTCCCTTACTGCTTGCTAATCCTGAAGATAATGTGTGACAGGAACTTGACAGCATTTGGTAGGAGCAGTTTCCCAAGGCCTGAATGAAGCCGGCTCACTCACTCTGCCCAACATAGCCCAAACAGCAGTGTGCTTTTCTTGAATGAGACATCACTTCTACTACCTCATTTTCTACAAGCCAGGGGAAGGAAATCTCCTACATATTTCAAGATGCATCTTATTTTTCAGATTTTTATATAATGCAGGGACTTGTAGATAGCAGTCAGCAAAGGAAAAGGCTGTGACACTGACAGAACCAATTATTCGATGCTCATCATATGGCAGGCAATGAACAGGATGCAGTGGCTGATCCTATTCTTTGAGCACACTGATGTGTAAGGAAATTCATGTCCTATTGCAGCTATAGTCACAGGTTTTCTAGAAACACTTGGAGAAGTTTTTGATTTAAGTTTTAACCTAAACAGGTTGTTAAACTTGGTCCTCAAATACTGCTACATGGAAAACAAAGAGAACAGGGTTATTCTATGTAGACAGGTATGTGTATGTAGAGTATATTAGGGCTGGAGAGGACGTGTTTACCAATAAGTAACAACCAAAGGAGAGGTGCAGGTAATAGGAGAGAATAGTGAAAATAAGTACCTCAAGGCATCATCCCTGAAGTAATAGCGAAATCAGCTATTACTAGATCATTCTTGTCTGAGAAAGTGTTTAGCCAATCTGTTCTTAAAGGCCAAAGAGAAACTCTTCAAGCCAGACTGAGCCCTTTCCTGTACATGAACAGTCATCTGGTCCCCCAGAGCTGCTGAGCACCTGCAGAATGGTACTGGGGAAAGGAGGAGAGGGTAAATGAAAATGAGTGAGAGTTTGTCCCAGAGAGAAGGGAAAAGATGCCGGGAGCCATTGGGAGTAACAATACCACGGAGAATTCAACAGTGTCTGGGTAAAGCAGAACCCAGGAAGGCAAGAGCTGAAGTGACAATCACTGTGGTGGAGGCAAGTGTAACAGAAAGGAGACTAGAAGCAGGTTCATGCAGAAAAGGCAATGGTGTTTATTATACACACATTGAGAAGCAACATTTAAACATTGGATTTATATATATATATATAAAAAGAAAAATAATGTGTCCAGGAGTGAATTCTCAATTTTTGGTTGTTGAGTTTTTGATGAACCATTTTTAAACATGTCTTGCCCTGATGTAGATTTTCAGTTGTACAGTGTTCGACATGAGAAACAGCACATAAACACGTCTAACCACAGATGTCACCTGTGCTATGGCCATGTGTAGGGCTGAAGACTCCCTAGTTAAAAATACAGACAGATTTTTTAAAATTTTTTGTAGACCCAAATTCTATTAAATTTAAATTATCTTGTGTCTGGGATGCAAATATGGGAAATGGAAAAAAATAGTGAGGTATTGCGAAAGGAACACAGTGAAGGGCATTTCTCAGTCTTATAGCTGGCATGCTAATATCTTGATGACTGATAAGACTAGGCTCTTACCCTTAGTTTTGGTTCTCAGATGCTAAGAAGCCTTTCTGAACTGGCAAGTTCTCGACAATTTTCCACTTTCTTATATGCAACAGAGCAGCTTTACCCAGCAAGGATGGGGAGGGTGCCAGTGCATTCCTGCTGACAGTGGGGAGCAAGGACTGAGGAAATGCCAGCTACATGTTTCTGAAAGAGAGATTAACTAGGTCAACAGCCCAACACTGACTTGTTGCATTAATAAAACATCTATTGAACAGGTCCGAAAGGTTTTGCATTTACTTTCCAGCATAAAAACAGTGTGTTGTACATGTTTTGATACTGAATTGTACCCTTACCCAAGGGAAATAAAATGTGAAGCATTGGAAAGATAACATTAATAACCATAGCTTTCTATCACAATAGAAAACCATTGCTGTCACACCAAACAACCCACCATAAGGCTGTGTATGTCACATAATTTTGAAGTACTTTGTTGCCCAGGCATGATGCCTTCAAATAGCACTAAACCAAATACAGTTCTGTTCTGGAAGTGTCTGTCAAACAGGCATAGCAGGCTTCTGTGCACTGTGCCTACATAATTGGTAGTTCAAATAGGTGCCATTTTATGAGCAGAAATATTTTTTCTTATCATTTTTCTCTATGCTTTAAACTCTCAAACTGTAGTTTTTCCTTTTCACACATCATTTCCAGTAATAAAGATTCTGTAGGTCAAATTATGACTTTGTTTACCTCCATGCAATTGCAATTAGCAGTTGGAAACATCCGTGCTCAGGGTTGACTGATCCCAATGATTTGTAGTCAATGTAGCTCTACAAAAGTAAATGAGAGGATAATATCCTCTACTAGCTTTCATTTAGTGGTGACAGTAGGTGAGATGGAAGGAGCTCAGCTTGACGGCCCAGAGCCCAAGGGAAGCATGCAACCTGGTTTTAAATAAAATGTTTTCTCTGTAAGAGGAATAAATGGGACAGGAAAAAGATACTTTCACAAGAATGTTTCTAAAGAGCTCCTTTTTGGAGTCAAAGTCCTTTAAAAACAGTTTGAAAGCAACAGCACAGACTAGCTGCGTCAAATCTCCCACTGGTCTAAAGCCAATGAAGCAGTCGGTCCCATGGATAGATCTAACCAGATCTGTTCTTATCTATACTGCCAGCCTTCATAGAAAAGAATAAACATTACCGTCAAGTAAGTTTATTTAGTCGTATATATATACACTCAGTAGAAAGACTACTCACACAGAAGATTTCCTCTTGCAGACGGAAATTGCCTAGCCAATCCACTTTGGAGGAATCTTTAAAGCTTAAAAAATATAATTTACTTGAAAAGTAAATTACAGCATTACAGATAGAAGAGTAAACAGAACCTCATTCCACAGAACTACAGCTGACATACAGACAGGTTACCACCAGTGCCTCCTCCTGGTGAAGGAGTATGGGTAAAGTCTGGTGACATTTTCTAATAAGAAGATCTCTCTGCTTTCATCAACTGCAGTGATGAAGATGACCTTCCTCCAGCACTGGCAGCAGCAGCAGCAGCATCCACACCTGTGTCCTCAGCATCTCCTGGGTCACAGAAAACATGTACGCCACAGGCGTCAGAAGGGCAAACACAGGTTTCACCTGGTGGCAAGGTAACATACAAAGAAACGAGCTTTTGTCAGTTGGGAGAGTATTTAGAAAGGGTTGGAGGGAGTGGTAGATAGCATGTTTTCCTTAGATGGAGTCATTCTACATTTAGGAGTAGTTTTTAATGCAGAGTTGTAGTAATAAATATGTTTAACCTGTTGTAAAGGGGAATATTTAAAGCTTGCTCCAAGATCCAACTAAAACCTATAATAGTTTTTCATCAATATTAGGAGGGCACTGGACCAGGATTAAATTACTATTTACCTTGATTTCAAAGGTGCATAATTTTGTTGTCTGTCTTTCCTGAGTAGCCAATACTTAATAAAGCATGGCGTGAAATTTGAAATCCTTTTGGCACTCTATGCTTTAAGGTATAAAAAAACCATCAAAAAAAAACAAAACAAAAAACCAAATAAAACAAAAAGCCCCAACAACCAACAGAATTACAGAAATTCGATGTCTTTTTCAATGCTGGGTTTCTTTTTTGCTTTTAGAGTTCCACAGATGCTGGAAGTACATTTGCTTTGGAGCCAGGTGACCTCCTGATGGATTTCACAGAGGCCACACCTATGGTAAATAATTTCAGTTTGCCACCAAAAAAATGTGAAAGTTTTCAGTAACTTGCCTGCAGCTAAAATGAATGGGGTACTATACAATGTGTTGGATAGTGCAAAGGACTGAAGTAAGTTTCCTTGATACTCAGTGGTCCTGAGCATCCACCAAACTCAGCTCAGCATCTCTGAAAATCAGTCCACATCAACAAATATTGTGGCTGATCTTCTGCATGTGATTTTTTATTGTTGGATGGCTTCTCGTTTCTCTCTCCTACCTGGGTATCTTTATACCTTGCTGCACTGGTTTCACAAGCTTCTTTGTCCCTTTAACATAAATTCCTAATCTGATCATAGATTTGCTTTTGGGAGTTGTCTGAAAAGTCTCTTCTTCTCCTCACAAGACCTTACCCAATAGCCAATCAAAAGACATGTACCTGCACTTTCATGTTTCATTAGCAGAGTGCTTTGCTTCACTTTAAGGCAAAATAGTCTATAATGTGTTGATTATTAACTTCTTTTTTTAGAAGTATGTGATTTGTGATTTTGCTTAAAAGCCAAGGAAAGATACTGGTCCTGCTGAAGACAAAATGCCTCTTGTCTTAGTGCTTTCAGCTCAAATTCCCAGCAGACTACTTCAAGGATCACAGTATAAGCCTTAACTTTCTCTGAGTCATCTTGCATTGGAAATAGCTTTAATGTCAGATAGCTCCTCTGCTGTCCGAAGCCATTTTTGCTGTCTTCTAGATACTATATTTAAAGCATACATGAAGCACGACACGGACAGCACTATGTGTTTGGCATAAACCTTTTTGTATTAAAGTACTTACATTCTGGGCGTTGCTTTCACTACACGGTTAGGTGCTATTTTACAGTATTGGAAAGGCTCTGTAGGAATGTGTCATTTCCTTCAGAGACTATATTGTATCTGTCTGTAAATAATTGCCTGTGTCCTGTTATCACTGGATGAGAGATGTGGTTTCCCCTGCCAGTCTAATGAAGTGAAGGCTTATCCTTCCTAGGCTCCTCCCTGCTTGCAAAAAGGATGTGAATATTCAGCTGTGGCTTTTTGGCTTCAGAGGCATTCTGAGGTAGGCACAGGGTGTACTATGACTAAAGACTTGCTGCTGTGGATAGGTTAACAGGTTTGATGCAGGGGACTGTACAGGGGCTATGGAGCAGCTCAGACTGTCACTATTACACTCCAGCTTGGGAATGGACACCAGCTCTAGAAGGATAGAAAGATCTGCAAAGCTATTCTCTCTTATGCAGCTTCAAGCATGTGGAATTGTTTCTTCACAAAGTCCTTGAGGATACTTGATGGTCCCTCTAATACTTCAGGGGGTTCAATAAGCATGTTCTTCACCTTCCATCAGCATGCTATCAGCACCCACCCTGTTCCTCTTGACCCTCTTCTTATCTTTGCCCTTCAACCAAGTCAGCTGAACAGTCTTTGTGCCCTAAGACTTTCATAGTGCAGGTGTTGTATCTCTGAACTATGGCAAACTGAAATTTCAGGGGCCTTCTAGCGCCTTGAGCCCCTGGGTCTCCTTGGTGGGAGAACTGTTCCAGTGCTAGCAGCTATGTTGTCAGCACAGCACTTACTGCTGCTACATCCATCATATAGGAGGGACCTGCTTTTGCACCTGAAAATACCGTTGCAGACTGAGAAGCATCTATGGAAATGAGGTTTACCTGAAAGCTCCTTGAACAGTGGATGATGGAACTATTCCATTTCAGAAAGTGACAGGAAGAGATGCATTTAAGCTGAACAATTCCAATTGCTCCCTTACATTTCCGGGGGAAGGGAAAATTAAAAAGGAGCAAAATAAAGTGAGAAAGAGGGGCAGCATTCTGCAGCCTTTTTTAGTAGTTTGGGTTGACAACACACAGGCAAAATGAAACTGAGACTACCTGAAAGGAAGTTGTAGCAAGGTAGATGTTGTTTTTTTCCCAAGTAAGAAGTGATAGGACGAAAGGAAATGGCCTCAAGTTGCACCAGGGGAGGTTTAGATTGGATATTAGGAAAAATTTCTTCACTGAAAGGATTATCTAGCACTGGAACAGGCTGCCCACAGAAGTGGTTGTTTCACCATCCCTGGAGGTACTTCTAAGACATGTAGATAAAGCACCTAGGCATGTGGTTTAGTGGTGGACTTGGCAGTATTAGGTTTGCGGTTGCACTTGATGATCTTAAAGGTTTTTTCCAATCTATGTGATTCTATGATTCTATATAGATTACATTATTCTCTGTGTTAATAATGTGTTTGTGGCTAAACTGTAATTAATTATCCTTCAGATTTTATTAATAGATTTCTTATTCTAAAACTCATCAAACCATATCTTACTGGCTTAAGCAGAATTTTAAAAAGTGAGACATAGAGACTTTAGCAACTGACCTGCTCTAGATAACAGGTTTGGATTTTGTTTCCATTTAATAGAAGTCAGCATTAAACACTTTTCAAGCTGAGGATTTAGGCTTTTTTCCTCAAATATTTTACCCAGTCGTGCTTTCCCATTTCCTACCCCCTATCCACTGACATAATTTGTCACACTGTATGTTCATAAACTAACCTTCCATTATTTTCTTGGTTTTAATATTTTGGAGTGATGTACTGCAGAGCATCAATCAACCCTTTCTGTTTTGTTTAACATCTATAAAGGTCATCTTGTTCTCTACAGAGCAGTTATTGTTTACAGACCTTTCTCTGCAGTTTCACTGGTTACAGGCTGCTCTCAACTGAGGTTTGAATGAAAAGTTTACTCTTCAGGGAGAGAGGCTCCAAACTAAAGCAAGCTATGGAAAATGCACAGCTCTGAGCCAGTCTGATTATTTCATAATTCTGTTGTGATAACACGTGTTGTCATTTGAGAGTCAAGATGGTGCAGAGCTTACGTTGTGTTACTGATAAGTCAGTGGTGGTGTGCTGGTTTTGGGTGCTATGACCTGGCCCCTGGGAAGTTGCTTGTTAATTGCATCCATTTGTTTCACATTCAGTGATAGGTACAATGTCTAAGAAGGTCATTCATGCTGTCTGATCTGGAACATTTGCCTGAGGTGATAGGGTTAGAAGTTCAGGTTCCTACATAGTCAGGGGTTTTCCTGCAGAGGGGCATTCAGAGCCCTCTTCTTCTTGTCTGGACTAGAGAGTCTAAGGCACCTAAATTGGACACCTAAAGTGAATTGTGGGTGTGTGTGTGATGTGTGTGTCATGATGTGTGCTGCCAAAATTCTCCAGTTCACTGGAGAAGAGTTAATTTAAGGCAGTTTTAGACATCCTCCCTTCTGTAACCTTACCAGTTGACAGTGATTTATAATCACTGACTCAGCTGCATGATCTTCATTGTTCAGTGTCTAATCATTGATGCTTCTGGATGGCTTTGGGGTTTATCCATGTTTTGCTGCTGTTGCCCATACAGTGAAAGCTTTAATACATGCTGAAAGTTACAGTTAGAAGTGGAGCTCACAAAACGAAATTATAATATAAAAATTGAAGGATTACTGAATGGATTGGATTAATAGAATTCATGCAGGTGTCCATGCAGAAATCAGAGCACTCGAATTTGTCCACCCGGTCAGCCTCGAGAGCTACTGTGATATGTACGAGAACCAGCTGAGCTCTAATAGTCACTTAGTCATCAATACTTAGATTGCCAGTAACAGCAGGGCAATTATGAGGCAGACTGATTTCAGGAAATAATTTTGCAGAAGAAATAACGTACATTTACTAATGCAGATTGCCTAGAAGGAAAGGTATCCTTTTGTGCTCTGCACTCCTCAAACCATGCGGTTTATGCATGCTTCCATTAATTTTTCAAGTAAATCCTATAACTGACTGCAACACATTACTTATCCTTAAAATCATTGTAACATACACAGAAGAAAATCCCTGTGTTTTTATACTACTTAATTGTGACTTTGAGCACTGTACCTGAGTTATATGTAAACAAGATTCAATTCTTTCTGCTTCTGTGTTTCAGAAAAGAAGTGGATCTTAGAAAATAATACAGCATTATATACGAAGAATTTTGAGCATCCTTAGTGTGGTTTATTGAAATTAGTTTTATCAGTGTAGTAGGCTTTTTCTGCCATCAGTCTCTTTGTTTTGGCCCAATGGAGTAGGACAAAAGAAATGAGAATGACCAGGTTTATACACAAAATGGAGCTAATGGACTAAAGTTTATAATGCAAGGTGGATGGCTAGGACTAAATCATGATCACATCTGAACAGATATCAAAAAACACTGATTTATAGCTGGCTATATACTTGCAAACTGTAAGTGTTCTTCATGATGTATTAAGTGAAATCAATTGCTAGAGCTTCACCTGCCATCTATTGGTGAAAAACGGGAAGCAGAAAATTTTTTGCCTTATCAAAACAAGATGCAACGTTTAAGAGGTATAAATCATCAGTATGATAGTTTAAAAAATTAAATGGTCTTCAATTTAAGACTAGATATTTTTATTTAAAATGGGTTGAAAGCAAATGTTTCTATTTCAGTAATAGCATTACTAGTGTATGCAATCCTATTAATTGAAAGCGATCTCACTCCAGTTTTGAGTCTCAAAGAGTACAGAATTTGATGCAATAGCATCTACCATTTTGAAAACAAAGTGAAGTTAACCAGGTCAAAAGCCAGTCATCTCAGGGTGAAGTTGTACTTTAAAGAAGTACAGTAACTTGATGGCAATAAAACATCCTTGCAAAATCTAAGTGGATAGAGTGAGCAAGGGGTAGTGAATGAAAGAGAATGAGTGAAGAATCTCTTCATTCCACTTCCTTTTATGATTTGCGATGTTGATAAAGAAGAGTTGATTGAACTTTTAGTTGCTAAATTTTTGTGACAGTTTTGCAAGGTTGCAATAAGCCAAGTAACAGAGTAGGAAATGAGTTCAGTATTTCCTACCTTCATTTTAAAGAATTTCTCACAGTGCAAAACAATTTTTCAAAGAAGAAAGACAAACATATCAAACTCTAATACCTCCATAACCAGTCCTTTTGGCATTGAATTCTAAACAAAAGCAGCTGTAATGTAATTCAAGACTAATATTTGATAAGAGTATTAGATAGCCTATATCTACCATCTAGCTGGCTGAAACTATAGATCAAGTATCTCTGCATGGCCTAGAGGTCTTTAAAACCTCTGAGTCAGAGACAAATTTATAAATGCTTTATTTATGGTGAACTACATACGAAAGATAAAATAGGTCTTCTCAAGAAATTTATGAAGGCTGTGTGGTGTATTTCAGGATTAGAAGGTTTTTCCTTTTACGTCTTTGTAACACAAAAAAAATCCCAAACATTTCTTAGTACAAGATGGATTGGAAGCAGTAACTCTGACCTGGATTCAAAGGAGTGTTCAGAAATGCCATTTTCCAAGCCAGCTTCTCAATTAACAGTATTAGCACATTCAAGCTTACATGCAATGGCCAATTATGAGTGAAAGAATCTGCACAAGAGAATTAGTTTGTCAGTTATATGTATGGATAAGAACCAAAAGCAGTAAGCAACAGGGGAAATGTACATTTATTCCCAGCTTCAACTTCGTGCCCTTTAACTCCATATTAAGCTAAGAAAAAGCAAAGATCAGCAATTGCTAAAGCAAACAACTTTAATACAAAAAAAACTTGTAGCAACAGGCAATAAATCTAGTTCCATATGAACTCAAGAAATACTCTGAATTTACTGATACTGCAAAGGACCATTTTTTCTACTGCAAGAAAAGGGCATCAACTAGATAAGAGCGCAGTTCAAAGGGGTGCACTGTAATGCCCGGTCAAATTGAGTACGAGACATGTGAATGGGGGCTTGCAGAAAGTCCTCAGTGGTGCATGCACAGCAAGGCTCCTAGGAGCATCCAGCCTGAACCAAGCAAATGCAAATTACCTGAGCATCATTTAGGTTATATAAAGCATGCTAATAACTAGAGAAGAGACTTAGTACATTTTAAACCAATCATGGCACTTGGGCAGCCAGCATAATGGGTAAATACGTTTTGGATTGGTTTTTCACACTCCCCGATACCTGCTGCTTGTAGTCTATGCACATAAAGCATTATAAATAGGACTTGCAACTAACATGTAGCTCTGCATGTTCAGGCACAGGGCTTTATCGGTGGGTGCCAGTCTCATAAGCAGTCTGTTGAGTTACTAATATGCAAGATAACAGAGTGTCCAGCTCAGAGACTGCCTCTTGGATCTTAGTTTAATTCATTAAAAAATGTAAAACTGACTGCTACTCAACTATTTGGCGATTTGCTCCCTTTCGTCTATTATAGAAGGACACACAGAGTCAGTGAAGAAACAGAATGAGCGAATACTAAAAGATTAATTGTATACATCTAGATTTAATTTTAATTTTGCCTCTACTTTAAGTAATCTAAATTCATTGGCTTAATGATTTTTTTCCCGTTATCTGTATGTTGAGCAGAACAACTCATGCGCTCTGTAAATGTATGACAAACAATTCAACGCTTCCCTATTTCTTTAACTAATTACAAGTGAATTTAGCAAGAAATGAAAAGATCTACAAAGTGAAATCCATTGCTGACTTTATACCAGTGGGCACCATGATAAACTGGATACAATGTGTACATGAACAAGAAAAGGTACCAAAAAGAGGGGAAGGTTTTAAATGGAAAAAGAGTGCAGGGAAAATTCTGCCCTGTGCCTACTTTGTGTGTTCTAATTCACTGATTTTAAATAACGAATGGTCCACTGGCTAGCTTTTAATAAAACTTGACACGCAGGTAAGGGTGGAATGTCATAAGGCAGTTTGAATCAAGAGGGTGTAAGTTTTTATCTGAGAGGTGATAAATTCTGCCACATGCAATTATTTTTAGTCTGTTACCTCTGTTCATTGTAAGATGATGTCTCAGCTGTCCTCCGGCATCCCGTGTGCCCGCCCCATGCCTGAAGAAATGATAAAAGAAGTAAATGCCTATCCTTACATCTGGTTTTTGCCAGATTGTGAAAGCAGAGCCGGTTCTGGAGCTTGAAACTTCAGCTGGACTCCATAGCAGGCCTACCACATGGTGGGAGCTCACTTGAGGAGACATTTGCACCAGAAAACTGGTGGGTCTTTTACCACTTGTGTGCCTGCAGGGAGATACAGTCAGGAAAATAGCTAAGATAACCACTAGTGCTCCTTGACTGAAGTCTGTGATATTATTTCATAGTGGCAGGATGTTTGCTGTGCCTCTACAATGGGTTGTTTGATGGCCATTTGCAGATTTGCCTGTGAAGCTGGACAACTGAGGTTGTGGTGTCACAGCTGTACACATAGGTCTTTCTGTAGATGGGCTGCTGGATGGATTAATTTTTCCCAGCTTCCTTAGTGGGGCTGTGACAGGAGCTGGATCACTGATTCAGCTGAACGCTAACCCCACAAACAAAATTATTTAGCTATAGGTTCTCCTGAGGACTGTAGAAGTGATAAAGTACATTTACAAGCAGTGTAGTTTCTGGAGTAGTACTCCAAATAGGATTACTATGGCTGTTGAAGTAACTTTAAGATGAAGTTCGATCACTAGGAGAGGGAGTCTAGGATGTGCTCGACTGCAATAACAGTGACTTGAGGCCAACTGACAGGCAAGATCTTAGAGAGGCTGCTCCCTTATTAACGATGCAGAGCATCTGAAACTGCCAAATGCCATAGACAGGGCAGGGCAAGACTGTGCTTCTTAGTGTAATTAGTGCAATAACCATTTTTAGCTTTTCTAAGTGCCTCTGAAGTGAGATTGCCACCACTTCAGCAGTGGTTGGGAAAATCATAAACTTGAGAATCATAAACATTATTGTAGCTTATAAAATAAGAAAATGCTACGTGCAATCTCTTTCTCCTGCCTGCTCATCAAAAACCTGTTCATTCCATGACAGTAGTGGCTTTCTCTTTTGCTTAAAATCAACATCAAAGTAAGAGAAGGAGATCAAGTAAATGCAAATAAACGGATTTTAAACTGGCTGACATCTACCTCCTGCTTCAAGCTGAGAAGGCAAATCTTTAGCAAATCATTCAGAACCTGCTCATTGTTATAAATCAGGTCTGATATGTTCAATCATACTTTTGCTCAGTATCTTTTTATTTCATTTCAGATTATTGTTTTATTTTTCAAATGAATGCGTTTCATGTCCTTAGCAGCAGTAAGCAGGTGCAACATTGCCAAGGAAGAATAAAAGTGAACAATAGATACATAGAGCTTTTCAGACAGTGCATTGACTTTTGGATGTACTGGCTAACTCTTCTTTTCCACTCTGCAGTAATTCGAGTAATAGAAAAAATGTTCCACTTCTGTGCAAAAGCTTACTTCAAGCTAGGTATATCGTTTTATGTTTGCTCTCAATGAGACAAGTATAGTGATGAAGCCGTTATGGCTCAAAGTCTATGGATGAAGGCCTATTAATCACTTTTCCTTTGGCCTGAGAAGTATATAATTTCTTTTGTCTCAGCAGCTGTGAAGTTCATAATCTCTCTTCCTCAGTGTGATTAGTGACAATTGCATTTAGACTCCAGTGAGTAACTATTGTGTGTTTGTTTTCGCTCCTACCCACTAATGAATTGATATATGTGTAATTCTAATTCACATTGTTCCAATGTGATAGGAAGTGTGATGCTAACTGGTTGGGCTGTTGTGTGGAATTTCAATTGAATGCCTCCAAGCTCCAACAGAAAATGGAAACATCTGCTTTCCGAGCTGTTTTTTGGCTGGTTGGGTGACTCAACTTGCAAAACCAGCAAAAAGAGCAAGTAAATTTTCTTTTTATTTGTCACTCAAATTGAACTGATAGGAAATATTTTTTTTCATCTTCTTTGATTAAAGTAAAAGCTGTTTGTCTACATTTTCTTTCAAAAGCCTGTATTTTGGAAAACATCCTGAACCAAATGTCAGGGAATGCTAAGAAGGGTAGAGAGAAGAATCAAGGCAGTTTGAAATATTTTCATTTTAGCAGTTGTGAAGTGTTTCAGTTTCAAGTAATGCTTGTTAATTAATTTCAATGAACTCATGTTTCCAACCAAAATTTCTTTTCTAAATTAGGCACTAAAAACTCCTCTGACAAAATGATGAGTGAAACCATTTAGAATATATTTTTTTTTCAATACAGAGAAAATTGAATCAGCACAGATTCTTTTCTAACACTTTCAGTTTGAATAAATAGTCATTTTCTGGTGAGAATTCCCAAGTAGTTCCAGTAGCAGTATCTTCTGATGATCCACAAGTGGTACCTAAGTGACCAGAGATTTTCTCTAGTGGCCTATCTACTGATTTGTCCTCTTCTTTTTACTGTTGTCCACAACAGTGGGAAAATCCTCTAATGAAGCATAACATCTATTCATTTGTTGTAGTCTGTCTCCTAGTAAGCAAAACCAAACCAGAGACCCCATCATTGACTTGTGAGATTTACATCAGGACAGATCTTTTGTTTTGACTTTGCACAGAGCCTAGTACAAGTTTTGTAACTGAGAGGAATGGCAGTAGTAGAAATAGCCGGTAAGTTGAACTGATAAATGTACATAAATTTCAGCATGTCTATGGTAATTGCACAGTCTCTGTGCCACGTCCCAGATATTGTAGATCATAGAGGAAAATCGTAATTTAACTGTTGAGGGAAGAAAACAGGAGTTGTTTAATTCAAGATAACAAACTATCATGATAACTGGATTGAAAACCACTGAACTCAGTAGAAACTGTCTTCTTCTGTTCATTCTCCTTGTATCACTCTCTGAAAACAAAATCCTAAACTGTATTGGGCTGAGGAAGAAAATTTCTACATAGGTAGAGGTCCTATCCATCCAATTTAAATCAGATGTCTAGAAAACGGTCCTTGCATATTCCTTAGAGTTATTCCTTGGAACTTGTCCACAGAACTGTGGAATAACTGTGGATTTATGGCTTGGTTTATGGCTTGGCATCCACCTCATGCTCAGCAACCCAAGACCAAATCCCCTCACTGTCTAAGAGGAACATCCAGTGAGGTCAGGAAGTGAACCTCTACAAAACTCTTTCAGCAAGTTAATGTCATTTATTGATCCCCTGCCAAAATGTTGGGTAGGGTCTTGCAAGTGCTCTGAAACGTCATCTAATCACTTCTGGCAAAGTGAGAGATTTTACCAGAATGGATTTTGATGAAGGAGCTACCCATGCCATCTGGCACACACACCAAGCCACATGGACATGCTCTGCTGAGAACCCTGTTGGCAGTGCTGGAGAAGGGAAATGTGTGCCAAGCACAGTGGGCTCTTACCACCTGAATTTGTGCACAATTTGGCACTCATCTCATGCTGCAGCCAACTAGAGCAAACCAGTCAAGATCGATAACCATGGAGCTCAAGTGCTCATATCCAGATAAAGTCCATGTTCTTGCATCAGTGGCTGAACTGCTCAGCCTTCAGACAGAGCTTGTTCTCTTCAGAATGTCTGTGGTCAGCAAAGCCCACGTTTGTGTGTGCCTCTAAAGTGATTTTTCTCCTTCAGATCTCTCCTGTCTAATGGTTTGGGGAAAAGGTTGAAGAAACTGCTTTCTCCTTTCTTCCTCACCGAGAGCAGGGGCACTGAGGCAAGTGTGGGTAAACAGCTTTCTTCACATCTGCAGCATGTCTGAAGTTGGCATATTCCTGCATCAAGAACAGCTAGTTCCCAAGCTCATAGAGAGCATGCTTAAAAAGCAGCAGGCACAGGACTGTATCCAACCAAATAAAAACCCCCAACAAACCAAAACCCAACAACAAATCAGAATGATGCTCCCCTGCCCCCCAAAACAGAGTATCCCAGGTCTTAGCTTTCATTTCAAGAGCTTTCTTTTCAAGAGCCCCAGGGCTCTTGGGGAGAAAGTTAAAAGTAACCACTGTAAGCCCCCTCATTGTTCCCCAGTAATGAAGTTGACAGTTTCTGATCCTCTTACATTTTAGAAACACTTCAGGGTTTTTCTGAATCAATTGAGTTAACCATAATCTTCCCAGGGACCATAACATAGACAGAGGTTGCCAGACAACAGCACATTTTGGCCTCCTCCATCAGGACACAGTGCTGCTGGAAAGGGCCCTTGGAGGCAGCAGTGCTGGAAATGTGCCTTGCAGGAAATCCCCAGTTCCCAGTTCGGCTTCCCTGTGAGCCCCTGCTGGGATGGGCAGGAAGATACTGAGCAGGGACCAGCATCTGCCTGTGACATTTCATTCACAGGGTATTTTTTGCCCTGAAGAAATGCCACAAGCAGAGCTCCAGGGAGAGGACTGTCACTGTTTGGCCTTTCCCCCATTTCCCTTTTCTTTTCCTGCTCACTACAGCATTATAATCTTCTTCAGTCACTTTCACAGAGATGTCTGTAATAATGGATCCCCTGGATCCTTTGCCCAATAAACAAATTATGGGGAAGCAGAGTTCTGCTCAAATGATAGAGCAGCCTTCTGGCATTGAAACTGCTGTCATTCCTGGGCCAAGCAGAAGAGTTCTGTACTTTTCTTCTCAGTCCAAAGGAGAAATTTCTGCTGTAATTAAGAATGGGCGAGAGTGAGCTATGTGCTAATAGCCCTAATCAATTGGGATTATCCCTTGGCTGGGACTAATCTCTTTAGCTATGGAACATGCCTGAGTGTAGTGTCTCTGACTGGGAGACTGGCTCTTAAGGTAGCATCTCAATTTAGTCTTGAAAAGATGGAAATAAGATGAGAAAAGGAACAAAGGAACAATACATTTACTTTGATAGTGGATTGCTCTAATGAGGAACTCAACAGACACAGAGGCATTTGATGTGTTTCATGGCATCAAATTTGCAAAGTATTACAATGCAGGTATCTGTAATCTGTAAATGTATATATCTAATGAGCTCTTGTGTTTGAACACAACAAGATAAAATTACAGTGAACACAGAATCTTCATGTTTTTCCAGTGCTTGATGGCTGGTAATATGAATGGTTCCATAGCCAAGGGTGTGAGTTTATGAATAAAGAGGGTTTTATATGTAACAATCACAAAAGATTTATAGATATGGAGTTGGATTTCCTCATGCATCAATCTTAAACCATGCAAAACATTGTTCTTTATAGACTTTCAGCTTCTATTCGAGTTGGTCTTATTTACAGGATCAAATGGTTTTGCATACACCACATTTAAAGAAGAAGTGTTATGTTTCCACAAGGCATGTTGGAAAGGGTGACATATTATGCTAGCAAAGGATTATTGTTGTACAGAAGCTTAAGTTAGAGCAGACTTTAAGAATAGTGAGCCCAGCAAACTGCAGCACAGCACAGCGGTCAGCACTCCTATGTTTATTTGAGGAGATACTAATCCATGAGAGGTCACCAAAATTTGCAGGCAAATGCATCGTTAAAGGCTGCAGTAATCACTAGGACAAGTCACACGCTGAAGTTGAAAATATGCTCAAGTGTCTTTCTGGACAGATATAAAAGTAGAGCACCAGTGTGTAATTTTAACACTTTTCCTGTAGCTCCACTGACTTTAATCTACCTGTACTATTCTTTTCTTTAGAATAATGAACTGTATAAACTCCTGGGGATTTTAGCAGAGCTCAATAGACCAGAAAAATAGGACAAAAAATTAATACAAAGTGTTTCTTACTATCCTGACATTCAAGGAGACTGTGATTGGTTGAGTTTCTGGACACTTAAGGACTTTCAGCCAGCTTTTGCTCTTCTGCAAGTACAGATTGAAAGCCAAATTATTTGTGTGAGACAAGGGTCAGGCAGTGTGCTGTTTGTGTCAATCTATCATAGCTGTTCAACAGAGGAATGTGATTCTGATACTTTTGAGAAAGTGCAGGTATGTCCCTTGGTTATTAGTCAGCCTTCGGTGAAATGTCCCTGGGTTTGAATTCTCTGTGTTAATAAGGCCTGGAGTTAATGGATGATGAGCTGTCAGTGTCTACGCTTAGAAATAATCAGGCGTGGCTAGTGGTGACTTTCCGTCTGGTAAAGAATGCATGAACAGTCTGCTTGCTGGCAGTGAAATCAGGAAATATATGGCTTACCTGGGGCACTCTCAACTGGCAGAAATCACAATATTCATTTCCTCCTCTTCATGTTATCCATCTTTAGTGACTTTCTCCTATGACAACAGCCTCCATCTGCAGAAGATGCCACTTGATTTTGTTGTCTGTGCACTGTGATCTAGGCACCTGGCACTGGATTATCCTGGATTTAATTGGTAAAGACCAAGAGGCAAAAACGGTAACTTTGTATTAGCTGTCCCAGCAATGCAACTTACTCTGCAGCAGTGCTGGAGAGCAGCCATACCCAGCGAGGGTACCTAGTGCTCTTCGTTTGCTACGTTTCAGTGTTTTAAGCAAAGACAAGCAAATTCTACAATCTTCAGTCTGCGCCTTAGCCAATACATCAAGACTGTCACATCATTTTGCCTTGCCACATTTTCCTCAGGGGATGGTGACTGGACTGACAGCTCACGCAGAGATTGTGGTGAGCCCATTTGCTCACCTTCACAGCATCAGCAAAAGAGTACTGAGTATCCTGAGGACTGTGAGAACATGGACACTGTCTTGCTTTTGTCACATCTGAATTGTTCTTATCCTGTATTATTTTGAAGAATGTCTTCTCAAAAACAGTTCAAGGCAAAGCTGCATTGTAAAAATGACCCAGAACATGTATTCCCTTCCCATGTGCTGCAGAGATGCTGGGCTGACTTAATAACATTTCTACTGCCATCACCTGTCCCTTCCCAATACCTCCAAAATCACTTTGCTAGTGACCCATAATTACAACCCTTAGAATGAAGACCAACAGAATACTCAATCTTTAAAGGCAGCACAAGAGGGATACTAGCACCAACATGATTTACAGGGCTGCCTTTGTAAGTTAGTGCAAAAGTTGGCATGAAGATTCAGGATTTTATCCATGGCACCTTAACTATTGTGTTTTAGGTAGACCTGCTTGTAAATAACATATAGCTTATATGGTAGCAATAAACTACTACACATTAAATGTATGTGAAATGCTATGTCTGCAGCAAAACCAAGCTTTAGCAGAAGCTGAACCTTGTAAATCACTCCCATGAACTTCCTTGAGCACCTGTTTGGGAGCCAGAAGTCACTGGAGCACAGCCAAGGGGCCAGGCAGCCACCTCCTGGCAATGCCTCTATGTTAGGAAGGGTTGAGCAAAGTTACTCTTAAGAGGGAGGAAGGTATCTGATGGAGAGGAAAGTATTAGCCCTGTTGTGCAAGCACTCAGTGAGACATCAAGAATGTGGTTCGTGCTGCTGGGGCATGTTCTAGGACAGTGGACTCAGCCTGCAGCAAGGTCTAGAGAAGGGCTGCCATATGTCAGTGAGCAGAGGAATGGCAAGTTCACCAGTTGAGAGGACCCAAGAGAACTTGGCTCAGCAAGGATACCATAGGATGTACATGACTTTCAAGGTGCAGTTCTCTCAGTTTTCCAAAAGGAATAAAGTGGTACCTGTGGGGAGGTGGACTCAGTCCTGCAGGTCTGTGGAATCTTGAACCAAGGAGATAAATATGAGGAGTCAAACAGCTGGATTCACTTACATTGGTTCTTATGTGTCAGTGAATGTTGTTCACCGCATGTCCTTGAACTCCAGTCTCTGCCAGACTTTTGCAAGATGAGCAAGGGAGACCCAAAGACCATATGGAGCTAGGACAGAGATTTCAAAGTTATCACCCCAGAGGGAGTGACAATAGCAGGGAACATATATGTCTCCCTGGCTTAGTGACTTGTACGGAAATTCATCCTCTTCAGAAACCTCACATTTGGTGCCTTAGGGTATTTTTACTAGTACATTCTGCAAAACTGCCCCTCCTTAATGTGTGTAAATGAAATCTGTTTGCTGACACCTGGACATCATTTCAACAAGTGGAAAAAATCCTGCATCCGATGAGAGGAAGATGGCCTATAATACAATGTGTGTGTGATTCACACCAAGCAGGGTTCATCAGGGCGTTTAGTTCACACAGCCTTGTCCAAGACTGATTAGCCAATGGTACTGCTGATTTATGTCTCTATCCTGTTGCAGGTTTATTGGGCTGCAGTGGTTTGGTCTGATTTTTGCCCTCTGCACCCGGGCAATGACTATGCCTGCCTACCTATCACACTGGTTTTGTTACCACTTGCAAATGGAGTGAACTGAGGTTGATATTACCTGAGTGATCGATCATTGAAGCTGAGAACTACTCCCACTCAAAAGAACTTGTTTGGGAGTATTACATGGTGAAAAATACCAGAAACTGTTTGGTTTTACATCTTCCACCTCGTTATTCACTTCAGCCACTGAAATGGTATGACAGCAGACGAGGAGGTTTAAGGAGCAATTGCAGAGTCCAGAATTGTATCACTGGCTTTGGAAACCAAGTCTAATGGTTAACTGATGTTTTTAAAGTCACATCACATCAAGCCTGGGAAATGCTAAAGCAATGTACTCCAGAAGTTTGGGCTGCTGATCTTTCCTAACTTGATGAGTAGAAGCAAGTCTCTGTGCTGTACGGATGTGCTGGTATTCAATTCATGTATTTTGAAATAAAGCACCACACAATATTCCTTTGTCTATATGTGTATACTGAGGGCTGTGTTTATGACACCACTTCAGGTGTCAGCATCTGCTGTGATGCACAGGAATATAGTGAAGTGTTTGGCCTACAGTTTGTCTTCCATCTGGCCAGTATACAAAGTTACAGTGCAAACCCACTGAGATTACACCTTTTCTGAGTCATGTTGTAGAGGCCTCCAGTGCAGGGGATGGGAGTGAAGGAAGTGTTGACAGCTGAAAAAGCTACTGGACATTTGTAGAAGGAAAGAAAGTTATGGCAGAGCAGTGAATATACTGACTACCCCAAAAGTTGGAGAACAAAGTATCCAAAATACCCAAAAGTGGTATTTTTTTTTTCTTCTGTTACAGCAAGGACATTTGTAATATTCCCTTCTGATAGAAATACCAAAAATAGCTATTTTTCTATCATTTAACTTGATAAAAGTACTCTTTCTTTGTCTCCATCTACTCGTGTTTGCATTTATGAGAAAGTTACAGGGTATTTTTCTCCTAACCCATCTAAAAGGCATTTCAGGAAAATACAATTGTTTTTAGTGAGATTTTAAATTCTGTCCAGAAGGACTCTTTGCACAAATGCAAATAAAATAGGGAGCTTCTTGTCCTGTTGTCCCTTTTCTTCGTTTGCCCTCCTTCATTCTTCTTTGCAGTAGAAATCTAATGGAAAATTAGTGCAGTTAACCCTTTTGGTTATGGCAAAGGTGCCTCCAGAATATGTCAATTCCGTAGACATGTGATAATGCAAGAAGAATCCTTCAGTACTAGCAGAAAATTATCCACAGAGGAATAAAATTCGGCTCATTTCCCCACAGAATCAATGTGACTGTAATATTGACTGGTTTTTGGCTTTTTCTCCTGAAAGATTACTCAAGCGCTGCACTTTTCCTGAGACTGTGCTGGTCCTTTTTGTATTATTCTTTTTTTTTTTTCTTTTTTTCTTTCTTTTTGTTAAGGGTCAACTGTTCTTTTAAGCTGAATAAATTCTCGACTTGCCAAGCTAAATATTCCAGACAAGGAGATACTTGTCCAAAGTAGTTTTTCTATGGTAATGCACCCTGACCTTTCAAGCAAGGGGCATTTGGGGTTGTGAAACAAGCCCTCAATATGTGAGATGCCAGTGGAGCATAGAACACATTCACTCCCCCTTTATGCCATACACCTTTGAGGTGGCAGTTACTTAGGACGGGACCTGCCTTAATGGTTGTTTTACGGTTGTGACTTTGGCTGCAAGACTGTTTTAGCCCTGCAGAGAGAGTAGGCGTGCTTGAAATCAAGTGTTAAAAGTCTGTTTATGCTGTTACTGAGAGCACAGCTTTGACCTCTTGTTGCTCATGATATTTCTGTAGCCTCTCTGACACCAGACAGTACCGTTTGCTTCTGTGGAAGAGCCTGATTGTGCCAGAGCATCCTCATCTAAGCAGCTCTACAACATGGACACAATTGCTGCACCACCTGCCACCACAATAATTTGTGTGCTCAGCTTTAAACTTCAAAGCTGTTATTTCTCTCTTTTTGTCTTATATCGAAGTAGACAGAATAACTCAGCAACAATCCACGCACTAGCAGCTAGTGTGTTTTGCTAGTCTGAGCAGCTACAATTCAGCCTCATGAGACTGTCTTGCACACAGAGGTGTCCACCTCCTCTTCCCTCTTCCTTTTCCCCTCGTATTTGCAATCCCAGGTAAAGCTCAGAAGCTGCTGAAGGTCTCCAGAGGCTGGAGGAACTAAGGGTTTCTGGGAGGTGGTGGTGATGGCTCTGCTATTCTTCTTTTCTCTGTCCCCAGGTGGCATCTTTCAACAGATGCTGCTGCAGCAGGGAGAAGAAAGCACCCAGAAGTTTAGGGTCTGCTTCTGCCACGTGAGTCAGGAAATGTTTGAAGATCTGGTCTGTCTTCCTCCTAGGGCAGGAAGAGTGGCTATATACTCTGTGGGGAATGCATAACATTTAGGTCTTTGTCTCTGGTTCTGGTCAGGGAGTTGTGTTGCTTTCCCAGCTACTCTGAGAGTTTTGAGTCCATGCAATAGACTCAACCCCAAATAAGCATCAGGAAGAGACTCACACATGACGCTGCTTTCCTTGTGGAATGGGAATCACAGGGTTGTCTTCCTCATCCTAGGTGCTGGCAACTGCTGCTGTTGTCAACACACTGCTGGCCATGGTGGACCTCTAGGTCAGTCAGGACAAATTGCATTCCTGGGTGAAAAGACTGTTCAGATTTCCAAATGCAATGTCACAAAACCCAGTTGCTTAACTGATGTTTTCCACATGACTGTCTCCCCATCCTGCATATCCTCAGTTCTCAAATTCTTCTGAAGGTGTTCTCGAATATATAGATTTTTTTCTGCTGTTGCATGGATGAGGATCTTGTACCTGCTTCCTACTGAAAAGAGCCAAGCCATCAATAGGTAAGAATTTCTTGCCAGTGCTGTGGAGACAACAGTGTTGTCCCTCTGCTTTGCCTGTGGGAGCTGGCAGCAGCACTCATATTAAGATGCTGGCCAAACCAATAAACTCTGTTGTGCTATTTGAGTAACAATGGTCTCTTCTCAGAGGGAAAAAAAGATGAGAAGAAGAAAGAGCAAATCCTGGGGGCTAAGCAGGATGGTTTCTCTTTGTCACTCTTAAGTTGAACACAAGTATGGTTTTTTCCCCTCTGTTCCTTAATTTCTGTTTTCAGTTTCTTTAAAATGATGGAAATTGTGGGTTTAGAACCTAGAGAGCCTTTCATTTGTCAAGATTGTCTTATTTCCAAGATTAAATAAGCACAGCTCCCTGAGAGAGGAACTCACGCTGATAACTAAGCCAAATTAACCAATTTTGTTGTTCTGATGTGTAGGCTGGCCTCAGGAACATCCACAGATTGCAGTACTGACTCTGCAAGAGAGTATTCCGCATGGCTGTATGCCTCAGCCTGTAATCAGGGCTGACTCTTCTTATGTGCCGCTTGTCCCAAATCCCCAAGGGCTCTTGAATATTGTTCTGAGTCCTTTTTTTACTGTATTTAGTAACTGAACTTCATTTCTTTAATGAGACCAACCTGCAAAATTAGAGAGATTTTGGCTGTAGAATATCAAAGTCATACTGCATATGAACAACCAATTTCCCATCCCTGTTTGCCTTTGGCCCAAAGATTGTGTTCATAATGGAGTGCACTTGTATTTTGTACTGTAACATATTGTATACCCTTTATAACCTGAGAATGACAACCTGGGCTCATGGGTATTTGCTGTCTCTCAAGAGTGAGACGTGCTGCAGCTGTCCATGTTTTATGTTGACAGACTTGGCTCTGGGTATAAAGAAACATGTCAAACTTACTAGAACCTATTGCTTCAATCCAATGAGTAGGTTCAATCAGCAATGTAATATGCATATACTTTGCTAACAGGCATGAATATAAGACTATAAAAGGAGTGTGAGATTGATATGTTTGCATAGAAAGTTGCAATTTCAAAGAATTTCTCCCTTGCACAGTTGTTCATTTATGCCTGTGTAATTGATTTATAAACACCCTTATTTTGTTAAAAAGGTATTTACATGCTTAACTGTTTGCTTGCTATCCATACTCCTCGTGTGTAAAAAGCCTGACAATGCCAAGATTAATTCCACATGTTTGCAGAAGTGGGCCTACAGATGGCTGCTAATTTCCCTTGGCATCCTTATAAGCCAATATGTTTCTGTCATTTTGTTTCCAAAATAAACAGTATGCATTTACTTTATTATATTTGACATCATAATTTCAGGTTTTGCTTTGGACTACGAGGCTTAGGGCTCTCAGGGTAGCTTTTCTCATTATTAAACTACAGTTACACAGTTGTAGTTAGTGAATTATGTTTGAAGACATGCTTAACAAATGCACAGCAGTTTCTATAATAAAGTGGAAAACACACCTTTGTAATATATGGTTTTCTGAATAGAAAGCATAAAGTGTAGTTCGAAATTGGTATCTTTATTTTTTATTTTGTCCTTTCTTTTACTGAATGAAAAATGTCTGCATTCTAAAGAGGAAAATCGTGAGAAACAGCATTCACAACGAAATGGGACAAAGATTGTTGTTGATTTAAATATGTTTTTAATCTCAGTTAATGTCTGAAATGATTTCAAGGGCAAAAAGTGACTTCCAGTAGGGCCTGGTCCCACCAGTGAGTGTACACTCATGAACCAAGCCCTGGGAGCTCTCAGGCTTCTCAGCATAGGGATGTATTGGTCACTCACTTCTCCATCTCCAGGCACTTTTCCTAAAGTCAACCCTTTATTCACAGCCCTCCTCTTAACACAAGGCCTCCTAGCTGCCTGAAACAGTTGTCCCCAGTGCTTTTTGTATGTGTGGTGTTCTTTCAATCCCACCTTATGTGATTGTTTGCCTTCATCTGTGTAACTGAAAATTTGGAAGTCTAAAATCTGTAAAGGACAAGTTCTTTAGCCAGAGTTTCTGCACTGCAGAATTTGCTCCAGTGCAAAATGTAGTGCTGGCTGAAGGAAGCAGGTAATAATCCAATGGCTGTTGACAGAATTGGAAGATACATTATATATGCAATCAGCTTTGTATTTACACAACAGATTTAATTACGTGTTAGAATTAATTTATCAAGTTTTCATGTTTATGCTTTGACTATTCATCATCAGGTTTCTGTATGCATTTTCGGAGAGTCTTTTTTGGTCTGGTCCAGTTTCTGCTGAACTGCTCTAATTTGTTGGATATATCATTGTAGTTGCAATGCTTTGCTGCTTTTTTTTTCTTTTGCTTTTGCTTTTTTATGCTCTGAAAGTAACATCTTTTTCTTTATCTTTTTTAAAGATAAAGACATTCCCTGCTGATACATCTAATCCTTTTTTCGATCCTTTTCCAACAGTACCACAGTTTTCTGTAAGTAGAACGTGCATCTAAAAAACTGTGTATTTAACACAATTCCAATTATTTTTTTAACAGTGTCAGAAACTTATATGTTAAGCAATCCTAAAAAATAAAACAAAACAAAAAAACAAACAACCAACAAAAAAAATCCAAGTTGAAATTAGAGTGCGAACCAGTTAAATATTCCCATTATATAAATAACTTGCCTGCATTCAGACATTGCTGCTTACTAGACAGAGGACTAAGAGTTAATGGCCAAGGCTAAACCACTAAGGCGGCTGGTCCCAAAATGTTCAGTTCAGGACTGTAGAGGACACTTGTGAAGTCCCACAGCATCTTTTCAAGGAGCAGTAAGGGAATGGGAAGACTCAGTCCTCTGTCTAGCGATTGCATGGCCTCCTGCCTGAAATCACCTGCTGTGCCATCACAAAGAGGAGCCTGATTTTCATTGAATTTATATCTGAATTTTAAGGAAGAATTATAGATAGTGTTGATTACAATGGTATCCTCATATAGACTTCAATGTTTGCTTAATAACTTGAATCAAGTACTGAACTTAATTCCAGTAGCTAAAGGGGGGCTACAAGAATGCTGGAGAGGGACTTTTACAAGGACAGGAAGGGACAGGAGAGGGGGGAATGTCTTTAAATTGAAAGAGAGGAGATTTAGGTTAGATATTAGGAAGAAATTCTTTACTGTGAGGGTCGTGAGACACTGGCACAAATTGCCCAGAGAAGCTGTGAATAACCCTGGCAGTGTTCAAGGCCAGGTTGGACGGGGCTTTGAGCAACCTGGTCTAGTGGAAGGTGTCCCTGCCAATGGCAAAGTGGTTGAAACTAGATGATCTTAAAGGCGCTTCCAACCCAAACCTTTCTATAATTCTATAATTCTTGTTAAACTTCCACAGAAGTTGGGATCTAGGCATTTTGGTAAGATAAACTATTAACAAAACAATTATAAGGAACATATAAGAAGTTAACTTATATAAACAAAACCTTTATATATAAGGAAACAGTTATTTGACAATTTAAAAAATAAGTCTAATCTAAGTACTGCTTTAAGGTCAGAGCCATTATGTAGTAAGTATGACAAAATTACCTACTCTGTAAGAAACACTCTCTGATTATAATTATAAACCACAGTAACTGACTTACAGTTTTTAAATTACAATTTTAAATTACAATTTTAAATTACAATTGGAAAAACAAAGCATTTTAGACTTTAACCTTAACTTATACTAGTAGCAGCAATCTGTAACTGGCATATAATCAGAGATAAGTAGCTTCAATCGCTGTTGGGCCATGTGCAATAACTGTCTGTGTTTAATGATTTGAAGAGAGAGGCTTTTCTTTCACAGTAAACCTGACCATGGGATTGATTTCTTGTTTTTCTCCACATAGGTATTTTTAAGCCAAAGTTAGTTAGCCTCCCCAAGCTGTGTCAGTGCCACTGTTGAGCTTTAATTAAAGGTACCCGAAAATGCATGGGAATAAGTCGCAGCAGGTCAGCCAAGCCCAGATAATACAACCGTGGTAGAAGATAAATCAAAGTTACAGTGTTTGTGTCTTTCAGGCTACTACTTTATATAAGCAAGAAGATACACCCAAAATAGCTTTCCCTCTAATTAGAATGATTGTTCAAAAATGGTTTTTCTGCCCAGGAGAGTTACAATA
Source organism: Psittacula echo (assembly GCF_963264785.1). NCBI lineage: Eukaryota > Metazoa > Chordata > Aves > Psittaciformes > Psittacidae > Psittacula > Psittacula echo. The sequence goes on along the minus strand of NC_137737.1, from coordinate 91,847,280 downwards.
AAGACAAAATTTAGGAAGGCCGTATAAAATATTTTTTCATCATTTGGCCAATAGAACTTTAAAATGTAACAGAAACTACCCTGATATACTTACCCATAGAAATTTCTATCTTGCAGAAGAGGGCTCTTTTGTGGTAAATTCAAACACTGATATTTTTGCTATGCTCTGTTGGGAGAGAAGAAGCAAAGTAAAATTCAAACCAATCTTTCTGAAATCCCCTCTTCTTCCTATAGAGTCCCATTTCCTTGGGCAGAGTGGAGGGTAGAATCCTGAGCACAAATACTTAAAACACCATTACAATAAAAATCTAATGGTGTGTGATCCATTATAGGTTTCCATACATGAGTGAGTTACGTACAAATTGCTGTGGTAAACGAGCAGCTACTGAGAGAACTGCATAAAGATGGGAAAACAATTAGGGAGGTTAATTAGACTTTGGTCCTGTGTTTCATGGCCCTCCATCCCAGCCCAAAGAGAGGTGCTTCTCCCCAGCAGCGTTTCAGTTCACCCTGCTGCGCGGGCTCTGTTGAGGACTTGAGCTTCTTACTGCAGGCTTCCTGCACTGCAGGTGGGAGCTGTAAGGGAAAGGTCTAGATCAGTTCTTGGACTTGCAGGCAGATTCAACTCTCAGTGTCCTGCAGTCACACACAGTCCCAGATGATAACATTTGTTAATGCTTTTCCTTGTTTGGGTTTTTTCTTTTCTTTTCCTTGCTTCCTGTTCATTTTTTTTTTTTTTTTTTAATTTTTTTTTTTTTTAGCTTGGAGCAAAACACTGAGATGTCATTGAGGAAGGAAAAGCTAAGGATGGTGACATTTAGAAGGCTTTACCTTTTGTGTAGGGCTTCTAATTTGGCAGTATATATATAGCTGTGTTGTCCTTACCAGAGGTAAAAGAAGAGAACCTGGTTGCCTGAAATGTTTAAAAACAAGACACATGCCAGAAAGCCCTCTGAATTTCAGAGATTTCTGTAGAGAAATGGCAGGCTCCATGACCATACTCACAGGCTGGTATGAGTCACACAGATTTAAATTAATGGAATTGTATCTGTTTAGACCAGTTAAATATTTGGCTCAAACATACTGTGCAAGCATATATATATAAAAAAGATGCTTTGGATATATTTACTGTAAATATACTGTTATCCAGAGCAAACGTACTTTAGGACTCCAGGCAAATCTTCAGCAAGTGTAATTTGTCATTGCTCTGCTGATTTCAGGAAGGCTAGGAGAATTTCCATCAGCTTCACGGAGTGATACCTCCTCATAAAGTAAATTAAGATCTGACAGTCCTCAGAGCACATGGATCCTGTATGAGGAACACACAGTTTGATACTCCTGAAACCTGTAAGGCTGAGTTTTAAAAGTTGAATGGCGGAAGTTCCAACAGGTTGTATTAGCCACTATTTACGCATATAATTGGCCAAGTGTGGAGGAAGAGTTTCTTTAGTTGGTTTTACACTTTCCATTTTACTAATTTTGTGGAGTTAATGGAATTTCTTTAGCTTCAGAGGTTCTTTTGGAGCACATCAGATGCATTTAGCTGAAATGTGAGCAGAAACACGTTAAAAAATGGCAATGGGCAAGCAAAACTAACACAGCCATTCTTTCCTGGGCTCAAATAATTGTCCCACTGATTAAACTGATTTGTTTGTGGTTAGCATTGATCCTGTGTGGCTTGCAGAATTTGAGAAATAATTAAGACGGAGAAAAAAGGTTGCTATTCAAGCAGCTGCTCCATTATGATGGTGAGTTATCTTCCTCCCTGCCTTAAAGCCTGAACCAAGTTCAGAAGAAAAAGTTGTCAAGAAAGAAACGCAGCTGAAACCAGGAAGATACTAGCCCGTGTGGTTTGCATGAGAAATAGTCCATGCCAAAAAGAAGGACCAGGGTTGTTTTATTTTTAGGGATCCTATCCCTCCACTTTTATTATCTGGCCTAGCCTTTGCTGTAATACTGCAGTGCTGAAAGACAGGAGATGGTTGCTTGCTGTTTTGTCTTAGAACAGCATTTCTAATATTGCATTTATGTTACCTGTCACTAGATACTGCAAGAATATTTCTCTTGAGGCATGTTCCAGTTAGTAAGTGTGGAAAAGGGATGGACACTTTGAAAATTGGGACCCACCAGAAAATTGTATAGGATATCTGAAGAATAATCCAAATGTAGTCAGCGTTCTTTATTTTTAGGGGAAATGCAATAGTGACAAGCAGCATTCTCCAAACTGATTGTGTCTTTTATTCAAATGCTGCCAGGTTCATACATGGAGTTTCATCTCACATAGGGCATGATGCCATCAGGCTTGTCTCTCAGGCACAGCTCTGAAAAAGCCATCAAAAGAGGTGGCTGTTCAGCACGCACGGAGGTGGCTCTGAGCAGCTATAGCTACAGACTCCTGTTTGTTCTCGTTATTACTTGTTACTGAGTGTTTGGCAATGAATTGGATGGTGAAAGATAGCAAAAGCTAATCTACACTTTTTTCCTTTCTGTATCTGTATACTTTTCTTGTAGGCAGAATTTGCAGACAGCAAATTACAATGCTGTACAGTGCAGTCATCCCCTAAGATAACACTGGTAACTCCGTCGCCCGTACTGAGATCTTTGGCAGACACTATACCTACTCCAACGGTGCAGACAGTATATACGTCGCACAAACCGATTTCGCTGGCAGACAGGTAATGTGCAATTCTTCCACAGAAATACTATGATGCTCTCTGCATTAAAGGAATCAGAATGATTTCTCTTTTTCTTATTATAATTACTATAAATTGCCATTTCCCCCATAGTAAAAGATTCCTACTTGCTGCTTGACACCTACTGTAAAGGGTTATATAAAGAAATATCTATAGCTCATATCTGCTCTGAGAAAAAGCCCCTACCTTAATTAATTGCTGAAGCCAGCAGTGTACAACTTCTGTGGCCAGTCACCTGGAGAGAAAGGGTTGTGCAGATTTTCCTCAGGCAAGTCTGAACCACAAAGGTTTTCTTTTAATAATTGCTGTTGCAATTTGTTTTTTGAAATGAAATATCCGTGGGGGAAAGCTGAGGTTGAGAAATGTCTGCTCTTCTAAATGAAAAACAGACCCTGGTTTTCTTTCTTTTTCCTCTTTAGTTTTTTAAGTCATGTCAAGCTGCAGTGGTCTTTCTTGTAATGTCTCAGAGAAACAATAAACCATCCCATCTTTCCAGTGGCAGCCTGCTTTCAGTTTATATTCTCCCATCTTACCAGTTTTGCATGCTGGCTTCTTATTCTAGAATGTAATCACAGCTGAATTTCCCAAGCTGATAAGTTACTGAATACAAATGTAGAAGTGAAAAGGCTCAATATTTCTGGAGGAAAAGAAAAAGTCCTAGGGTTATGTTGAAAACCATTTCTTTGGTGTCATTATAAATGAGGCCTTTTTACTTTCAGATTCATGGTCAACTCTCATTTTCACTTGTGAATTATTTCTTGCAGATGGTGGTTTAATTGCACCTGCACACTTGTTCAACATTGCTAACTCATTGAAAAATCTATCTTCCCAGTGAAAATGTAATTTTGGAGCTGTAGTGCTGAACTCAGCTTCTGCAGGATGTCTCAAACACTAGTGGGTGATTCCACCCCTACTTGTTCGTGAATGGGCTGCAAGGTTTCTGCACTAATTTCTGCACTAGTTTAAATCTTCAAACTGGTTTAAAAGCATAAAGATACTTAACTGTCAGAACAGCACAGTAAACAGTTTTGCGTTGGTTTCCCCCACCCTCCCTTACACACACTATTTATTAAGAAATGGAATCACTAACTCAGGACATTCCCAGTGTTTCAGAGTGTGTTGGCTCTTGAGTGATTTGTAGTATGAGAGCAAGGACTTCAGGCTCTGCTTCCCACAGCCTGATGTGTGCAGTGCTATGGTAAATTCCATGAATATAAAGGTCTCCAATATCAGACCACACCAAGGAGCAGAAGGCTGTAACACCAGTCTTTTGTGTTGGCATTTATTGTAGCTGTTTCATTTATAGAGTCCTAGTCCAGTTTCCTTTGAAATCAGTAGCCTTTAATGGGGGCGAGATGAAAACCTAAACTGTTTTGCCATGTGGGTCTTTTTATGTCCTTTTTCTTGCCTCTGTTTGCTCTTCAGAAATACCAAGCAGTACTTGTTTTTGAATCAACCATCAGTTATCAGCCTTTTCACTGAATTGAGCCTGACCTTTTCTCCCCTCCTTTGGTATTTTGAAAATGTTAATTATTTTAAATTGAAATCTGAGACTTATTGTTGTCCCCATAATTGGCTGTTTGTGCGTTAATTACACAGTGCTGAGACTCTGAGGCGTGAACTTGAGAGAGAGAAAATGATGAAAAGACTCTTGATGACAGAATTATGAAATTCGCACTTCCGTCAGATGGAGACTGGATTGGGGCCTTTCATGTGCCTTCTGTCTACATTCCTCTGCTTCTGTGTACTCAACATAATGCATCAGGAAAACGTGTGATATAGCTGGCTCACCGGGATTCGCTATGGTTGGTTAAAATTAAGTCTCAGCTAGACTTTAACTTGAAGGAGTCCCTTTATTCATTTGCTGCTGGGAAATCAACCTTCAATCCTTTATCTCTGCTGAGATTTTATACTATTAACACAATTAATTTCTGGTTTGGTTTTGGTAAATCTAGGGCAAAAAGGATCAGCAAGGAGCATACTGATTTCTATTGGGAAACACTGTTCTGTACATATGTTAATAAGTGCACAGAAATTAATGTTATGCAGAATATTTTGATAGTAACATAGAAAATATGTCATTTTGTACAACTGAAAATTGCAATGAGCTACTGCTATTTGTTAAAGAACCATTTTTAAAGCAGAAGAATGATTATTACATCCTAACCCCAGGACTGTTAGTTTCCACAGAAAAATAAACAGCTGTCTTATTCAATTCCTAACCTTAACCTTCACTCAGAGATATAAATAGCTGCAAGGGGGAAAGACACCCCACCATACAGGTATACGCACCCAACACTCCCTATAGATTGTCATCTTGACCTAAACCTTCAACTAAATCCTACCGTATTTCCATTAATGAAAAAAATCAGTTGTTTAAAGTAATTTGCTACTGACTTTCTAGCTTGATACTGACTTTTTTTAACTGAGTGAGAAGCTTTACCTTCTCCAGGTTGCCTAGGCATTAGGGCTTGCCCAGACTCAGACAGCTTCTGCCCCAGCACTGAAGGTTGCAGAGCCTCAGCGGTGTGGACGTAGCTCATGCAGGGAGCTATTTTTTCCTTCCTGGGTAGATTAACCCCCTCCCTGACTGACATGAATTTATTGATCACTTTAAAGAATAGTAACAATGATAGTTTATGGCATAGCTGTGTCTATACCCTCTTTTTCACTCTACTAATCAGCACATGTGTACTGGCAAACCTGCGAAGGGTATGCCTGGCTATACGTCCCCTTCACCTCCAGCGCGCAAGCAGCCTCTACATTCAGTGGAGCTATCTCAGGCATCAGGTGGGGTGGGTGGTCCAGCACTAGCAGAACCGCAGCCCCAGGGAGGGTGTTTATGATATACAGGTAATGCTACCAACTATTTCCTAGGTAAAAAAAAGAAGAAAGAAGTTCTCCATTCCCCCCTGTTCAGTATTGCAGGGTCATCTAGAAAGCTACCAACAGCTGTCAGCTACAAGATACTCTTCCAACAGGAAAGCTTTTGTGCGTTTTATATGGCTGAAGATGTATATTTTTCTGTTACTCTGTATGTTCTCTTGTTTGTATTAAGATAAAAGATTGCCCTTAATTTGATACTGATTACAATGGCTTTATCTCAACTTAAGCAGTTTGTTTGTGTGGAGCCTGGGAAGTTTTTGCTGTGAGACTGGGTTTCCTTCGGAGTTAACTTATGCTGTTTTTCTGAAATGACAGTTCTTGAGAGCATCATAGCACTGTGGATTGCAATGTGGAGGTATAAAATGACTTGTCTATTTTATATTTACTGGGACAAGAAATTGGCATTAGGCTTCCCAGTCAAATCCACCAACCCCAAAATTTCAGTTTGCCATAAAAAGGGGCAAAAAACCCAGCACAAGCATTAGATATAAACTCACAATACAAAATGTAATGAAGTATCTCAACACGAGCCATGGGCACAGGGAGCCACAGAAACACACCTGGACTGCAGATTTCAGAGCACTCAGGTGACTTTGAGGCGTGATCAGATACGACTTGTACACTGCCCACCTTCTAGTTACAGTCCCAGGGCACTTCTGCTCCTTATATTTTAATGTACCACTCCACCAATCCAAGGTTATTAAAAACAGCTTAGGAACTTTAAAGAAATCAGAAAGGAGGGGAAATGCAACAACCACAAGAGCCTGCATCTTCCATGTCCTGTTAGTCTTTTCTTGCTGCTTCCCAGAAGGTACTGGGGGTGGAGAAGAGCACCCCGTTTTGTCTGTGCTCAGGTGAAAATGAGCACTGTGAAGAACAAATAAAAGAAAATTATAATTAAAGCTGCTGTTTTGGGAGAGGAAAGCAAAGTAAGGTTGAGAATGCACAACACTGACTCCAGCTGAGCTTGGTCTTCTGCCTACTATTAGGCAACCCCCAGTTGTGTGTGAACTGGCAGCAGTTTCACAAAGTCATTGTCAAGGAAAAACAGAAAAAACCCTGATCTGAACACACACATCAGCTGTACTGATTGCCATGGAGTAGACTTTGGGAACCCTGCAATATGCCTTCAGGTCTGGGGGCAAACAGATCTGATTACCCGTATCAGGGCAGTCTGGTCACATAAGCAAAAGCCTTTAGCAAAACTGAATGCCTGACTCAGACCAGCTCATCAGATGTTCTGGCCTGTGATCAAGCTATTTATTTAATATTTTAAATGCAACCTTTTGCTCCCATTGTATAAAAATTCTTGAGCTGAAATAGAACTGGAGAACAAGAAATGTGAAGCAAGGTTATTTTACAGTGGCCAAGTCTTTATAGCTAAGTCGTGCTCTGGCATAGCCAAGAAAGAGCAGGAACTCCTCCCTCCTTGGTTCCCACCAGGAGAAGAGGGAAAGGCTCGCATGGCCACTTAGGTCCTGGGGGATGTTTTCCACAGAACAACCCCAAGTATGTTGCCTTGTCTTGTTTTAGTGTCTTATCCACTGGCTGCCACCGTTTCCTATTCTGCAGCCTAATGGAGCTTTATTAAAACTGTTCTACTGTTATCAAACTAAACTTTTAACTGTGGAATGTCATCGCCTTGTTCTTTCTTACTGTGTACTTTCTTCAGCCACGCTTAAGTGTCTCAGTTTTCACATCCTCTGAATAAACACTCCTGCCTCACGTCTGGTTGGGAATTACAGTGTTAGGACACATGTTACCCAAAACTACTGTAAACAAGACAATGTCAACATGAACATATGCTGAGGGGCAGATAGTCTAGACTTGCCCCTAGACTTTAACTTTACAGGTGTTAAAGGATACTCTGCCGAGGGTATGTTTATATAATAGTGCAGAAGTATCTGAGCTAGCTTTAATGAGCTTGCATACGTAGTTGTGGCAGCATGAAGCCCAGCACAGGCTATCATTATCATGTACATTGACACGTGTAAAGATAACGCATTTGAACAGCAGCCTTCTGAAGCATGGTCTCCAGAGTTGGTGACAGGAAAAGGTGGCTGAAAGGAGTTTGTCTCTTCAGCTCTCCTGGGAAATGGTTCATCTCACCTAATGTTAATATGCTCAACTCTCACCTGATGAGAGATCAAAGGAACTGTCTTCCGGAGGTGCCTCTGACTTAAATGTCTACCTTTATATTGCTTACAGTTAAGTGAGATGAATCCTGCTCTCCGTCCCTCTGGTTAGGTCTACATTGCAAACCCTTGCCAACACAGACATATCATCCAGGGTGCTTTGAGGTACGATTTGTGATCAATGTAGCTCTGCCAGCAAAAGCCTTGCGCATTAGGTGTAAATATACTACCAGAAACACCCTGTTGTCAGAACAGCTTGTGTCCCTTATAGGGAGAACAGAGAGCTGGAGTAACTTACGGTGGCATAGTGGCATAGTAAGCACAGAGGCTTCATTATAGTTGTGCCCCGTTTGGGAGGCGCTGGTTGATGAAACCTCCTGCTATCGTCATGCTGGCAAAGCCTGCCAGGGGTGGCCCTGGCTTTTAACAGTGCCCCAAGTGATGCTCTGACCCGCTCAGCAGATCCCAGCTTTCCAGTGTGAAGTCTCTAAGTGGCAGAATGCAATGTTGTCATGTTTGGGTGATTCCAGCAAAATTTATCGGCCATTTAAATAGCTATGCAAGGAGTTAAATATTTTCTCATATTGCAGTCTCTTATGGAAGCCAGCCAATTGTGCTTTGGCTTTGTGTGGTTCAGCTGTTTTCACTATTTTGTTTTAAAAGGAATAACAGGGGCTTCTTTCATTGTTTGAGGTCCCACCTCTCTATCAGGTCCCACAACGTGTGTAGATTTTTTTACATTTCAAACATCCTTAGGCCCTGAAAGTGCAATGTATGAAAATTAACTCCTCCAAAGTTTCAGTTCGTGGCTTCACAACTCTCTTGCAACAGGATGCCTACGTGCCCATTTGAAACAGAGCTGGCAATGCAGTGAAATGTTTCATTGGAGGCAGCATCGTGTTTTGTTTGCACTGTTTACAACTATCCTTTGGTTTTCTTTTTTATTCTTTTTTTTTTGTTCCTGAATACATTTCTGGTTCATTGGCTACAGAAACCTACTCGTAATTATGCAATGAGATAGTGTTCCTTTTTTTTCCTTTTTTTTCTTTCTTTTTTTTTTTTTTTTTTAATGTCCTGATGTTCAAGGAGTTTGCAATAAATATACTGAGGCTGCTCTGTAATTGCATGTAAGATCAGCCTCACAACTGTGTTTTGTAAAGTTAAGTGCCGTAAAAGAACATGTAGATGACGTGGAGAAGGAGGGAAGGGAGAGAGTAAGTGGAGGAGAAGGCTTCTCTGGCAGCTGCAGCTTTGACTGGTGGGTGGCAGCTTTAAAGTAAGACTGCTCACACCATTTTGTTTCATCCGAGTAGCGGCGTGTATCATCAGACAGTGTGCGATGGCATTTTGTTGAAAACATGCCTAGAGAGAAACTTTTACGGCTCAGCTGTTTACCTGTTCCTGTATTCATGCCTGCAATAAATGAGATGAAAAATAAACCACAGAGTCTGAGCAGTTTGTAGTCAAATCAGTCATTTAGGAGGCATGGGGCAGTGTGCCAATTAAAGAAACATTTGGTTGCTAATGAAGTGGATTCATCTTTATAAAAACCAAAGTACAACCTAAGGAAAAAACAGAGAATTTCTTCAAAAATCCCAGAGGGTTTTATCCAGCTTTTAAGGTTACAGACTAGCGTTGTAGGGCACCAGTCATCTGTTGGGTCATTAGCTGGGGCATGCCTTGCTGAATACCAGAGCTGGAAAAACACTGGCAGGATCAAGGTGGAGAAACATGAAACACGGCAGGTTGCTGGTCTTTCAGCAGGGGCTCAACAGGAGAAGAAAAGCATTGCAGGAGTGGGAGGGGTGGGGAGAAATGTTCCTTTTCACACAGGGCTGAGACACCCCAAGTTATTAAACTGCTTCATGAAGGAAAATACAGAAAACCAAACCAGGGAAACAAGAAACCCCAAACAAACAAACAAAAACTTAACAGCAACAAAGACAAAGCCCGTTCATTTTAAATATTGTTTTGTTTAACAATTGAAACATTTCACTCAGATTTTTGCCCTTGATTTTGCCATTCTTGAAATGTCTAAATGAAAAGTTGTTTCAGAATGAAACATTTCCATTTTGTTTTGTTCTAAGATCTCTAAATCAGGACATTTTGACATTTAACTTTTCCAATGCACTTATGAAATGAAATCCCAGTAATGCTTACCCCATTTCTGAGGTTGCCAGAACTCTATATTCAGAAGGAGTATGATCCCATCCCAATTTCTCCAAATGGGTATTCTATTTTTAATCTCCATGCAGGGAAAGCAGAGGAGCAACAGATCAATGTTCCTCTGTCAGTACTCAATTTGTACCAAGAAAATTGGTTATCCAGCCAGCAAACCTAGTTAATTAATTCCCCTTAAAACACATCTTTGCTAAAGAATTAGTGTTCTGGGGTGCAGGGAAATGAGAAGCTGTGTGCTAAAAGGTCAGCAAACACTCTCGTGTAACTTGGCTGCAACTGAGAAGCTTGAGGACTTGAGAGATGTAAATCTGAACAATGTTTTGGTTTATTATCATCAGGCGACTGGGTGCAAGGTCATTGAGATACATCCTGTTTCTCAGGGGACATGCTTTCTAGAGCAGAAAATGAGCCCTGCATGCGGGCACTGTTAACTTAGGGCAGGGGGGGAAGATGAAGCAACAGTTACAAGCTTGGCTGTGTTGCACAAATGCTGCTGCACTAGGGCAGGAAGGCGCCCATATAGGTATAGGTGGGTGGAACAAAACCCAGCCCTAGTGAAAGGCCATGGCCATGCTCTTTCAAGTGCAGTGAAGCCTTTGGGGCTGGCCAGCAGTGCGATCCCCATGCCCCTGCAACTTGCCCTTGCAACATGCAGCAAATACAGTGCCATGGCTGCCTGTCACCAGACCTGCTGGAGGAGACGCCAGTAAGTAAAAGACCTACCATTTCTCTTTCTCAGCCACCTCAGGCCAGGCCCATGGAGTATCCCCAGCTCCTGGTGTCAGATGAGGAGAGCGAGCTTGCCCTTGTGAGAAACTGGGCATGGGATCAGCTTAGCTGTGGCGTCAGATGTGTCTGACAACCCTGACCATTGCAGTTACATCTTATGTGCTGCCAGTAGCACATATGGTATGTGAGGTGGCTTCTCGACAGGCTTTCAGGTCTGTAATGGTCAGGGGAGAACGGAGGAAAACAACAGGGAGGAATGAGGATCAAACAACCCACACCATCACCTGCTGGGTGGCCTCATGGCAAAAGTATTGCCTAAACCAGTGTTTGCCTTTTTAGTTTATTTTTAAACTGCATATATAAAATTGCATCATTACATAGGTAATATGCAATTGATGCTAATTATGCGGGTTATAATGAGCATTTCTACAGTGTGTGTTGTATACGATGCCAGTGACAGCACAGCTCCGCCGTCAGAGTATCTGGCACAGCAGTGAGGCGTAAAAGCCGCTTGGATCCTTACTGTTTCATGCACCGATTATTCAGCTCTTCAAGCAGAGAGCCACTTAGCCTCCCGCATGGCTCTTCCTTTGCCTTTCGTTAGCAAACTCTTTTGGAAATCCAAGGAAAACAGAGCACAAATTCTGGTCTTTGAAGATGCTTGGTCAGTGATGCTTAGCATCACAGGGCCCCAGTGAGCTGAAGAACTCAGGTGTGGTTTGGGGTGGTTTTTTTTTTGAATTATTTGCCTTGCTGCTTTCAAAAACAACCACCAAAAAAAAGATTTCTGTGATAACTGCCTCCTGCTCTGCTATAGCTGCTGGCCCTGTCCAGTGGTGCCAGGCTTGGCAAGGGCATGGGGTGGTTTGGTTGGTTTGGCAGGAGGGGACAAGGGTTGGTTGGGGTCTTTTTTTTTTGGGCGGGGGGGGGGGTGTGTGGACTGCCAGCATCCCCCAGTGCTTCCTTCCCTCCTGTGGTACATTTTGTGCTGTGGCTGACACAACCTCTGCATCCTCAGAGGTGGGATGTGCACTGCCCTGCTGGGAGCTGGGAAGATGTTTGCAGCTCCAGGGTCACCCAGGGAGGGTTTGGGGCTGGTGGGGCTGAGAGCTGTGGTGGTTATGTGTGTAAGTGGCTGTCCCAGGTTCAACTGTAACACCACAACAAGGACACATGCAAGAGTTCGGGCTCTGGAGATTTTGGAGACTGCCTTGCCCCTGAGTGGTGTGAGCATGAGGAGACACATGAGGCTGTGGGGAGCATCAGCGTGACTTGCCCTCTTCCTGGTGTGTGAAACAATGGCAGGGGCATCACTGCAAGACTGGTCATTCCTCCCTCCTGCAAAGGAGTTTCAAATTTGTGCCCTTCAAAGCAGAGGAACAGAGTGAGTTCCGTGGCAGGGCTGCAGACAGTGCTTTCAGCAGTACCGGTGCTCACTCTGAATGAGACCCTGCAGTACCCTTGTCACACTGGCTCACAGCTCTTTTGTGGCAATGCAAGGATACCTCTGAGAAGCACCTCCACCTAGGCTGATGACGTATGGAGACAGGGAGGGAAAGACCTGAAGCCAACTGTCTTTGCAACCAAAGAGTGCTCCCATTTTTTCATTTCCAGCCTTTACAAGCCAAGCCTCAGTGTGAGTTCTGGCCAGCCTGACAACTTGCCCTAGTGATCACAAGCCACCGGGAGCAGAAGCTATCTCCTCTAGCCACCTGCTCCTCAGCCCCTTCGTGTCTCTCCATGCCATCCTGCTAATCCTCTTCCCTCCTCTGCTCATCACTCACCACTGACAGGTTCATGGCTGGCAGCTTCCTTCATCCCCACAAGCATCCCTCCCCTCCAACACACATACCTCTGGCTTTGTTTACTTTCCAGATAGAAGTCTTTTGCACTTCTGAAGCCCCTTGCCAGCCCCCACTTTCCTTTACCCTCAGTAGGTGTTCCTCCATCCACACTTGTCTTTTACCCTGCTCCTGTGTCACGCTCATCTCTCCATCTCCCCTTCATCTGTCCCACTGCTCACATTGCAGCTGCCTCAGCTCACTGCCTGCTCGTCGGTCTTAGACCTCCTCAAGTCCAGACTTTGAAGCACTGGAAAGAAATGGGGAATGTGGTAGAAGAGAGAGAGGTCTCATCTCTTCATAAAGCCAAACTGCCAACTCATTAATCCCCTTCAGGTGTCTTCAAGTAAGTGCTCTCTTCCCAAAGCAACACAGCTGGAATCAATCTTGCTACACATCATGCAGTAATAAATCACAAGGACAGCCCAAGCTGAGTGCTTTTCTTCTTTACCCCAAGCTAGTGCTCCAGCAGTGAAATCAACAACAAGCTTCTAGTCTTGCCCACGTAGTCTTACATAAAAAACATACCATTAAGTCTCAGTGAAACAGTTTTAATTGCTTTCTGTTTTTTTCCTTTGTGTCTGTGTGCTGAGAAAAGCAAAACAAAAATCAGGCCTGTAGAGCAGCATCTAACAAACCAGAATTGTTAAATGCCCTCCTGGAGGAGGAAAAACTTTCTTCTGATGGTCAAGGATATTTCCAAGCATTTGGCACTCTTCCTCCTCTTGTAGGATTTCCATCTCCCATCCTGCCCCAGCAAACACAGTTTTGGTTCTCTCTCTGGAAAAGCCGCATTAGCATGGTGACTTGAATCCCTGCACTGCTAGTCCTGTGTCCTGTCCACAGTGGCTTAAAGCATCTTCCCACACAGGAGCTGTACTGTGACTGCTGCTTCATGATCTGCCCAGCCCAGCATACCCAGACACCAGGAGGTGCAGGTAAGCTGACCCTGATAGGTCCCATTGTGAGTCCATGGGGAGCTCAGCAATGAGTTTGACAAAAAGGAGTGTGCTATGGTAGGTCTCAGCAGCCTGGTATTCAGGGGTGACCCATCTCCTAGCTGTGTGCATTACCTAGGAACTGAGTGGCAAAAGCTTCAAGATCCACTTTCTAAGGACACCCCGCTCCTGCAAGTTACCTTTCTGCAACACTAAGGTGGCTCAGTTGATCTCCAAGAGCCACCTCTGCCATCCACAAGCCACTGTCCCACTGGCCTTTTCCCCCCTGCTTGCAGAGCCCTGCTTGAACAAAGCTCTTGCAGGACAGCTTTGCTTGCTGGGAAACCCTTCCAAAGAAGCTGTGCCAAGCCCAAGGAAGGAGCTTTAGAACATGCAGGACTTGTCCCCTGTAGCTGTGGGATAGTTCAGGGCAGCTTCTATCTCCCTGAGCAGCTCTTGTGCATCGTGTGCTGGTGCTGCTGTCTCCAGTGGGGGTAGCCTGGCACGCCTCTGTCAGGTTTAGTCTTAAAGCCCAATTAGTGTCATTTATGCTCATGTTGCAACTGAAAGAAAGAAAAGAAGTGGTGTTTCAGTAGGTCAAAGAGTGTGAAGAGATAAATGTAACTACAATAAATGCAATATATTGAAAGATACTGCACTTTAATTAAAAGCATATGAATTATGCATGTATCTCTTCCACAGCCTGTAACGGCGTGGGCTCAAGCAGTAACTGAGTACGTTTAGCTCTAGCTACCACGTGAAACACATGGCTGCTTAGTTTCTCACTCACACACCTAACACCTGAACTTTTGCTAGGAGTAAACAAGAACATATGTGTGAGGCTGCTTGGAGTGATCTTTGATTTTCTGTGTTCTCAGGTGCCTGACAAGGGACGTGAATCTTATCCCACCAATGTCTCCTGCAGGAGGAGACTGTCTTTTGGGCAACTTGTACAGTATCAGACTTTAAAATCACACTATTTAGTGGTGCAGAGTTGCTGCCAAGGAGAGCAGCAAGTGGGCTACCTATACCTGTCCCTTTGGGGCCATGCAGGTGGTACCATCCTGCAGTTTTGTGGTGTAAATCCTTATTAGGGGCCCAAAGGCTAGCCGAGAACTGTAGCAGCCCAGCTAGGATGGGGCAGGAGGACAGGGCTTGGTGGTGGGAAGATGCCAGCACCTACAGCTCCCCAGAGCACCCCAGGGCTGGCACTGCCACCACCTTTACCCCACAGTGCCTCAAGTCACTGTCCACCTGGGGCTCAGCTCAGCTTTCAGTGAACTACTGCAAGGCATTTCATTAATATGGAAAAGTGCCTTGTTATAAATGCTTTGCTGTCCTTTGGGGTAGACAGAAAATCTTCAAGGCAGACAATTGCTCTTTGTGGCGTTGCTGAGCCCATCCTGGCAGATTGCACGCAGGGCTGTACCATCAATCTTCTGCTAAAGGCTGTTTCCTTCTCCTATCTTCATTTACCAAATGTGGTAAAGCAAACTCCCACAAGAGAAAACAGATCCCATTAGTGTTAGTAGGAAATTCAAACTGTCCATTATGAAATTAAAACAGGAAACGAAGCAACCTGGGGGGGGAGAGATTCTCCTCTCCCTAATCAGTTAATAGAAGCCCATATATCTTGTTAGAGCTTGCAATAAATCACACCTTGTTATCGGCCAGATGTGCAAGCTTATGAAATCTGAATCCAAATGTTCATCTCTAGCTAATATACTGTTGATTTGTTCCTCATTTCCATGTCGTATGGAAAACAGAATGGACAAGATTGTTTTTTTCTTCATGCTTATACAAACTCTGCCTTTTTCTTCTAGGGAAGCTTTGAGGGGATGTGGAGAGAAGTCTGGGTATGGGATGTGTTTCACAAACAGTCTGTGGGAGCTTCACACTCAAATGTGAGCCACATAGAAATGTATCTGTGACCGCTGGCTTGCTTAGTGATCTGGCTGCTTGATCTGTGGTGCAAGTATCTAGTCCATAACCCTCCCACAAGCACTGCAGAACACAGCACAGGAGATGCAAGGGGTTTGTGGTCTCTGGGGAAGGGAACAGGGAAGCACGGTTGAGATCTTGACATTCTTCTCTTTTTCTGAATTTGAGGAAAGGAATGTGGCAGGAAAGAGTTGTACCAAAGTCTGCATGGGTAGCAGATAACTTTGGTCAATTCATAGGTGATTTTTATATGTTGCTCCAAACGGATGAGCCCAGCATGTTTTGCTAACTTGTGGGATTATTTATTTTTACTATTTATTAACACAATACTCTAAAAGTGTGTGTTGGCAAGTGGAAATGGACTTGAAAGACAAGAGAAATACTCCTCCAGACCTTTTTCTGCTTTGAAAGTAATAAAAAATAGCTTTTGGCTTGCAGTTATGCTGCCATACTTGATTTATTTTTGTGTTCCAGGGTTTCTTTTACTTGTGTGTACATGGTTGTAACAGAAATAAACTTCAAACAATGGAATTTCATCACAGGCATGTACATGGAAATGGGATCACTTCAGAAAGACAATCAATGCCCATATAAATGTTAACTGCACATTGAACCCAAAGTGTCAGACCTCAAGAAAAGAAGGGGAGTAGAGAAATCTGAAGAAAATCCTGGTACTGGCACTCCTCAGTGGAAAGACATTAGGAAAATGCAGCAGCTGCCTCACAACAGTGCAGTTGTGGCCCAGTCTGGAGCAATTGGGCTGCGACCACTGGAGACGATGTCTAAACAGTGAACCTTGGAAAACCCTGGTTTGCCTGCATGATGAATTGTTCTTGAAGTTGTGAAAATGTGAAAGCTGCAGTGCATCAACAGAATTTCTATTGGGTAAAATACCAGCAAGGTATAAAACCCCAGCATGCTGGTTCAGCTTGCATTGTCTGGAGATAGCTTGGCTGCAGGGAGCCCAGACACACCCCTGGGAAGAGATACATAAGCAGGGTGCATTGGTGTTGAAGTGTTGAGGATCCTTCCAAAGGCAAAGGCTGGTGATTAACATGGAATCCCTCCAAAACAGGCTGAAACCCAGAGTCAGGGCAGCCTACTGAACAAGCTTTCTTTGCCTTTGAGCTCTTGAGAGGCACGAAGAGGGCCCACCACTTAAAAACACTAGAAAACGGACAGGAGTTGTTGGTAACACGCCGAAGCACCCGCAGACTGAGGGGAGGTGAGGAGGTTACATCCTGGCAGAGTTTCCTCAGCTGAATGGCTCCAGGGGGATGTAGATGGATATAAATCCCTCTCCTGTGGGCACAAGATATGCTCTGCAGCTGTCAGGCTTGTTCAGGAGCTGAGAGGAATTTAGCATTGGCTCCACTCTGAATAAACCCCACCACTCAAAACTGAAAAAGCCCTCGCTTCTTCTGGGAAAGAAGAGTGGAGGGTTGGCACTAGCTATGGGGGCTCATACCACAGCAACACCAGTGTGTTTCAGAAGTGCTTAAAGAGGGAAACCAGTGGAAAAGCTAAATCCCTAGGAAATAAAAGGGCAGAATTAGGATAACTCTCCACACATGAACAAATGCTCATGCCCACACCCAGAAAGAAACCTGTACAATACCAGTAAGAAATAAATAACTGGGCTTATTTGCTTTGGTGGCATTCCAAGCTCTTTGGAAAAGGCTTTATCCATAGTCATACCTGTATTCTCTAATCTATGGACTTACTTTCTGCCCAGAAGGTTTAC
Organism: Psittacula echo; assembly: GCF_963264785.1. Classification (NCBI taxonomy): domain Eukaryota; kingdom Metazoa; phylum Chordata; class Aves; order Psittaciformes; family Psittacidae; genus Psittacula; species Psittacula echo. The sequence continues at coordinate 91,830,193 of NC_137737.1, read as the reverse complement.
CCTCAGCCTGCTCTGCTTTGTACTTTACAAAGGCAGCAAGTAATAGTTCACTGGCATTTTTAAAGTTCATTGATATTTTTCTGCACATTCGCTGTGCCTCATGCAAGGTAAATTCACAACAGAATAAAGCCCTTTTGTGGGCAGAGCTGTCTGCTCCGTGTGAAAGCCAGCAAGGTGGGGCTGCTCACCCATCCTGCTGAGGGAAGTTTAAAGTTCACTTTTCTCCAGAGCTACCATGGTCTGTAAACGCAAAGGCAAAGGCAGAAATACAAGAGAAGAAAAGGCAGCCACAAGACCTCAGGCACAAATATTAGTAACTTCTTCCTTGAGGTCTGGCTCAGGGATGGAGTTTTGGGCCCCCTTGGGAATGAAAACAAGAAACTGTCTTCCCATTTGACTTGTACTATGACTGTGGAGACAAGACTTTGCATACTGAGGGGAGAGAGAGAAACCCTGAGATTATCTGTTACTAACTGGCTTAGAAAAAACCACACAGCCATAATCTGTAAATGTCCCATGACCCTGTGGGTTGGACTTCAAACCTTTTAAAAGATAGGTGAGACTCAAGAAATATCCAAGTGAGTAAAAGTTCCTTCCTGGACTTTACTGCACTGAACTGTGCACAAAATGCAGTGGAAACTCCAATGCCAAGAACAGCGTTAGTGAGAAGGCAGGAAGGTCTTGCTGTAGCTTGGGTAGATTTTCCTTACCCTGTGAAAACTGCAGCAATGGTAATAGTGGGAGTTTTGATCTTAAAAAACCATTCTAAGTCAAAAGAGGGCATTTTGAGGAAAAGTATTTCCTAGTGTTACTCAGGCCTCTGTTTTTGCATTGGTTTACGTGCCCAGCCAGACTGTTGGTTAGGGAAGAAGGAATGGCTGTCTCCTGAATCAGATTGCTGTCCTGCTAGAGCACCTCTCTTACCACCTCCTTTAGCAAAGAAATGGAGAAAAGTACATCTGCTTTTTTCAAGCTGTTCAAAAAAGCTATTCACCATAGTTTCTTCCATGAAAAAAAGTGATGTTTAAAAGTATATTCAGTGTCTCTAAAACATATACTCAGAGAAGGGGAAGGAATGCGCTAGAGAAATGGCTGTCCCATTGTGATCTGTGACAGCTTTGGGCAGCCTGAAGAACTGATGAACTAAGCCGAGGACATCCTGCAGGCTGTCCTGGCCAATAGACAGAGAAACCAAGGCTGCCTTTGTATGGTCTAATTTGATCAAGATCAAAAACATGCTCAATGGTAAGCTTAAAGGCACCAGCACAAGGTTGAAGGACAGAGCTATAGCTGGACAGAAGCCAGAGTCCACAGTACGCAACCAAGAGGAACAGGCATCTTGCTCACACAGAGCTCTTTTCATCAAGCCAGGTTTTTTCATCTTGTCTTCTCAGTGCTCTTTGAAAGGACTGCAATAAAATGAAAATAGGACCAGCAAAGGTAGAAGGAAGGAAGGAAAGTAATTCAGAAGAAATAATCTTTTCTTTTTAGACATTGCCAAGCTATTCAATCTGCCTTCACCCAAAGGATTTAATACTATTTTTTTCAGCATTTGCTGATAAGGTCACATGCAGCATTTCAATTTGCACTGGTAAAAGAAATACAGGTTCTAGCAAGCTCTTACTTCATTATCAAAACCAACATCTCAAGAGGCTCTGGGTTTCTAGTTCTGGCCCTTTTGAGTCCATTATAACACAACAAATGGGGCAAAGCCATTTGTGTGGAGCTTGACAGGGGAGGGAGTGAGTCACAGCAATGGTATGCCACAATACCATACCACAGCAACAAAATCAGATGAGTAATCTTGGAGCTTGCCTTGAGGCAGCTGTCTGGCTGATCTCACAGATCTCACTGCAACAAAATGTCAATGTTTTAATACCTTTGACATTTCTTTAGCTTCAAGAGGCAATAAGGAATCTTTCTTGGATACTTACTAACGGGTGAGTGTATCAGAAAAAGCAGCTAATTCTTCCTATCTGAGGAGACAATACTGGAAATAATCTTTTTTTTTTCATTGAATGGAAGAGTAACCAGCATGAAATAAAAACCTAGTTAATTAACTAAAGTCATTGAACAAGCCTCAAACGGATTTAGTTTCAAGTAGCAACTAAATAGATTTAATGTCTAGAAACTGTCTAGACACCTCAGGCAGATCCTGCCTTTTCTGTTCCTCCAGAAATGTATGCTCAAGGAAAGGTAGTCTGTAATGTATAAGGCAGAACAAAGCAATACTCAGAGCTTAGTAAGCAAGTTTTACTATAGCTTACAAGAGGGTATAGGCCAATTGCCTGCTGCCATAAGCTGGCACAGCTCTATTCAGCTTGAGGCCTGCACAGGTACCCTCTAAGAAATGGGAGAAAATAGAGCCTGGTGGAAATTAGCAAGTTTCTGAAGGGCTAAGATAGAGAACTAAGCTGCCAAGTAAAGGAAGATAATGTCTGTGACTTAGACCTGCTTGGAAAAGATTACATTAAATTTGTATGTAGCTATGGTGATGTAGATGCTGCTTCCCTGTAAAAAGGTAGATGCTGCTCTGTACCCATACCGATCCTTAGGGCAAGATACACACATACAATATTTCTAGTGAGCTTTAGGGAGCAGCCTTGATCTTTGAAGAGCCCTGTCAGGCAGCAACCTCAGAATGCAGTTGCCATCCAGTATATGTTCTCCTGTCCAAACAGGGCAGCCACACAAGGGCAAAGCTGGTGTGACTGTTGCAAGACAGCAAAACTGAAAGGTTTGCTGTTTGAAGATAGCCTTGCAAGGCATGGTAGGGCTGAGAAGGGTGCAGAAGAACAACGCTTTACAGATGTTAGTTGTGTGGGGACCTTACCAAGCAGATGTTTGGTTATGTTGCTGCTACAGCCTTGCTCAGTTCAGGCAAAAGGATGTTTGATCACCTTGGGCACCATGAAAGGCTAAGATGCTCCTTGACATTGCACTGCTCAAGACATCACAGAGAACATGTGGCATTTTCAAAACTATTTTTAGGTTTTCTGTAGTCTGACAAAAGGCTTTTTGCAGAAGCTGGCCAACCAAGTCCCACGGTCAAAGCAACATAGCTGAGTTAACACTTGGCTGTGCTATGAACCAGATGTAGCACTGAATTGTGTATCTATCTCATCTGTTGCCATATATGCTCCTTTTTCTGGATCTGCCAGTTTAGTCAGCTTGGGAAGGAATATGAATTCGCAGCAAAGGTGTTACCTAAAAGTCAGAGGAGTGCAAAGCAACAGGAACTTGATGAGCAATTGATCCTGCAACCTCCTCAGGTCTGATAACACCAACAGATTATGCCCTCAGGTTCATCACAGCTGTCCCACTGAACTGTTTGTCAGTGTGTGAGAAACGTTGTTTCACAGTGGCAAAGCACCATCAGATGGTGATATTTTCCCTGCTCCAGGTTAGGTTTCTTAGCAGGCAGGCTTAGCTGTGTGTGGGAGGCTCAGAGAGGTTTCATGCACTTTCTGTATGCTGCTCTGTAACCCTTGTCTCCCTTGTAACCACACAGGTCTGCAAATTTGCCTGAAAATAAAGTGAACAGCCACCCTTGTCCTGCTAGGGACTGCCTTTTTCTATTCAGATGCTACATTTTGATGTGAAGCATCCCTGCTGTGGCTGCTCTACAAGGGCGTCTCTGGTCCTATTCATTTTTCTCTTGTTCTGTGTCATTGTGATCTAAATAGATGGCAGCTATTTTGGAGGGAAGAGGGGAGCCCAGTGGCAGGCAGGACTTTGAGGCACTAATTGAGGAAACGAGGGAGGTGCATTGGTAGTCCTCCCTGGCTCCCGAAGCATCGTCTTTCCTTTATGGTGCTCACTTACAGGCTTTGCTGAATACAGGTGCATGGTAATATTCTGGCTGCTTTGTCACCGGCAGAATGGATAGGCTCTTTTTAATAAAGTTTGCTTCCAAAAGCACACACACACAAAAGTGTGCTTTATACATGAGCTAGCATTGAAGTTTTTTACAGCACCTTTTGAGACCCCAGAACATTTGTGAGAAGAAAAATTTTCCTTTTATATTGTCTCACTATCACTTATGGCCAGATAATTAAACATTTGGGAAGCCAGAAAGTAGGCTTTCTACTTATTTCATTGAAATACGTGGGCAACAGTTCAAGTTAAAATGTGAGTGACGGAATAGATTAAATGAACCTTCCCTCAAATAGAACTTTTAATAATGACTTGATTCTTCACAAGGAAAAATGTTTTACTGTCTTTTTAAAAAAAATTCAAATAGAAAAATAAATTACAATTTGTATCACTTTAATATGATTGAATAGGGGGATGTTTTTAATTAAGACAAAAATCTCCATGTTAATAGTCTTGATTAAAGGAGCTTTTAAATAGTTTATTTGCCTGGCTACATTCCATCTGTAAGCTCTACTGAGGATGATGTCTTTCATGTTGAATTTAAATGCTTATTATCTCTTTGAACTCTGCCAGTCCACTTATTTGACATATTATTTTTCCCTTCCAGCCTGTGGAGTCAGCTCACTAAGAGATTTTGGTAATGTCACTCTCTAGGGAGCTCTGTTGGCTTATCTGAACCTTGAGCCAGCAGCCAGGGGTAGTATTTCAAAGCTCATTGTGATTTGCTGCCTCATTTCAGTACCAGCCCTACAGCAAGTACCTGTACCATCCATGTGGATGCATCACCTAGAACAATGAAGTTTAGGCAAGCAGCTCACCTGAGGGATACACACCTATACAAATATGGACCACAGGTGCTTGTATGTGTTAAGAAACTGCCAACCTGCTCACGCAATCCTGCCAGTGAAAGCAGTGAACCCGGTCAGGGCTGATGAATGATACTGTCCTCTGTAGTTGAACTGCTCCTTTACTGCACAGTCACAGAGGTTTGCAGGACTAATCCGTAAACTGGGGTTGATGTGAGCAAATGGGAATTGTTATTCTAGAGTGCACAATGGTAAAGGTTCTGTCCCCTGCACAGCCCCTAGGCACACCATATTTGCTCCTCTTGGAAAGAGGAGAATTAAAAGCACTTGACAAATGGATCAAAGTGCACCTGCTCTTGTCTATGCAAGTATTACTTAGCAAAGGTTTCACTGTACATTTCTTAAACCAGAAGGGTAGGCATTTCATTGTTTCTGTTGCCTGAGCAGCACACCCGATGAGCTGGAGTAGGCAGCTGGGTGAGCTGCTGCCTGTCATGGTAGTGTGGAGCCAAAGAAGGTTTCCTGCCTGCAGATGCTTAGCAGTGGGAGGAGGTGAAGGTTGCCGGGGAAGAACAGCCAGGACTGAAGAGAAAAATTTTGTGGGGTAACAGGGGGTTCTGAGGGTTTACAGAGAACACCCAGTATCTGTTCAGGCCCTTTGTCAGTCCCTGCTTGGGGTCAAGTACCTGTCAAACCCTCCCCGTATGGGAGCTGTTAGAAGGAAAGCAGCACAAGAGAATGAGACCACTGGCAACAGAGGACAATGAGTGAAGAAAAGCAGAAGGGATGTGAGCCTCGATTATTCAAACAAGGATCAAGGAAGCATCAGAAGTGTTTATTTTTGCTGTCCTGCCTTCACACTTGTTTAGCTAGCACTTGTCAGCACAGCCCATTTTGTACCTGTGAGCATGCCGCAGACCTATGGCTAGCTGCCCTGCTAAATGTTTTACATGCAATACTTGTAACAGTGTTCCTCTTTGAAATGGGGAAGGATGACTCTCTCTGTTAAAACTATGGTGCTGCGGAAGAGCTGGAAGAGGTCTCTTCTCCCCTTGAAGTTGAAATACCAAATCTGCATCTCAAGCCTATACAGGTCTCTGGGTTCCCTTATGAGAAATGCAAAATGCTCCTGGGTGCCTTCTGTAATAAAATCAGAAGAGTAAAGCAAAACAGTCTTCTACTAAGAAATAGTGACTTTCTATAGCAGTAGTTCTGGAGGTCAATTTCATAAGCAAGGGGCCACAACTGGAAGTGGTGATTAAGTGGTTAAATAAGCTTTTGACAGTTGCCCCCAAAGTAGAGCTCAAATAGAAAAGAGCAGATAAAAATAAGCATCACTCAGCCCTCTCCTTCATTGCAGGCTGTCAAATGGGACAGGTGCTGCAGAAAAACTCAAGTGTGATTATATCATTAGCAGTTGAGTCACCATGTGAGGGCAGGGAGCGGGGTGGATGGGCTGCAGGTACTGCTGCCAGCCTTAACTTTGACCTTCTTCTTGCTGGTCAGAAGCAGGAGTTACTTGTGTTTTGAGAACTTCCTTCTACCTGAGAATGAAAAGCAAAAATGTCCCATGGATAAAATCAAACAAACAATCCAAAGTAGCAGTTTTCTGCAAACAAAATAAATATGAATATAATAAGCACAGTAAGATGTCATGAGTTTGAACAAAATGGAGAATCAAACAAGAACTCTGATTCCCTGAAGAAAATAAGAAAACTGAAACATTGTTCTTGACTGTCACTTTGAAAATATTACCAATATTGATACTTTGCTACAAATGAGAGTTCTGGTAAGTTGGAGGTTTTATGCTTTGTGTTGTTTTAGCAAATGGGTGATTCTAAAAATACTCCAACTACATGCTGAGACTTTTCATGAGAAGAACCACTGTTTACTATGGATGGAAAAAGCTGTGCTGCTTCACAAGCACTAGTGCCACCTGACTCATTGACTCATCCTTGAGGGGCTACCTGGAGCTGGACTACAGCAGGATCCAGCCCCTGCCTGGAAGTTACCATTTTGCCTGGAGGCTGCACAATTAAATCACAGCCCCTCCACAGCCAGCCAAACAGCCCAATCCACCTAGGATGTCCCTCCTCAGCACATGACCCGGGTACAAAAGAGCAAACTAATCTCTCTTGGGGGACGCAGATGGCAGATTTAAAGGGTCTACATCATGCAGCAAATACCAGCTTAACTGTTTTTTCTGTGTGTGGTTTCAGGGTTTGTGCATGTCTGTACAAAAAGGACCTTGCGCCATCGTGGCCTGAGCTTAGAAAAGCTGCTGAGCGCCGGCACAGTAATACTATGACTGCTTGTGAGGAATGGTAAGAAAGCTTCAGCTTAGTGCTCTTTTGCTCTCAGCTGCTACATTTTGAGGGTGTTGACATATGTGAATATTTTACAGCAGCAGGAAGAGGTCTCTGTGCACATGTGGAAGAAGTGGCCATTGGAACAGGGGAGTCTGGATTTCTGTCCAAGTGACAGACTGATGTCTAGATTCCCCCCCCCTCTTTTCTCCCCCTCCCATCTATGAGCACTGTTTTCAGTAAATGCTTAGAGACTATTTTCCTGTCTCAAATTGGCATAGCAACAGCATCAGAAGAAAACTCAAAAGCATCGATTTAACGACATACTGAAAGGGCTTCAGAATTCATAATAGGCTCTCACTTATTTGAAGTAAGGGAAGGGCCTGTTGCACAGCATACACCTTAGGCTGTTGGAAACCTTTCCTCCATGCACATGTTGACTGCCAAATGAAGATAAGCTACTGAAATACTTGTTATTTAATTAGGTTTATCCTTGTAAACATCTGTACAAAAAACATTGAAGTAACCTTAGGCTATATTATGTAGCTACACAGTAGAAACAAGAAAATGTAAGTTTTGTATTATTTAGTGCTGGTGTCACACGAAGATCTCAATGAGAAAATCACAATCATTTATCAACTCTACAATGTTTTGGTTAGCAGAAACAAGAGATGTAACTCCGGTTAGAGATTCTCTCTCAATGCAACTCCTCCTCTAAAAAGGTCAAATATGATGTGGATTTATCCCCACACTAACTGGTATAAGTGTTATAAGTGAATCAGGTGTAAGTGCTATCAGTGAATCCTGGCCATTACACAACATTTTATTATGTTCAGTAACACTGTTTTATAAAACATACCTCTATTCTAGCATCTCTGGGTAAATAAGCCACATTGGACTCTGACTTCATTTGTGTTCTGAGAATAAACTCGATGTCATTAATTTAAGTATCACTAACAACTTAAGTAAATTAAAATATTAAAAATTTCTCTGTCTGTTCCTCCAACAGTGATGGTTCCCACACATCACTTTGTATGTATGCATTCACGACCGTAAGAGGCAGGGATGCACCGGGATGGCTTTGGCTGCCTCAGGCTCTCCCAGGCCGGCTACGGTGTGTCCCGTCTCGGGCTGGGTGCCTTGGGAAGGCCCTTCTCCCGCCTGGCAGCCGCTGCGAGCACAAATTTCTCAGGCTCCTCACGGCACGCCGGTGGCTTGGTGCCCCTCGGCGGCGGACGGCTGCTACTGCCAAACCGGCCCAATCCCGGAAAGGGCGGGCGGAGCCGGGCTGGGACGGCCGGTGAGACGGGGGAGGCAGAGGTAAAGGGGGGACAGGGACCGGCGACAGAGGGGAAGAGATATAGTGGGATGCAGGGGTGCACCCCCTGGCAGCAGCTTCCCTGGCAGCGTAGGGATGGGTATGGAATGTATCCGGGAGAAACTTGCCTGCTTCTCCGTTGCTGTTTTCTCTACCCTCCCTTGCTCTCTTTCCCCCTTCCTCAAACAACAAGTTATACTTGTAGCTGTAAGGTAATGCGCCATCGCATTTTGGGGTGAGAGAAATCACCTGCATCCCGAGCCCAAGCAGGTGTGGATGAGACATTTGGGGTAAGCAGTGCGGGGGGGGGGGGGGGGGGGGGCAGCAAACGAGGCTAGAGTGCTCCAGCACAAAGCCAGGCTTGAAGCCTGTTCTGGGGGGTGCTCTTCACCGGAGCTCCAGGATCCCAAGGAGAAAGAGAAAACTACCCTGATTCAGGCATTTGTCCCTGGTCCTTTTGAAGCAAAGCATATCCTTCTGTAGCCTTCACCTGGGAGGGGATACAAGGCCCAGTTCCTTGACAGAAGCACTTTCGCTGCAGAGGGGCAAGCCGGGAGGAGCTGCTCTCCTGATTTCTCCTGCCCACTTCCATTTCCCTGGCAGATAAGGGCAGCATTTTTCTTATCATTATTCTGTTGTTGTTATTGCCATTATGGTGAGGCACTGGAACAGGTTGGCCAGAGATGTTGTGGATGCCCCATCACTGGAAGTGTTCCAAGGCCAGGCTGGACAGGGCTTTGAGCAATCTGGTCTAGTGAAAGGTGTCCCTGCCTGTGGCTGGGTGTTGGAACTGGATGAGCTTTAAGGTTCCCACCAACCAAAAACATTCTATGATTATAATTAATATTATTATTATTATAATCCTAATAATTATTTGGACTCAGAGGTGTCTGAGTTTGGGCTGAGAAAAGTCTGTTTTAACTGACTGCTTTCCGGAAGCCAAACTTACAGAACTTTTATCATAACTCTTCAGATGGAGTCTCATGAGGGAACAGGTTTTTCTCTTTTTTTTTTTTTTTCCTTATTTCTGAGCTCTTAACTAATTAGGATGAAATGACATTGTCGCACAAGAAATTAATTGAATTCTGCCAGTACTGCTTAAACTCTTTAAAGCATTCTTACTTAAATAAGCTCTTTGCTAATGCGAGCTGAATTTTGCAGCTCTCAGGGCCAATTTTTCCACAAAAGTAAATGGTATTTATGCACAGGGAGGCCTCAATGCAATGCCCTCTATCGCGAGTTCTAATAAAAGGCTGCTCTGTTTTGGCTCCTTATTGGAATAACACTATAAATAACCTCTTTGTAACAAGGACTTTTTTAAAAATGAGAAGTTTTGCTCCAGACCCTCCTGGTGCACATTGTGCCACCATCTGGCAGATCTGGCTTTCAGGGTAGCTGCACCTCCCAGCACTGCATTCATGCTGGGGAAGCAGAGAGTGCCAAACAGGTAAAAAACCCCACAATCTTGGAAGGAAAGGCATAAGCTGCCTGATGTAAAGCAACACAAAAATAAAAGCTGCACAGTTTAAGTATACCTCGGGAAGTGTCCATAGTGCTTACTGAAGCAAAAAGTCATTCTGATTTACTGTCTAAGATCGCTGGATTTAGGCTTTAATTGGTGTATGTTACGCTTGTGGAAAAGAGCTTGGAGACATCTCTTATTTTCCTACGTTAGATTAATTTTATAGAAAGAGTGCTGTTGTGAGCAGTATTGGCAGCAGAGGCATGATTGCCCTTGGAGCAAGACCAGATACACAGCTATATGGCAGTAGAAAGATTTACCAGTGCTGAGAAAGAGATGATCTAATGATTTAATGCATTTTTTATTTGGATGGTAACATACTTAGAGTTTATATTTTCTTGCCTTTCTCCAGAAGACCCAATGCAGTACTATGCCTCCAAAAAGCTCACTCATCTTTGTTGCAAGTAGCTTTCATCTTTTTCCTCCATAGTGTTTTGGGTGTTCTTAGTTTTTACTTTTCTCACACGAGATTTTCTTCATGAATTGGCATTTGACATTTTTTCCTTTGTCAATCAGTTTTGTACATACTGTAAAAGCTCTGCTTGCAAGAAATTCCTAGCATATTTTCTCCCATATCTTAGTCTAAGTAACTAACACAGGAAGCATGCTTCCTTAGAGTCACAGGTAATTAACTATAGCATGGAATTAATGAAATCGGGGTGATTTCTCAATTTCTACAATTTTTATTATTGTTTAATAAATGAAAGCCCAAGATAAATTGCTGGTAGATACATTTACCACATGGAACAAGATTGTGGTAAGAGTCTGAGAAAACTGTGTATGAATTACAAATTCTGGCTCAGGTTACTGCAGAGTTATTGCAAGAAAACTGCTGTCTCAAAAGTCATTTTGTTACTTGGCACTGGTGAATATGAACTGATTTTTTTAATATTCATTGATCTGATGGAAATAACCAGGAGCATTAAACTTTAAGGTGCTGTTCTTGAGGTGTGGACATACTCAAGAAGTAGCTGGGAAGAGGTAGGGTGGTATGAACTTAATCAGCTTCAGCTTTTTGGAGTGACCTGGGAACAGCAATAACTTATGAAAAGCTGAGCAAGGAAGTTGAGCCTCTTTTAAGAGGTGAAGTCCCACTAAATCATGCACAGAAGCAGAAAAGCAACTGGATTGGGCAGGATTCAGCCTAACTGGCCATAGCAGGAGGGGACTGGGAGGAGCGTGTTTGACATGGGTGGTCCCAAAGGAGGAGTGGGCACAAAAGACGTTGTATGAGGGGTTTATGTAGCCTAATGGTCTGCCAACATCACTGACCATTCCCCACTTTTCTCTTCATTGGTCAGGCCATGCTTTTATATGACTAGTGAGGTTTCACCCTCTCCCCCACCAGCATAGGAGCTGCAGCCACTCCAGAGTAATGCAACCAGACTCTGAGACATCATTTTTCCCTTAATGTTATGTAAACTATGGTTTATTCCCAAAGCTTTAATTTCTAGTTCAAATGCTCTGAAAAGAATAAGCCTCCAGGGAAAAGGTGTACTTTGAGAGACAGAGCCAAGACAAAAGGCAGGATAGGCCTCAAGGGATGGCTGGGGATAATCCCAGTCTCCAGCTCTGGGAAGACACCTCTAGACAGACTGCTAGCACCAGAGAATTGCCCAAGCTACGGCAATTGATTATGCAAGAAATTTGACTGCTGAATACCCCTGAGGCAGGAGATGATGGTGCAAGAATCAATAGAAATGATTTCATCTCTAATTCACCCAAATCAAGAGGACTCTTGTGACAAGAACTTTTCATAAGAGCCAGCAGTGATAGGAGAAGGGATAATAGTAAATCTACCCTGACCCTGAAAGAGGGTAGATTTAGATATTAGGAAGAAATTATTTACTGTGAGGGTGGTGAGGCACTGAACACTCTGAGGTTGTCCAGAGAAGTGCCTGCCCAATCCCTGGCAGTGTTCAAGGCCATGTTGGATGCATCTTTGAGCAACCTGGTCTAGTGGAAGGTGTCCTTGCCCGTGGCAGGGGGTTGGAAATGGATGATCTTTAAGGTCTCTTCCAAGACAGACCATTCTGTGATTCTGTGACTCCTGCTGTCAGAGTACGGTAACGCCTTCCAACCCACTGTTCACACATGGCATGTGTATGTTCTGTCTAAGAAAGGCATCACCAGCACGTGCAAGCTGTGAAATTTGGCATTCAGAAAGTTTAGTTGTTTGAGGACTAAGGCTGCTCATGCAACTGTGGTTTGGACTCCTTCTGCTAAAGGTTTTTTGATGGCAGCCTTAATTATTTGATCAGATAAGGATCTTCTCTACAGAACTGGTGTGAACAGTCAGTGCTGTTGGTTGCAGTATAGCCCTTTCTGTCTGCTGAAAATTGAAGGTACTCATTAGTGCTCCACCAGTCTCAATGTGAGATTGAGATTGCTTCCTGTAAGCAACCCATTTTTGTGATAGGGACAACCTTCAGGCAAACACAGGAAGTTCTACTAAGAAAAAAAAAATGTGTCAGGAGTATTTTAATTTTTAAGGATTTATTAAGAGGAAGGCACAGGCAATGGAGTCAGTCTCTCAGCCATGTCAGTCTCTCATCTCAGGCTGAGAAAGTTGGGGCTGTTCAGCCTGGAGAAGAGAAAGCTGCATGGAGACCTCATAGCAGCCTTCCAGTATCTGAAGGGGGGGCTATAGGGATCCTGGGGATGGACTATTCATTAGAGACTGTAGTGATAGGACAAGGGGTAAGGGGTTCAAACTTAAGCAGGGAAAGTTTAGATTGAATATAAGGAGGAAGTTATTTACTGTAAGGGTGGTGAGGCACTGGAATGGGTTGCCCAGGGAAGTTGTGAATGCTTCATCCCTGACGGTGTTGAAGGCCAGGTTGGATGAGGCCTTGGGTGACATGGTTTAGTGTGAGGTGTCCCTGCCCATGGCAGGGGGGTTGGAACTAGATGATCTTAAGGTCCTTTCCAACCCTAACTATTCTATGATTCTATGAATCTATTTCTTCAACTTACAAAACCAGCACAGCTCCACTGTAAATCATAGTTATCTTAGCTGTCAGATTTAAACCGATAGGTGTCATGTAGGTACAAACACGATAAATATTCTAAGTGTTTACTATGACTGCAAAGCATTGCCTGTATAGCAGTGCGCTAAAGCCTTTTTCCAGGGAGAAAAACCAGCATGCAGCTGACAGCTGTTCCCTTGCTGAGCAAATGCTTCTTCACAGGCACTGCCACCCTGGGCTAGCTATTTCAAAAAGGAAACAGGGGGCCTTCATCAGAGTTGATTATTGCCAGAAAGAATAAGCTGCAGCCTTATTTTCCCCTTAGCCTGATTTATAAGGCTTTTTCTATTGCCATTTGTTTGCTTGTTTTCCACTGGAAAGTTTTCCATGGCAAAGTTTGCCAAGCTCAGCGAGGTAGGAAGAAGGGGCTCATTATTTTGTACTTGAGCTTGGTGTTGCTTTTTCCATACACTTCTATGGAAGACGTTGAATTTGCATGCAATCAGAATTTCTTTTGCATCTTACTTTTTACCTCTGTGTGGCTGTTCCTCTATTTGCAGGGACAGAGAGCATGCTACTTTGCCAGACTGAAGTGTGGAGATGCGAATGAATGTACTCCACTTGATGGAGCTGAGCACACTGCGGTATTACAAGAAACTACTCAGCCCAAGAGAATGAATTTTTCCCTAGCAGCATAGGTCTTGGGCAGGCTCGTTGCCCCATCAAAAAGTAACTCAGTTCAGTCATTGATACCAAAAAAGAAAATATTTAAATTGAGGGTTCTTTCAATTTTCAGAATATTGCTGACTGCTGCGTCTTCTCTCTCCCTCCCTCCCCCCGATGTTTTGCTCAATTTTCTACCGGGCTTTCAGAGGAGGGATTGTAACCATGCAGAACAACATAAAAAAGCAATTATAACTGGAAAACAGCAATCCAAACCCAAGAAAAGAGCCATTCTGGTGAAGATGGGGGATGAAAGGTATCACAGTATCACAGTATGTTAGAGATTGGAAGGGACCTCAAAAGATCATCTAGTCCAATCCAACATCATCCGATAGATACCACGGCACAGCGAGAACACAAACCTATCCTTAATGCCCTGCTGCAAATCCAGTGTCAATTACAAGAGCCCAAGCAAGCTTAGGGAGCACAAGAAGGGGTTTCCTTCACTTCTGCCAGGTTTTCAGCATATCTGCATCGCTGTGGTTACATTGCGTAAAATACAAAAGCAAGAACACGCCATCAGATAGCAAATGCTCAGTAGTATGGGGTTTTACCTGAAATGAATGGTAAGTCGTGCTGTGCCTCCAGTCCCATCTCAGAAGTCATTAAAAATAAAGAGATGAGAGATGTTCGCCCAGCAATTACGGAGCGGGATTTATCACGTCCTCTTGAAGCTCATGCTGAGACATTTTGGTGAATCGAGGCCATGGGGGTGGCTGTGGAGGGCCTGTGCAGCCCTTGGGAGATGTGCACAAGCCTGGGGGAGGGAGAAGGCATTCCAATGGCACCTTGCTGCAAGGTGGGCTGTGAGCTGTGATCTGTGGGGTGTGAGCTGTGGGCTGTGAGCTATGGGCTGTGAACTGTGGGCTGTAGCTGTGGGCTACAGCCGTGGGCTGTGAGCTGTGAACTGTGTGCTATGGGCTGTGGGGTGTGAGCTGTGACCTGTGAGCTATGGGCTGTGAACTGCGGGCTGTAGCTGTGGGCTATGGGGTGTGAGCTGTGGGCTGTGAGGTGTAAGCTGTGGGCTATGGGGTGTGAGCTGTGGGCTGTGACCTGTGAGCTATGGGCTGTGAGCAGTGAACTGTGGGCTGTAGCTGAGGGCTGTGAGCTGTGGGGTGGTTCCTGCGTGGGGCTGGGGCCGGGGATCGCGGGAAGCCGCAAGCGGTGCAGGCCACCACGCACCCCTTTGGCGGTGGTCCCAGCGGGAGGGCTCAGTGCTGCCACGGCTCTGCCCGGGACGCGGCTGGGGACGACCCTCACCACAGCCACCACGCACTGCTCCCCTACCTCATCCCCAAACACCCTCCCTCTCCGTACCCTCTCGCACCCCGCAGTCCCTCCGGCACAGCCCGCCCCCGGGGCCGGCTCCCCGCGCCGCCTCCCCCGCTCCTCTCAGCTCCGCTCCGCCGCCGGCGGCTGCTCAGGAAGCGCGCTCGGCCGCCGCCTCCCCGCCGCCGTCGCCGCCGCCGCCATGGCGGTGCGGAGCCGCGGCGCTTGGCGGCGGCTGTTGCTGCTGCTGCTCCTGGCCGGCTCCGCCGCCAGCCCGGCGGAGGAGGGCGGCGGGCGGCGGGAGGCGGGCGGCGGGGAGCACGGCGAGGAGGCGGCGCGGTCTCATCACGACTCTTCGTACGGCACCTTCGCCAGCGAGTTCTACGACCTGCGCTACCTCTCCGAAGAAGGTGCGGCGGGCGAGGGCAGGCGGCGGGCGGGCGAGCCCGGCTCGGGGGAGCGAAGGCCGGGCTAGGGCGGGTAGTGGTGACGGCACTTGCCGCCGCTCGTTGTTCAGCACGAAGGCCAGCGCCCGCCGCCATCTTTCGCCCGGGCGGCCGTCAGCCCTGCCGGTCGGCCAGCAGGACCAAGAACGGCACCGGAGAGCAGACCTGGGTGCCTTACCCGACGGCCGGGCGCTCCGCAGGGCTAGTGGCTCGCTCCTCGCCGGGCTGCTGCGCGGCGGCACCCCCAGGCCCGGGCATCTTCAATCCCTGGGCTGGTGCTGGGCAGTCCTGGCCGGGCGCCAGAGTCGGGAGCTGCGGGGCTGTGGCAGGAGCACGGGAGACGGCCAGGGACGGGGGCTGGAGACCGGGGCCCGGTGCCCGGGGCCCAGGCTCTTTCCGCGTTCCGCTGTGCGGGGCCAGCCGGCAAGGGCTCGCCTTTCGAGGTGCAAACCCCCTCCTGAAAAGCTTTCCGGGCTGCTTAGTTGAGAGGAGTCCTGGGTTCTGTGGGTTCAGAATGCTGTGTGATGTCCTGAGTGACAGCAAACGCAGTAGTCGTGGGTTTTGCGGTGGGTTTCTATTGAATTTGCAAACGGCAGAGTCTTAAAACTCCAATTTTGTGGCTGGGCTGCACTGAAAACCGATTGTTTGATGCATCTGACAAAGAAGAAGTGAGAAGGTAGGATGTCCTGTGGCTATTCTTTCAGTGATGTTCTGCTACAGGGTGCTGCAAAATTTTGACAACTTAATACATTTATGCTGCATAATTTACCCAGGCTCCTGATGCAGTTCATGGAGGCTGTAATGTACAGTTTACAGCATACTTTCTGTCTCCATTGGCATTTTCAGAAATCTGGGAAAGCAAATCAAGGCTCCCAAATGCCTAAAGCTGTAGTTTAAATGTTTGTTTGCAGATGCTGTAGCTAACCACAGTATTTATTTCCTATTTAGTGAAACACTTTCAGAGGACTTTCTAGTTTCACAACTAGGATTTTGGTTTTCAGTTGGCTAAGTGAAAGAACATCCTGTTAAAATACCTGTGTTCATGCAACAGACAACCTTCTACAAGCCAAGACAGAAAAAGTCTGTTTAAAATGTTTACACTTTCTCTTTGGTCTACTATTCTACATCAGACAGGGGATTGCTTGGAAACATAGCTCTGATTGTCTGGCTTTTGTGGGTCTTCCTTCACAAGCCATGGCAGGCAATACCCAGTTTTGATATTCTTTTACCTTTTATTGCAGTGCGTGTTTGATTTTACTTCCTCGTGGAAGATGTGTTGTAAGGTCTTTTCAGTATCCATTCCTACAGCTCTGAATCTGGTCCCTTGCATTTATACTTAATACTGTCATTTATGGCTAAGGCCTCAGATTGAATGCCCTTACGGATTTCCTAGGGGGACTTAATGATCTTGGTGATCTTAAAGGTCTGCTTTTGGTTGGACTTGGGGATCTTAAAGGCCTTTTACAACCTAGTTGATTCTATGATTCAATGACTAAGAGTGCACAAAGAGATAGCAGAGTGGAGATCCCTCATTGTTAGTTGACTGCACTACTCTGTTTCTGCTGCCTTGAGTTAACTTTTGCCTTCAGTGTAGCAAAGCCATGCTCTAGCATCCTTGTCCCTTTTTGACGAATGTAGGAAATCTGAGAAAAATTTTTTGTTTTCAGTTATCAGTGTTACTTTGGTACCTGTATCCAGGACCATCTGAGCTAAGGATTGTGCATGTGACAAAATGGTCCCTCATCTGAACAGTTCAGTGTTCAGCAGACAAAGTAAATGCTGTTGAAAGCCTTTCTCTTTAATGTTATTATTTTCGATTCATTTCATTTTACTTAGTAATGATTTATTCTGATTATACAGGTTACCCTTTCCCTACTGCTCCTCCTGTGGATCCATTTGCAAAGATCAGAGTAGATGACTGTGGAAAAACCAAGGGATGCTTCAGGTCAGACTGAGATTCTATGATTCTATGATCAGAGTGCAGATACCTTTATGTGTGCAAATGCTGACCGATTGCATTGGAGACTTTGGTAAATGTTCCATGTTAATTTTAATAAATGTTTATTATTTAAGAACATACTTTGTAGAAATAGACAATTGAAGGAAACTATATTATTTAAGGTTATACATCATAGTTATGGACCTACAGTTATTTCATGTTTCTTGTGTTTTCAAGAAGCACTTTCAAAACCGGGGCTAGGAAGGTCAACAGAGTAATAGTGCCTGTAAGTAATGGCTTGCAATGCTGTTTAAATACTACACATTCTTACACTAAAGGAGTAAAAATTACAAGCAATTAATGGCACTCTGTGTTTAGCATAATATAACGTTTTACTGCCACTATACCAAAATGCATTCTTTTATTTTCTTGCACAAGCGTAATTAAATTCCATAGCAAAAAATTGTAAGGAAAAGTGACATGCATTTCCAATTCTGTTTAGGTATGGTAAACCTGGATGCAATGCAGAGACTTGTGACTACTTTCTAAGTTACCGTAGAATAGGAGCTGATGTTGAATTTGAGTTGAGTGCTGATACTGATGGCTGGGTGGCGGTGGGATTTTCCTCAGACAAGAAAATGGTAAGATGTGTACAGTTCTTGCTGTTGACAGTGTGCATGCTTTTGTTTGCTAGGATATAAATGGTTTATATTTGATCTGTTAGAAACAGAGCATATAAAGAAAAATAGACTTACTGAAAACAAAGCACTGTTTGGTAGCCACCCTGGGAACAGAAGCCAGGCCTACTGCTTCCCAGAAAATTGCCGCATCTTTCCTAACATGTCCTTTCCCTTCTTCTATAAGAAGTACAACATTCAGTAGTGCTGTTCAGTATTTCAGTTCAGCTCTGGATGTCTGAATGTTACTAGATTTTTACCTTTTTATTAGAAAAGTCCCCAGGGATAAGCCATTTCATGTGGAAATAACCTGCCCTGCTTTATATCAGTGTTACTTGGACAAAAGGCACATCAGAAACTAAATAGCAAATAATTTTATTCTTCAGTAAATCAGCTGACTTTTAGTGGTATAAATGTGACTTTCACTGTTAAGCTCTGGAAATAATTTTGTTTCTTTGTTTCTTTTTGTTTCTTTTGTTTACCTGTGTGTTGTTCCAGGGAAGCCACAAATGTGTCACAAAATTATTCCTGCTAATTTAACCATATGTACTCTAGAAAACAGTCTTGTTAAAATCTCTTCTGTCTCTCCTGAATTTTATGTGGTTTGGCTTTATGCTTATTCCTATACTTACTTTGTCATTCAAAAGCTTCACTTTTCATTGTGTTTCAGTAAGCAAAACAGGAGCTTGTACTGTGTGAACTTTACCAACGTGAGCAATAGACAACTTAGGCAAAGATGTTTTGTCTATGATCCTTGGTAAAATATTTACGATTAAAATGCAGTTCATAATGTAGGTTTTCGTATACAGAAACACTACTGAGTATATAAAACAATACTGAGTCTATGTTCTAAATCACAAGTCAGAGGACAGGACTGTTTCTTGCACAGTTGTAAGCAGTAGTCAGAAAAACACTGTGAGGGTAGGTGCTTTTCAGTCCTTACAGTATATATTTTATTATGAGACTGTAAATAAGCAAAATAAAGGTAGAAGTCTGTTGTGTCATGAAGAACAATTCATGTCACAAAAAGCAGTTCATGTTTTTAATGTTGTGAGGAACAGTTTTGCAGCCTAATTTTGGGAAGATTTCAGGTGCCTGGAAATGCAAGTACTCAACAGGGTTTTCAAAGCAGCTCAGTGCCTATAAGTATTTGTCCCTAAGCCATCAGAAATTGTGTAACCAGTTTGCAACTGATATACCTGCAGCAGATCCAGGGTCTCACTGCCTGCATCTCACCACCACTTGGAAAGAAGGTATTTCCTTTTGTCCTAGACACACCAACCAGCATGTTAAGTGTCAGCTTCTGATAAGAAGAATACAGTAAGTGTAAAGTAAAAGGTTTTGCTTCCAAATTTGCTGCCTATGTGGTCTAATGCCCATCAGTCAGCTGGACTAAAACAACTAGCATCTGTCTTCCTTTCTTTTCCCCCTGCTGATTTCATCCTTTTTCATAACTTCCAGGATGTTTTGGTGTCCTGGGATGTGCAAGCTTTAATGGTAAAATGACACTGGGTCAAAACAGCTGAGCTGTGGGAAGTGGGCTGCCCTTTGGAGGTCCTAATCAAAACGGTGTGGCCTGGATAGCTACAGGAATTCAGGAAAAAAACCTATTTTGTGTCCTTAATAGATTTTTTTAAAGGTCTGTGACCTATTTCTTTGTCTTAGATAACGTTATGCTTTTGCACTTGCAGGCTTTTGTGCCCAGGCAGGATTTTGTAATGTCATTCTGTTAACTGAGAGTCAGAATACTGTTTTCTTTCCTTTTAGGTTTGTTTTTTTTTTTTTCTGTGTGAAAACAGATTTATTTTTCCCTCTTTGTACTTAAGAATGAGGGCTTTGTGCTTGAGTATATAAAGCTTAAACTTGGAGAAAGTTATGGAGGGTAAGGATAGGCTCCAGGCAGTAGCTGGAAAGGCTGAGGTGCAGAAATTGTTGGAGCATGTGTTTTACCTAGTTGTCCCCTTTTTCTTTCACTTTTGGCACATCTTTCACAAATCCACATGGAAATATTCCCAAATTGATGAAATGCACCCTTTTCTTCTCCTTTCCCTATACAAAAGAACTGAGAGATGATCACACTAGCAAGCATCATGTCTATCATCAGCATGACACATTAGAAAAATTAATATTGGAGAAGTAGGACCTGTATTTAATATGGCACTGATACCTGGATAATAAGGGTAAGTAAACATTACTATTCACTTTGTGTCTTTCAATCTGACCAAAGACAAATGGTTAATGAAACAAGTATTTGTGTAATATAACTTAGAGGGAATGAGAGCCCCAGGTCTTGATGAGTTTTAAATAATTAAAATTATGTACATATATGAGGAAATGCTTTGTGACACTTCTGTTTTCCTTCTACCAATATGTACCATGTAGGGAGGAGATGATGTCATGGCTTGTGTTCATGATGATAATGGAAGAGTCCGAATACAGCACTTCTATAATGTCGGTCAGTGGGCTAAAGAAATCCAGAGGAATCCTGCTAGAGATGAAGAAGGGGTTTTTGAAAACAATCGTGTGACATGTCGATTCAAGCGTCCTGTGTATGTTCCCCGAGAGGAAACCATTGTAGATCTGCACTTGAGTTGGTACTATCTGTTTGCTTGGGGTCCAGCAATTCAGGGTAAGTTGATTTCTGTGTTACTAGCAGCACTGAGGTGCCAAAACTGATAAATGTCTTTTATTTACATTATTCTTACTAGATCCCCTTTTTGTTAATGAACTAAAATTCTGGCAGCATGAGGCTTGAAAATAGATAAAAAGGAAAACAAAGTAAATAACAGAGTCCTACATGTTTTCTCGACTATATAGTTATTACCCCCACTTGCCAAAGCTAAATTTAGAAGAACTTCATACTTCATAACTAGAAATTCTGAATTCCTTTGAAAGATGTTTATCATTTGCTTGAATTTCATTTGTTTTATTCAGATGTTTAATTTCTGAAAACATGTAAATGACCCCACTGTAATATTGCATGCTTTGGGTTTGAAAATTGCTTGGCTGTCTACCTGTTTCTTTGTTAGAGTTATAGAAAAAAATGCATCTGATGTTATTTCTTTCTGCCCTTACCTGTTAAAGGTTCTATAACTCGTCATGATATAGACTCACCACCTGTATCAGAGCACGTTGTCAGTATTTACAAGTATGAAGATATTTTCATGCCATCAGCTGCCTATCAGACCTTCTCTTCTCCATTCTGCTTGCTCCTCATTGTTGCACTGACCTTTTATTTATTGATGGGAACTCCATGACTGATGGAAAACAGCAAGAATTTGTCAGTGGAAGTTTCTCAGGATGGACGGCTATACGGATGGACAATGCATTTTTCTATTGGAATTTGTATCACATCACCATCCTCATCTAGCTGCTTTTGAACATAGTTAGCTTCTCAGAAGAAGGAAATAACCATCTCCTTTGAGTGGCAAAGTGGTGACAAATCATTTAAGAATAATCAGTGAACACATAGGAGAATATTTTCAGTGTTGTGACTACTTGCTTAAAGAAAAGGAGACTTGTAAAATCAATGTGCGTGTGTGTGTGTGTTTGGGAGAGGTGTCTGTATGCGTGTTTATGAGAATTTAGTGATGGACATCTTATCACATAACAAAATTGCCTTCCAAATTGCTCCCAAAAGCGAATTTGGGAAAACATTATAATGCTGTTTGGTACTTACTGGAGCAGACAGCACAACTCCAAATGCATTTTCTGAACTTGAGATCTGGATACTGACACAGCAGTAATGCCCTTCAGTAATGGGCAGTTCTCCCAGGTGTTTTTTATATCTGTCAAGGTTCACATGACCTCGTACTTTACAAAACTAAACTTGCGTAGTCAAGCATTAACCTGATTTTTTTCAATGGAAAAAAGGTGACGAGTGTCTTCTTTATTATAATAGTGTTTAAACAGCCTTCTTGAAAGAAATGGCTACTTCTTTTCTGAGTGATATAAAGTTATTTAAACAAGGGGAAGGGAAAATACAGTAATGAAAATTTTCCATACATAGGCGAACCATGTGTAAATCATACAGAATATAGAAGTTCCCAACAAGCCATAGATTAAATCCCAATAGATTAAATCAATTTTTCTCTTTTTATGAAAAAACCCCAAACAAAACCAAACAGTGATTTTGCTGACATGTAAATATATTTTTAAGCAGTCATGTAATAGTATGAAGAAATCTGTTTTTCTGTGTTGTATGCTTGTATATCCTGTTCACGTTAAGGATGAATATGAGCAGCTGTTGTTAACTTACATAGAAATGGAAACATAATTGTGATTATTTGTAAGGAAAGATAGGGATTAATAAGAAGAGCAGTAGCTTTAGTTTCACCAAACCATTGCTAAGATGTAGTTACTATGGAAAAAGGTGAGGTAAATAGGAAATATATTGGATTTTTTTATCACTAATAAGTATTACAAAGATGAATGCTAAATATTACAGAAATGAAAAGTGTCAAAATGTAATTATGAGCCACAGAATATTATGAAAAACTTTGAGTCCTTGCAGAGAGTTTGTTTTTCGCCTAATAGGAAGTGTATGACACATCTACATGTAGCAGTCAAATATGTTTAGATAAAGTTGGTCATTCACTTCCCAACTTGCATTAAAATTCTATTTAAATAGAATCAAAATTTAAATTCTGCCAAAGTCCTAATGAATGTGGTATGCTTGAGGACTCTGCAACATAGGATCTGGTGCAGTATGTGATGGACCTCCTTTCTATTATCTTTGCTGCATACAGTGTAAAAAGGTTAACTAGCTTTGCTGGGTTTGCATCATTATTCACAGACTGAAGTTTGTAGACTAACATTTTTTTAGACTCAGCATTCTTCAAATCTATCCTTAAAGTATATGAATTCAATTGAAAATGAATTTATCTCCTTCACAAACACTTGATTCCACTTTCAAAAGAAAGATTGCTTAGCAATACATACATACATTGATGTCTTTAATGATTTGTTCACTTAAAATTAGTGGACTAGAGTTCAGGAGAGGGAAGAAAAATTCAGAATTAAGTGAATTTTACAAGTACATATAATAGCTTTATTTAGTATAAATTACTTCTCTAAAGTAGGATAACATGCTTATCATCTGATGAAATCCATAGCAGAGACAGCTTAATAAGGAAGGTCTGTTTTGGTCCATGATGGCTGTAAACTTTAGCCTTAAGACTGGCTGAAGCAGATGGCTGAAGCAGATAGCTGAAGCCTGGATAAAGAGTTTTATATTCAGCAACCAGGTGAAGTGAAGAAATCACTAGGGCAAATTCCTTCTCCTTTGTGCTAATTTGTAGACAGCTGAGATAACTGTGATCTCTGAGAAGGAACTGAACTATTTAAAGTAGCCTCAGGGTTGCTTTAGTTTATGGCCTTGTATTTACTATTTTAGTGTCAGGCGTTTACCTGATAACCCACTAAAGGGCTAATCTAATAATTGTAAGGTACTGAAATAGGATAGAAACCCATTTTGGCTCCTCTTTTCTTCAATACAGGATTTAGGATAACCTGATTGGACCTGGGTGCAGAGGTACATTAATGATGACAATGCTAACAGCAAGGTACATATGCAACACCCATAGAACTGCTTTCCGCTTATATGGAGTCAGACATGGTTAAAGTTCAGGCTGTAAATCAACAGTGAATTCAGACCAGAGGCAGAGCTGCTTAAGGCTATGTCTGCTGCAACGTAAAAACTATACTGTCTTCAGCTGTACCAGTGTTCTAAAGTAGAGCAGAAAATACATTTGCTTGTTTGTTTTTTTTTTCCTTTTTCAGTTTACTTGTCAGTGTCTGTCTGGTGGTTTTGTCATCATATTTTTCTGTTGAAGTATTATCAAAAATGTGCATTTCTGTAAAAACTTTCACCCAAGCTTTGAAGTACTTAATTAGCACCAATTAAGTATTTATAATCAAATGGGTGGAAAGAAAAGGCCACAACAAGCAGCAAAACACAACAAGCAGCAAAACATCAGCATTTCAGCTGATGGTTGATTTTAGCACTGAGTTCTGAGTAGGAAAAGCAGGAATATGATATTCAAGTTGATAAATGAAGAAGGTGCAAGTGTTTAGAAATTTCTAATTCAGAAAAAATATGAAAAGAAAAAGGCATACAAGAAATGAAAAGGTTTTAACTCAGTAGTATTTAATTTTGTATGATATTAGTTAAGTCTTCAGTGGGCATAGTAACGTCATGGAAGGTATTTTGGTTTTCATATGTTTGGGTGGATTTTTTTCTTTTCAGTATTGAAGCCCAGGATTTGTCTCTGTTATAGAAAGTTACTACAAAGTAACTTCCCTAAAAATAATTTTGAAGTGATTATTACATTTCAAATATTTTTTTTATTTTTCTAATTAACAGTTACCAACATAAAGTAGAGGGAAAGGCCACTTCTGGAAAAGGAGGCAGACGTTTCCTTCTCCAAATCAAATAGGTTTTAGTTTTTTTATGGTGACTACTAGCAAGCAGCTGTTAAGAACTTTAGCAATATGCTCTTTTTATTTTGAGAATTACTTGCTGCAGGGTGACCTAATACAGAAGCATAGTTTCAAAAGTGTGTATTTAGAGTATGGTGTCCTTTTGAAACTCAACTTTGATTATTAATAAGAAAGACAGGACTGGTGAAGAACACAAAATATTAATTAACATCCTCTAATAGGTTCTTCCCATGCAGAACTAAATTCAGTTGTGACCATTGCTTGTTACATTAACTATGTTATCATCCTCTGCTCACTCTGTCCATCTGATCTACAATGTTGTACTTTACTTGGAAGTGAAATCAGGTGCTTATATTTGTGACAGTGCCTATTGCAAAGGACCTTGTATTTTGACTGTAGTGTCTGATTGGTACCCTGCTACAAATACTAAGCTAGGCCTGAAATTACATTGATAAGTAGGATAGGAAAGAAAGAATAATAAGTGGAGAGGTCAGGCTTTCAGAAAGTAATTTTTTTCTTTGCTGCAATTAAGTAACTGTATGCATTTTTATGTATAGGTGAGATACTCCTAGACACTATTTGATCCCCCACTTTTTTCCCCCCATTTGCCCCCCCCAAATGAAAAAAACCTGATAATGGTTTGATTTGATTTTATAGCTGATTTGATAATGTCATTGGATACAGGGTGATGCTTGCTTCAAAATTCCATTGCTGTAAAGGAAGTGCTCTGGTTTTGAAAGGGAACATACTGAGATGAGAAAAGTTTGAAATCTCTATGTGGCCTTCTTTCCTTTCCGATTAGCTTTGCAGTACTTGGATAGAAAGAAAATAAACGCTTGTGGCCTCCCTAATCTGAGGAAACATGTAGATTAGGTTAAAAGTTGTCAAAGCTGTGTTTGGCACTAAGTCTTCCAGTCTTCAGCACAGCGATTAGAGAATTACTGGAGCATGGTCTACATCAGCAAGCCCTCCAAACAGTGGACTTGAAGCTTGCTTGGGACACCATATTGGGTCTGAACCAAGAAAAAGAGCTAGTTGGAACTAGATGATCTTTAAGGCCTCTTCCAACTCAATCCATTCTATGATTCTTTTGCCAAACTGTGGATGGTGTTCTTACTGTGAGTGAGTACCATGCTCCTTGTCAGTAACTTGTGTCCCGTTGCTGTTTCTGCATATGCCTTCTGTTATTTAGTGAGGCAATAGTGAGAAGTCTTAGCCCAGCTGTGAAGAGGAATTAGTGGGTAAAGAGGACTGACACACAGCTGTCTTGATGATTATCCAGGTCACAGTTAGAAATTTGTGTTGATGATACTCCAGTTGTCTGTAAGTAAATGACTGCTATAAATCTAAGGGAAGACAGAAGTCTCCCTACTTTTTTTGCTGTCTTCTCCTTGCTTTGTAATCCCTCCAATGCATCAGACATTTACAAAGAAGCAAGTTACTCTCCTTTTAGACAACAGACCCTCTGTCTTGGTTTTCTGATCTCTTCTGTGTTCACTGGAAGTTTGCATGTGCCATACTGTAGAGGAAGAATTAAAATCTATGTGCCAACTTCATAACTTTTATTAGCATTTATATTGCACTTTGTAACTCTGCTTTTGCTGTTTCACCACACTGGTGTGTAGCAACTTTTTTTAACATTTCCAAATAGTTTCCCCAAGGAAATGTATTGAGTAATACCTTTAGGAAAAGGAAATGTGAGTTTCACAGAATTACAAAAGTTCTAATAACACTTATTTTCAGAGATCCCTACTGTGAAAGTACCAGTATTTTATACAAAGCATAACTTTGTATAGAGCCTTAGATTTATGATAGAAGTGGAAACACATTTAAATACTACAGTTGTTTCAGTGCTTCATGAAGCTGTGCATAACTTTGCATGAATTGGCATCCTGTTTCAACCCTAGCTCCACAGTGTGTAAGGAATGGGCAAAGCAGTCTGAGTACTACACAGAGAGGTAGCATTATTTGGTGACCTCAAATAGTATGAGACAGAAGAGTGGAGAGACTGATATGAAGGCTGAATGACAAGGAAGGGCTAATGGTTTGGGCACGCTTCCTATTTTTGCATGAGTTTACATGTGGCAGAGCACGTCTGGCACTCTTAATCACAAGCAAATATTACTTGATGTCAATAGAAGGAATAGAGTCTGTCTTTAATGAGAATTAAGCTGTTATGCAGGTCCTAGCTGTGTCAGGGCTGATGTGGGCACGAGGTAAAACTATGCTGCAAGATGGCTCCTCCTGTCAAACTCCAAGGTAAGAGCTAGAGGCTTGATCTTGCCTCTGGTCAGCTGCTGTGGGAAGTACTTGCTCACTGGCTATTTTACACACTTCTCACAGCAGTTCGAGTGTCAAAAGATGGGAGCTATAAATCTTTTTCTTAACAGCTGTTGTTGTGCAGTATCTATCTTCTCTAGTTAAATTTTCATTACTGCTATTTCTGTAGCAGTGCTTTAGGACCTAGTACAGCACTCCCACAACCTGCCCAGCACAGACATGGATCAAACTGGAAGGTTTTAAAGAAGATCGCAATTTCCTGAGTAAAAAAATTAATTAAAAATACATATTTTTTAACCATATGTCAACTTTTCACATTTTTTTTTTAATTTTATTTTTTCTGTAGCTATTTCTGTGGAATTTATATGTCAAGGTATTTGATTTTTTGCAGATAGAGAGTAAGTTCTAGGTAAACCTTCCTTTTCTAAACCTATTTTATTAGTATGAAATAATCACTTTGGTGTTTTTCATTTTATTCCTTTGATTTTTACAATAGGTTTGGTAAAATTATGTGTGCTTGAACTTGGTTATTTAACTTATCTAATTTGGGCTCAGATAGTGAGGCAAAACCAGTGCAATTTTGAAATGTCAGGGAGGATGTGTGCAGCTTGTGGAGTTGATAGGTGTGAAAAAGCAGACTTAAAAGACATTGCTTGCTTTGAAAATCTGTGACTTGACTTGGCAATAGCAATGAATCTGCTGTAAGGAAAGGGGCAGATTTTTTTTCCTTTTGGATTGCCAAATAGTTTGAATTGCACTTACAGATTATCTCAAGCTTGAAGGGACCCATAAGGATCATTGAGTCCCACTCCCTGCTCCATGCAGGACTGCCTAAAACTAACCCATATGATTGAGAGCATCATTGACACTCCTTGAACTCTGACAGGCTTGGTGGTGTGACCACTTTCCTGGGGAGCCTGTGCCAGTGATCAACCGCCCTCTCAGTGAAGAATCTTTTCCTAATGGCCAATTGGAACTTTCCCTGATCAGCTGCACAGTCATTCACAACTGTTGCTTTTACCCTACTTCTGTGGTTCTTATCTGAATAGGAATGTTCTTTTAAATCAATGTGAGGTTGTGATACGTGCAGGACTTCACAGCCTGTATTTTAGGACAGCTGCTGCTCAGTGTAGGCTTGTTTTGATCTGCAATTAGAGGCTGTTAAGGAATGTCCTTACAAGGTGAACTTTCATGTGGTGCTCTTAAACTTTCTGCAAAGTTGTGCTCTTTAAAGAGTTGCAGAATTACTTGGTAGCAGCTCTTCTCTGAGCTGTTTCTAAATGATACTTAATCAAATCTATGTTTACACTTTTAAACAAGTAATCGGATTTTCAAAAGTGCCAGGCAGGTGCAAATCTTTTATGGCTCCAATGCCTGCATCGGGCAGTGAATATTTTATGCCAACTAGTGATTGCAATGTTTTGCCTGATTTAGTTTCACATCTTCCCTTTAAGCTTGACATCATTCAGCTCAATTTCATAAGATGGTATTAGTAGAAGACTAAATAAAGGAACTTGATTTGTATGCCAAGGAATAAAAATATTCTTGCTGATTTCTCATAACAGTAATCTGCAAAGTTTAATAAAAAAATATACTTGCCAGAATTAATATGTGGGTAATGCAGTTTTGCTGAAGGTACGTATGTGTGTGTAACTCTGAGAATTATACAAGAGAGTTTAAAACCAAAAGGATAGACTCTGCTTTGGAAACAAAAGAAGACAAAACACAAACCTAAGTGTTCCCTGATTCCTAGCTGATTTTGGGGAGGCAGAATGAATACATAGAAACCTGAGAAGTTACCTGCTACAGTATTATGTTTGTGGGTTTTATATGCTAACCTGTCACCTTCTTGGGTACAAAAAATAGCCTCACATTAGTCTTTTTACAGTATTATTTTTTAATTTTTCCCCCAAACAAGATGAAAAAAAGACAAGTTCGATAAGTCAAGAAAATATTGCCATATAGAGTATTAGTATAATAGGGAAGGAAGCACAAATGTCATATATTAAATCTAGGGGGAAAAATATCTTAGTATTGAAACCCAAAATATGGTACCTGTTTCTGAAATATTGGACTACTCATGTATAAAGCAGTGATTTCTTTTCGGTTGTTTTCAGTGATCTGAAACCAATGATAAACACTGAAATAGAAAAAACTGTCACAATAGATCTTCTCTAAAGCTGGAAGTATCTATCATTCAAGGCTTGACACAGAGAGTCAAAGATGAAATTCTAAACTGGTTAATTCATTAGAAAAATGAAATGGTGGGACCCTGATACTTGTGTGTGATGTCCCCATGCTTTATGTAGGCAAATACTTTTTTGTTAGCATATTTGAAGCATCATGAGTTCTGTTTAGGTTAAAACAGATGCCTGGTATGCCTTGGTATTTCTGATTAATATATTCTGAGTTTGCTTTAACTTCTTTGCAAGTAAGCAGACTGTCATAACTATGTTAACTTTTGCCGCTTGTTTTGTATTACAAGAAGTTTCATGGTTGAACCTGAAATGTCGTCTCTATCTTTATCTCTATAGCATTCTCAAGACTAATCCATAGATAAAACATACAAATAGGCAACTTGTAACTATAGTGTTAAGTGATGATCTGCATTCTTCATGCTAGGCTCAGGTCTGTATGCCAGTACCTAGCATCCATGTGAAGTCAATGAGCTTCTGGTTGGGTAGGAGTGCAGAACCGGGGTTTTCCAGTCCAGAAGCAACTGTCAAACTTCTTTGTATTTAAGCACTAGTCTTTTCAGAAAAATAACACTGAATGAATACATAATGAACTTATGGTGACCTATGGGACTACTTTACAATCAGTGCATGCCCTAAAATACTGCCTTGTAACATCTGTTTTATACTAAGTATTCGTGTTCAAGTGAGCCTTGTTAGCTATTTGACGGTGACAGACAAAAACATTTATAAACCCGTTATAATAAATGCCTTTTTAGTCTAAGAAAATGTGTGGTATGGCATTTATTAAAGGGGAGGAAAAAGTCTGTGTGAGGCTAAAGAAGTCTTTGCTGCTGCCCTGCATTAAAAATTCCTTCCTGTGCCGTGGGCTTGGATTTATTACTCTGAGTAATTGCATTTAAGTCAGTGAGGCTGATCACAGTAGCAAATTAACAGATGTGGGGGACTACATTTTTCTTTTACTATCAGAATCACAGTGAAGCTGCAAATAAATGTAGTCACCTGCACTTTAACAAAGAATTAAACCTATTGTCACTTGCTATAAATAAGAGGAATGTAGAGGTTTCTGTGGTGATCTCTATGCTGTGCTTTTGTAACGTATTTGATGCAACTGTAAAGTTGCCAATATCAGAAATTCGGGTGTTATTTATTTACTGTCATCACTGCCCTATTGCTTTGCCAGACAGAGCAGCTCCTGAAGCAGTGAGAACAGGCTTTTGCAGAAAAGAAATTAAATGGTTAGAGACTGGCAACAGAGAAGGAAGTCGTGTAACCCTCAGCAAGCAAAAGCACCTGCAGAAGTCTCAGAGATGCTTCAATTTTGGAGATCTCACAGGTTTGAGCGGGTATTTTAACTCCTTGCTGGTGGACTGAGCAGAAGAGTTAGCTCAAGGGATCAAAAAATGTATTGCTTTTACAACATGTGCTCCATTTATTGTGTTTGTTGTATTGCTATCCTGTAGCTGCAGGCTGCAAGAAAAGATGGCTCTCATGTGTGTCAGCTACTTGTGACCATGATTAATAGATGCCTTAAATATACTCAAAAGAGGGTCTGAAATTATATTGTCTTGTGCTATGTAACATTTGACAGATTGGTAAGGCATTTTCTGAAGAGGATATTATTTTGTCATTAAACTGAGGTGAATTAATGAAATGAAATAAACTTCAACTGAGCATTCACAAAAGTTCAGTAACAGAGGTTATACCAAACAAGGGATAGAGTTGTTTTCTAACTACACAGGCCAGTGCTGACACCTTGTGGCTTCGTTATTGAGTTATTTCATAGTTTCATATAGTTATTTTGGGTATAAATCATCATTAACTTGCTGTTGCCAGTATTGTCTCCTTCGCTTCACAGCTACCTCAGTATCCAGTATTTTACTATCATGTGTAAGACAGCTTGTAACTTTGGGCTGTGTTAACTGCACATAATAAGAACTGGGAGTGTCTGTTTTTTCTTGAAAGGGACTTAGAAAACTTCAGTTCAGTGCACAAAATCATGGGTCCTAATGCAGCAACAGCAGACAGAAGTTACAAGCTTCTCTCTTACTAGCTAATACCTCATTTTATATTTCCCTTTACATAGAAGAACACTGAAGACTACCATTACTTACCATATGTGTACTTTTAGGCACATATATGTTTTCTGCAGTGACACAAAAGCATTCCTTTGCTGTCTTCTTCACTATTGAAGCATTACCAATAGCAAAAATACATCCAAAAGGACTGAGGATTTCTGGCAGTATAGGACCCTGGGGTGTACTTCTTATCTATGGCCATAAAAATATCTAAACCATGATTTATCAGTGCAATCTACCCCTAGATGTGCATCTAATCTACAATCACATAGTGCTTCAAATCTGGAATAAAACCAGCTGTTAAGGATGCAGTTGTTGTTTGAAATCTGTTGTGGAAATAAGTTTTCAGAGCTTGAGGTGTGCCTTGTGAAGACCATGCATTGTCCCTCAACAGTCACCTCAGAGCTTGTTTTCTGATGTTTATGGTCATGTCCCTGTTTTTAAGTGTTCATGTTGTGGTCGTACATGAGTTAGAAATCTTTATTTCATTGCATTGTGGCTTTGATTTTGTTTGTTTGATTATTTTATTTCTGATATGTTTAGTTATTTATAATGAAGAGTAAAACACAGAATTGGAAAGGAAAGGTTTTCTACAGCAGGGACCAAATCCTTAGCTGATGTAAATCAATATCACTAAAGTCAAAGAGGTGCCATTAATTTCTGTTCCTGGAGAACATAACTGCCAGAGTCTGTTAAGAAAAATGCAAGGAATAAGGATGTACTTTGAAGGTTTGATTTGCTGGTACCTGTTTATTTAACTCCCCTCGTGTAAATCTTAATTGACACTTACTAATTGAACTTTAATGTAGTAAATGTATTATAATGAGCCATTAGAGCCTCTTTGGCATGTTTCCTCCACTCTGCAGAAACTGAAAAGGTTCATGTAGGGATGCGCACTTGTTACCTATTTCAGCACCCTGCCAGGAGTCAGATCTATCTGATCAAAGAGCAGTGAGTGGCAGCATCGTTTTAAGGTGCAATAACAGCTTCTCATACAGACAACTGCTTGTAATGCCTCATCACCACCAGGATCAAACGAGGTACCTGTAGGTCTATAAATGCCTTCACTGCAAGAAAGGAAAGTACTCTGTCAAACCTACATGGGACTTGTTCAGCAGAGGAGAATGAGGAGTTGCAGAAGTCAAGAGTGACCTTTATAAGCATGAATGTGTGTGTAACAGGCAGGAAAGGTTTTGCAGTACCAACAAGTTGGGACGGTGCACAAAACCTCTAGGAAACTGGCTGGGTAGGATGCAGCGTGGGTTACAGGAAGCAGGTAGAGAAATCTCTACCTTTCCTCCTTGGGGTGACGACAGGGATATGTGTCTGCTATAGTCTGTTGTCTTTGTATTGTTCTGCCTTTAAAATCTGGTTTATGAACACTTGTGTTCCCACTTTACAAGTTAAAAACAATTCGGTTCAGGGGAATTTCAACTTTTAGACATCTGCATTGTGCAAGAAATGCTCCAGCAAAGTCCTACTGGTAAGAAATCTACCATGAAGTCACATAACGCTAAATTTCAAACTTGCATGTAAATCCTAAAACGGAAAATAAAGAAAAAGTCCCCTACCTCTGCACTTTTTACATGTTTATTGATATGCAGCCTCTACAGTAAGTTGTGGAGACTATGCTGCGTCTCTTTCAGAAGAGGATAGAACCCTCTTGTGGTTTTATGGTGGCATTACAATAGCTTTAGTATTCGCTGAAGGGTTGCGAGTAGGCTGTGGAAAGAAAACTGTTTCAGCAGCGTACTGCCAGCACTGAGCTAGTTCAAATGTTGTGGATTCTAGCTCTCAAAACTTGCTCAGTCCAAGCCTATTTACTATAGAGGCATCTGCATCATCTGTAAAATGTTAGCTGTCACCCTCAGGCACGGATGGCAGTTGCAAGAAATTAGTTCGTCACTAGATTGTTTGTAGAAAACATTTAATGCAACAGTGTCAGAAGCGTCAGATCTAAAAACCCAGAGAAAATAACTACTTCCTCAGTAAGCCTAATTCGCAGTAAAAGCGCAGATGCTCCCTTGTTCCATTCTTCCTTGTTAAATAACTTGATGCCAGAACACGTTCAGACAAGACAAAATTCTGCAGCCGGTTTAACCAGTGTTGCTCTCCTCCTTACAATGACACTGCAATTTCAGAGTGTTTTCTGCCTCCAGAAACTACAGTAGGGACGGGAGGGCAGCGACAGGGCTGCGCTGCTGGGATGGGGGCGAGAACACGAAGCAAGCTGCTGGGCTCTCAACCTCCAGCCTTTGGCAGCCTTCTTGAACAGAAGCAAGACAACAGAAGAACGCCTCGGCGACGGAAGCCGGAAGGGTGTAATAAAGGATCCCCGGGACACCCCCGTACCGCGGGTGTGGGGCGCGGCCGCCGGCTCCTTCAGAGCGGAACTACATTTCCCAGCACCCTTCCCCGCCGGCACCTCCCCTTCCCCGCGGGGCTGGGCTGGGAGTACGCCCGCACCCGGAGCCGCGGGGCGGCACTACAGCGTCCGACAGCCCCGGCCACCCCTCCGCGCCCTCGCCTGTGGCGGCGGCAGTGGTAGCTGCGCGTCGCCCGCTGTCAGCAGCGGCCGAGCCTGGTGCTTGAGGGGGGAAGGGCCGGGGGGGCTCCATGGCTGACAGCGGAAAGCCCTCGGCGGCTCCGGCCGTGGCCCCTCCGGGCTCGCCGCCGCAGGAGCAGCGGCCGGGTGACTCCCTCAGCGCGGGTACCGCCGGGGCGGAGGGCGCGGCGGCCATGCCGCGGCTGCCGTTGGGCAGCCCGGGCGGGGCGGCGGGGATGTCGCTGCCGCGGCTGGAGAAGCCGATCAAACAGGCCTTCTACAACACCGGGGCGCTACTGTTCGCGGGGCTGTGCTGCGGCGCCGCCGTCCTGGTCTACTTTATCCTGGAGGCCTTCCTACGGCCGCTGCTCTGGGCTGTGCTCTGCGGCACCTTCCTGCACCCCTTCAAGAGCTCGCTGACGGCGCTGGGCCGCCGCTGGCTCGGCCGCCTGCAGCGCTCCCGCACGCCCGTCCTGCTGGCCGCCCTCCTCCTCCCCATCTGCTTCGCCAACTACGGCGTGGAGGCGCTGGGTGAGCAGGTGCTGCGGCGGCGGCGGCTCCTGCTGCTCCTGGGCGCCGGGGGGCCGCTGCTCTACGGACTCTACTGCCTGGGCAGCTCCCTGGGCGTGCAGGTGCTGCTGGCCCAGGCCGGCCGCCTCATCTGCCAGGGACTGGACTACTTCAGCAGCCAGTGGGTGAGTGCCCGCCTCGGCGGGAACGGGCTCCGCGGGTGGCCGGGCTCCCCTGGGGGGTGAGCGGGGCGGCGGGCGCCAGCTTCCCCCACCCTGCCTCCGCGTTCCACCGGGGAGGGGGGGATGTGGCCTTGGGCTACCCCGGGGGGGGGCCGCCATCTCCCTTGTTGCGCGGCGGCCGGGGCTGGCAGGGCGGGTAAGGAGGAGCGGACACGCTTCCTCTGTTGATATTTACTATCGGTAGCTTAGCCATGCTCCAGGTTTGAATTACCTCTGGCTTAACAGCGCTCAAGCGAGGTCTTACGCAAACATCGGCTCTTGTGGAGCTGTAAAGTGTGTATGAAGTGCTGTAAACTAGCAGCTGAGTTCCTCAGGTGGCTTCGGGGGAAAGCTTACAAATGTTACAGTAATAAAGAGACTGGGAGACTACTTTTCCTTATGTTGTCTTCAGTGTGTAGAGATTAGGTAAAACTTCTGGCATAACTCATTTTCATTTTGTTACTGGTAATTGAAAAGGCAAAAAGGTACTAGAGGTCTGAAGTAAATGCATATATGAAAACACAGAAGATCAGTAAGTTATACTTTTATTAAATCTGATGTGCAGTTGGCATTCTTAGATTGCTTGGCCCCAAAGGCTTATTTTTTAAGCTGTTCTAGTTTTTTAAACTAAACAACACAACTCCCCTCTTAGTGAGAAAATGACATACACAGTTGGTTTAATGGGGATATATGTGGAGATAAAACTGAAGAACTACTTAAAACTGATCGTACATGGGCAAGAAACCAAAACCACCACAACCAAAACTCTAATGAGCTTGTCCAGATTTCTGATTTTGTATACTAGTTTTATTCCTTTGGTGGAGCTGGTGAATGCTGATATCTCAAACGCAACTTTGGAGGTGTATACCAGAAACAAAAAAGTAATAGTTCTTCTGAATGTACTGACTAAGGATGTTGTGAGCTAATTCTAGCTTGAATAGGGTGGACTGGAGAATGTGTTTGTCTCTTGAAAGTAAACATTGGAAGAAGAGAATTTATTGGCTTTCTGTTCTAAAGTGTTGTTATATACTGAAAATGTCAGGGGAGATCTATTTCTGATGTGTTCTGTCTCAGAAGTATAATTAAGACTGAGTAGATAGAGACACACTGTATTTTTATGAAGAGGCATGATACAACCATCTTTACCGTCAGCTGAGTGGGGAAAGAATCTAAGCATTGGTTTGGTACTGATGGGAAGTTGAAATTTCTTGCCACACAATTTATTTGATAAGACTTCTAAGACTTTGCATTGGCTTACCTGTTTTCTTTTTAACAAGTCGGCGGTATTGCTGCAGTAGCTGACTTGGCTAAGTCCAATGCTTTATTCAAACTTCGTTACACTGTGTAAGTAGAAGGGTGCTAAAGGAAGCTGCACTGATGTGACCTCGTAACTATGGTTGTAATGCACTGCTGGATGTCTGTGTATGCTCAGTGTGGTTTTGTTTAGCAGTGTCTGACACTTATTTTGCACCAGTGTTTCTGATACAGCACTTGTGTTCACTGAAGTTCTGTAGGTTTTTAACTGAGCAGAAGATGTTAAGCTCCCAGAACTCTTCTGATTTGTGTTCTTTGGCAAGATGTTTGAGTTTGTGTCAGAATAACTGACTATGGGCTTTCATAAGCAAACCAGTTGCTGTAGCTTTCTAGGCGAACTGCCTGTGCTTCTTTCTGGGGACCTATATGAGAAAGAAACTGTAGCATTCCTTTGTAAATAAGGTCAACTCAGCTTGGCATCATCTATAATGCTTCACAGTGTTTTTTCCTATTCCAGTTTTCCAGATTTTGCTGTTAACTTGATTTGTGTTCTCTCAGATATGTAGCAGGATAACTTAATTTTATTCATGTTTTTGACAAGCCTTGAGCTAGATCAGTTAATAGTATCTAACTTCAGTTATGCATTTTAAGGCTGTTTAATTGCCACGCTCTATTGCAAGACTCTGTTTGCATGTGTAAATTCTGCCTGCTAGCTGCACAGGAGTTGTGCTTATTACAAGTCAGCTTTTGCTCTATTGTACTATTTTTCTCTGGGACTTGACTCTTCCAGGTTCCTTCTGTATGTTATCTTGCATGAAAATTACAACTGGTTTTGTTTGTAGATATTCTATTTGATAAGCAAAAGGAATGGTGATTACATTTCTTGCCAGTTTCTTTTAGCAGCCCAATAAGCCAGTCTAGATTTTTGTGTTTTGAAATATTTTGATATGGAATAATTTAATTAACATAAGTAAATTTTCCCATTAGACAGCAAGGAATACTTTCTTGCCAAGATCATGGCAGGTATATAAATAATTTATTAAAAGCATAAAAGAGATGAACAAGCATGGTGTGTTTCAAGTGTGGGACCAGTATCTGAGTAGCATAGTACATTTGTTTATGGTAATTTTCATCTTGTGAACTATGAATATCTGTGCCCCAGCCACCGAATCTGCCTTGGGCTGCAAAGGTGTATGGTGCATTTATTTTTATTTGGACCTTTGCCTCACCAAGATGATGCTGCTGCTTACAGAGAGAAAGAACATGCACGGTTATCTTCTCTGGTTTTGGTTCCCTCTGCTGTACTAGAGAAGTGAGGAATTTGAGTGAGAAGGATGATGGCTTTTTGGGATGCCAATTTGGTGTTCTCTAAAGGTAACTAAAGGTATTTTATGGTATCTACTTAGCCATGATACAGAGACAGAAATTCTCTTCTGATCCAGAAATGTTTTCCAAATGCAGCAATTGCATATGATAATGACATAGGAAGCTGTATCTTGGCACCAGTATGTTAGAGAGCTTTCCTGTCCTCAAATCTGGGAAAGCCATTCCTGGAGTTGATGAGTGAAGATTTGGTTATATTCCTGTCAGTGGTTCTTAAGTCACACCTGCAGTTTAGGAATTAGGAATCCCAGATACTTCCATGTTAGGACCTTGTGATAGGTGATCGCAAAACACTGCATTTGAGGGATAATTCCAAGACCTTAGGCTAGCCTACAAGCATCTTGTTCCCATGGTCTCCTTTTCCTTCGTGCTTTACAGTTCCTGCATCATCTTTGAAGAAACTTGCTCAACAAACGTAGGAGCTGGTTACATATTCCAGATGAGTTCTTTGCTCTGACTCCAGACTTCTCTATGGGTTGTTTGCAGGAGTGTATCACAGAGGACATACACTCTACATGAACTTCAGTGGTGTATAATAGGGAAGGGGAATGTTATTCTGTACTTTTTTTTCTTGGAGAGGAGTTTGTCCTGTAACAGATTGAATATACCCTTATATGTGTCATCAATTTCAGCATGGTTAGAGTACGTGCTGAAGGTTAATCTTGGATTGCCTTCTTGTCCTAGTTTTAGACATACAGAAATATGCTTGTATCCAGCAGTATATCAAAGGTATGGGAAATTCTTTCTTTTCGACATAAGTTCAGACTACTTTAGCCTGACATTTTACACTTGCAGCAATATACAGGAAATGCCAGCTGTTGGTTGTGATTTTTATTCTTTTTGTTCAGCAGGGTTCACATGGTCATATTTATTTAGCAAATGGTTAGTTTGTAGATCCTGACAGACGAAATTGATTATACAGCTGCTCTACATTGACTCTAAAGTTCATGTTAGTAAATTAAATCTGATATAATCATAATTGGCAGAATTCTCTAGACTTAACTTGTTTACAGGATTGTCAGT
The DNA here is from genome assembly GCF_963264785.1 of Psittacula echo. Lineage (NCBI taxonomy): Eukaryota > Metazoa > Chordata > Aves > Psittaciformes > Psittacidae > Psittacula > Psittacula echo. The sequence continues at coordinate 91,792,412 of NC_137737.1, read as the reverse complement.
CATTCTCAGATGGCCAGTCTTTGTTCCTTGGTTTGCCACAAGTTACTGGTCAGAGTCAGAATTGTGTGTGCACCAGTGTATATTTATATCTCTGTAGTAGGTACAACTCATGTTGTTCTACTGGTTAGCATGCAGTTGGAAGCCCTGATTGGTCCTTTCCTCACTGCAGTGTTGGGCAAACCTGGAAACACCATTTGCTTTGACCACTACACTGGAAATTGTCAAAGTAGGTATTTCCTGTTTTAGCCAGTCAGCTGTCTGCTGCCTGCCAGGGAAGCTCTCAAAGACGTCCACGAGGGAAACTTCCATTTGTGGTGGCACTACATGTCAGCCATCCCTGAAGTAACTCTTGCAGACTGAAATTCTGAAACAGGCTTCTTGGCAAATATTTTGGGTCACAGGCTCTAAGAAGCTTGGATTCCACAGTCCTATTCACTGTACAAGATTCACCTGATGGGGCGATTACTCTGCTAGCAAAGGAAAAGGTTAAGTCTGATTATAAAGTGGGAATAACTATAAATGAGCAAAACACAGTTACGATTTTTGAGGTTCATATAATTTCTCTTTTTTTGAGGTTTGTTTTTCTTCCTTTCTTCTTAAAGTAGGCTTGCAGGTTTCTAAAACTTGCCCACCATAACCCCCAAAACCCAAACAAAACAAAACCAAAACAACACCCCACCCCCAACCACCTAAATAAGCCATTAAGTATTCTCTCTGCTGTTTATAATAATCCTTTCATTATTTGGTATCATGGTTTATAAATCTCACAGACAGGTACTGACTGTAAACACATTTTGCCAAACCCACAGGTTTTGGTTTGTTTTCACAACTTGGTAGAGATCAACTCTGTAGGCACCGCATGTGGCCTATTTAAAAACATGATGAGGAGGGGTAGGGAAAGTCTGAGACGTTGATAGTGTTTTCTTTTCCACCTTTGTTTTTTTGGCAGATCCTGCTGTGAGGTACCTTTCTTGAAAAGGCTTAGGAGCTTGTTTAGATTCGCATGCAAGAACTGCAGCTCCAGGCACTAGACTGACAGCTAGCCTTGATGTGAATGAAGTAGGACGCTACATAATGTTCACTTTTTATATTTATATGTATTATTTCAATGCAGTGATATTTCTTTTCCTACGACCTCTGAAATGAGTGACTGTTACGGAACTGTCCAGCAAAATTTTAGCTGTGGTCTGTATAATAAAGCAAGAAGGTGAAGAAGCTGTGTATGTTGAGGAGCCTTTTCTTCTGAAAGGCACCATGAAGCATGTCAGAGGAGTGGTACTTTGTATGCAGGGAGAAGACTTGATGTTCTCTGAAAAAAACTCTTTTCACAAGTGAGTCTTGAAAAGTTTGATTTCTGAATAGCATTTTTATTAACTGAGTTTCTCATGAATAACTTGTTTTAAGACAGGAAGAGTGAACTAAAGGAGAGTAATCTTCAACATCCATAGCTGCAGTCTGAATAGCTTAGATTTAATGGATTTCCTTAACTTCACAGCACAGGAAATGTTGCAGGACACATTGAAAATACTTTTAACCTGTGTGTGACAGTGTTGATTTTGATGGTCAGTTCTCCCTTGCCCCAGGATTCTAGTTACAAGTTTGTACTACTGTCCCTTGAAAAAAAGGGAGCCTTACTAAACACTAGATTTCTGTTTCACGTTATTTAGCAGTCTGTGTTAATGCCAAGGATATTGATAAGTGTCACTGATGGGGATTCTTGAAGAAGCAGCTAGCTACTGTTCTAGCTCTTTGGACTTAGTACAAGAAATAACCTAGTCTGTCAGGTTTATGCTTACTTGTATTCACTTAGGAAAAGAAATCAGGATGTCATTTACCTGCCTGGATAAATGATGGCTTCCTTAATGAAGGCAAGAGGGGGTTGAGTTTGCTCTGAGATGAGCGGTAGAATTACATGTGTGCTCAGTTGGTTTGTTGGGTTTTTTGTGTGTAGGGTTTTGTTGGTTTGTGTGTGTGTATGTGTGGATTTTTGATTTGTTTTTGTATCTGTTTGACCAAGACTGTCTCCTTGCTAACTGAAGGGCAGTTACAATTTCTTTGTTCTGCCAAACTCTGCATATTGTGGGACTGTTTTTCCTCTTGTGCACTTAGGAATATACAGTAAAACCATGTGGAATTAATTTCAGTTTGGAAAACTGGAATCAGATTGACATTTTCGTAATTCCTCACCAGCCTCCTTAGTATCTTCTTTTACTGCTTAGAAAACCACTTTCAAGTTAACAAATATGTAAAGAAAACACTGTGGCTTTCATGATGGCAAACACAGTTTGGCTTTTAAGTGATACATTTGATGCCTTGTGTCACTTCATTTTTTCAAACAAAACTAAAAAGCTCCAAACAAACAAAAACTCCAAACAAAACAAACAAAAAACCAACCAACCAACAGCAAAAAAAACAGTCCCAAAAAAACCCAAACCACCTTTTCTGTGTGATTTCCAAGTTGAAGAGAGGAGCCTGGGAAAAAACAACATTTACAATAGCAAAGAGAGAAGGTAGATCTACAACTAGAAAATGAAAGAGTTTAAATGCGCCATTTGGTAGATCCTGACTTGTTAAAAACTGTAAACTTTTGGAAGGCTGGCAGGGCATATATCAAAAGAAGTAGCTATTGGTTATTCTGCTCAGTCTTCACTGTTGTGTATAAAATAGGGTTGTTTACATGGTAGGAAATGTGTTTATTGCTGCATGTGGAGTTGTAGGAACAGCATTCCAGGGAAGGCTGCGTTGTTCTGAGAGCTTTACTGTTGGTGAGGAGCTCTTCTTACTCCACTCCAGACATACGCTTCAGTTGCCCTATTGTTGGTGCCTGTCTTATCTTTGTGAGCCTGTTCAGCTATAACTGAATTAGATTATAAATAAAATACTGTGTGATTTTTTCTGGATAGTTTTTTGTCAGTTTAGGGAGCTTCTCCTTGCTGGGTGAACATTAAAGCTGGTGTGCAGAAGAGGTGAGACTGCCTGACTGGCAGTGAGAGAGAATGAACTACGACTCTTAGAAGCAGTGGCCTATTAAATGAGTTCATTTATAAAATCTCTCCCTTAGAGATCAACTTGCTGATAGGAAATAAAGGGAGGGAACTGTGCAAATAAGGACTTCTACTCTTCATTATGTCAATATAAATGTCATTAAGACTTCAATAGTAAGAAAGACTTCATTCTCAAAAAAAAAAAAAAAAAAAAAATGATGCCAAAGCCAAAAGAGTGTTTCAGATTTTCAGTTTCTCTCAACTTTTAACTGGAACGGGAAACAGACTTTCAGTAACATTGGTTATTGTCATGCTGATAAATCCTGGACTTTCCAACACTGAAATGTAAAAGAAAAAACGCTGAAGCAGATGCTTTTGAGCTTAACATAAAAGCTGCATCTTTCTGTGCTGTAATTTTGCCTCCAGTTGGTAAGTTAAAGGAAACTGAATTCTAGATACATCTAAATCTGGCCACTGTAACCCAAAAGCGGATTCTCAAATCCATGCAGTTGCACTGCACTCTTACAGCTATTTATTAAGGGCAGTTTTAAGTTCTATGTCTAAAGGGAAAGCAGCATTTTCAATTTGTGAGGGTTGCTACAAAATGCAAAGGAGATGTGAGAAATGAGCTCTTTGCTGTCTGTTCAGACAAGATAAGTGAGGCAAGGAAGGAGGAAAGTACAGGATTAAACCATCCTAAAATTGTGCTATATGGGATTTGTGCATGTCTGTAAATATTAACTGTGATTGACTTATTTTAAAATTAGTTATATGTCTCCATTCAGTAGAAAAAAGAAATACTTGGGTAATTTGCTAAGCTTTTAGAAATGGGAATTGAGGAGTTATTGTAACTTACAACACAAAAAAATATTGAATACCTAAACCCTATTAGTTCTGTTACATGCATGGTTGAAAGCAGCGCAACAAGTTTTGCTTTGTTCGCTAGCAAACGTAGGTTTATGCACTGTTAGCCTCCTACTTTTGGCATATTTTAAATCAGAAAGTTTAATTTATTAAATTTAGCTAGTTTATCTTTAAATTCAAAAGCAAAAGAGTGAAATTGGCTTGAAGCTGGGTGTCGTGGTTTAAGCCCAGGCCGTAAATCAGAACCACGCAGTCTACTTCCCCCCCCACCTTTCTTCCCTCCGCTTCTGGAGGGACAGGGAGGAGAATCAAAAGAATGCAACTCCCACGGGTTGAGATAAGAACAGTTTAATAACTAAGGTATAACACAAATCACTACTGCTACCACCAATAATAATGATAAGGGAAATAACAAGGAAGAGAATACAATCGCTCACCAACCGGTACCTCACCCCCACCCCGCAGCCATCCAGCCCTTCCTGGAACTCTCAGTTCTACCTCCTGGGCATGACGTGCTGTGGTATGGAATACCTCTTTGGCTAGTTTGGGTCAGGTGTCCTGCCCCTGCTTCCTCCCGGCTTCTCCTCCTCCCTGGCAGAGCATGAGACTCACAAAGTCCTTGGTCAGGATAAACATTCTGACCAGTAACTGAAAACATCGGCTTTATCAATATTTTTCCCAGGCCGAAAGTCAAAACCACAGCGCTGCACCAGCTACTAAGAAGGAGAAAAACTGACTGCTGCTGCTGAACCCAGGACACTGGGGCATTTATCAAAAAGAAGATTCTGTGTGGCTGATGTTAGCAAGCATCTTCATGCTGAGTTATCTCTTGCAGTTACAATTGTGTTGTAATACGCCTTGTGAACAAATTAGTTAAAAACCTATGCTGTTCAAGAAGTGCTGCTGTGCGTTTCAGATAATTTTTTGTTTATTCATTGATGACTTTCCTCTTAATATCTAAGGGTTGTGTTAGAGATTTGTCTTGAGTCTACATTTGGCCATAAGCAGGCTCTGTTGCTGCAAAACTGAAGGTAAATAGCAGTGAAAAATTGGACTGATCAGCTTTGATAAGATTAGTATGAAGAGGGTATGTATATATCTGTATACATCTGTATGCATTTCTTGGGCATTTTTTAAATCATTGGGATTTACAGGTTTGTAAGTATAAATTTGAAGGTGCCTGTAACTGGTTATGGATAGGGAATGTTTGTTGAATTTGAGCCAGAAATATATTTATTGATTATTATTTTTTTTTATTTTAAAGATGCAGCACAGTTAACAGGTCTTCATACCACTTTTATTTCACATCTTCTACTGAGTAGCAGCTTTTCACCTCCTCTTGCCTCTTCTGGTTTCTGCTTTCTTTTCAGCATTTTCAAGCTCAAATTCTTCATCTCAATATTCTTAATTAGAATTCTGTGTTGTGATTTATCTGACGAACAGGGTTGTAAGGCAGTTTGAAGCAGCAAAACCAAAATGACCACATCTGCCTCTTGGTATGTTGTCACAGACGTTTTTCTGCCTCTTTAATGGTTTTAGTTAAATATTTGATAAATTTATATGTCACAAGACATTTAAAGGCATGACTGTGTTGTGGCCCAACACTGCTGAGGAACATGAATTTTTGTTGTGCATCCTTATGGCTATCTTTGGTTTATCCACCCCACACTTCCTTTTTTGTCTCTTTGGGCCGGAGCACAGGAGCTGACAAGCTGCTTTGTGCTCAGTTAAGTGGTGCCTTGCTGGCTCTGTCTCCCTGTGGCCCCACTGGGCTCTGTTTTGTTTAGGTTCTCACCTTTTGGTAATAGTTCCAGAGTAATTGCTTTGTCTCAGGTGCAAAAGCATCTTTCTTTAGAGTTTGTGTCCAGCAAAGCATATATAGTCCTGTTTCACATGAGAACCATACTGGAGGTATATCTAGCCTGTCCTTAGGCTTTGCACAGGCTTAACATTTCTCTTACATGGAGCAAAATGTCCTGTTTCAGAATTGACAGTTGTGAAATGTGGGCTTCGTAAAGAATTAGGACCTGAATTCAGTTTTTTCGATATGGCAGTTTGGGGTGCATGCATATACAGACGGACCAAAATATAGTTCTGTTGTACTCATGCATGTATACATACCTGTGTGTATTGTTTTCCTAAAGATATGGACCTTGGTGGTTGGTTACCTGCTGATGGTTTCATTTAAGTGGAATATAAGCACTGAACGTTACTTAAAAGCAGTCTCTGTCCCTGTCTGGATTATGCTGCTCTTTCACTTAGGTGAGTAACAAGAAGTTATTACCCTAATATGTCCGCTGGGATTCTTTTATCTTGCAGACAAAGCTACTTGCTTGCTCTTCCACTAAATCTTCATAATGGGCTCTTAGCTGAGCTGTTTTCTGCAGCTGCGATCTGCAGGCTGTTTTCTCTGCTCAGTAATTCTGGCTGCATGTGTCCAGCAGGGAGTGTTGGAGCAGGGAATGGGAAAGCATTAAGAAAGCAACATGTGTCTTCCACTGCTCCTGCCCAGCTTGTACTTCCCATGGCTTTCCCTTATTTGGCTCATAGACCTTGTACTTACTTACTAGCAGTAAGGAAGGGCTGGGGTCACATGTGGGTGGATTTAGACTTTCACTTGTGATTTTTAGTATTACTGTTTTTTGAGAGCCTTCCGTTAATCGAGGCTGAAGCTGTAAAATATAGTAGTAACAGAAGAAAAAAGTTTCTATCAGTAGTTAACAAGCATACAGTGTGATATCAGCAGTCAAATAAATTTGCCAGTAATCTGTATGATCTGTTAATACAAATAGAAGGTTATAGTTAGTAATATTAAGTATTTAATATAGAATTGTCAGATTGTATTATCGTATCATCTTATGGTGGAAGTATCATGCAAATAATAGAAGAACATCATGATGAAAGGTTTCATAGTATACTTCATGATTGACTTTGCTTTAGCAGCAGATTCCAAGGGTTGTTCTGACCATGTGGGAACACTTTCCTGAGGTTTTAAGCTACACATACTGGTTTTGCATTTGCTTACATTTTGGCAATCTTGTATTTGCTGGAAGTACTAGCTGGAAAGCCAAAACTCAAGAAGTGACTGCTTGATGCCTGTCTGTGGAGATTTAACATAAATGTAGATTGTTGGAGGTGGGAACTTGATTTGCGTCTGATGTCTGACATGTTTAAATGCTTTTATTTTCTGTGTATTTTCATGTAATTTTGCATTTGGATTTAAAAATTGTTCTCTAGATCAGCATGGTTTAAAGTCACTGAAGTTAGGAATGGTAACAGCTTGGTGAGAAACTTGTTCACCTGTGTTTTCTAGTCTTCTTTTCTGTGAATGTAAAAAACCTGTTTGCTTTATGACAGTTTCTGTCCAAATTATTGTTGATATGGTGCCTTTCTTGGTTTTGCTAAATGTAGAGTTTATTAATAGCATAATTTTTCTTAAAAAAACCAACCAAAACCCAACCCTGTGTCTTTCAGCTTCTGTGGCAGGTTCCTGGAGAATTCCTGTGTTTCTGGTTATAGTTTTTCTGATGACTGTAGGCATGTTGTATGAACAACAGAATGGAAAGGAGTCTTCTGGTAAGAAATGAGTCGTTGTTTCTTTTATTGTTGGAGGCAAAAGTTTTATAAAGTCAAGTAAAACATTCTGGACCATAAATGCAATATCATACTGATTGCAAGAATTGATGATAAGAGTTGTAGTAAGTTTCTCATGCTGAAGTGAAACTTTTGACTCTACAGAAATTTGTTGCGGTGGACTGATGTTTCTTTTCCGTAACAAAGTAGTGACTCTCATTGTTAAGCCTGATAGCTTAAGTTTACAGAATCCTGTATGTAGTTTCAAGCGTAAAGCAAGTCCAGGGAATTTGAAATCAGAAATGAGCAATATGGATTCAGTAGCTCCCGTAAGATTGAGAATGAGAGAAACTGAGACAACTGTATCCAGCAAGTTTCTTGTATCCAGTCATTTGTTTTTAAAATACCTCTTTCTTTAAATTATGATTTGTGTTTAGACTTCGAGAAAAACATGTTTTGCCTGTTGTGAGTCAGTTTTACATGAAAACAACTGTCAGGTGTTCCTTTTGAGTACTACTTGTATCATTATTTTGGGAAGCTTCCTGTCTTGCTGTTTTAGTTTTCTTGAAAATCATCATAATCTTATTTAGTAAAAGTGATTATCTGGTACAGAGATTTTTAGATTAATCAGACTGCCGGCAACTGTGAATGGCTTGGCTAGTAGTAGTCCATTATCAAGGAAACTGCTAAGTAAATAATGGGTTTTGTTGGTTTTGGCTCCTGGTGTTATTGTAATACTAAGTAACACTTCCTGTTTGATTATATTGACTATGTATCATATATGTTAAAAACTGACAGTGTTTATCCATATAATTCTGTTGCTTGACAGTTTCAGTGGATTCATTTTGAGCCTTAAGTTTTTCTTTTTTTGCGTACATGTATGTATTTTACAGGGGCAGAGCTTCCTGGTCAGATGATTTCCATTGCTGCTTCAACAATTGCCATGGCTATTTCAATGACAGAAGATGTGTCTGGTAGTGAACATTCCTCAAAACCCTCAGGTGACTGAATACTCTGTAAGAAACATTTGAATTTGCTCTGAAGGCATGAAATTGGAGGGAATTAAGAACAAATTTCAAACTAGTCCCTATCTTCTTCATCCTGTCCAAAACAGCACACATATACTTACCTTGAGAAACAGGTTTATCTGTTTTTAAAATGTTAAGATGACAATAACAGAAAAGCTGTCTTGCAAATGATAGTTTACATGGTTGCCTGTACCTTTAGAAGGCCTGATTAGGATTTTTTATGATTCATTGTTTTGGTTTGGGATTTGTTGGTCATTGGTTTGTTTGTGGTGGGTTGTTTTCTTTGTTAGAATGAGAGTATCTTTTCCCTATCTTTTTATTTTTTACTGTTTTAATTTTTCCTAGTCTTTTTTTGGTTTGTTGGTAGCTAAAAGATATAACTTGACTTCTGGACTGATTCAGACAGACTGGAATGATTTTTGTGTACATCACAGTGACAAAACCCCTCTTTGTTCAGCTACGGCATGCTCAGAGTCTTTCCTGTAGTGAGTTTACTTGACACTGTAGCTTGAATCACAATACTTTCACTTGCAGTAACACAACTAGAAGTCTGTAAGAAATGGCAGGAAAGAGTTGTAAAAAAATTGTTTTGGTGGCCATCACTAGATTTATATGCTACCATTATTTTTCTGTGTAGGCCTTTGATGGAATTCTACACTAGAAAGATAAGCTATTATGGAGATCTCTGGAAATTGAAAGATTTCATCTGTTTCCCGAAAGTAGACAAAACAGGTCATAGAATCATGGAATCATAGAATAGTTAGGGTTGGAAAGGACCTTAAGATCATCTAGTTCCAACCCCCCTGCCATGGGCAGGGACATCCCACACTAAACCATGCCACCCAAGGCCTCATCACAGTATCACACAGTATCACAGTATGTTAGAGATTGGAAGGGACCTCAAAAGATCATCTAGTCCAATCCCCCTGCCGGAGCAGGAATACCTAGATAAGGTTACACAGGAATGCGTCCAGGCGGGTTTTGAATGTCTCCAGAGAAGGAGACTCCACAACCCCCCTGGGCAGCCTGTTCCAGTGTTCCGTCACCCTCACTGAGAAGAAGTTTCTTCTCAAGTTTAAGTGGAACCTCTTGTGTTCCAGTTTGTACCCATTACCCCTTGTCCTATCATTGTTTGCCACTGAGAAGAGCCTGGCTCCATCCTCATGACACTCCCCCTTTATATATTTATAGACACTAATAAGGTCACCCCTCAGTCTCCTCTTCTCCAAGCTATAGAGACCCAGCTCCCTCAGCCTTTCCTCATAAGGGAGATGCTCCACTCCCTTAATCATCTTAGTCGCCCTGCGCTGGACTCTCTCCAGCAGGTCCCTGTCCTTCTTGAACTGAGGGGCCCAGAACTGGACACAATATTCCAGATGCGGTCTCACCAGGGCAGAGTAGAGGGGAAGGAGGACCTCTCTTGATCTACTGACCACCCCCCTTCTAATACACCCCAGGATGCCATTGGCTTTCTTGGCCACAAGGGCACAGTGTTGGCTCATGGTCATCCTGCCGTCCACTAGGACCCCCAGGTCCCTCTCCCCTACACTGCTCTCTAACAGGTCGTTCCCCAACCTATACTGGAACCTGGGGTTGTTCCTGCCCAGATGCAGGACTCTACACTTTCCCTTGTTATATTTCATCAAGTTATTCCCTGCCCAACTCTCCAGCCTGTCCAGGTCTCGCTGGATGGCAGCACAGCCTTCTGGCGTGTCAGCCACTCCTCCCAGCTTAGTGTCATCAGCAAACTTGCTGACAGTACACTCAATTCCCTCATCTAAATCCTTGATGAATATATTAAATAATACTGGTCCCAGTACTGACCCTTGAGGCACTCCACTAGATACAGGCCTCCAACTAGACTCTGCCCCATAGACTACAACTCTCTGGCTTCTGTCCTTCAGCCAGTTCGCAGTCCACCTCACTACCTGATCATCCAGACCACACTTCCTCAGTTTAGCTATGAGGATGCTGTGCGAGACTGTGTCAAATGCTTTGCTGAAGTCAAGGTAGACCACGTCCACCGCTCTGCCATCATCCATCCACAATGTTATTTCCTCATAAAAGGCTATGAGGTTAGTCAAGCATGACTTCCCCTTGGTAAAGCCATGTTGACTGCCCCTCATAACCCTCTTATCCTTGACATGCCTTAAGATGGCACCAAGGATAAGGTGTTCCATCACTTTCTGAGGGATGGAGGTGAGGCTGACCGGTCTGTAGCTACCCGGGTCCTCCTTCTTGCCCTTTTTGAAGACTGGAGTGACATTTGCTTTCCTCCAGTCCTCAGGCACCTCTCCCGTTTCCCAAGACTTGGTAAAGATGATGGAGAGTGGTCTAGCAATGACTTCCGCCAGTTTCCTCAGCACCCGTGGGTGCATCCCATCTGGACCCATGGATTTATGGATGTCCAGATTGATCAACTGGTCTCTAACCCATTCCTCATCGACTGAGGCAAACTGCTCCGTTGACCTAACTTCATCTGAGGTCTCAGGAGTACAGGGCTCTTCAGGACTGCCTCCGGCAGAGTAGACTGAGACAAAGAAGGCATTCAATAACTCTGCCATCTCTGTATCTTCTGTCCCCAGGGCACCCATCCCATTCACCAGTGGGCCAACCTTGCCTCTGGTGTTAGTTTTATCAGCTATGTATTTGAAAAAGCTCTCTCTGTTGTCCTTGACCCCTCTTGCCAGATTTAATTCTAAGGAGGCCTTAGCCATCCTAGCTGCCTTCCTACATCCTCTAGCAGCAGCCTTATATTCCTCCCAAGTGGCCAGCCCCTCCTTCCATGACCTGTAAACTCTCCTCTTCCACTTGAGCATACCCAGCAGTTCCTTATTTAGCCACGCAGGTCTCCTGGCCCTCTTCCTTGACTTCCTATGTGTCGGGATGCTCTGCTCTTGAGCTCGGAATAAGCAATCCTTGAATGTCAACCAACTATCTTGGGCCCCTTTACCTTCAAGCAGCCTTGCCCATGGGATTTCCCCTAGCAATTGCTTGAAAAGGCCAATGTTTGCCCTGCTAAAGTCCAGGGTTGCAATTCTACTTGCTATTCCACTGGTCCTACCACACAAGATCCTGAATTCCACCATCTCGTGGTTGCTGCAACCAAGGCAGCCCTCAACCTTTACTGCCTCGACCAGACCCTCCTTGTTAGTGAGTATGAGATCCAGCAGCGCTCCTCTCCTGGTTGGCTCATCCACCATTTGCATGAGGAAGTTATCATCCATACACTGGAGGAACCTCCTGGACTGTGGCTGGGTTGCTGAGTAGTCCTTCCAGCAAACATCAGGGAAGTTAAAATCGCCCATGATGACCATGGCCTGTGACTGTGAGGCCGCTCTCAGCTGCTTGTAGAAGGCCTCATCAACTTCCTCACCCTGGTCTGGTGGCCTGTAACAAACACCCACAACAGTATCACCCCTGCCAGCCTGCCCCTTAATTCTCACCCACAGACTCTCAACTCGCTGGTCCCCTGTCCCTGGACAGAGCTCAGTACATTGTAGCTGCTCTCGCACATAAAGAGCAACCCCACCACCCCGCCTGGCTGGCCTGTCTTTCCTGAAAAGGACATAGCCCTCCATGGGTATATTCCAGTCATGTGAGCTGTCCCACCACGTCTCTGTAATTGCCACCAGATCATAATCTCCTGACTTAACACAGGTCTCCAACTCCTCCTGCTTATTTCCCATGCTGCACGCATTGGTGTACAGGCATTTCAAGGAGGGAGCTGAGCTCACCAATTTCACCCTAGGATTATAGGATACCTCCCAGTCTTCATCAATTCTAGAGTGCTGCCCCACTGGGGCAAGCCCAGTTACAACCCCATCCCCCTTCGAATCTAGTTTAAAGCTCTCCAAATGAGCCCTGTTAATTCATGCCCCAGCATCCTTTTGCCTCTGTGAGATAAACCTTTCCCATGTGCCATCATCCGGTCTGGAGCCTTATAAAACCAGCCGTTATCAAAGAATCCAAAGCCCTGCCTGCAGCACCAGTCTTGTAGCCAATTGTTTATGGACTGAATTTTCCCATCCCGTCCCACATCATCACCGGAAGATGGAGGAAGTGAGGAGAAGATCACTTGAGCCCCAGACTCTTTCACCATCCGCCCCAAGGCCCTGTAGTCTTTCTTCATCCCCCTCAGACTGCGGGAAGCAGCTTCCCCCCCACCTGTCTGGAAGACCAGCAGCGGGTAGTAGTCTGTCGGGTGCACCAGGTTGGGGAGTGCCTTGGTGATATCCCTGATCCGGGCTCCAGGCAGACTACACACTTCCCTATGATGAGGGTCAGCTCTGCATATCGGGCCCTCTGTTCCTCTCAGAAGGGAATCGCCTACAACAATGACCTTTCTTTCTTTCTTGTCAGAGGCAGTCTTGAGGTGCGAAGTCGACCGCCTTTTCCTGTGTGACCTTGTAGGCTGGCCTTGCATCACATCCTTACCTACCTCTCCATCAAGATCCAGGGCCTCAAACCTATTACGGAGGGGCACCTGGGGAAGCAGGGCAGGAAGGGAGGAGGGTTGCCCACGACTCCGAACTGGAACTCGCTCCCAGCCCTCATTGTCTTTTTGGTCCCCTACCTCTGCGTGACAGATATAGGGCAGGGGCTGTCTCGGGCCATCCCCCTCTGTCAGAGAGCGCAGGGGGTCCATCCCCTTTTGGGGGGCATCTCCCTGGAACCGTTCCGACTGGCACGCCAGGGAGTTACATCCAGCCTGGCCTTCAACACCGCCAGGGATGGAGCATTCACAACCTCCCTGGGCAACCCATTCCAGTGCCTCACCACCCTCTCAGTAAAGAATTTCTTCCTTATATCCAACCTAAACTTCCCCTGTTTAAGTTTGAACCCGTTACCCCTTGTCCTGTCACTACAGTCCCTGACGAAGAGCCCATCCCCAGCATCCTTGTAGGCCCCCTTCAGATACTGGAAGGCTGCTATGAGGTCTCCACGCAGCCTTCTATTCTCTGGGCTGAACAGCCCCAGCTTTCTCAGCCTGTCTTCCTACAGGAGGTGCTCCAGTCCCCTAATCATCCTTGTGGCCCTCCTCTGGACTTGTTCCAACAGTTCCATGTCCTTTTTATGTTGAGGACACCAGAACTGCACACAATACTCCAAGTGAGGTCTCACGAGAGCAGAGTAGAGGGGCAGGATCACCTCCTTTGACCTGCTGGTCACGCTCCTCCTGATGCAGCCCAGGATACGGTTGGCTTTCTGGGCTGCGAGCGCACACTGAAGCTGGCTCATGTTCATTTTCTCATTGACCAACACCCCCAAGTCCTTCTCCGCAGGGCTGCTCTGAATCTCTTCTCTGCCCAACCTGTAGCTGTGCCTGGGATTGCTCCAACCCAGGTGTAGGAACCTTGCAGTTGTCATGGTTAAACTTCATAAGGTTGGCGTCAGCCCACCTCACAAGCGTGTTGAGGTCCCTCTGGATGGCATCCCTTCCCTCCGGCGTATCAACCGAACCACACAGCTTGGTGTCATCGGCAAACTTGCTGAGGGCGCACTCAATCCCACTGTCCATGTCACCGACAAAGATGTTGAACAAGACCGGTCCCAACACCGATCCCTGAGGGACACCACTCGTTACCGGTCTCCAGCCGGACATCGAGCCATTGACCACAACGCTTTGCGTGCGGCCATCCAGCCAGTTCTTTATCCACCGAGTGGTCCACCTATCAAATTGATGTCTCTCCAATTTAGAGACAAGGATGTCGTGTGGGACAGTGTTGAGAGCTTTGCACAAGTCCAGGTAGATGACGTCAACTGCTCTGCCCCTGTTCATCAGTTTCGTAGCCCCATCATAGAAGGCCACCAAATTGGTCAGGCAGGATTTCCCCTTAGTGAAGCCATGCTGGCTGTCACCAACCACCTCCTTGTTTTTCATGTGCCTTAGCATGCCTTCCAGGAGAATCTGTTCCAAGATTTTGCCAGGCACAGAGGTGAGACTGACTGGTCTGTAATTCCCCGGGTCATCCATTTTCCCCTTCTTGAAAGTGGGGGTTATATTTCCCTTTTCCCAGTCATTGGGAACTTCACCTGACTGCCATGATTTTTCAAATATGATGGCCAGTGGCTTAGCAGCTTCATTCGCCAGCTCCTTCAGGACCCACGGATGGGTTTCATCAGGTCCCATGGACTTGTGTACGTTTAGGTTTTTAAGATGGTCTTGAACCAGGTCCTCTCCTACAGTGGGCTCAAGGTCTTCATTCTCACAGTCCCTGCATCTGCCTTCCAGGACTTGGGTGGTGTGGTCAGAGCCTTTGCCAGTGAAGACTGAGGCAAAGAAATCATTAAGAACCTCAGCCTTCTCCAAATCCAGGGTAGCCAGTTCTCCCGATATCTTCCGGAGGGGGCCTACGTTGTCCCTAGTCTGTCTTTTACTCGCTACGTACCTATAGAATCCCTTCCTATTATCCTTAACATCTCTAGCCAAGTTCAATTCTAACTGGGCCTTAGCCTTCCTCACCTAGTCCCTAGCTTCCCGGACAACATCCCTGTATTCTTCCCAGGCCGCCTGTCCTTGCTTCCACCTTTTATAAGCCTCTTTTTTGCTTTGAATTTTCCTGAGCAGCTCCTTATCCATCCAAGGAGGTCTCCTGGCCCTCTTGCTGCACTTCCTTCTAGTTGGGATGCAACACTCCTGAGCTTGGAGCAGGTGATCCTTGAATAACAACCAAGAGTCTTGGGCCCCCCTGCCCTCTAGGGCTGTATCCCATGGAACCTTACTAAGCAGGCTCCTGAAGAGGCCAAAGTCTGCTCTCTTGAAGTCCAGGGCAGTGAGCTTGCTGCACGCTCTTCTCACTGTCCCAAGGATCTCGAATTCGACCATCTGGTGGTCACTGCAACCAAGGCTGCCCTGGAGCGTCACATTTCCAGCCAGCCCTTCCCTGTTGTTGGGCACGAGGTCAAGCATGACACCTCTCCTTGTCGGCTCCTCTATTACTTGCAGAAGGAAGTTGTGTTCCACACAATCGAGGAACCTCCTGGATTGCTTGTGCCGGGCTGTACCTTCACTCCAACAGATATCAGGGTGGTTGAAGTCTCCCATGAGAACAAGGGCCTGTGAGCGTGAGGCTGTTCCTATCTGCCTATAGAGCACTTCATCCACAGATTCCTCTTGATCAGGTGGTCTGTAAGAGATCCCCACAGTAATGTCCCCCATCGCTGCTCTGTCTTTAGCCTTGACCCACAAACTCTCTGTTGAGTGCTCATCCGTCCCCAGACAGAGTTCCATACTCTCCAGCCTATCCCCTAACATAAATAGCAACTCCCCCTCCCCGCCTGCCAGGCCTGTCTTTTCTAAAGAGCCTGTAACCTTCCATTCCAACACTCCAGTCGTAGAAGCCATCCCACCATGTTTCTGTGATGCCTACTATATCATACTCCCGTAGTCGTGCACACATCTCTAATTCCTCTTGTTTGTTTCCCATGCTACGGGCGTTTGTATAGAGGCATCTGAGCCGAGCTCCAAATGAAGCTGGCTCATTAGCTGGAGCAGCTGGGATATCTCTGCATCGCTCCGAGCATTTATTGTAGGTGCTGACAACTGACTGGGTGTGTTGGTCATTAAACTTGACAGAATGTGAACTTAAAAAAGTTAATTTTTAAATATAAAAAAAGAAGCTTTAGACAACTTATTCTTTTCTTATCTTTGTTGCGACATTTTAACATCATCAGTATCATCAAAGCAAATATAAAACCCTATGGATGCACGTCCTGAAATGTGAGAACGGAGCGTCATGGTGACAGTTCTCTTACATCACTGTCTCTAATTTTGGAAATGAGATTATTATTTTAGCTGGATTTTTGAACATCCGGTCAAGCAGCACTCTTCCACAAATGTGCTGTTAGTGGTTGTGTTCTTGTTTGTTGCCCTCCTTTTTTTTTCTTCTTTAACTTGTCAATTGATTTTTTGCTCTTCAAACATTTTTTTTCCCCCTGTTTTCATGTTCTAACTTTTACTGGCCAAAAGAAAACTGCAGTGGTTTTACAACGGTGTCTTTTGTCATGAATGTGATTTTGACTTATTTTCTTGAGACAGTCAACTAGATGGCTTTTTTGTCTTGCAAATTCTGTTGTTTTCTTTCACAGCAGGAAAAGAACAAATATGGAGTTTCCTGCTTACTCCAACCAATAGTTCAAATGATTTTCCAACAATCTGTTAGGAATTAGCATTCTGGTCTGTGATATGTGTAAAGTATCCTTTTGTTCATCTTTGGTTTGGAATGGTGTGAATGGTAATGAAACATTATTCTTGTACAGAAAAGATTTTACCTGCCGGGTTAAGAAACTATAGCTCTTGGTTTTCCTTTGCAGTGAATTTTGGATGTTTTTTTTTCTTTCTTAAAAAAACCCCAGCTTTTAATCTTGAAATTAGAGAAAGATGTGGTTATTTGTGAAGGGTGTACTTTGATCCTGGTGTTCTGAAGGACTTTTTAGTTACTGATGATAAAATCACTTTTTCATCTAACTCTGAAGATTTTATTCTGATACCTTCTCCACAGGGATGCAAACACTTGCTTCCCTGTTTATGCTGTTGTTCCTTCTCCTTTTAATTAAAAAAGAGGAGGAAAATAATTCAGAATACTATGCCAGCAAGAAGTTGACTTGATAGAGAGCATACTATATAAAGAAAAAAAGGTATCTTAAGATGGCCTGGAAAATAATCTTTTTTTGTTGTTATGATGTTTGAATAAGTACGATACATACTGATTTTGCTAGAATTCTTTACAAGTTATTGTGTTAGCAGTTTGGGAAAGACTGACATACTTTCATTATTTGAAAGACAGGTTTTTTTATATTTTATCTCTAAAAATATCATAAAGCACACTACATGGGGTTTTACACAACCTGAAGTCACTATATACTGCTTTCAAATTTGTGTTCCTTTAGCACACTGTAAGCTGGATCCATTTGTTTCTATTAGTACTCTTCCAGTTTGTTTAAAAATAGATTGAGCAGTATAGGGGAATGATAGAACCTCTATTATGACAAAACCACTTTATCCTTTAGGAAAACTTCTGTTTACAGATAACTTCCTCTCCCCTTATGAAAAAATAATTCATATCTTTTTCTTCAAAATTTAGTTTGTATGGTAAGGCTGGCATTTCATCACTTTGAACTGATTTGCCAAGAAGCATTCCACCTGAAGCTTCTGTTGTGTTTAGCTGCTTGCAGAGATCTTCATTCAGAATGCATGCTCGAATTCCTTTAGGAGTATTCTGAAGTTCCACCAGATATCTTACCAGCAACAAACTGATGTTTCTGTTGTCATCCCAGTGTCTATCAATTGAGTGAATCGATAGATCTGCATTATTGTATTAGTGTGGTGGGGGAAGAGTTTATAAGCTCTAAAAACAGTTCCACTTACTTGTAGAACACCAGTGCAGACTTCTACAACAGAAGAGAGTTCATCCAGTGTCTGAAGCTACAGACTTTGTCACTTACCACGATTGTACACGTATGACAAATCTGTCTTGTCTTTCTGTACATTCTAGCTGTCTTGCTTTAGAGTAGGAATGGCTTTAGTGACACATGGTGGCTAAAATTGCACATGTGGAACATGAGTGATACGCATGTAGTATATTGTAATACAGTTTTTACTGCAGTTTTCCTTTGTGGGAGGAAGGTGGTTGGTGTTGATGTGACACAAGTCCAGAAAAAGGATTGTTTTTATTGCTGCAGCATGTACCAACATGACAAATTGCCTTTTATTCTTCAGCATATTCTTTCAGCAACCTGACAACTTTTCAGATTTTCTTGTGTGTGCGTTCTTCCACCGTGGCTGCAAATTTTTCTCAAGTAATGGTGTGTGGGAAGTGTGTGCGTTTTGCCACCAGCATGTGGCCTCAGTAACATTAACACTAGTGTTCTTAGGAAGAGATTCTGCATAAAGCAACTGAAAATGGATTTGGTGTCTCCCGTACTAGATGGATTTACCAACTAAAAAATTAAATAAATGAACTGCTATGTTATCATACAAGAACTTCAATTTGGACATAATGTTTTTGCCTGAAATGACTATTTACTATTTATTTATAAATGACTTTAAAACATCAGTTCACATTCTTGAATTGGATTTCATGTTTACTAACTGAATGAGATTTGTTACCCACTAATTTATG
This sequence comes from Psittacula echo, assembly GCF_963264785.1. NCBI lineage: Eukaryota > Metazoa > Chordata > Aves > Psittaciformes > Psittacidae > Psittacula > Psittacula echo. The sequence goes on along the minus strand of NC_137737.1, from coordinate 91,773,839 downwards.
CTTCCTCTTGTTACTAAAATATAATCACGGTGTGTTATGTTTGTAATGTGAGTGTTCAGGAAACTGAAAAGCATAGTAAGAAATTTATCAATGTATGCTGTATGTTTATGTTTAAATGAACTTTGAGCAAATCTAAGATTTCTTTTTTAGTATTTGAAGAGAAATCAAGGATTTCTTTAAAGGCTTTAGATTTCATTTAGTAGTGTTTTGTCAGGGTTTTATGTATCTTTGATAAAAATATTTGGCTTGTAATTTACTTGCAGTGACAGGAGACCTCTTAGAGGCTGTAGCATCTTTTCTACTCCTACCAGCATTGCTTTGTATGGTGTTGAATGATATGGGAGAACTTACACAGCCCAATGCTAGCTTTTCAAAATTGAGATTGGTGACCAGGTTGTCTCTACCTCTTAAATAAATTGCCAAAAGAAACTCCAAAGCCCAATCAAAAAAGAAGAGGTTGATTTGCCACTAGGGAGCGTATTCTGTCCTGTGGTGAACATTAATGTGATCATTTCCACTTCTTTGTTTGCATTTGTTCGTTTTAGGCACGACAGAAGGTGATCAGCCTCCACAAGCTTCATCATCTGCCTCCTCCTCTTCATCCTCTTCTGGGAGCAGACAAAGAGCTGAGATTGGATCTTTTCTTAGAAAAAAGAAAACTAGTGATATTTACTTTGTAACACTTGTGTGGGCCATTGTCATTGTCCAGATCTGGCTAAATTTCTGGATTGTGCAGCTTTTGCCGGTGCCTTTTGCAGGTAATAAGTCAGTTATTAGAAACATATGTTTAATGATGACTTTGGATAGCCTTAGGCTTTGTGTTAAATAAGGTAGAAGGAAAGGCTTGTAAGCTTATGAGTTTTAATTTAAAACTTTTCCACAACTTTTTGTTAAAATGAATTATAGCTTCAAGCAGGTAGATGGATGTGCACTGTCTGCTACCATGTGGAGGACAACTCTGTAAAATTGCTTTGTGTGTTGACTGTTGTGATTACCTGGAATAATTTAGTGACATACATTGTAAGAGTAATTTGGCTTAGAGTGCTTTGGTTTTCTTGCACTTAACATCGTGTCTTTCATGGCTTTGCACCTATGGACAGAGAATATTTTGGCTGTTACTTAGTAGTGAAGTACAGCTCATGCTAACTTTTAATTTTCATTTAAAATGGGTTGCTAGGCTCTGTGGACAAGTCACAAGGTAAATTTGATTGTAATTCTAGCCCTGAGGTTAATTAGCTTATTTGCTTCACATCTACATGCATCTGTTCTTTTATATATCAAGCAAGACTGTAATAGTTATGCTAGCTATCTAAAGAGGTTATTTTAAAACTGAATGCCACTTTTTCCAATACTGTTTTGGAGGATGAATAGAGAAGATGGGAACTCTGGAAATATGCATGAGCTAATAAGAATCTGAAGGCATTTCCTCCTTTCCCACTCCTGTAAACAAAATGAGTTTCCTAATTTGCTTGGATTTTCTCTAAGCTTCAGTTAAAATGCTAATTTTCAGCATTTTAAATGTATTTAACATTAAATGTAGATATTTTTCCCTTTTACCAAGGGCTGTCACCAGCTAGCAGCCAAGTACCTGCAGACCCAGCCAGTCTTTTCCTGTCTTCTGGTGTAGACTTATTCATGACTGCATCTCCTTTGAGGAGGTACCAGCTCGGGTGCCTCCTCATCCCTAAGCCACAGTCCCTTTGAGAGGTGTACCTGCTCCAGCGTGGGTCCTCCGTAGGACACAGTTCCTCCAAAGGGTGTACCTGATCCACCATGGAGCATTTCTACTCCCTTGGGCTTTTTTTTTTCCTTCTGTTCCTTTTGTTCTCTACTCACTTGTTCTCTCTGTGTTCTGTCTTCTTTTCCTGCTCTACTGTTTTCTGCCCTTTCTTAAATGTATTTTCACAGTATTTTCACAGTATTTTCACACCAGTGCCTGGTGGACTCAGCTTTGGCCTGTGGTGGGTCCATTGTAAAGCCATCTGGAATAGTTGTATCTGGCACAAGATAGCCCCTGGTCTTTCCCCATAGAGGCCTCTTCAGTGGCCACCCTGCTACCAAAACCTTGTGATTTACACCCAATACACAAAGACATTATTGTTTAGTTGTGCATATGGAAATAATTTCTGTGGGGCCATGCTTACAGGTTTGAGAGGCTGTGAACTGTTAAGAGGCATTGGTGAAAGGAACAACCGCATGTTTGGCTGTCATACTGTAGCAGCAGCTAAAGGGTAATATGATGGTTAGGCATGTAAATAGCAAGAGGAGAGAGGGGTTTGAGCTTTGTTTCATTCCAGTGTAGTTGCTGCAGAAGTAACTGCCGGGTTTTGCTGTCTGAGCATCATGGGAAATGGTGATGGCAGGTTGGATGTAGCTCATAAATAAATCATAAAATGATAAATGGATTAGAAAATACTTTTTAGTCTTTCTAGAAGCAGAGCTTATGTGACTTAATTTATTGAAGAGAAGAGTCAAGAAGTGACCTGCCACTGTTTGGAAACACCTACTTGGATGGGAGAAAAAAATGGGTGCAATAGTTTTGCAGTTAGGCAGACAACGGTTTTAAGCTTGAGCCGGAGGAATATAAATGAAAGTGCACATCTGTAACTGAAATGGATGAATACTGCTGTGCCATTCATTAGGTCTAAAATAGCTACCCAAACAATAAAGTTAAACCAATATAGAAATTGATTATAAGAATATTCATGACTTGTTGCCTTAGCAGTGACACTGGACCATTAAGTGCTTTTTCTTGACATATAACTGAATATAGCTAGATCATCACAAAAATAGTATTAAAAGGCAGTATAATGATGAATACAGATTTAGAAGAGGGAGCACGTTAAGTGTCAGAAGGTGAATGAAACGATGATAAGCTGGATTGTTAAAAGAGAGGTGGCATTAAAAATACGTAGTAGCGGAAAATAGGAAAGCTTATAAAGCAAGTTTCCTTGCAGCTATTCAGGTTTTAAGGACACTAGTAACTTTAAGCACTTCTGAGACATTAAGGATAATGCTTCTAGAATGTAAATAAAGTAACTCCCTAAAACCTTAAATAAAAAAGTGTTAATTTCATCAGAATTCCTTATGTCTGTAGACAGGACTTACATGAAGTAGAATTTAGATTATTAGAAATATCTTGGTACCATTAACAATTTTCCTTGAATGCATTTTTACTTTGGTAGAATTAGAAGCTCTTTCAAAATTGCTTTATGTAGAGGGTGGAAAAAGTATACCATAATTATATCATAAAATGAAATGGTGAAACAATGACTTTTGAATTCAAAAGTTAAGCAATAAACTAGGCTGTGGAACTTTTGTGGTATTTTGTTCAGTGATGTGAGGTTGGGAATCCTGGTACTGTCTGTTTTTAAGAGCTTTCATTTACTACTTTGCTTGTTCTGTTGCATCATACTGTTCATTCTGTGTTTGTCTTCATGTAATTTTCTGCTTCCTGGAGATGTTTGAAATGTCTTAATGCAGCCTTCCTCTTTTGCTCACAACTTCGTAATAACAGTCCTCCTTTAGGTTTTTCACTCTTCCCCTTTTTAACCTAACATAATTATGGCTGTGTGATTGATTGGTGTGCCTCCTGATGTCACCTTTGCAGTGAGTGTACACTCAGTTATTTTAGAAGATATTATTTAAACTCTTTTAAATAGCAGAAGGTTAGAATGCCATTTAAGGAATGTTGTTCACCTTGTAAAATGCAAGCTTGCCCTGTTTTGGTGAGCAGCAGTTTGTGTATTTACCATGAGTTGCATTTCATCATATAAAACTTCGACCTGTAACCTGCAACGTGCTGTCACACGTTACTATTTTCTTCTATTTTGTACGTTTACAACATGATCTTTAGTAGAAAGATTATTATAATATAGTTATTTCTTCAAAAGAATAAATCCCATATTTGCCACATGGTGGTGCCAGAGGGTAAGTAAACCAAGCGTTTGCAAATTGTTGCATGAGCTCTCTATGAACAAGAAGGTGAAATATTGCACAAGTGGCTTGCAGATAATAGGCTCGTGTGCAACTTTAATAAATGCACTGTTACTAAATTCTGGTTTAAGAAAAAATGGGGAGAAATTTGGAGAATTATATGATTCTTCTGCTAGTAATTTCACTTTGTTTTTCTTTAGAACCATAGTTTTCAGTATTTGGGGATGTGGCATAATTTTGTTGAAAGATTTGTGTATCAGTTAATGGCAGGACTGGGTTGTGAGACTTTCTCATCTGTTACTGCTGTGTAAAATAATTGTGATCCTTTATGTATCTTGTAATTTTTTTGTGACTGATATGTTTGCATCAATACTTCGGTGAAATCAGCTGTAATACAAATCTTTGTTTATCATGTGAATTAACTCCTGTGTTCTGATGTTAAATGTGCCAGTAGCTTTGGAAGATTACTATTTTCTTCTCAGTGATGAGAAGGTGGATAATTTGAGAGGTGTAACATTTTGTTGAATAAAAAAAGAATATGGCAAATATTTCATGACTGTTAAAGGTCTGTTAGCTTCCAAGGGAAGTTTCATATGTATCACGCTTTTCTGCTTTTATGTTCCTGATTGTGATGATTCACAAGTTTTGCACATGTACTCGGTAAGTAAGCAAGCACAGTGCCATCACAAAATTGGAATCACAAGCCTTACGCAAAAGTCTCTGGGCTTTATTTCATGACAACTAAGCAGACATGAGCTGGATATTTCTGTAAATAAAAGGCTAGACATTTCTAGTGTTGTTGAGAAACTATTTTTGAGTGGATTTGTTAGAAGTGTTGGAGAAAAGCTCTTTCTGGTAGCAAAATTTTTCTTTTGCGGGAGCAGTTGTAAATATTTCTTGGTTGTCTGGTTTTGAGGATCAATGTGGATTTTTTCTGAAGCTTTGTGTGATCATCGTCAAGGCAAGATAACAGGCTGATCTCAAAATAATATTTTTGATGTTTAAAAGCAAAATTAATCAGTAGTTGTGTTTCAGTAGTTGAAGGTTTAAATGAACACTACTGTGAAATGACACATGATCTGTTGTCAGTTCTTAAAGGAAAGATACAGCTTTAACAGTATAGAAGGCCTAGAATGTAAGAATTGAGGCTGAAAATTTTATTATATTTATAATAAACCATTAAGTTCTGGATGTGGTATTTTATGTGTAGTCGTCTGGGATGTTGTATGTGTGAAGATGCAATAAATCACTATACTGCAATCATGGCATGGTACCTGCTTATCCCAGGCCTTGCTCAAATCTGCTAACTGTGTAATAGGTAGTGTGCAGGCACCTTTCTTTTGCTGCCATCCAGATTCCATACGGACAAGCATGGTTGTAAAATGAGTGAAGAGAGTAGTACTAAAACCACTTGAAAATTTTGAAAGTGGTTCCTAATGGGAACTAAAACTTAAGAATCCTTTTTTCTTTTTATTAGTCTTGTGATGGGGCTCCTCTGAAATCTCTAATACTTAATTTCCTTCTTGTGGTTACAGTTTGGGCACTTAAAAAGCTCGTGGTTCATTTTGGAGTTTTGAACTTCATGGCAAACCATTGCAAAAGTTGGTGGCAACTTGTTGAAAATTTTGTGAAGGAACGTCAGGAAGCTCTTGCTCCACAGCCTATCAGAGGGCTCGGAAGAGTCATGTTAAAGCTTGACAGTAAGGTATTTCCACTTCCTTCCTTAAGCAACTTGAATTATTTTTTTTTTTTTTTTTTATTCTCTGTTCACTCTATGCTGAGGTATTTTAATTCTAAAAATAAATGTCTGTCACTAATGGACATGTCTCTCATGTGAAACTGTATCTGTTTTATGGTGTTTTTTAAACCATGTCTCTTCTGTCACTATTCACTCTTATAGTACACATTTAAAATTTGTTAAATGACTACATGCAAAGCTTGACAGAATTCACTTTTTAAAGGCTGAGCTAGCTTTAGGAGACTTCATATCTGAGTAAGGCAAACTTCTTGTGGTTCAGGCATCTTACCTGATTACAAAGATACTGAAGTTAAGTTTGATGAGCTTTAATCTGGGTGATGAGATGTTCCTACTTCTGTTGTGAAAACATAATTTAAAAAACAAGCCATTTTATTCTGTAATTAGGGCCTGAGCTAGATCCAACACTTGTTTATACTGTGTAGAATTATAGTTGTTGAACACAGTGGCATGTTGATACAGAAGGAAGGCTTTCCTCTGTAAAAAGAAGAAATATGTTGCATAAGGTATTTGGAAAGTACCATAGAATAAAGCTTGTGTGCTCCCCTCCCCTCTCCCCCACTCAAAGTGCACCCACATTTGCACTGCAAATTGCAGAGCTGGAAGGCTCCATGAAATTTAAGAAGGCTTCTCCATTTAGGATTGTGAGCTTTGCCTTGACCTGATAGATTATTTTCTTTGTAATAGCTATGTCAGTGTGCAAGAATGTGATTTGTGTAATTGTGTGTTGAAGTGTTCTCTGCTTTAGAAAAAGCTGCTACCTCAGAGTTTCTATAACTGAAGAGCTGAACCCTGGAAGTACATTTGTCAGAGCATCTGTATCTTGGCAGATCCATCAGCAGATTATAGCTTTGAATTCCTACAAGAAAAGGAAGAGTTTAAGCCCAAGTCTAATGGGTAAATGGATGTCAAAAGGTCAACAAAAGCGTTAAATTGGCTGTAGGAAATAAGTAATGATCTCACTGTGTTCATTGAAGAATTTGAAAAAGGAAAAGCCTTTCAGAATATGGCTATGAACAAGCTAAAAGGGGGTTTCCAAAGGTATTAACGTGGAGATAAAGGCTTACATTATACAAAGCTTTTCATGAAAATGTTTTGTAAGTAATAAGACTTTCTAGACACAATATTGTATGTATTTCATTAGTTGTTTAGTGTCCTTGTATTGCATAACTAAGCAATGCCGTATCTTTCCTAATACCACTAAGTCTTTTCTCCTTAAAGAAGGTAGGGCTTTTGTCGTAATGTGCAACAGAACTTCACACTCTTCAGCTTAAATGTATTTAAGGTCAGTTTATATTCATGTTGTTCCTGTCTAAGCAGAACAGTGTTGGCACAACTCATTTCTCCATATACTCCCTCCTCATTTTTTAGATGACAGTCGTATGCCTTCTGAGTCTGTGCTATGTGTATTAAAGCAATTCAAGCTCTCCTAGCCATTATAAAGACATTTGATAGTCTGCATAATTTTAATTGCTTGTGCCTATTCTAATTACAGTTCACCTGGCTTTATCATGGGTGGCTGGAATTATATATGGTCTTCCAATGCTTAGCACACTAATGCTTTCATATCTTCGAAGTTCTGTTGGATATGCTTATTCTGTGGTGATGGTGGATGAATCTTACCTTGTGAGAATTTGAGAAGCAATGCCACGGGATATTGTCAGTTGTGATTTTTGCAGGGACAGGGAAAGGAGAGGAAAGAAAGTAACATCCTTGCAAGTTTTTTTAGGAAGCTGTAGGAAGGGGTTTATTTATTTATTTATTTATTTATTTTTTTAGGAAGTTTTTTAGGATGAGCTGTATTGAAGTTGGATTACCAAACGTTTTGGCTTCAGTAGGCACTGTTAAAGAAGCTGTACAAATATACAAACACAAAGTAGAAATCCATGGAGTAAATTGTTACAGCTTACATTTTGTGCTTGTATGTGAGAGAAACCAAGATTGAAAGATTATTTCCTTTGCAATCGGATTTTTTTTCTTTTCTTTTTTTTTTTTTTTTCCCTGAGCTGAATCTGCTTTTGGTTTTGGTCTTTGTATACTGAGTTAACTGGAGGTCAAATCTCAGTATCAGAAGGTATTGAGGCTTTTAGCGAAGTACAACAAGGCATTGACAAGATCTGTGTCACACACATATTTGGTGGTACTACTTGGTCTTTCAAAAGTGGTATGCCTGATTAAGAAATAGCTCCAGTTTTGAGTAAAAGGTAGTGAGAATGAAGAAGACCTCTTAGAGTAGCATGTCTTCCTCGAAGCTTAGGAAGCTAGTGTAGATGGTCTGGAAAATAATCCATTATGAGAAATGGGAGAGTACTGTTCATGCATGCCAAGCTTTGAGTTTTGCTGGTTATGTTTCTTAAATAAAAGCAGGAAGGAAAGAATGCTCTTCTTTCCCACTACTTACCAACCTATGGTTATCTTGGAAATGCAGAAAAATTTGAACTGAAGAGAAGTTCTGATCAAGAAGAAAGACAGTAGGGCATTCCTTTTAATTTTCTGTATAGACAGTGGGTCAAGCTGTGCCTGCCTGTATGTGCAGGCCTGCTTTAAATACAGACTATGGAAATAGGGTGTTCTTCACTCCCTAGTGGGGCATTAGTGCCATGGAGCCAGCAGACAGAGCAGTTCAGGTATGAGAGGCTTCCTGGGGAAAGAGTAGAGAGGTTTCTTTCGTCATCCATCACTCATCTTAAAACTTAATAGACGTGGCATCATGCATGTTCTTACAACAGTCAGGAACAAATAATTAGCTTCACTAATATTTATTCCTTTTTTTTTTTTTTTTTTTTTTTTTAAAGAAGACTTTTCATATGGTGACAGTAGCTTTATTTTGACTAGGGTTTGTGGGGGAGTTCAGCAGCATAGGCAGTTGCTCAAGTGCAAGCACTAGACATTTTATTAATTAGGATGTAGCTAGTATTTTGTATGCATGCTTTCTGGTAGACTTCAGTGAATCTTGTAATTATTATATGTTTTTCTAGGTATAGTGTACTGGAATTTTTTGTATGGAGGACTGGAATAGATTGTTTAGACTTTGGGTAAAGTCAAGGTTTGTTTCTTCTGGTACCAAATTTAGCACATAGTTAAACCAAGCACAGAAAACAGGCACAATCTCTACCAGTTCTTGCATTAGTTTAGGAAATACTCCCATAAGCATGTAAGAACTTAACATAAGCAGCTTTCCAACAGAATACTGGAAAAGTGGCTGTAGCCTTACTAATTTTGGATGACTTGAAGATTATAATTAAGCTGTAGTCCATTTTTAAATGTAAATTGATTACATTTCTAGAACTACTTAAACACCAGTATTGGTAAGATAGCAGGCAGGTAGAGCCTCCCAGATGTTAAACATTAATAAAAAAATATTTTTGACGTATAATATTGTTTCGTAGTTAACTGTACTTATCATCTGATTTGAGGAGGCTGAAATTCTAGAAAAATACCTAAGATTTCCATTCATATTTTGCTAAAATCTCAGGCTAACAACAGAGCTCTAGCTTTTGTTGCATTGGACTTTCAAAGTCAAGATATATGTGGCTATGAGATCTACATTTTCCCCCAAATGAACCTAATGTATAGTGGCTTTTAATATGCAGAAGTAAAGTTAAAGGCAAAAGTAGATTATTTAATTGGTAAAAAACTTCACCTTTTTTCATTGATAAATTATTCCATAGGTGAAGAGGTAAAATAGAAACAAACTCTGCAGTGTCAATTTAAAGCTTTTGAAGCTTTGTCATTGCTTTCCATGGCTGATTCTTTCCATGAGTAGTAAAAGCTAATAAAAGTGGGTGCTTTGTAACATTTTATTCTCATGTTTCCTGATGTTCATGTTTCTTTGTAAATCTGCTTCTTGCTTCTGATATAACTTAATTAACTTTCTGAGTTTTTTTTTTTTAATTTGAAATGTTCCTACATTTTGTTTTCATTGGGAGGTAATGTAGTCTCTGGCAGCCGGTGAAAGCACTAGATTTATTGAGCATTCAATGATCCTGTTTTCAGGGAGAAACAAATTTCGCTTGCTTGATCTTAACCTCTAACACAGATGATTAACGATATTAAAGCTTTTCACAGTTTTGATTTTGCTGCTGATTACTAATAGCTAGAATTAACAGTATAGCCCTACATAAACTAGTTCCTAAAATGAGTATACTTGAGCAATATGGGTAAGAATTAGTAAAGAAAAATAACTGTAGTATGAAAGAAGAAATTGACTATTGAGAAGTGCAAAGAGCCTTCTGCACGACCAGATTTAATTACGTATTTGATATTGTCATTGAATGTGAATGTTGTAATAAATGTGGTACTAAAAAAGCCAGCCAAATTTGTCTAATTGTAGTTGACATAATAAGAGTGTTTTGAAATACACAGGAAAGTGCCTGAATGGGAGCACTAATGAAATAAACAAGAATCTCATGTTAAGTCTTCATGTTTCACTAAAGTGCGCTTCTCAGAGTACGTTTACAGGTCCTGCTCTGAAATTTGAAATGTTAGCTCTTAGTATAATTAAACTGGAATTGCCCAGATTATGCTGATGGCTCTGTTAATACCATTAAATATGAATTGTTATTTGTTCTATCCCTCTTTGTTTCAGATAGTGCATGTTAATAGTAAAATCTAGACTCTTGCATTAGAAGTTGTGATCTTTTCTTCCTATTGCAATTTACCTTTTGTGTCTGGAACAATTTCATTTTCATTGTCGATGACTTTGCCTGCCTCTCATTGCTTTTTTCCCCCTTTTCTATTACTGCATTTTTCAATAATTTTCCACTGTGTTCTTGTCTTTTTTTTTTTTTTTTTTTCCTTTTTCTTCCGTCTCCCCCTGCCACTGACAAGCTGTGGCACTGGCTTAATAAGAAGGTAAATAAACAGAAAAATTGTGATTCCAACTAATGGATTCTGTGGTTTTGGGGAGTTCTTTGGCTTTTTGGTGTTTTTGCAGCATGAACACTACTTAACATGCCTTGCTTCTTAGTTTTCTCTCCCAAGTGTCTCATCCAGCTCTTGATTTAAGCTACTGAAGGTCATAATTCTACTTGATCTCTTGTCTTGTAAAATGAATGCACATAGTTAAATGTTTTGTACAGCAGAATATTGCATTAGCATTTCAAGCAGCAGTTTGATTTAGTGGTGCTTTTATTTAAGAACAGTTGATCCCCCACCTGCTCCCCACTTGTATGCATGACAAATCCAGTTCCCTCCTGGACTGGAGAGCTGTTCGCTACTTGGAGAAAGTGTCAGCTAACTGAATTTACGTGGGAGTGATGAAGGTGAAATGCAGCTGTAAAGCAGTGAATGTAAGTGATCACAATGGAGCATTGGCTGGCTTCAGTCAGTGCTGTTAATTTTTCACTTTTGAAGTGTCAAACTGTCCTGTATACTCAATGGTATTCAGTGTAGCAGGAGCGAAATGAGAACATGGATGGCCTCAGAACTGCTGGATCTAAGGACAGTCCTAAGGGAAGTGAGGGCTAGCAAAGAAAAAAAATAAAGGAGTTGGTACAGATAAATTTATTTTTTTTTCTTTTGTGTGGCTTTTAAAAGTGTGATGTGTTTTATAAGATATGTACTCCTTGGTTCCCATGGTTCAGCTGGGCCAACTACTCTATTTTTGAGAACTGACATAGAATCATAGAATGGTTTGGGTTGGAAGGGACCTTTAAAGCTCATCTAGTTCCAACCCCCCTGCCACGGGCAGGCGCACCTTCCACTAGACCAGGTTGCTCAAAGCCCTGTTCAGCCTGACCTTGAACCCTGCCAGGGATGTGGCAGCCACAGCTTCTCTGGACAACCTGTTCCAGTGCCTGACCACCCGCACAGTGAAGAATTTTTTTCTAATATCTAATCTAAATCTCTCCTCTCTCATCTCAAGAGAAGTTAAAACTGATTCAGTCCATGTTTGGCCTCACATGTAATTGAAATCTGGACAACTCAATGCAGTGATATTTCTCCTGGGCTTGGGCAGTGTCATTGCTTCAAGCAAGCACAGAGCTGGGGAGCGATGCCTGTAACACATATGTTTGCAAGACCTCAAGAGTTTTAAAGGTGAAAATACTAGGATGTGATAAAATATATGGAAACCAAGTAATGGTTTCTCTTAAATGAAAGAGAAAAAAGTCAAATACAGTATCTGGAAATGAGTTATGTTTCCAGCACCAGCTTTTATCCTCACCACTTCAATATTAGTGGGAAAGTCAGCATAGTTGCTATGGTTTTATAAGCAGCAACCCATCCTTGCCATTCGGTAGCTAGTACAATAGAAACTAGAGGTCTGCCTTGTGTGTTGTGGAAGACACCAAAAATACTGTCATTCTGAACAGTGTTGAAAAGAAGAGGAATAGAGTAGAGCATGAGGCCATTGGCACAACTCTCTAAAAGGTTCTTGAAAACAAAGAATTGGGGCTTCACAGCTGTTTTCTGCTGTGGATTGCAGATGGGCAAGAATAGTGTCCAGGCTGAGCAGCTATAATGAATTTAGAAGGTTTGATCTTCATTAAATTCAGTGAATTTTATCACTGGATTCAGCATTATATGATTGGGGGGGGAAGAGGAGGGCTTTTTGTGTTCCTGAACAAGAACATAGAGTTTCCCACTTCATCATTGAGTTGTATCCAAATGGTGAATTCAGTTCATGACACAGTTGTATCTGTCCATTAAGAGGGTATTTTTTGAATGTTTTGTTGTTTTAAGATGACATTTTCATTTCCTGACTTGGAAGTGTTTGTGTTATGGGAGTGACTTACGATTAGCAAATATGTGCAACCATAACCCTTCATAAAAAAATTTTTATTAGGTATTAGTTTTTTAGCACAGTTTAGGTGAAGAGCTGAGTTCAGTGAGCCACAGGTGAAAGTTTAGTCTCTCTCTCTCCTTTTTTCTGGCTCTGAGTTTGTAATTTTCTTATTTGAAAATTCATGCATGTGGATTTTTATTTTTTTTTTAATTAATATTGATAGATTGCAAAAATAATTTCACTGGAATTGCTTAGAAGTTTAAAATGTCTGGATTTTGAGTTGCGATTTGCATTACTGGGCAAAACTCTGTGGGTAGAGTTTCTTACCAGAGTTATTTCTTAATTCCTAGGAGCTATTTTTCAAAACTATTGTTCTATGTTATATCATAGGAAGAGATCCTGAAAGTCCTATAGTGTTACATGCAGTGCTGACTTCTGTTGCATGAGCAAGTAGTAATGATATTATAATCAAGATGAGGAAAAAATAAGAACAAAAAACACAAAACAGCTCACCCCCCCAAAAAAAAAAAGGCAAAAACATGCCCTGCAAACTGTCAGGTTCTTATGGGTTTGTTCTGTTCTTTCTTTCTTAAAAAAAAAAAAAAAAAACAAAAAACAACAACCCAACCTAGATTAAATTAAAAAAACAATCATACTTTGCCAGAGGCAAAGAAAGAAGATTTGTAATACAGAACACTGGATGCAGTTAAAAGGTTGAGTCCTTTGCATCTTTTTCCTTCTTGCCGATCTCTGAAGGGAAGTACTGTGAGAACACCAAGATAAATTTCTGTTAATCTACCAAGATAGTAAAAATACACCACCTAGAGACTGCAGCTTGAAATGATGGCTGATTATGGCTGATAGTGAGAAGCCCTTTCTTTTCTTCCTGTTCTAAGAGCTTCTGTCAGAGTTGCTTAAAACTTGTTTTTTATTATTATTCTTTTGGCAAACAAGAATAGTATATGCTCAAATAGTTTAACAAGGTATATGTAGCCCAAAACATAGAATAGATTAATTTGGGCTAGCATGATTTGTTCTTTATAACATTGTCTATGGCTCAAGTCTTTGGAAAGAATTGCCAAATTCTGCTGTAGCTGTTGGGGGGACACTGATGTAAGTAGACCAAGACCTTATATAGACTGTTTTCTACCTTTTTTAACTTACCTACTCATGTACTCATTTCAACAGAACCCTGAGATGTGTCCTTGTCATGGTTTAAGCCCAGGCTGTAAATTAGAACCACGCAGTCTGCACCAGCTACTAAGAAGGAGAAAAAAATGACTGCTACTGCTGAACCCAGGACAGTCCTGTTTACAGGCCTCCCCTTGTTCTCATCAGATGATCTTAATAAGATGATACCTTCAAATATTAACTGAGCTAAAAGGAAATGTCAGCAAGTCTAAGAAATGTCTTAGATAGATATTCTGATAGATAGTGAAGCTGTTTGAAGAAAGAAAATAATATATTTTGGCAATTTTACATAGATTTAATTGAAAATTAAGTAGATATCTAGGTATGATTCACTGTGTGGGTAATGCAGTAAATAAAACATACTAGAAAAACTAGTGTTCTGATGGCTATGCAGTATGAAAGATGAAAATATGAATTCATATACACATAACATGGAGAATCTCTCTAGATAGTAGGATTTCTGATTGTTAAGCATGAACTGTAGTTGTATTATAGTCAGTTGTATTACATATGATTTTGTATCATCACCCAAAAGCTGAAAGCAGGGAGTTTATTTCCTGAAAGCAGGAGCAAATTATTGAGAAGCATTTTAATGGAATGCAACTCAACTTAAAAACATTTTTTTTTTCAGTGAGCTTAATTAAAAAAAAATAAATTAAAAGTTGATACCTTTCCCTTCAAAACTGTGACATTTAAGGATAGTCTTTTTGTGGACATCACAAATAAGTAACATTTCAGTTGGTTTTACAAGTGTGACCTTCTGTAGCTTAGGAGCCTGGCTTTCCTTTACTTTTGTGTAATTTTGGATGATACGGCAACATCAGCTTTCTGCTGTTGACTAACCCTTAGATTAGAAGCTTGGAACTGAATTTAAAACTTCATGATCTCTGGCTAATGACTGGTGCTTAGTCAGTATATGTTTGTCTTTGTGTGCATGCCCATGGTTTACAGGGAGGATGTAAAGGGAGGTCTGGCAGGTTTGGGGCAAGAACGAAGTCTGGACCTGCTTCAGTGGTAAGTGGAAGCACACAGGGATTTAACAGACTAGTTTACCTGCAGTAACATAGCACCTATGCAGTTTTTAGCATGAGTGTGCAAAGGTGAGTTCTTCTGAAGAAAGTATTGTGGGTAAGTGTAGAGGAAGGAAGGAAGGCTTAATAGCAAACAAGTTAAAGGAATGGTAAATATAGCTCTAAATGAATGTTGTGCATCTGCTTTTACTTATACAATACTCAATCCAGTTCAGTTTTCTGTGATATGTATGTACCAGTCACGTAACCTGGATCTCTTTAGGACTGTGGTGAGAGATGTGATTGCAGTACTTGTAGGCATACCAGAACTGGCTTTCATCTAGCTTGCTGGGGCTACCTGCCCAAGTAAATAAACTCAAGGTGTGCCTGCATGGCTGAGGCTGCTGCCTGTTCTGGTACAACATCAGAGCTGCCAGTACTTTACTAGCTAGATTAAAGGTAATTTGGGCTTCACATGTGCTGCAGCTGCACCTCAGTAGTAGTGTAGGCATAGTCCAGCCCACAGTAAGGAGTGTCAAGGAAAGATCCTGTTCATCATGCTCTGGTTCAGAGAGAGTCCTCATCCTCATCTTTTGGTGCTTGATCTTCTAGTAGTTGCTACCATGGTGGAACACCTAAGCCATACAGCTTTAGCTGTACTGGGATTTCATCTATTGCATACTATTCACACAAACATTGAGGCTAGCATTGTTTGAAATCTCTGACACTACCTCCATTTCTTGGATTCAGTGAGTCTGGTTAAGGTGCTACATGCAAGACTAGCTAGTGGATTTCTTTTATCTCTAACTTAGAAGATAAATAGCAATTAGCTTAAACTTTGTTAACTAGGAAATAACAATGGCAGCTTTAATTTTCTGTAGCTTCATTTTGAAGTCCATGCTATAAAATTTCCATCCCTAGGCCATCCAGTGTTTTCCAGTGATATTTTTAATTTTTGACCTTTAAAGCAGGGCCTTTTATTTCTTGCTTCTCTTACATAATCCTTAGATGTATTTGGGGCTTGGAGGGGCACAGCAAATCCTGTTTACAGTCTTATTTCTAAAGTGCTGCATGTAGAGGCTACTCAGAGTTTTTCAGAAAGCTGTAGTACTGCTGTAGGCAGGTAAGCTCCCTCTGGCTCTGGCAGGGCATTTCTGATGACTGAAACATTTCAGCAATGCCAAATATCAAAGAAAAGATTTTGCAGATTCTTTCAGGTTCTCTGAATTCCTTTCTGCAAGTCATAACACAGTGCAGATTTTGTTACAGAAATTTGCTGGCTCAACACCTTGTTTCTTTTAAAAGGATTTTGTTTTCTTCCAGCTTTCTTCAATTTGAACAGCAGTTCTAAAATGCTGAACATACTCTTCATGTTAATTTGGATCAACAAGGAGCTAGTTGTAAGAGAACTTGAAGTTTAAAAAGAATTGCTTAATATATATTAACTGCTGAGATGCTACAGGATGAGCACCAAAAACCAAACCCTTGCCTTTTAATTTTTCCAAATAGGAGATAGAACTTCATTGTTAGCTAGTTCAGTTCTTTTACAGCACTCTGCAGAAGTTTGTTGTTCCTGGGCCAATTGCACATGTAAGGATAGGGTAGATAAGAAAGAACTAGTGTAAACCATCTTCAAGTGTGTAGTAAGTGTTTTGTAAGATCTCTAACTAAAAAGTTACCAGCCTCCTCACTGTACATAGGACTTGTAGTCACTTGGAAATACTTTAATCTACTGCACATTGGCTTTGACCTCAGTTCTCTTAAAGCACAAATTTTACAGCTGTCCTGCTGCTTTTTCCTGCAGTGATGTCAGATGGAGTAGAAAGAGCCTTGATATTTGAACCATAGAAGCTAGAAAATTGTATTTGATGATACTTGCTTGGGCTTTCACAGCTTCTTATGTAAACAGCCAGTTTGTGTACAAGATGAAGCTCGTCTTGCACTATTCCAAAGCACTCTGCAGAGTCATGTGGCTGTGCAGGTCTATTGTTTTGAATGATACTATCAGAATTTCTCCAGTCTTAAGTGGTATACCTATTTGTTTGTGGACATATATAGAATAGGCCTTTCCATACACTAACAGAACAACATACATGCCTGTTTCTTGTGTCAGTGGCTTTAGCTGAGGCATGTTCAATGCTGAGCATCCTTTCAAGATTAAAAGTGGATAGAAATAGGTTGGTACTGAATAATTGGCCTGATGTTCAGTAATGTAGAAAACCTCTAGCCCCATTTCAGTTCAGAAGGTAATAGGCAGCTTTAAAAAATTGGTTACTTGTAGAAATACCCAATTTTTAGTTTAGATATGTATAAGCTAGTCAGATTTGAAAGTCAAAGTTGTACTTTACAGCATACCTTGATAGATTTCAAGTCATGTGCAGATAGTGTCTGTGAGTTTCCAAGTTGCTGAAGGACAAGAAACAAGACAAGTTTCTAAGTTCATGGCTGATATGAATGCTAGTTTCTTTAGGTCTAGAAAGTAGATGTTGAATTATTGCTTGCTTTGCAGAGAGCTTGCTATGTCTTGTGGTAATGTGTAAGTGTCATTTGCAAAATCACATGTCACACCATGACCTTAATCATGCTAACATTGCTTGTTAATTGTTCATCTCCAAGCTTGGGCATAAATGCAGTTTGTTTAGAGCCTGATTTTGCACTGTGATTGTAAATAAAGATAACAATACTGTCATGTAGCATATGGCATTGCTTTCATTAAAGATTGATTATATGCTATGATTTGGTTTTTCTTTTTTCTGCACAGATGATCGTGTGGTTGGAGAAAATGCTAGATAAAATAATCAGCATTTTCATAATATTTTTGCTAGTAATAGGAACCCTTCTGCTAGCCCTGCTCCTTACTGCAAAGGTACTGTGTGCTAAGTAACATAATCATAGAGTTAATTTTAAATGCTGAATGAAGGTTATTGATATTTATGCAAAATTTTGTAGCTTGTAGACTTTTTTGTGAGTTAGAAACTAAATGCTTTGTAGTTGAAGGCGTCACCATTCCAAGATTTCTTACATATAAAAATCTATATATTGTATTTATATGTTTATTTACATATATGACAAAACAAGCATATAGGCATTTGGAAATATGAAATTTATTCTAGTAAAAGAAATGCTAGCTTATATGTTATAGGAACAGATTTGTTTTGCATCCTGTTACACTTTCCTTGTCAACAACAGAGTTACTTAGATTTTTTTCTTCTTAATTTACCTTGATCAGAAACATATTTGCAAAATGCTTAAGGTTTATTTATCAATTTGTTTGTGTAATTGCCTGTAATAACCTCATGGTATCCTGTTCTGAGTTTAAATGTGCTGAGGTTCATGATCACATGTTCTCTGAAGTTGATTTTTGGTTTGTGGTTGGGTTTTGGGTGGTTTTTCTTTTGCTCACCAGAAGAGGTCACTCATGTACTTCTTTTTTTTCCTCCTTGTGTTTTGTTTTTCTTTTTTTTTAATGGGGCTGTTTCATACTTGAAACAGTCAATGAAGAGTGGAGATTGAATATTTGACTTGAATACAGTTGCAGAACAAAAAATCAATGGGTTCTGATACAGTCTCCTTTTTCCAAAATGTAGGCTTATATAATGTTGAGTACTTAAAATTAAAAGCTTTAAAAGTTGTGCAAACATTCCTGCCTAAAGCTTCCTTATATTTATAAAAGGAACATTAATGTATTTACAAAAGGTGTCTTTCATCACTCTTATTGAAGAATTAATTTGGTGAAGCACTTCATAGCATGGTTGGTCATGTTAGAGCTGAGCATTTATTAACTTTTACATTTCTTTGATCCATGGCTTAAAAAGGTGTATCTGAAACTGCATTGTATTTTTTAGTGCTTCCCTTGACAGTACTGCTGTATTGTTAATTTTTTTTCCACTGATAAGGTTTAAATTTCCATTTGCTATTGCTAGTCACACAGTGTGTGACCAAAATTGTCAGAACAGGCTGATGATTATTGTATTGACTGCTTTTTTGAGGTTAATGGCACCTAATCTTTCATTGGGTTAAACGAACTTCCAACTTCCAATTCTGTGTTGGAAGAATTCTTGTTTAAATGTACAAACTGGTGGTGTTCCTCCTTCCCACCCTCCCCCTCTGCCAAGAAAAAAAGGGGGGGGGGGAAAGAAGCCTCTCTGAATGTAAGAAGAGTTCCTGTTTGCATTATGTAACATTTCTCCTTTCTGTATTTAATTTAGGTACATCAAGAGAGTGTTCACATGATTCAAGTCACAAGCAGCTTGATCAATGAGACAGTAGCCAGTCACCCAGAATGGGCAAAGTAAGAATGCTGAAGTTAAGCGAATAGTATAGGGTGGGTGAACAAGTTTCCAGGTGCTCTTATGCATAATTTTTAATATAAAGATCCCTTAGGTGAACAAAAATGGGAGTGACCGTTACAGGCAGATGTAAAAGCTAAACTCTCAGGCAGCAGTAGTATTTATGGATTACTATGGAGGACTGTCAGTGTGGTATCTCATTTGAGGACTTGTTGGGCTTTGGTGACAAAGTACAGCTGTATAAATGTCTCTAGTTTCAGTTTTGGAGGGAAAACTTACATAGTGCAGAGAGCAGAGGGGTCATTATTTTCCCTTTTACCTGTGAAAGTAAAGTAATGGCAAATTAGCTGTCTGTAGGAGGTTGCAAGATGAGAGCTGAAATATTTTGTTAATGAGGAGAGCTGGCTGCAGAATTCCTTTGAGGGAATAGGAGCTGAAGAAAATGGTTTTGGAGTGAACTGAAGAGCAGTTCACGAGTGGAAAGAAGAGTGGTAGATGGGGAGAGTTTGGTATTAACCAGCTGGGAAGGGCTGTTCCTGTTAAGAGTAGATCTGTATAGTATGGGAAATTTCTAAGTTGCAGTCTATTTAATGATTAAAGCAAACACCAAGGCAGCTATTAAGGGGTTGAGAAGATTTTGAGAAGTACATATAGAGAAAATAGACTTAAAACATGTTGCTTCATCTGGTCGCTTTTTCAGGGAAACTATGTTAATAATTTACATTCAGCTCGTAATTCAGAAGGTTGTTTTTGCAGCTAAAATGAGACTGTTTCATATAGTATTTTCAGAAGTAGAACACTAGGAAAATTTCTAAGAATGTGGTGTGAATAGCATGCATACAGATTAAAAAGCAGATCTCTTTGAAAAGGTTGAGATACCAATTTAACTAAGGTTTCAGGAACTTTGGAAATTTCCAAATGTAGTGACATGCTTAGATTTAATTGTGGTTTGCTTATCCAGGAACAGCTTTTCTGATATGTAAGAGAAAATATTGTAGTTGTAGTAAGTTTATATGTAACTTAAATGTTTTTCTTGTTGTTTCAGAATGTTAATTTGTAATGTATTTTGGGTGTAATGAAACAAACTAAAGAGCATTTAACTTTGTTTTCCTTCTTTGAAAACAAAAAATCAGCTGGCTCCCAGAAGCCCAGGTTATTCAGAAGGCACTCAATTCAGCAGTTAATAATGTATACCAATATGGCCGAGAATGGATTACACATAAGGTAAGCATGAGTTCCCCCATCTTTTTTAACATTTTCATTCCTTCTGTTTCATAAAAGTAAGGAGGAAGAAAAATGTTTGTCAGCAATTCTTTTCTGTGTGGTTAACCATTTTGTTGACAGATCTGTTCTTTCCACTTTCTAGTTTGTGAGTTGAAGAAAGGGTGGGAGTGATTTCAGCAGTCTTTTCTGCTCAGAGGAATATTTATTTTTAAGAACTGAAAAATCTGTCATCGCTTTTAATAAGATTGCCAGTGAAAACACATCAGATAATGGTGACTATTTTTTTCATCTAGCTTTAGCTCCTCAATTGTAGACAATGAAGACTTTATTTTTAACTTTTTTTCCCCATCAACATTCTCATTTCTGCGTGGGCTGTGTCTGGTAGATTGGATATTTATTTTTTTTTTTTAAATTATTATTTAAGTTAACTTTCTTCAGAAGAATTTGACAAGATTCTTTTGATACCTAGTGCACATCTCAGATTATTTGAAATATTTACCAGAAGGATGATCAAGGGTTGTGGATTAAGCATTTTAGAGATAACATTTGTTTTTCAGTGCAGAAGGAAGTCCTCAGTTTAGTGCAGCAGAATGTTTTTCTGCAGACAAAATGCTCATGTTGTGAACCATGTTGTCTGAAGTGTGCATTCTACACTGATACTCAGCTTTTCATTTGGGTTTGAGCCATGCCTTTACTAACAGTCTTACGTGATTCATCTAGCTTGGAGTTGGTGAGTAGATGCCAGCTTCATTCTTTCCTGTACAATAAAAGATTTCTGTTTGTTTTAGCTCCATAAGATTTTAGGAGAAAAAGTGAATAACACCGCTGTGATTGAAAAACAAGTGCTAGAGCTCTGGGACAGGCTTTATCACTCTTGGTTTGTGAAGGTGAGTGACATTTAAATGGCATTTATATAAACTGTTATTTGGTACTTTGAGATAATTATGCTAAGCATATGCTTCTGAGAAAGAGATAAGCAAATAGCTGAATAAAGCCCATAATAATAAAAAGTTGGTAATAATTTCAAGTGTATAAGATGGTTCTACTGTCACAGTGTGAGTATAACCAGAGCTACATCCTCCACTTTAGTTATGTATGGGTATATTGTATGACATTTAATCTTTCCTTGTTTCTTCTATTTAGTGTTTCGTAGTTCAGAGCTTTTCAGTCAAATTTTGTCATCTTGAGGGGCTAGGATAAGGAAACTGATATTCTGCATGATTTGTGTAACTTTAATTAATTTGAAATTTTGAGAAAGGAATTGTCCTTTCACTATGTTTCTTACCATCCATTTTTGCCAACTGTACTAGCCTTCCTATAATGGGTTCTGCACACTGAATCATGAAAAGTTTGTAAGAGTTAAGTCATTTTTATGCTGCCAGTGCTGTTTGCCTTTTAAAGAAAAAAGCAATTCATTAGCCATCATGCAATGGAAATACCAAAATCCAGAAGTCATACCCCTGAGATACTTCTCTGTATTTAAATAATTGCAATTATAGTATTTTAATACTTTTCTTTATGTGATTATTTTTAAAGTACCTCTAACGTTCCAAAAAAGATCTCTGTTAAAAGAAGAAAGAGTTTCAGTACAGTAATCAAAATAGAAGGGGAAAGAATCAGTTTCTTTTTCTGACAAGACAGTGCTGTAGAAGAGGATGTAGAGAGATAACCCGGTGCTGTTGAGGAGTATGGGACTACTAGTAAGAAATTAAAGCTGCATCTACGGTAGATTTTGCTGGCCTTAAGCACTTGGGAATAGTAAGTGTTAAATATTTGGCCAAGAAAAGCACTTAACTTTTGATACAGTTATACTGATAAACCTGTTGTTTTTACCAATATAACCTATGTGTGCGATGGTCGGTAGCAGTGTATCATTCAGTAGGGCTCTGTGTTACTGCGTGTGCTTTAGAAGTACTTTTGTTGCTGCAGTATGGAGCACAATTTCCCTCTGTGTTCATTGCATTATGTGATTTCTTTCCGGCATCTGTTATTGGAGGGAATACTGTGAGGCTTATTCCTTGTAGATGCTCTTCTGGTAGGGCAAGAAACAGCTTTTTTGGCTGTCAAAATGGCAGGAATAGCTCCAGGAATGCACTGATGCTCATTGCCTACAATCTTCAAATCTCTTTCTCTGGCTGTTGTTTGCATACTAGACACTCTGTGTTACCATTGGCATGCTGGGCTGCAACCAGTTACTTGCTAGTTGCAGGTAACACTTCCAGAGTCTATTTCTAGTCTTGCCCCTTCTTCTGCACTCCATATCCACCTAAATATCTTGGTGCTTTTCACCTGGCTATTTCCTTCTGTAATATTACAATAGCCTTGTGTGATCCTTCAGTGTATCTGAAAATTAGTCAACTAGATGATAGTGTGGTGTGGAGGACGTCTGCACTGTATCTAACTCTCCCAGTACAACTTTCATGCTCCCCAGTATTTCAGCTGCATGAGCATAATAATCACACTTCATTTTGAGGCCTGTATGGTTTTGCTTTAGTCTGTAGGTGACTGAAGAACCCAGGCTCAGGTGATTCTCTTCCATGAAAGCTGTAGAATTGAGGAAGAATTGCTGGTGAAATCTGGATTCAATGATTAACTGCTACTTTCTGAGAAGATCAGTAGGTAGCAAGTGGTATACATTTTAATAGGTTCTAGAGATGTTGCTATAGATATGTGCACAACAACATAGATGCACATACGTTGCATCTATGTACCCAGTAAATTAAAACAGTAACAGAGTAATAAACAACTTGGAAGATGATGGTATAACTCTGCAATCAAGGTGTCTTTTTCAAGAACAAGAATCTCCTCTTCCTAGTCAATTTAGGTATGGGGATTTGTTTTTAAGAGGTAGTGAATTTATGAAGTGGAGCCAGTTGACCATTCATATTCCTTATTTATCATCACCTGAGGCCTTAGGTGCTACAACAGTACAGTTGCTGAATATCAATGAACTTAAAATGTGTATGAGTAACAAATGTTAACAAAATTTGCAAATGGTAACTAATGCTGCTAGTTAATCGTGAGACCTGCCTCTGAAAATAGAACAAGATGAACACAAAATAGGTTCTTGATATGATTTACAAAAACAAAAGGCCTATTGGAGAGACATTTTTGACTACTTGTAATGTTTCTGATCTAAATAAATTGACAGCTCAGAAGCAATATCCCTGTGTTGCTGTGGATTGTTAAAGAGCATTGCTAATATAACAGTGCATCTAGGGAGAACTGGTAATAAGCAGAAAATGTAATGCTCTTAGATAAACCAGTGCAAGGACTTCACTTGGAATACTACTTGCCATGTATGTCAAAAGAGATACTGTCATTTTGAATGCAGGCTGTTACAGTTAAAAGCTTTTGGAAAATTCTAACAGAAGTAGTAGGATGCTTATATAAACATCAGAGTTGAGACTTAAAGTCTGTTACTGTCAAAGGTTAAGGTGAGATCTGTTGTAGTCAGTAGGTTTGCTTAGATTTGTTTACAGTAGAATTTTGTCATCCTTCTCTGAAATACTTGTTACAGTCCCAGGCTGAGTTAGTCTCATGCTAGACAGTGGGATTCAGTTGGACAATAGTCAGCTTCATAAGGGGGAAGCCGTTCAAGGACTTGGCTGTTATGGTAATGTTCATTCCCTGTTGTCTTGCTGTGCTGCAGTTACGAAGCTATTTAGTCAGAAGAAACCCTCCATACTTCCAGGTTAGCTTTTAGCTTTTGCATGACTGAACATTGCCAGTGGAGCAGTAGACACTAATTGTGAGAGAACTACTTGTTTTGGCTTCTGGTTGTATTTTCCTTTGTGGGTTGTACTAGGAAAAGTTGTATGTTGCAAACAGTAAATTGTGTTGGCAGTAACTCAAATAATTACCTCTTTCTTCTGTGCTTTCATAAAAAGCAAGATAGCTACCATTGTATCAGTCAAGCAGGAAAGCTAACGTTTAACTGAGGTGAATCAGTACAATATACACGACTGTAATTATATGGGGTAATTAACTGTGGTTTTCTGTCAGATTTCAATTTTTCCAGTGTACAGAGTACATTGAGGTGTTTTTGAGGATGCCAATTAAAACAGCTCTAAGTATTCAGATGCATGTTAGATCTGTTCCTCATTAAGAAAACATTAGTCTTTGGCTTTCTCACATCTGTAAGTTATTCAAATGTCTGTTTTCTTTACATCTTTGTTTCTCTTTTTAAGAATGTAACGCATTCTGGAAGACACAAAGGACACAAATGGCACATAAACCGTCAAAACAGCTGGCTTGGTGATATCCTGGACTGGCAAGATGTTGCATCATTTGTTCATGAGAACATCGAAACATTTCTTTCGGTATATTTTTTGCCCTTATTACGGGATCGGTCTCATTTTTAACTGATAGCAATTCTTTGGACTACCACTAAGGTTATGGATTCAAGTACATGGAAAATTACAGAAACAGTGTTACTTAGAATTACCTTAGCAATTATTGTAAGCCTGCTTAGGATGTTTATGTCCTGCTTTGGATACAAACAGAACTGGTTGTGATAAAGAAAACCCCCAGATTTCAGCATCTTCATTAATACTAGCTTCCCACACTACTTCCTGAGAGCGGCTGTTACTGTAGGATTACCTGTAGGTTTTCCAGCAAGCTGGTTTTAAATGCTTTATATCATGTAGTCCTTTTCTTTTAAGATAGAGAACAATTTGTGTAGGTTATAATTGAGGAAACTATTGACCAAGAGCTTGTGAAAACAAAATTTTTTTGTTGATAGTCTTGCATTTTTTTTCCTCAAATTATTATTCATTGTGTTGAAAGCAGCCTATTTCTCTCTTCTTTCATTAAAGTTCTGTGGAGAATCAAATTAATATTTTACACTGTATGAGTTCCTGAATTAATACACTGGACCTTTCAGCTCATGAGGAGAAAAAGAAAAAGCATTGAAAGCAATCCAAACTGAAGCAGCTACATTTCCCTAAAAAAAAATGATGGATGTTAAGTCTGAATTGCTTAACATACACAGAGTCAGTCCCTGATACAGTTCATCTCTTGACTTGAGCTGTTAGCATAAACTAGAAGTATCTTCAGGTTACTATTTATCTGTTTTGGAAGAATATGATTTATACCTAATTCACAACATAACATTTCTGTGGATGCAATTAAAGCTACTGTTTGTCTCAAGGCAGCTCTTTGTTTAGGCTGATGGGCATGTGTGCTTTTCCTGTCTTCGCTTAACTGCCACTTAAATGCTTACAGTCTCTATCATAGGAGATGTGAGTCAAGAAAAAGTTAAAACTTCCTATTGTGTTGAACCTTTTTTCAGTTAATAGTGAAATTTGCTTAATACTTTCTTGAAGTTGACTATGCGTGCTTGAGGCAGAGTTATAACAATACACAGCACATCATCAGTTAAAATAAATACAGTTTTCTTCTAGGCAAGAGAGAGAAGGAAGAGAAACTACACGATAGGTGCTAGCCATGTAATTTACAGCATTGCCACACAGTGCTTAGAAACTGTGGTAAGTGTGCTTCAGTAATCTAAATAGGCTAGAATAATGCAGGAAATAGTGTAAAGAGAATAAATATTTAAGACAAATGCATTAATATTAAAATTTCCATCTAGCTAGCATGCTTTGCTTTACTGCTGAAATCTGGTTTAGAAGTTCAGGAAGAAAAGTGCCAGCAGTTGACTTGCTTTCCTGTTTATTTCCATGAACTCATTACTCATCAGCTGTGGGGAAACACCTGTCCTATTTCTCCATACCCTCATGTCCTTAGTGACAGACTGTAAACCAGTCAGCATACCTCTGAATCCTGATTTTACATCCTTATCAGGTAGCATTTTCTTTGCTGGCTTGCTCATCCATGATGCTTTGCATAAATATTACACTGATATGTCAAAATTGATGAAAACCTGATTTCTGTGCCTGTTTAGGTCACTAAAACTTGGAAATGACGAAAATCATCTGTATCTGAAGGGGGCCTATAAGGATGCTGGGGGAGGGACTCTTCATTAGGGACTGTAGTGACAGGACAAGGAGTAATGGGATAGAACTTAAACGGGAAGTTTAGATTGGATATAAGGAAGAAGTTCTTTACTGTAAGGGTGGTGAGGCACTGGGATGGGTTGCCCAGGGAAGTTGTGAATGCTCCACCCCTGGCAGTGTTCAAGGCCAGGTTGGACAGAGCCTTGGGTGATGTGCTTTAGTGTGAGGTGTCCCTGCCCATGGCAGGGGGGTTGGAACTAGATGATCTTAAGGTCCTTTCCAACCCTGACTATTCTATGATTCTAAAATAAGAATAATTTTTACTTAAGTGTAGTGTTTCAGAACTGCATGCCTACCCTAGGATACAATGGAACCTTACTTTATTTGGGATTTATGCTTTTATCTGAGCATGAAAGTCTTTATCTTGGTATTTTGAAGAACAGTGGGTTATTAGAATGACATACTGAATTGGGAAAGGTCAATAAAAATTGAATTTAAAAATTTAAAGTATAAATATAGAAATTAAAAATGAAAATTTAAATTATGTGGGTGCTTTTGAGGGACTTGTTCTGGGTTTTGTTTACTTTTTATGTTTTGTGGGACTTAGGGGTTTTTTTTTGGTTGAGTGTATTCTGTATGGTGGGGATTGTGGGGGAGCTTTTCTAAATCATCAATTTGCTTTTTTTCTTTTTTCTTTTCCTAAAAGCTTTGGTGTTAGTAATACTGCTGCCTTTCAGCTTGAGAGTTTTCCAGTATTCCTTAGAAACAGTGGTGTTATGAAACAGGTTATTCAGTTATGTATTTCTGAAGTGGGATTCATTTCATCCTATTCTTAGTTTGGGGAGAGGATTAGAGTGGATTCTCACTCATGCCTCAAATTTTGTACCCCATGCTCTACTCCAGTGTAGTTCTTCTGGTGACTGAAATAAGCAATACATAGCTGGACTACTGGGATTTAATTTCTGAAAAATAAAGCCTCATTCCTTCCCCACTCACATGTTTTTCCATTCATATACTTTTCTTCACTTCTTTAAAATCTTGAAAAGTAAATTGCTGCTGACTAAATTTGTGAATGATGACTCAGAACTCTCTTGGTCATATATGAGACATTGCTAATGTCTCCTTAAATTGATCTTTTTGCTTCTTGCACAAGAATATTCATCATTCCACCAGCAGCTAGATCTCATTCAGAGATGTCCTAGACACGAAGACAGAAGGCTTTCCATTAACACATATATAGAGACCTTCAGCTCAGTTTGGTTTCTCTGTCTGTGCTTTTAGCAGGATTGATGTATGTGTTCCAAATCAAGTCAATTTCTCAAATATTTCACTGAGTTACCACATATCCTAATGTTTTCTCTGCTCTGAGGATTTTTGAAGTAATCTCCTAAGTTACAGACTGTTCTTCAGTAACTATTCAACTACCATCCATTTTTATTTTCTTTTTTTTTTTTAATTCTCCTAGTAAGGTAGTCATTCAGAGATGTATTTGAAAGCAAATGCTAGTGATAACTTGTTCAACAGATCTATGACTACCTAACAAGGATGTTCTAGGAGAACCTGATACTGATTAAGCCACTTGATGTCTGCATTCAAACTAACTGCAGTTGTATCTTCTTGGTTTATCAGCTCCTGAGGCTAAAACCTCTAGGGAAAATGTTAAACAAATACAACCTATACTGGAGGAACATACTGTTTTGAAGGAAGCTTTCGCAGCCTGAATCGTAGAATCGTTTGGGTTGGAAAGAACCTTAAGACCATGTAGTTCCAGCCCCCCTGCCATGGACAGGGATGCCTCACAGCAGGCCATGCCACCTAAGACTCTGTCCAACCTGGCCTTAAACACTGCCAGGGATGGAGCATTTACCACTTCTTTGGGCAACCTGTTCCAGTGCCTCACCACCCTTAGAGTAAAAAACTTCTCCTTATATCTAACCTGAACTTCCCCTGTTTAAGTTTTAACCCATTACTGGAAGGCTGCTATGAGGTCTCCACACAGCCTTGTCTTCTGAGCAGCCCCAACTTTCTCAACCTGTCTTCATACAGGAGGTGCTCCAGTCCCCTGATCATCCTCCTCTGGACTTGTTCCAACAGTTCCATGTCCTTTTTATGTTGAGGACACCAGAACTGCACACAATACTCCAAGTGAGGTCTCACGAGAGCAGAGTAGAGGGGCAGGATCACCTCTTTTGACTTGCTGGTCACGCTCCTTTTGATGCAGCCCTGGAATATGGTTGGCTTTCTGGGCTGCGAGCGCACACTGAAGCCGGCTCATGTTCAATTTCACATCGACCAGCAGCCCCAAGTCAATGTACAATCTCTTGTAACAGATAGAACAAGCCCCTCTCCTTTTCACCAGTATCATCTGCTCAGCTGGTGCCTTGCAAGTGATGGTGTGCAAGGGAGGGATATAATGATTATTGTGATTAGTATTCAGAAGGCTGATAAATCAGCCTAGTTTTAATCTTTAAAAAACCACCTTAGTAGACCAACTTTCATTAACAACACACTTCATGCTAGTTGTTTGGTTTACAGTCCAGTAATTATTATTATTATCAAAGTGGTCAGTCCTTAGCAATTAAATTAAAATGGGCTGTGAGGATAGACTATAATCATGCTGATGCTGAATAGTTGGCACCAGTAGTAGCTGCTATCCTTGATGGTCTGAGTCACAGAAGTCAAAGTGAGCAGGTTCATGAGCTTTTAAATCTGGAGAGCTAGAACGGGAATGAACATCTTTGCTCAAATGAAGGAGCTTGTCCTTTTATAATGTTTTTTGTTTGTTTCTGGACAGCTCCTGCCCCTTGATCTCTACCCTGGACTGCATGCTGTGTGACACTTGGACTGCCACTACTTTTACAGGTCATGGCAGGTGCCTAGTCCTGTTGCTTGCCTGGTTTTGTTGCTGCTCCCTTCTCACCTTCCTTAGTTGCTACTGCATTTTCTTAAACAAAAAGCAGTTTTTTCATAGCTCTTAAGATTGTACATCTTCAATGCTTTCTTCCTCAAGGAACTGCTTGTGTTTCAGGGGCCTTGGATCTGTGGATCTATGGATCTTGGATCTATGGATCTGTGTTCATATTTTCAAGGCTTTTGCTGCTGTTCTCTGATTAAACTCCACATCATATCAGGAGACCTGTGGCACCAAGCTCCTGTTCACATGCCAAGTTCCAGTAACAGGCTTAAACATCTAGGACTGGAGCCTTGCACAGTTAGCCTACAGCTTATGGCTTGTTACTATGTACTGGTTTTACTTAGTACTAACTGAAAGGGCTCTGCTTTAACTGCAGACTGTTCCCCCAAAAAATCACTGTCCTCTGTGTTTACAGTACTCATATTGTACTGTACATTTAATGAAATTACCTGGTGGCTGTGTGAATTTATACCACTGCTGTACCCTCAGGATTAGTTCTTAGTCCATAGAAGAAAGGAACACGTACCAGTGGAAGAACATCCTCTTCGCTGCTAACCTCACTTGAAAACTCAAGAGACGCTAATAAAATCTGTTCAAAATATGAGCCTTAAAATTAGTAATTCCCATTAGATAGTAAGAAGCACATAGCTCTTTCTGGTTTTACTGTGTGTTTTAATTCACTTATTCCAGCACTTATTCCCTCACAAGTTTATGCTTAATAAATTATCTTCTATATGTTTTAGTCAATTCTAAGGGAGAGGTGATCATACAGCTTACCCTTCTTTGTCTGCTTTATAAATAACCAGCTATTGGAAGGGGGTGTTGTTAGTTGTTTTCTGGTTGGTTGGTTGGTTTGTTTGTTTGTTTTTTATTTACTTCAGCTTAAGATATTCATTAAAGAGTAAAGGTTGCTAGTTTTGAAGTCTTTACTTACAGCTTTAAACCTGGAGAAAAGGCTTTTGTGTCAGAACTTTTACAGTTTTTCCAGTTAGTCTGAAAGAAGGTATGGCTTTTTGTCTGTAACCTTGCTTCTTTTATATGTTTGAATCAATTTGGCTAATACATTCATTCTGTTTTCTTTCTGAATGAAGTATTTGTTATGAAACAACTGTGCATTGCTTTTAGGATGCCTTCATGTGGCATACTGTGCCATGCCTTTACGTCCTTAATGTCTCGTGAAGTTGCTGGCCTATTCAGATGATGTGCCTGCATCCATACATAAACTAATTTGGCTGTAGTGGGTATTCTGTATTTAAAGGCATGTCTCAAAACTGCTCTTTACTGTCTGTAACTAATAAGCAATCAGTTCCCTAAGCCAGTACAAAATTTAATAGATTGTCTAGCATTGTTTGTCTTCCATAATTAATTCTGTAACTGATGCATCCCTACTCCAAATCACCACTTGTATAGTTGTCTGCAGACATCATGAAAATTATATATCTCATTGCCATAAAACATTTTAAAAACATTTATTAAAGGAGTAATCCTGTTATTTGATTTGAAGCTGTTTTCAGATTTATTTCCACCTTGTGATGTTACTCCTTGTTCTTTGTGTTTTAGCATTTCTGCTTTTGGAAAGATGAGTTTTCTCTCCCAAGATCTGCTTTCACTTGATGCCAATGTTAATCACAATAAACAAGTGTCACCACATCTAGATTTTTTTTGTGATTTTTGCATAATGAAGTGATTTGAGCATTGGGAGAAAAAGTCTAAACCCTTGTAACTGTCTGTCTAGAAACTTGTCTCTGATAAAGTGGACATTTTCACTTGGTATTACCTGCTGTGATTTAGGAATGAGGGAAGGTGATTTTTTTTTTTTTTTTTTAAATATCATCTTTATGTGGGTTGATGGAGATGAATCACTCTGTAAGCAGTTTTCTGTCCTAGTTAGTACCATAAACTCATAGAATCAGCTAGGTTGGAAAAGACCTTTAAGATCATCAAGTCCAGCCATTACCCCAGAACTGCCAAGACCACCACTAAACCATATCACTGAGGGCCTCATCTACACGGTTTTTGAACACATCTAGGGATGCTGATTCCACCACTTCCCTGGGCAGCCTGTTCCAATGCCTGATCCAATGCCTGATCACCCTCTTGGTGAAGAAATTTTTCCTAATATCCGATCTAAACCTCCCCTAGTGCAGCTTGAGGCCATTAGCTCGAGTCCTGTAACTTGTTACTTGGGAATAAAGACTGATCCTCTTCTCAGTACAACCTCCTTTCAGGTAGCTGTAGAGAGTGATAAGGTGCCCCCTGAGCCTTCTCCAGACAACAACCCAAGCTCCTCAGCCGTTCCTCATAAGACCATTGGTATCTGACTCTGTCTTCCCTTCCTTTTCCAGATCCTGGAGTCTTTGTGGATAGTGATGAGTCGCAATGTGAGCCTCTTGTTTACTACAGTTACAACATTAGTGACAATCCTCTTCTATAGTGGGACAGCTCTTCTCAATTTTGTGCTTTCAGTGGTAAGTAGTATGTCATGGGTTTACATAGTCTGTTTTACTGAAAGAACCTAATTGTGCATGTTGTAACAAATCAAACCTAAAGCATTGAAAAGAACTTCTAATCTTATCTAACACCAAAATTCTTTTAATATTTTGAAACTTTCAAATCTGTCCTTTGAGGGGCATTCTAGGCAAAGGACAAGATTTGTGTCCTTAACTTCCATGTTAAGGAGCTGCAGTCTTCCTGTCATTCTGTTCATGGAAAACTCTTGTTTCTGGCCTTGAAGATACTGAGCTGTAACTGAGTAGCTGTGGGGTACTTAGTTTCTGGGAGTTTAAACCACAACAGTAGCCTATACAGCCACTGAAATCTTGCGGCATGTCTTCATAAACAAGCCAATACTCTCAGAAGATGGAAAAAATTGTTACTGGGAAATGTCAGCAAAAGTATTTATTTTACAAGGATTTCCTTATATTCCCATTTTTAGTGAAGTGTCTTCAGCAAATCTGTATAAAAGAGTTGTTGGGTTGTTTTCATTTAACTGCTGTGAGCTCTTAGTAGCAGAATGCTTCATACACAAAGTTCTTATTAATGTTACTGCCGCAGAGTAGCTCTGAAACCTTTTTGTTAAAGGTGTTTTTTTTAAAGGATGTTATTACTGAGACCACACTTGAGGTTCAGACACTTTTCTGGTGTCCTCAACATAAGGACATGAAGCTGTTGGAGCAAGTCCAGAGGAGGGCCATGAGGATGACCAGGGACTGGAGCGCCTTCTGTATGAAGACAGGCTGAGAAAGTTAGGGCTGTTCAGCCTGAAGAAAGAGAAGCTGCATGGAGGCCTCATAGCAGCCTTCCAATAGCTGAAGGGAGCCTACAAGGATGCTGAAGGACTCTTCATCAGGGGATGCAGCGATAGGACAATGGGTAATGAGTTCAAATTTAAACAGGAGAGATTTAGGTTGGACACAAGGAAGAAATTTTTTACTGTGAGAGTGCTGAAGTGCTGGAACAGGTTGCCCAGAGAAGGGATAAATGCTCCATCCCTAGCAGTGTCCAAGGCCAGGTTGGACAGCGCCTTGGGCATCATGGTCTACTGTGAGGCATCCCTGCCCATGACAGGGTGGTTGGAACTAGATGATCTTAAGGTCTTTTCCAACCCTAACCATTCTATGAGTCTACTTTTTAGTGTATTATGGGAACTAGATAGTTTATGGTTTCTTTTGTCTCTAAATGCCACAGCTGTCTGGAATAATCTATAATGGTAGAGGTAGCTTCTTTCATCTTATTAACTGTGGCAGCTTCTACTTAAAATCAAAAACATTGGCCTGTGACTTCTTCCTGTTTAACTAAACAAATACTAATCTTGGAAGCTTGACTGAAATCTACGTCCTGGTTTTTAATTCAGGATCCAAAAACATTTGTTAGAGAACAGTGTTTTGCCAGTTTAACTTCATTGCTTTCACTGATGTCTGCTCAGGAGGGAGGTCTTTTTAGACCAAACTGCAAAATTGAAATCATGCTTAACAACATTTCAAGGCAGCTGTGTGGATCGTCTTCAATACTTAAGAACGAGCAGTTCACAATAAGACTTAATGGAACAGCTGTCTTGAGCTGAAGAAAATCACTGCCACTTAATTTTGTAGTTCTCTAGTTATCTTTCAGTTAATAAAGATTGCATGGGAATATTTAATTTCTTCCTTAGTCCACAACTTCACCCATGATGACATATTGAAGACAGTGTCTGAGAAGTCAATATACTTAAAAGTTACAAGTTTGGATAATAAATATAGATGATTTGAATGCATTTAATTGTTCAGACACAAAATTTAGCCCTAAGTGCCTAATGATTTACACCAAGTTCATTACATGCTGTTTGTGATACATGATCTTGCCTTTTTGTCTGTCGGCAGGGTTCTGCCACTTGCTGGGGCACTGTGCAGCCAGCTGGTTTAGCTGAGCTAGTTGGGATATCGCTGTGTTGGAATCCCTTTAAAGATTAGATGCTCTAAAGGCTAATCTGTTTCCTCCACTTCTACTGTAGGTTGAATATGTTATTTAAAATGATCATGTAAAGCTTTCTCCACCAAAACATGCCAGTCCTGCACTCTTGGTCTCTTGGATTTGACCATGACTTGCATTTTTCACTCCTTTTGGGCAGAGTATGAAAGTGATCTTATATATATAGGATATATTTGTTTTAATATATTTTCAGGTTCTTTCTGTAAATTCTTCATGATGGTAGCCTTTGAAATGCAAACAGCAGAACTAATAAATTAGAAATACTGAACGTGTTTGCCCTGTATTGTACTATACTTCAAATGCACCAGGGTAATGGGATATGCTTGCCTCCCATTTCTGTGCACAGAAAATGTCATCTCTAAGTATTGGTGTTCTTGTAACTGTATGAGGTACCTCCTTTGAAGACATTTAAAATTTGCATTGAAGTAGTAGTTACTAATACTGTTAAATGTTGTGAGAGAGCACTATAACTTAGTCTTGTTTGCACTATGTATTTCATAGGCCGTTGTGTCCATTCATGGTTTCTTATAGAATCATAGAATAGTTAGGGTTGGAAAGGACCTTAAGATCATCTAGTTCCAACCCTCCTGCAATAGGCAGGGACTCCTCACAGTAAACCATGCCACCTAAGGCCTCATCCAACCTCATCCAGTCTTTATAAGTCTTTCTCAAAGTATCTTGCTACAAAATCTGAACAGATTTTCTTAAAACACAAAAAGGTAAATTGATGAAACTTGTTTCAATAGTGTTTAGCGTGCGTTTTTTAACAGCTTATGACTGAAAGAGAAAGGATGTAAATTTAGGATATTCAGTGAATAGCCTGCACTAAATTAAGATGATGCAGTCTGTTATTTGGGGCAATAAGTAAATGAAAATGCTAGTTGCTGTGAGATTTTGGTTGGCTGAATCTTAGAAGTACTTTTTAGGTTAGCTTAACTGAACTGTCATGGAGTCTATGTAGAAATAATATAACTGCTTCTTAATTTTTCCTTGGTCTTTTTTTCCTCTTAACTTGCTGCAACAGCTTAATGCAATAAGCCAAGAAAATCCAGATGTGACCCTAGGATAAATCACTGCAGCTTTCTTAAATTGTGATGTGTGTTGTACCAAATCCTATTTGGTATTATGTCATTGTTAGATTTACCTGCTGTTCACGTTCCTTCCTTTAGAGCTAAAGAAAAACATCCTTCAAGTCAGGAGGAGAAGGCCAGAAGTGACCTTAACGGTTCATGTTCTTCTGGGGTCTCAAAGCATACTTAGATGTTTTGCTGTAGTGAGATGTTTTTTCAATAATTTGATTTCCAAAGATGGGTATCTTTAACAATCCATTTTTTCTTGAAGTTCTCTTTTTGGAAAGTCTTAATTTAAGAAGTTTACAATTTCCTGGGAGAACTCTCACTATTCTTGGGTAAGGAGAAAGAACTTTTGCATAGAGTTCATTTGGAATGTGAAAGCAAATAGTTTCAGAGGTTTTGATCTAGTTTAATTGCTGCATCTTTGACTGCTGCCTGCCCTAATATCCTTACCCATCTTCCTGTCTTTTAATGGAGGTTTGGAATGGAATTTTTACGTTTTGAACCCTAAAGCTAGGTGTGCAGCGTTTGAGCACATTTTGTGTGTTGCTGTGGTCCAGCCAGCAGTGTCAGCTGGAAAAGCTGACTCTCTTGAAAATGCCACATCTTTCTTCTTACAAAAGATAATGGGCTACCTTGGGAAGGATTTTTTTTTTTCTAAATGTGAAACAGAAGGAACTTGTTTAAATTCTGTCTAGGTAGAGCTGTGTTTCAAAGAAAGCACTGCTCCAGCTTTAATTGTACTCTTACATTTTTTGTTTTGTAGGATTAAGTTGCTTCAGAAGAGGTTTTTACTAGCTAAAAGTGTCACAAACTAAATTTGCCAACAAGATAACTTTTGAAGTGGTTAGCTTTTCAGCTGATTGCATTTCAGTCCAGTTCTAGTCATCTTGAATAAAAATTAAAATGGTGAATTTTGAATTGATAAATGGTTTAAAAATATGTGCTTTAAAGCGTAGAAATAATGGACACTTTGTTTAGAGTCTCTGTTTTGAAAAATGCATCTCCCATTCAAACATTCGGTAGGAAGTAATATCTGTAGCATTTGACTTGTTTTAGTGCATAGATTGGTTTATCACCCAAGGCAGAAGTTACACACCTGAGAAGATGAAATACAGTCTAATCCTGTATATGACATTTTGGAAAGAGGTCACAATAGGTGAACAGCAGTGTGAGACTTCCAAGTTAAAGGCTGGAAGCGTGGTGGGAAGTAGTAGTAACATTGTACTGAGTAGAAAGGAATTGGGAACAGACACAAATGGATGGCATTCTTGAGACTGGTAGTGGAATACTGCATGTTGTGGTGTTTGCATGGGGTTTTTTTCTGAGTGTGTTCAGAGAGAAAAAGGGCATGAAGTGTCTGCAGACTGGATAAAAAACTTGAAGGTAAGATTTATGGAGGCCAGGTTGTTTGGCTTATCAAAAGATTAAGATGTGGTTTATCCTAGCATACGAGTAGGTTGGAAGTAAGGCAAGTGAAAGAATTCTTTTTAATCTTGGAAAGAAAGACAATCTAAAGCTTGCAGATGAACCAAATATAAGACATAGTTTACTACTGGAGCATATGGAAAGGATTTTCCTTGTTTGAGGATCTGTTTCAAGATGGACACATTGATGTAGGCTTAGCCCAAGAAGTTGCTGAGCCCACTAAGAGAAGAATAAGGAAAACATAGTGGACTGAAACATACAGGAAGCTAATACAGTCTGATTGTATTTTTTTGGTGTTTAAACTGAAACAGTGGAACTGCCATTGCTTCTGCTGAGACTGATCTTCAAACTCACAGGGGTATATTCAGGATTGCCAGCCTAATAAATATTACAGATTTTCTGTTTGTGAGTTTGTGTTTAATTCATATCTGATACTCAGCTGCGTAATGATTCTTGAGACAACTCTGATTTATTTGGCTTTGTAGTGATAGTGGTGGTGTTAATTGTGTTGGTTTGGGTTTTGAGGGTGTTATTTTTTTGTTGTTGTTACTATTCAGCAATTCTTCAATCTGCTAAACATGCTGGGAAAAGAAAATAAAAAATCCAGCATTCTATTTGTTTGATTTCCATGTGACTTCAGGAAGAGCCTGAACAGGGCTGAAAGTTTTATAATGTTTAGGTATAACTGTTAAGTCCTTTGTGGAGCAGGGGAGAAAATCATTCTTCTAGCTCTTGTGTGTTTTTCTAAATCCAACTTTGTGGTATAGTATTTTGTGGCTTCCAAATGATGTCTGGTATCTGAAGCGTAGCTGCATACTGTAGTTCTGGAAAGTGTTTATTGCCTTTTAATTTAAAACTCCAATTTGTTTTACAGGTGATTTTTCTGACCACACTGTTCTACCTGTTGAGTTCCAGTGATGAGTACTACAAGCCAGTAAAGTGGGTGATTAGCCTGACACCTTTGTCTCAGCCAGGTCCCTCCTCAAATATAGTGGGTCAATCTGTGGAGGAAGCAATAAGGTATGTTGTTGATTTTCTTGCCCTTTCCAGAAAATTGCTTTTTTAAATTTGAAGTTTGCCTATAAATACTTAGCAATTGCAACAACTTGTGTTTCAAAGATGAGTTGCAAATCTTGACAGATTTTCAAGAACCTAGTGTTGATTATTTTACCCCTTGGTTCTTAAAGGAGCAATTTGATTGGACTTGCTTAAAAAAATTTTAGAGGACTGTGCTGTAGTGAATACTAGTATTTCATGAAACTAGTACTAGTGAATGCTAGTATTTCATGATATCCCTAGCCACGGTGTGTTTGCAGCTGTGTGGCATTAACAACTAATGCAGCTCAGTAGGAGCAAGTTCATACAGCAAAACAGTTGAAATGGAGACCTGACATCTGTGTTGTACACATTTCAGAGTTACTTAGTTTGAACTAATTTTAGTCTAATCTTGGGGACTAAGTACCCATTTGCAGCTGAAGTGTATTAAATATGGTCCTGGAGTGCATTTTCCAGTTCAGTTTCATCTCAAAGAAGTCTAGTTCATGATCTCCATGAACCAAATTACACCAAAGGGAACAACAGGGAAGTGCTCTCCTTATCCCCCATACAGCAGTGCTGTACTACACCTCCAGAGTGCATCTGCAGTGTTTCATGCTTAGTTGCCATTCTTATGTTTCACCTCTAAACTACTATAGTAATTGAAGGAGGACTTTTGTGTGTGTGTGTTTAAGTATGGTTCACTGAGATTTCACAATAAAGCAATTTTTGGGGTGGTACAGTAATGTATTTTATTCATCACAGATGAGTGAACCTGTCAGCTTTCACCTGTTAGCAGCTTGAGACTAACATATTGGTAACGTGATAAATAGATTTTAAATGCGGTGTTTAAGTCATCAGTCACTTTTTTGAAAAAGTTGATGGACTGGGCAAAGACAGCAGACTCCATGCTAAATTCTATGCAGCCGTTGTCTCACACTGCTGCTTTCTCTGTCTTCTTGCACATACATACACAACAAGAATAGACCTTAAACCGACAATGTATTGCTTCCCAAACTCATTGCCAGATGTTTGCCAGTGTTCTTGGGTACACTTGACAAGTAAGTGTTGTTATCCAGAAACAGCTTAATTCCAGTAACAGATATGTTTTGACAATAAGAAGGTTATATCATGCTGTGAGAGATTTTGAATAACAATGGTAACTGTTGTAGTCAGTTGAATTGAAGGGGCAATCCAGGTAGAAAGCAACAGATTTGGAAATCTGCTAGAACGTTAATAGCCCTTCACTTGAGTGACTGCTCTTGAGTTTTTATTGATCACATGGTTAATATCTCAGTTCTATCTCTTCTGAAGAATGCAAGCAGATCTAGAAACTGAAAACTGTCTGAAAAATTGTGCTTTCTAGCCTTGGCAGAGGGGAACAGTGGCAAAAATAGGACATGGCTTCTGTGGGTGCACGTACTCTGCAAGGAAGATTGTATAAATGCAATTTTAAGTTTATAGGTCTGAGACACAAGTGACCCAAAGTATTTGTTAGACTTTCGAATGATGGAAAGAAAAAAAAAAGATGTTAGAGAAGCCACAGGAAAATGAGTAGGAAAGAGCCAGCAGGCATCAGTAAGTGCAGGCAGTATAAGAAAAAGCAAGTGTCTGGAGAATGTGGAATGTGAAGCTACTTGTCATATACAAGAGAACTCAGTCTGTGTTCACTAAGGTAGCCTGAATCGCTCATTCTTATTTGTTTGGTATTAGCCTGTATTTGGTGCCTAATTGGAATTTGGTGCCATATGAAAAACAATTGCCACTGCAAGCCATTGTTTTTGTCACAAAGCAACAGCTATCTTTTGGTTTTGAAGATGCGCTGTTGCTAGAGGGGCAGGAACCTAAAAATATCTTGTTCACCTCATCTATAAAAGGTATGCAAAATGGATGTTAATGCTTGGTGGTGTGATGGGAGGAAGAGGCTCCATCTGTTTCTTCATGTATTATCAAATAATGAACCTTCTGTAGTCACTTCATCATTAGACTGTTGCATAATTACACAACCTGAATCCAGCCTTAAAGCACTGATGTATTGAAATTGACCACAACTATAGAAAGACCAGGTTATAAATATTGAAAGTCACCAGCCGTGTTCCAGCTCCCATCACTCTTTAGAAGGACATAGCATGGGCACTAGGCTAAGACTATTAGTCCTACTTCTAGGACAACTAGTCCTCTTCAGAGGGCAGGGATCCTTCTGGCAAGAGATGCAGTTACATCTCTATTTCTTAGGGACCACATGACATGAAAACACTCTTCTTCTATGTTGTCAATTACTTCTGTTGCTCTTTTACTTAAAATGGGTTCATGAAAAGCACTCGGCAACTTGGATACAGTCAAGGAAGTCTGTTCTTTGTGTCTTTCACTACTTACTTTGTAACATGGACAGTGGGATTGAGTGTGCCCTCAGCAAGTTTGCCCATGACACCAAGCTGTGTGGTTCGGTTGATGCGCTGGAGGGAAGGGATGCCATCCAGAGGGACCTCGACACGCTTGTGAGGTGGGCTTATGCCAACCTTATGAAGTTTAACCATGCCAAGTGCAAGGTCCTACACCTGGGTCAGAGCAATCCCAGGCACAGCTACAGATTGGGCAGAGAAGAGATTCAGAGCAGCCCTGCGGAGAAGGACTTGAGGGTGTTGGTCAATGAGAAACTGAATGTCAGCCGGCTTCAGTGTGCACTCGCAGCCCAGAAAGCCAACCGTATCCTGGGCTGCATCAAAAGGAGCGTGACCAGCAGGTCGAAGGAGGTGATCCTGCCCCTCTACTCTGCTCTTGTGAG
Organism: Psittacula echo; assembly: GCF_963264785.1. Taxonomy (NCBI): domain Eukaryota; kingdom Metazoa; phylum Chordata; class Aves; order Psittaciformes; family Psittacidae; genus Psittacula; species Psittacula echo. The sequence goes on along the minus strand of NC_137737.1, from coordinate 91,734,047 downwards.
ACCTCACTTGGAGTATTGTGTGCAGTTCTGGTGTCCTCAACATAAAAAGAACATGGAGCTGTTGGAACAAGTCCAGAGGAGGGCCACGAGGATGATCAGGGTACTGGAGCACCTTCTGTATGAAGACAGGCTCAGAAAGTTGGGTCTGTTCAGCCTGGAGAAGAGAAGGCTGTGTGGAGACCTCATAGCAGCCTTCCAGTACCTGAAGGGGGCTATAAGGATGCTGGGGATGGACTATTTATTAGGGACTGTAGTGATAAGACAATTGGTAATGGGTTCAAACTTAAACGGGGGAAGTTTAAAGTGGATGTAAGGAGGAAGTTCTTTACTGTGAGGGTGGTGAGGCACTGGAATGGGCTGCTCAGAGAAGTTGTGAATGCTCCATCCCTGGAGGTGTTCAAGGCCAGGTTGGACAGAGCCTTGGGTGACATGGTTTAATGTGGGGTGTCCCTGCCCATGGCAGGGGGGTTGGAACTAGATGATCTTAAGGTCCTTTCCAACACTAACTATTCTATGATTCTTGTGAGGAGAATGGAGAGGGGGAAGAAGAGAAGGGCAATCAGCAAACGGTTTCTGTAACTCAAGAAATTCCTTAACTTGAAGCTATTATCCAGCAAGTACCTAATCAAGCCAAGACCTTTTCCCGTTGCAGTTTCTGTCATTGGAGCCGTGTTGTGATTTTTATTGGGTTGGACTATAAGTAGCTATAGTTTTTATAAATATTTTTCTAATTCCCTTGATGATGAGTTTTCAAAGACAGTGACTGTTATCTGTGCACGTGGATTGATTTATAATCTGTACGGGGGTAAGAACAGCTTTCCAGCCTGTTTTGGTCCAGGTGTTGAATCTGACTCTTTTTGTCACAGTACCTCAGATGTTAATTTGTGCTTGAGTACAGGGAGAAAAAAAACGTGATACTGCATGGTGATACTGCAGGAGTTTTGAAGAAGTTCGGGAATAGGAGAATTACCTGCTCCAAGCCATGGGATGAAATGCCCTCCTATGAGATACCTTTGATAGGAAATCTGTTCATCCAGGACAGAGGAAGGCAAAATGCCAGCAGCACATGTCAGGTGGTAAAAACCAACAGGTGTTTGGCAAGGGCAAGTCATGCCATGCCTGACCTGAGGGCTTGCTTGGGTAGCCTAATGGTACAAGGGCAGAGCAGTGAATGACAGACAGACCACTTGGAGGCCCTTGAAGGACAAGGTGACTTTAGGGAACACCCAGCACTGCGGGAAGTCCATAGAGTTTGTTTTCAATTAAACAGGACTTTCCCCTTGTGAACCTGTGCTGGCAACAATGAATGACTGCATTGTCTCTCAGGCATTTTTTAATAATTCCCAGAATGACTTCCCTAATTTTACCTGGCACTGAAGGGAGACTGATAATTTGGAAAGAAATCCCTTTGCTAGGAAGGGGACTGGTGGCTGTCACAGAAGGGTTATCCTAGAGTAGGTTGCAGGAATTCTTTCAGCCGCACTCTCAGTCAGGGTGAGGAAGATGTCTTCCTTTAGAAATGTGAGAAGCACTTGGACCAGTTTACTTTATTTAGGTGATTTTAGTTCTCAGTACTAGTTAGTGAAAATTTTCATGGTAATTACAATTGCATGAATGATGAAGTATTTTGAGTATATATTTGAGAGTGTAAAATACTCATTATTGCATGAATAATGAGTATTTTGAGGGTCAGGGGAGAGCTGTTACCTGGGCATATCAGTGTGAGATTTGCTTTGTTCAGAAAGGTTCTGTAAAATCGAGTTAGTTCATAAATCACCTACCTCACTTCATAAGAAGGAAAATTATTGTCCTTTACCCCTGGAATAGGGAAGTGGTGCCCTTGTCTGGATTCCTCCCTCTCTCCCCGAATGTATGAACCACTATAAACCTCCAGTTCACAGGTCTCCAAAGTAGTGGCATGCACACCTTTGCCTGAACCATTTTCCTTTCCCTGAGCAGCATGTCGTTCTCTTCCTGAATGCACCATACCCTTCTTCCCTGAAGCTCTCATTCTGCTTGCTCTGGTGGAGATATTGCACATTACTAAGTTGCATGTTCTCACGGCTTCAGTGCAATTTAGTGTGTGCGATACTTTCACATGAGTGCATGCACACGGGTATGGCTGTGGCTTAAAGTTACTGCAGCTTTCAATTTTGGTGGGGACTAGTTAACATTGTGAAATGGTCTTAAACCGAGATCAGTATTTTGAGTGATGTCTTGAAACACGTGTTAGTGGAAGTTTGTTCTGTAATGCCAGGAAGATGAATACTGTTTGTTTTCAATTTGAGAAGGGTTATCATTATTTGCTTCATTTTCTTCATTTGCCACGTACACCTCAAATTTGATTAGATTCTTCATTGGTTATATAAAAGTGATTTCAAATATTGGGTGTTTTTAAAGAGGACACAGTAATCATATTCTTAACTGAAATTTTCCAGAAAGTCAAAGAGAGATTCAGTATGAAGAAAACCTATGGTGCCTTGATGGCTGAAATAGGTTCTTAATGCATTTCCAACTTTTATTTATTAGCATTTAAAGAGATCTAAAATGAACTACCATGCAAACAAGCAAATAAACAAAAAAGCTGTTGAAGCATCTAGCTGGTTTGCTCTGGCACCCCAGCAGTACTGGTGGAGAAAATGAGATGGTGATACAATTCCCACAGAAAACAATAATCTTCCAGCATGTTAAGCTAATGCTTAGAAAAAGCAAAATGTGTGATTTTGTTTGTTTTACTGCAAGAGTAATAATGTCTTTCAGCTTAATTTTTCCAAGACAACTGTTAACTGACTGGGTTTTATGACTGAACTTTTGCATGCAGTGTATGTTCTTTAGCAGCAAGAGTATCTCTTGCAGAAACCTCCTTTGTCACAGGAATGCATTTAACAGGACCTTCCTGAAATTTTATAAGCTCTACTTACTGCATATGTTATGAGATGGGAATAGAAATGAAAATTATTCTGTTTTAATGAAATAATTTTCTAGTGTAAAACTGGGAATAACATTTATTTTTTAATTACATGGAGGAAAGGAAAGCTTCAATTGAGCTACTTGAGAGCAAAAAAAAAGGTATAGTCTATAAATCTAGAAGAAATGCTGCAGTGTTTCAGTACCTTTGCAGAACCAAACTGAGAGTAATTGTAACCTGATTATCCTAGTGGGACAGATAGTAGTATTTATCGGCTGAATGTTTTAGTAGCAATAACCCAATAACCATATGACTCGCTTGTAGCACTATATTAGTCTTAAATATTTTCCTATGCAAAAAAAGGATTTGCCTTTACCGGTATTTCATTTTTTTTTTTATACTGAATTGTTCTTACTAAACACATCTGTATGTGTATTGCTTTACACACAAATGATTTTAACAAGTTAAAGAATAATTCAAAGAATACTTCAGAAAATAATGGATTTGTTCATGCTTAATCTTTACTCTTTTTTTCCAAATTTACTTGAAACTGTGAAATAATGTTCATTATTGTGCACACATAATTTGGGTCAAGGATATCACAAAGTCTGTAGGAATTTTACAGTTTATTACTCTTAATTCATGAGATTATGTAAGTGCATAATCAGATGCTGTAACAAACAGTCTGTTCTCTGTGCCATGCACATTGTGTATAGCAAGTGTATTTTCAAACACATTGACAGGATATTGAGGGCTTCCTTGTTTTATATGAGGCAGTGCCAATATTCTGCTGTTTGCTTCTTTCATATTCCAGATGGCGTATTCTGTATATTCTAACAGCAGTTTCTGTCAGTGCATTTTTGTAGTTTGCAATTCTGTGACTGTCCAGTTTGTTTAAGACTGAAGGTGTCTGTAAACACATAGAGGATGTGGGTTGGCTGTGTATGTGCACATTTGCCCACTCTCTTTACGAATAATGTAACTACATAGTGTCTTTGATGCTAGTCCTTTAATTATATATTGCACTTATGAATTACACATGTAAGCTGCTGCTTCTACACCACCAGCTTTTTAAAACAGTTATTTGTATGTCAGAACTTAAAATCTGTATTTAAATTAATGTTTAATTGGTGTGACATAGACTGTATCAGTAAAACCAGTGACACTTAATTTGCATCTCAGATTTGGTTTAGCCAGTTAGTTTCTCTCTTTGTTTCTAAGGCAGGCCTAGACGGTAACTGGGAGGGATGGAAAGACAAGGTTTGCCGAAAGAATTGTTAGATGTATAGGGAAGAGGTCTTCTACCAGGCCTTTCTAACAATAAAGGGATACTATGAGATTTATTTTTAGTATAACATATTGCAGGATTCTATGCTCGCATATCAAATAACTCTTTTTGTGTGTATGTAAGATTGGAGTATATATTATTATAACCTTGGTTAGATTTCTGCTATTTAAAATACAGATTTATTGTAATGTAAAAAAAGCAGCATGGAGGCCAATATAGAACTGCAGGATTTCCTGACATTTTAAAGATTTAACATCACAGCTTTTAGCTTTTTACTTTTTTGACATATTACGACAAATTATAAGGTCAATCCATTATTTATTCACTCCACCAGCATAAGCAATCAGAATGCCCTCTTCTCTATGCCTGTGATTCATAATCTTATAATAGTAAAAATCTGAACAGACTGGGAGTTTCTTAAGACTGAAATGGATCTCGAGCTTTATTGAGTCCAGGTAGCTGTTTCTCTCATTCATGCACTTTTCAGGCTAAAATGGGGATCTAAAATGATTGCATCCTTGCAAGTGATGTAGAGAATAATAAATGTTCAATGTACTGTGCCCAGTGCATGCTTAAAGCTGAGAAAGGCCTGAGCAAGGCAAGAGGGAAGACTGACTTTATAGCTGAACAGCAGAGTAACAAAGGCCAAGGAAATGAGAAACTACCCTTTAAAAAGCTGCCATTTTATCTAAATGAAGAAAACAAAAGGATCATCAACTTTAGCAAATAAAAATAGGCGGGGGGGGGGGAAGGGGGGGGGTGATTCAGTTGCTGAAAGCTCCACAAAATGCTGTTAAACCAAACACCTTTTTCCATATGCAGCAGGATCCAGAAGCACTCAGGGGGGCTGAGGGATGACAAGAATACTCAGCAACCACAGGGCTGCTGCAGGCTGTTGCAGGGGGGAGGTAAATGGATGCTGTCTTGTTTGTTGCTGTGAAGGTGAGTGCAGGGAGTCACATTGTAAAAGCCTTCTTATGGCCAGCTGCAGTAGAATCAGAAATTAAAGTGGCTGTAGAAGAGGTTGTAGAAGAAACAGACAGAAAATGAGCAGTAGGAAATTACTGAGAGTGGATGAGACTGACTCACCCAACTAACCTCAGGGCCAAAATTAAAAAAGGCAATGTTCTTTTTCTGCCCAGGAAGTACAGACATGTCAGCTGAACATCAGTACAGTGCAACTCAGTAAGCACTAAAGTTAAGGACATACCAGCACCTGGTAAATATGATTTAGTTGGAGTTTCCACAGAGAGAAGTCTGCCTTACTCTGCATGGTTTTTTAAGAGGTCAGCAAGCAAGGCCACTAATTAGTTGATCTGTTATGTTCTACTGAATCACAGAATCACAGAATCCCAAGGGTTGGAAGGGACCTCAAAAGATCATCTAGTCCAACCCCCCTGCAAGAACAGGGTAACCTAGAGTACATCACACAGGAACTTGTCTATGAGGAAGTAGCTAGGTGGATGGATGATGGTAGAGCGGTAGATGTGGTTTTTCTTGATTTCAGTAAGGCATTTGATACTGTCTCCCACAGCATCCTCATAGATAAGCTAAGGAAGTGTGGGCTTGATGATCAGGTAGTGAGGTGGATCAAGAACTGGTTGAAAGGAAGAAAGCAGAGAGTTGTGGTCAATGGGGCAGAATCTAGCTGGAGGCCTGTGACTAGTGGAGTCCTTCAGGGGTCAGTGCTGGGACCAGTGCTGTTTAATATTTTCATCAACGACCTGGATGAGGGAACTGACTGTACCCTCAGCAAGTTCGCTGGTGACACTAAACTGGGAGGAGTGGCTGACACACCAGAAGGCTGTGCTGCCATTCAGGGAGACCTGGACAGGCTGGAGAGTTGGGCGGGGAGAAAATAAAGGCATTTTACAGCATCTCTTCCCAAAGATTTTCAAGGAAATTAAGTAGTGATGGGATAACAGAGTTATTTCTTCGTGGATAAATAATAATTTAAAATATAAGAAAGAGAGGGCAGGAGTAAATGATAGTGTTGAGGTAAGGACCTCTGCTATTGCATCTATTCATAATTGCCTTGGAAAGGAAGTAGCAAGGGATGCCTCACTGATGCTGGTAAACTAGTTTGAGCTAGTAAGGATAAGGGCTGATTGTGGAATTGCAGCAGGATTATAGATAAGTTCAGTTAGAAGACAGCAGTGTCTTCTGCTGGGGGATAAAATGACTTATGAAATACAATGTAGATGAAAGTGATGCATGAGGGTGAAAACCAAGCCTAACTTCACATATAAACGGATGGCCTCTGTGCTGTCTTGTTACCACTTGGGAGCTGTATTTTCAAGTAGACATGCTGGCTCAATGCTTGGTTATACTTAAAAGACCTCTGCAGGTATATTAATCATTAAGATTTGTTACAACAGACTCAGACAACAGAAATACACAATATTACTTTCATTGTGTGAATCTGTGGTTTGCCTGTCCCCTGAATTACTGTATGCCATTCTGATTCTTGCATCTCAGAAAGCTAAGAATGTAACATAACTGATTAGAAGAATGAAGTTAATCGTCAGTTTCAGTATAAGGAATGACTGAGCTGATTAAGACTCTTCAGCCTGGAAAAAGGATGTTACATAAATGAGGTTTGCAAGATCAGAACCAGTGTGAAAAGGATGACTGAGGATGAAAGGATGAAAAGGATGACTCCTCATGGTCTCTTCCAGCATAAAATCTTGGGGTCATTTAAAGCAAGGTTAAAAAAATCAGAAAAATGTGTTGGTTCATGCAACAGGCAGTTGACATGGGGAACGTCCTGCCAAAGAATACTGGAGTTGCAACAACTTGCAGAATTGAACAGGGCTAAGAATAATGCTCCATCCCTGGCAGTGTTCAAGGCCAGGTTGGACAGAGCCTTGGGTGACATGGTTTAGTGTGAGGTGTCCCTGCCCATGGCAGGGGGGTTGGAACTAGATAATCTCAAGGTCCTTTCCAGCCCTAACTATTCTATGATTCTATGATTCAGACAGCCTGCATAGGGTTTATGATATCCCCTGAGGTGGAAATAAGAGTCTGGAAAAATGTTCAGGGGGATTGTTCAATATTTTTGTCCTATTTCTTCTGTTGCCTTAATGTCTGCTTCTGATCTCTACTAGAGATGGAATGCTGACTAGAGAGACCATTGGTTTGAACTAGTTTGGCTTTTCATACATTATGTTCCAAGAACCATTTTAAGAATAGTTAGGTGTTGCACTTAGTAAGCGTTATGGTGTGCTCATGGTAACAAACTGGAAATGTTAGATACAGTTGATTCAGAAATAACTAATGCTTTCAAACACGCTCCTCAGAAGAATAGTTGTAAGCTTATGTAGTCTGTGTGACTGCAACAGGCCAAAATAGTCATTAAAAATAATCACATATAATATGAATAAAAAAAGATCAAATGCAATTGAATTGCAAAAAAATAATCAAATGTAGAATTTCTTACAATTTGAACTAAATGTTAATTGGTTTTTTTCAGAGAATGTAGACGTTTCTCTGTTAGAGAACCAAGCCTGTTTGCTGCTGTGTCCTTTGGACTAGCCAAAGGACAAAGGTCTGAAGTTTTTGTACATTCACTAGAGCCCTGTCTTTCCTTGAGAGGTGCAATATTTGCATCATTTACAGCATCTCAAGGACCTGTGCTCTGTTCAAGACTGTATCACTTGGTCTGATTAGTGTCATTGGTGGCCTCTGTATGTTGGAGCTGTTACCTCTCTTTGTTCAGTTGTATCATTCCTGAGGAGAAATTAATTTCAAAAGCAGAACTGTTGAAATCTTGTCATGGAGTCATCTCTGAGAATTATTTGCATATTTATATTGCTCCTGAGATGATCTTGCTCTGTCAAGAAACACTTCTGCTTTATTCATAGCTGGAATATGTCTTAGTGCCCTTTGTTTATTTTCCTATATAGTTTGAAACTGAAAAATAATGAGGGTCTTTTTTATTCCTGAAAGAACAAAACCCTTAAAGAGTCAACAGCTTAAGGGTTTTTTTGCAAAAGGACTCCTTTGAGTCATTTAATTTGTCAGCATTCTCCCAGTGATTGCTTGAAATTTGGGGGATCATTGTAGAATGCTTCAGTCCTTTTTGAGATAATAGCTGTCCTTTGATTGTCAGTGGTAGCTCATCTTTGCAGTGGATTTTGGTGGTGTCTGAAGGAAGAAAATGAATCACTTGTTTTGAAGTTATGGTGGCAGAGGCTGTTAGTTTCAATTAGAGTAAGGCAACGCTATTGTCCAAAGATGAGTCCCTGCCCTCCAGCCGCAAGTGTGCCGGCTTCTTTCCTGGTGGGAGCGCAGCTATTTATGCCATTGCTCTAGGAGCTGGATGGGTAGTAGAGAGCTGAGCTGGTTAGTTAAAACTAACCCAGCAAAAAACAATTGTTAGGTGAATTCATTGTAAATAACATCATGGCGCATAAAAGAGATCATGCTGTCAGGTCACAAAGGAAGGGTGATCTGAGGCAGAAATGAATGCTCAAGAACAGGGAAATGGGAGGGCTCTTTTCTTATGGCAGTTTTGAATTAACCTGATTTGAAATAAATTGTGAAACTGTGCTGTGAAGTTTGGAATGCACTGCATTTTCCCTTATACCTTGAACCCTCTACTTTTAAGATGTAAGGGTTTTATTCTAGGTGATCTTAAGGTCCTTTCCAACCCTAACTATGATGATTTCCTACTATGTGATTCTGTGATTCTATGATTTTCAAAAGAAGTTGAATGGAGTTGCTTACAGCATCAATTCAAGTTAGTTAGCTCTGTTTACACGAAGACTTTGCAACAAAGATACGGTACAATTGTTGTAATGTCCACTTAGAGAACATGGGAGAATAACAAACATGACTTGTGTAAGGCAAGTTACAAAAAAGTGAAATTGTCTTTTTCTTATAGTATTTTTGGCCTAGAGTGTTCCTGTTACCAAACTTGTCTTTTAATTGGATTCTAAACTGCTCTGTGGCTTGTGAAGTATTTTGTAGGGTATTTAGGGAAACGTTAATTCGTGCAAACATTTCCAAAGACAACTACCACTTTTGACTAGTTTTTACTCTAATGCCCCTTCAGCAGCCAGGATCAATATGCCTTCATTATAAATTTAGCATAGTAACCAGTAACTCTCTTCTGAACTTATTATATGCTTACTCTAATCTTTCTGGAAACTCCAATTCTCATCATTTAAGCCCATATGCTTTGCTTTTCTGCAGTGCTCTAGAGAACAGAGAGATGCAGAAAATCAGATTAACTCTGAGGTCAAAAAATGAATACTGTGAGTTGAAGAGCTCCTTTCACCTGGGCTTCTTGCAGCATTAGGTTGAAATCTTTGAAATTTCACTGTGTTGCTGATGGTGAACAGACCTTGCTTGCAGGCTCTGTGAAGTGAACCTGAATTCAGGTGGACATAGATGAATGTAAACTTCAGTAGAAGCAGAGGGGAAGCTGTAGACTTTTTATGGGAGATCAGTAAAAGAGGGGAAAAAAAATCCACTAAAACTCACAAAACCCGTAAAATGAAGACGTGGTGCTTTCCCTTTTGAAATCCACAAGAAAATTCCCTAGCTCCTCAGTGAAGTAGAAAGAAATTTAACAACAAAAAATACACAGGCCAGCTATGCAGAAACATTTGGCAATTTTACAGAAGTTTCTTAATTTTTAACCTGAATAGTGTGAAGTATGACGCTTGTCCTCTTTTGTTGTTTTATTTTTTTATTTTATATGCTTTTCAAAGCTTAGTAAAATGGAATCTGTATGTGTAAGTATGCCTTACACCAAAGTGCTCATAAATTACACATTTGCAGATGACAGTTCCTGCAGGTAAAGTGGTTCATCCAGATACCAGTGCCAAAGTGAGACGTGAGCAGCAATTGGATTTTCTGATTTCTGGAACATACAATTACTCTTGTATATAAAAAGAAGCTGCATGTATGCCAATAATGTATTAAGAGATGGAATGAATTTACTGTCATAATTGCCCCAGGAAGGTCGGCATTTTACAGAGGGTAATAAATTCATTTAGCATTTGCACTAGCATACTACATCATCTTGGAGATGCAGAATAGCGGAAGCATGCTGTTGATGAAGGTTCTAGTTAGTGTTTTCAGTCTAGAGACTTTAAAGGATGATTCTTAATTTTTTTCCTACAGAAGTAACAAATGTGAGTCTTCAGAGACTAAAGGGAGTTCTCTTGGGCCACACTTGCCACAAATTAGGATCCCCTGTGCTTTTTTGTCGGGCTAGTTGGGACAGACAGAGGAAGGTGAAGAGGGGAGGAAAATGAAATGAGGTATAGCCTCCTCAACTTCTGCTTGACCACTGGCACCTCACAGCTGCTCAGCACTGTGTAATGCCTTCTCCTTCCAGCTTGCTGGTTGTTTGTGCTAGATGCAGGGAGCGAGAGACATCTTTCAGAGGTACATGCTTTTTGGCTATTAAAATATTTTACGTATCAACTTGCAGACTGACATCAAACCAGGCCATCTCTGATGGTTCGTGATGAATTTTTTTGTTGCTCACTTAGTTCATCTGTAATGAGTGATGGTCTTAACAGCGTAAAATTTCCTTACAAGCTGCATGATGACAGCAGCAAAAGACATGGCAGAACTTGAATTTAAATTTGAATAAAATTCAGCTGAGGATAAAAAAAAATTATGCTTGTCAGAAATGAAATGTGAAAACTGTAAATTAGGCAATTTTGGATGTTTTCTTATGAATGAGAAACAGTTTTGCAGTTACACCCTAACATAGTTAAATTCACAGCAATTTTCTCTGGCTGTTGGTATCTTTTTTGGGGGGGTTGTTGTCTTTCTTTTGGTTACCATAATGAGACTGTCTTCCCTTCTTTTATAGTCTCTGGGGGAAAATCTAAAATAACTGACTAAAAGTAAGTCTTTCCTGTAGTTTTAATTTCAGGTGAAGCGGATGCTTCATTTACCTGCCTCCTGTGTGCTGATGTGTAGTTTTGGGGCATACTCATAGAAGTTGTTAAGACCCTGTTAATTTTACTACCGTAGAGAAAACACCTTTATGGGAAATAGAAGGAGATACTTAAGGGCAGGTTTATATACTTTAAGGATATAACATATAAGGATATGTTTATATATTTTTGACAACTGACATGTATTTGTGCCACAGTTTCTGTTTTTTTGATAGGACAAAGATTCACTCAAAAATGTAAATTTAATGCTTCTTCTAACAAATAGTTCTGGATATGCTCGGGTTTTTTTCTCTTTTCGGTTTTGTTTTGAAAGAACCTGACAAGTCGCATTAAAATGTTGAAAACTTGTGTCACCAATGAAGAGTTTCAGAAATTGAGGTACCTTCTTTATAGTGCAAAGGGATTTCTATGGGACAGGTCTAAGATTTAAGAGACCAACAAGGCGGTGGAAGTTGGCTTGACAAAAGCATAGGGGTTTAGTAGGAACAAGTGTGTCTTTAGTGCAGCAGAAGTTATGTTTTCAGCTGTGTTATTTGTGGCATTAATGGCTTTGCAATTTTCAAAAACAGCTTGTGTGTATCTTTATAGTTCCTAGAATCTTATTGCCAATAAAATTTAACAAAGTTTCTTTGATTGTTTTAGAGGTGTATTTGATGCTTCCCTCAAAATGGCTGGGTTCTATGGACTCTACACTTGGCTGACTCACACTATATTTGGGATTAACATAGTCTTCATACCATCTGGTAAGAATTTGAACAATTATAATTATTTTTAGATAATATGATTACATACACATTGTACAAGATAAGTATGATTAAATATTGATGATAAGATTAGTCTTGAAGTTATTTTTAGGAATGGCCATGTGCAGAGTGAAGTCCCTGATTGCTATCCTACCCCTGTGCCTTCCCTTTTTCTGTTTTCACAGCACGTCAGCTACCAGCTATTTTACTTCTCCTATCTGTTCCTTTTGCAGGATGTAATTCTCCCTTCTGTTCAGTCCAAGTCTTTCCAGGTTTTAACTTCATTCTGCATGCCTTGTTTTTTGTTTCTTCTGTAGTTGACAGGTGCTGATTTTTCAAGATGCCTAAATTCAGGAAGACATGGTATCATGAAAATGCATGATGGAGGCATGCTGCTTATTCTCAGTACTGTTGCCTGACTGTGTTACCAGCCTCTGGTTTTCTTTTGTTCTTTAATCTTAGGTTTAGAAATGGCTGAACAGTTTTCACTGAAAAATCTTCTCCTCTGTTCCTCTTTTGCTTCTCTTCCACTAAAAATAATCTAATAATAGTAAATTTTAAATGCTGGAACTTCGTGTACAAGGGAACAAGAAGGAAAATCATAAAGCAACAAACCCCAGGATAATAAGAAATGGCTCTATTAGAAAGTGCAACTACTTAAAGGCATTGGTTGTCATTATACCTACTTAGAAGGCAACTGTTCTTTTTCTTTCAGCTACATATGAAATCTTAGAAGTTTTTGCTTTCTGGTTAATGAGACCAAAAAAGAGAAAAAACCCTCTTAATTATGTTATGTTCATTCCTGTTGCATTATATTAGAATGACAGCAGTACTGCATCACTTTAGATTTCAACAGGTATTTGTATAATTTGTATGTTTAGAAGGCTATACTCCTGTGTGTACACGTGTATACAGAAATGCATGTAATGGATTTTATATTTGTGTGGTTTCTCGCAGTCCTACCTGCATTATTATGATTGAATGCAGGAGATGTGGTAAGTTACGGGAAGACTTCTGCTTGTATGCTTTCTTGCACACAGTTGCTAATTTGTAGCTATATAAAAGTTTGAAATGTGTATGACTGGTATAACTGTCATTTTTTCTGAATTGGTGCTTCCTTTGGAAGTAACTCCTTATGAGTGGCAGTTGGTGAAGCTTTTTGGCATGGGGAGTAGCGTAATTTTCTTTTTTTCCTAAACAATCAGCTATAAAACACCAAGAGCTTTAGGCAGCACTTCTTCAGTATCTTATTTACAACAGTTGATAGAAGTGGGACTGCCGGTGTGAAAGAAGCATCAGAATTTGTATGTAAATGTATTTGTGAAATATGATTCTCTGGTTTTTTTTCTCACCTTTGCTTCTGTGTGCTCTAGCATTAGCAGCAATCCTTGGAGCAGTGCCATTTCTGGGGACATACTGGGCAGCTGTCCCTGCAGTCCTAGATTTGTGGCTTGTGCAAGGACAGGGATGCAAAGCCATTTTGCTCTTGGTTTTTCACCTCTTGCCAACCTACTTTGTAGATACAGCAATTTATTCAGATATATCAGGGTAAGTACTTTGGAGGCTTTTTAAAGTTAGTATTGTAAAAATGATTAATGATTATTGACACTTTAATTTCTGAAGCATGCAGACAGTGTCTCCAAGCATAGGAATCACCTTATAGGAAGAAGTCTTTCTTCCTAAGTGCCTTTACTTTGCCAGGCCTCTTCTGTGAACTTTGTCACTTGAAGTTGTGAACTTGTTCTCAAAGTCAGCAAAATCAACTGCTTTGGTTGGTAAAGTAATTCTAAGAATGCCTTTGAAATTTATCTAGTCATTGACTAAAGATGTGCAGTATTTCCTTACCTCACCTATTGCCAGATGATGCTACAGAACAAACAAGAAATCCATGAGTTAGTTAGGGACCTGAGAAAAAACACTTCAATTTTTCAGACTGGATTGTGAGAAATGTGAGAATTTGTTTGAAACCAGCCTTTGTATTGTGTCACTGCACCCCAGTGTGAGAGGCTATTGATTATGGATTGATCTTTAAATGTGTTGAGACAGATAAAATTGCAAAACCGGAGATAGGCTTCTACAGAGACAGAAGCCAGTGCTGTTTTGCTGTTGTGGGATGTAGGCACGGATTGCTTGAAAAATCTTGCTAGGTGTTTGGCTGCATCTATTGACATGAAATGTCTCTTGGTTTCAGCTTTGAGACTGTACACAGAAAAACAAACTCCAAACTATGGAGATCAAGACATGTTCACAGCCATGTACAGAGTAGATAGAAAGTTGTACTCCTCTAGTTACTGCTTCAGTCTTGATCATCAGAAACAATTCTGGTTACTGAATTGAGGATTTTGTGATCCAGACTTAGTTATATGCCAGTACTAGTCCTTCATTTGTGCTGATTTTTATTACACTAGAGTTAATGTAGAATAAGGACATTAAGTGCTTCAGTTCTGTGTTGTTAGAAACTAATATTTTTGTTCACCAGATATGATTACACTGAACAGAGAGACCTAACGATAATATGTACAATATTAATACTAATTTTCATTGACTATGACACTAGCTTTAATTCATGCAAAAGAACTAACGGATGACGTATAATCAAATTAAGACTTTTTTTCCAACAATAAATTGTAGATACATTTAAGGCCAGTAGGTATTTAACCAGACAATAATTCTTCTTATTATTCGAATGCATTTTTTGACTGTAGGGGATGCAGGCTCTGTTTACTGTCAGAAAATATATGTGGCAGGAATAGATTTTCTGACAGTGGAGCAAAATTGTATTTTTCTCATTAAACAGAACAGTAAGCATCATGCTGTCTTGTGGATTAGATTAAATATATTTTAAGTAGCTATAATGAGGTTATGCAGGGTTTTCCAAATGCATTAAACTTATACTGTAGTCCTCTTTCATTGGGTGATCTGTTGCTTAATTTAGCAAACTAGCCAGAAAAATGTTTAAACTGATTCAAAGGCAGGATAAAGTTTAGAAATGAATCATGTGTCTACTGCTGGAGAAATCAGTCCCCTCAGAAAAACAATCTGGCATTGCCAGTAGGTTAAATTGGATCCAGGTAAGATATGATTGAGGTGTATATGATGTTACAGGTCTCATTCCGCACACAATTGCGATGAAGGCAAAGACTGCCAGTGTGGGAGTTGAATAGAAGTCAGAACCATAGTAGAAATCTGGCTGAGACTGCTGGAGCTCTATACTAGCTGGTATTTTCACTCCATTACACTCAGAATTTAGAGCAAGTTCCTGAAAATTGTGTGCCAAGTTTCAACTGTAGCTTTTCTTACATAATTCCATATTAGCATAATTATTTTAACTATATAAAGATTAAGCATGATGAGCAGGTTTTGTGTAACTGCTCTTGATAGGATTCATGTGGCACACCCGAACTGATAACATGGAAAAGAACAGTGCATGGCTTACTTGCTGCCATAATAGCTCATACCAAAAGCTCCATTGGCCCCAACTTTCCAGTAAATATGTTCATAAAAATCTGGGTTTGTTTTTCATCTGAAAACATTAAAAGCCTAATGATAACAAACGCTCAGTCCGAGAGAGTGTTTTATAACAAAATGAGAAGACATGACTACGTATTTAAAGAATGTATGCTAACTGTTCTTTGAAAGGTGCAATGCAAGTTGCTATCATAGTGTAAATTAATGTGTTTGCTCAGGGGCGTTCATAGTACATGTTTCTGGTTGTCTTAAAATTTAACAATTCTTGACCATAAGGCATGAACAGTCTTCATAATCATCATCTTTCCATTTTCAAAATTGAAATGTTTTTGCCATTAACTCCTTCAGACATTCTTCAGCAGATGTCTATAAAGTAGCTGCTCCATTGTGGATATTTACCAGCATTATGTGCTACAATACACTGTTTGATCTGTTGTGCAAATAGGACACAGAATACAGCTTGGAATATTGTGCTGTCAGTCAAACAGCACATAAGTGAAACTACGGTATCTGTAGCTAGCTATGTAGTTTTCTAAGCTTAATAAAACTGTGCTTGATTCACGCTTTATAATTGAGAGTATTGTTTGTTGTTCTTAATTTAATTCTGTTCTTTTTGCACCATCATTTCAGAGGTGGCCATCCTTACCTGACAGGTCTTGCAGTAGCTGGTGGAGCATACTACCTCGGGCTGGAAGGAGCCATCATAGGACCAATTCTACTTTGTATACTTGTGGTTGCTTCCAACATATATAGTGCCATGTTGGTGAGTCCAACAAATTCAGTGCCCACTCCATCACAATCAGCATGGCCATTACAGATTTACCGGTAAGTTATAAATGTGTTACATGTATGTGTTACAGTTTTACATGGGTCAGCATATGTACACATAGGTAAAGAGAGCATGTGCATGAGTTTTATATATGAGTGTGCATCTACATCTACATGCCTGTTGAAGTATTTGGAGAGGATTCGGCTATCCCATATTCTAGAAATAAAAATTATGGTAAAGTAAAATACTCACTGGAACTTTTAAACCTGAAATGTTTGTTTAATGTCGCTCAGCTTCTTATGGAAGGCTCTTTCAAAAAGTTCGGGAGATAATGGAACATCCTTTTTTCTGTGTAAAACTATTCTGAATGGCCATCTAGTAGTCAGTACTCATTGTTATTATTAAGAGGTCTGCCTATAAATACTGCATTTTTGTGTTACTGAACAATACTGTAAAATCTAAATAAGCATACTTGAATTTAACAAATGAGATAATATTATATTGCATTATTCTATTAAAAATATGGTCTTGATTAATCTCTTTCTTGAAGTTACCAAATGTGGAATACGGAAGTGTATCCTTAAACTACAGTTAAGGAATGGGCTGAATAAACGCCTAGTTGAATAATTATAGTTGGAATTCATATTGTGAAGTTATTAATGACAGTAGCCATTTTAATGTCTCTACTGTCTTGTTCAATTACATAGGTTAGCTCATTATACATACATCTTAAAGAGGTTTCTGTGCTTGTCGGAAATGATCCTTTGCTTTATTCACATGAATAATGTTGTCATCTTTCATATGGGTAACTTAGGAGGAAAAACGTTAATTGGACCTGTCTGCAGTCTCTGACTTGTAGAAGTTATGTTCCAAGATTGCGTAGATAGAGCTTCTCAAAGTAAACAAAAAAAATTGCATGTGTATTTGATTCCTGTTTAATTTGTAGAAAACTAGATCAGATCACTGAACAGATTTAAATCTTACTTTTTTCTTTATCCTCCCTTCCCCCAGGACATCTAGAGAGAGTCCTGAAGAGATTAAAATGGCTGCGGAGTGATGAAGGTGCCGTGCTGCATCTATTCAGCATGAGAGAATCACTATCTTCTGTCTGGAGTTCCCAACAGTCATGGCCTTCTGTCCCTTTCCAGCTGTGCCTAGGGGCAGCTCACAGGGAAGCACAGCAGCATAGCTTGGGTTTTAACAGAAAGTACTTCTTAAACTTCTGGAGCTAGCCTTACGTTATTGTGCACTTTGCCTCCTTGGGAGAGAATGTCTACTTCCCATGGCTTTGCATACCAACACACAGTTCAGCTGCCTTGTTGAACGCCTTGAAGACTTTTGTCTTCATAAAAAGAATAGTTAAAAGGACAGGTATATCCACTGGAGTAGTAATCTTGTCTGCAAAAATGACTTAACTTGGCTTTTATTTATTGGGCTATTTGTGTTATTAAATTGTAGTAACTTTAAAGAAAGCTAATTCCAAAATAATTTATTTTCAGTTAAATCTGGTGGCAAAAAAAGGTATAAACCACTTATTGATAAATGAAAGTAGAATATAATTATTTGCTGCTCCTCTCTTTAGAGGCTTTGACCATCATCTGTAACTCATAAAAACACTATATGCACTGAAATTTAACATTGTTAGAGGCTGATATTTCTAATATTTTCCTGAAATTAGTAGACATGCAAATTGTTAAATGTGAGTGTTCCTCATATTGCAATAGGAAGACTTATTTAAACAGTTTGAATTTTTTCCTTATTTGCAGTGAAATCTGTTAGTATTTTGCTGTTTACCCACCATCCCAGTGGAGTCATCTGGTCAACTAAACTTAATCAATGACCTTAAGTGTTTCAGGCAGGGATAACGTACCTCATCTGTTCATCTGGAAGTCACATCTGCTTCTAATAACAGGAAGAAATTGAATGGGGATTGTTGAATGTTGTTTTTTAAGTGCTGTGGCAGAGTTCAAACTTTTCAAACAAATTTATTTCCAAAGAGGAAGGGGAAAGAGCATGAATTTTGGTTTAGTTTAGTTGGGTTGGGTTTTTATTCCCCTGTAGGCCCCTGGCCAAATATCATAGTAAGATACATCTTACATGTTAAGACACATCTCAGTAATAAATGAAGTTCTTAAATTCCTGAAATGGTGTGTTACCTAGGTTACAGCATCAAACTCCCCTAGTGCTTTTCTTTCATACGTAATTTTGCTTAAATTGCAGTTTTAGTGATATTTAAGGCCTGTTGTATTGATTGTTGAAATACTTTGACACAATGGATCTTTATAAATGTATCCTTCCTATAAATAGGAAGTAGGGGGTTTGGTAGAAATTTCATACTTGAATAGCTTTTCCACAAATACAGTGAGGGTCGTGGGTACAAAGTAGCAGACACACATGCTTAACCAAAGAACCACTTTCCAGTTTTAGTAACGTCTCTTCAATTTATGTCAGAGTTTGATTGATAAAGAGTTAAACAAGATCCAGGCAAGTCTTGCATTTATTGTTGATGGTAATGCAGCTGTTGGAGCAAAAATCTGTTCTTATCTAGGGATAAGGATATCTAAGGTTTGTGTACAAACAGCTCTTGGTAATGTGGGTATTTGTTTTAATTGTTGCAGAAGTGCTGGTAGATTTGGAAGGCTCTTATTTTAATGATACTGCATGTATTTTTCATTGTTTCTGAAAATGCATTGCCATAGAAAGGAATTGGACAGTACTCTGATACTTCTAAGCAAGAAACGGCTGCTGTAGGTTTGCAATAAACAGGCTGCCTATTAAGACACAAATAGCCAACTCCTACAGTTCTCAAAATTAGCTGCTGCAGTTTCACTGATGAAATTTTATGCTTAAATGAGGGGTTTTGAGTATGATTTTACACCTGCAAACTTGCAGGTATGCGTTTGGATGACAGACTCAGGCTTAATTTAGTGGTTTGACTCAAATCATTGAAATACGGAAACATACCATTTAATATTTTAAATTCTGAAAGACCTGCACATCAATTCCAACTAACTGAATAGGAAGGATATATTGCTTGAACTAAGCAACTGCCCAGTGCTTATTTATTTCCTTGGTTTTGTGGCTTATGTAGAACCTTCAATGAAATGCATTCTTATTATTGCTGCTGGCTAGGATGGCGGATGACAAAGAACTCGAGGGTGTCCCTAAGTATTTCAGCAACATTTTAACCAGCTTGAATACTGTGATACTTGGGAAACTTCTTTGTTATATTACTTCTTTGTAGTTCACAGTTTTGCACTGAAATGTTGTGTTCTCACTATTGCTTCTTGTAGACAGCATTTAAAGAAGATTACTAGCAAGAAATATGCATCTTTAATGTATTTCCAGTTTTCCATTGCTCTGCTTTGTTCACTGGTCAGGGCATTTGTATTGTCCACGTTTGCTATCCTAGCTATTTCTGAGACAATCTTTCAGATTGCTATAGTACTCAATATAGTAATTTAAGAATGTCATCTTTAAGCATTCTTTTGTTTGCTTTTAAATTTTCTTCTTGTCCCTCCCACTTCACCTGACCTCCTTAAATCAAAGAAGGGTCTCTGCTGCGAAAACTTAAAATGGCATTTCAGACACAGTTAGCTTCAGTAATGGCAAATCCGTAAAATCAGCTGAGAAGATATGTTCTTGTTATGAAATGTGCCTTTCCCAACATAAAGAGAAATCATTTTGTATAGAGAGGTCGTATCTGATGTAGTCTTGTTAGTTCTCCCTCCTTTGCCATGAGGTTTCATATTGACACTTCCTGTTTCAAATTCTTCTAAGACTTGCCATGAAGAGCCATCCGTAGTGCAGTCTTTCTCAGTAAATGTAGCTTAAGGAGCTCATGCCATGTGCCATGCCTGGTGGAGGATCCAATTGTATGGTTCAGTGGTGGTACAGTAACATTATACTGTCATAAAGAAGAAACAAAACTGCCAATAATACCTTCTTAGAATATGAAATATTCATTGGATTTTGCCATGCTTTAAAAAAAAAACCAAAACAACAACAGAAAAAAAAAACACAAAACCCTACCTTATGAAAAAGCATACCTTGATTATTTAAGGGTTTAAGTGTGTAATTACCAGTAGAAATGGAAGAACTTGGCCTTGCATATTTAACAATCTGTATTCTTTTCTGAAAAGACTTAGCCTCTTTAAGAGTAGTTCAGTTTAGATCAATCTCAGATTGATGTGAAAATAATCAAACTGGTCGTTTTGACTTGCGGTCATTGTAACATGCCAGTTCCTGGTTATATTGCTCCGTCTGCAAAAGCAACCAGCAGCTCTGTGGCATAAGCTTTTAGATGGTTTGTGGGTTTAAAAAAAAAAAAAGGATGGGAAACACCTCGTGCCCCCTTTTCTGTAGCGTCATTAAAGTACGGTTTTCTTAGGAGAGACCATCTTGTCATAATGCTTAAAGGCAAGAAGTTGGTGGCCTTCAGCTTTACTGTAAAGAGTCATTCCAGGAGCAGATATTTACTTGTGTTTAGTATATTTAGTATTCCATTTGAACAAAACTAATTTGAGCAAAACCAATTAGAATTCAGAAGGGAATGCTTGTAGTAAACCAAGACAATGTGGTCTTATGGTACTGTGAAATACAACTACAATGGTTTTTATCATTCTCTTTTAGCAAATCAGGCTTCTTGCAAGTAGTGGAGTGCCAAAGAGCTAGTGGTAACTGCTTCGTGTGCTGAGTCGAAGTTCACCCTTCCCCCATTTCCTGTACCTTAGCTGAATGTTCCTGTGCTATAGCAGAACTAGCAGAAGTGCATGTGTGCCAGCTTACAGCCCAGCATGTTAACTTTGGGTCACTGTAAATACTGCCTTAATTGAATATATGAAGCAACAAACTGTAGTGGGTGAGAATCTGGCACACATTGATTTTGCCAGCCTAACTTCAGTATGGTAACTTTCAGCACAGATGCTCCTTGACCAGTTGGAGCAGTAATGGCTTATTTTGAACACTGCTTTTTTTAAAAAAATGAAGTTTAGCATTATACATACAACACACATTTTTCATAAATTGATACCCACATATGTAATAACAGAGACAGCGGTCAGATACTTTCATGTACAATGGTATGTATTTGTGGCTCATCTAGGGTACATGTAGGCTTGATGATTTCATGGACTGTGTGGCTTCTCTTGAAGACTTTGGGGAAGAGGATGTGTGTATTTTATCAGTGTTTACTAGATTAGGAAAACCATAATCTGTTTAATTGAAATAATAAAAAAGCATTGTGTAGGAAAATTGGATGCTGTCTCCGGTATTGTACTTTGTGGGTGTTCAGTGTAACTTCTGAAATAGGTGTATAGCCGCAGTGTTAAATGTTTGTTTTCAGAAAGGCTGAAAATACGAAAGTGGGTAAAATTGTTTCCCAGTGAAAGCAGCAGCAGAATTGTTATGCTGCTTATCCCTATATTGGTGACAGAATATTGCAGGGTGCTACCTTCCCTTATGGACCTGATAGATTAAGGGTGGGAAAATACCATTATTCTACTGACTTTGTAGCTTTGTATCAGTGGTAGAAGATGGTCGCACAACTGCCTTTATTCACACATTGCGTTCATGTTATCGTGGCTTAAGTTTGTCACTGCAATGAGCGCCACCTTTGTGGACACTACCTCTGAAAACAGCCACAACTTCCTTTAGAAGATGCTGAAAGGTGTTGGAATTAGAGTTAGTATTCATTATGTCCAGTAGTGGAGGTAGCATTTGTCTTCTAGAGATGCAGTTATTTGCCTTGAAGTTTTCAATTTTCAAGAGAAAATTGATTTCCCAATTGAATAACTTTTATTGAGTGACAGCTGACATCTCGTAAATCCATGGATGCATCATCTTTATAAACTGTCTTGGCTTGTATTTTAAAGGGTTTCCCCTTACCACTATTTCTTACACTTTTTGGGAAAGTGTACTTTGGCAATTCTCTTCTTATTTCTAGTTATACAAAGCTAGAATTGGCTGTTAACAAACAGTCAGAAGTGATGAGCATATTCAGGGATCCTACATTGGGTTTGTAAATGTATATATGGATAATACAGCATTACATAAATATGAGCAATGTCTATCCTATTCAGACAACTGAAATTTTGTCTTATCTTTTTTTAAGATATCTGAGAACAAAACAGTGCCTGTATGTAGTGAAAACAAGCAACATTTTTCTTAAATTGATACGTGATAAAGGTTGGGGGAAAGCCAAGCAAATATTGATAGGGTGACTTGAACTGTTTAGTTGTAGTTAATATAAAGTTGGGAAAAGCTGTTGTTACATGCAGTAATACATTGCTAAGTGACTACTCTTTCTGGAAGTATTTGCACAGATCTGCTAAAGAGTTGCCAAAATTTATGGGTCACAAAATAATGTCTTCATTATTCTTTTAAGCTCTTCCACACCTCGTCTAGTATTCTGTTTCAAATCTGGTTTAATACAAGTACATGAGAGTATTGCTTCGTGCTCTATTGGGATGGATTCCAGGACCTGAAAAGCATGCTTTGAATGTCCGTACTGAAATGGTATATCGAATTCAGGAAGGAATTGCTAATTGGCAAGTAAATGCATCCTTGATGTACTCTGCATATGGATGGACTTGGATAAGCATAATTCATGTTGCATTGAATTAGAGATTAATCTTTGAATATAGCATGTATGATGATACCGAAGCTAGAGTTGGGTTAGGAGGAAGGTATATCTGCTTGCAGCAGGAAGCATTTGTAAGCTTATAATGACAGAGTGAGTGCTCTAAAATCCACATATATCAGAAGAGTTTTCATCATGATGGTGTGAAGCAAAAATGTTAATTTCTTTTCCTAGACTCACTTTTTGTCACTTGACTGTTACATACAGTGATCCAATAAGGACCTAAAGTCAAAGTAACTTTTATGATATTGGGGTAGATTAAATGCAAGAGGAATCATAAAGCCAAAAAGTAGCCACAGAACAAAAGTTCACAAAGCTTAAAAACTGATATCCAGGCCATAAGGGTAGGGGTTGGGGGGAATCAAAATCCACATTTTGGGCCCCTTTCTGCCAGGGTCTGATGGAAACTGAAGCTTTTTCAAGAAGTATCAGTAAAATTACTTTTGTGTTGTTTATAACTTCCTGACTGTGTAGATCAATGTTTTCGGTTTCTACCGTCTGTCATCACTGGTATGTTCTGCAAGCATACAATTTGTTCAGATTTGTTACCTTTAAAGCAAATTTTCTATGCTTCAGTGGTTGTTGGAAACCAACTTTTTATACTAATAGTTAGGTGTTTACTTATACAGATACATATATATATATATGTTAACTGGTGTTTGATGTTCTGTTCAGAATACTAGGGAAGTTTTTTTTTCCCTTTGGTAAATCTCACCAAACCAAATCCACAGAAAGCTTTGACACTGTGTCCTAAGACTGGCTAGACCCTACTCAAACCCAGCAGCAGATCTTTTGCATTATAGAGCGCGGGTTGTTCTAAAGCGTGCATTCCAACCCAGGACCTGTGGGAATCTGGAGCAATAACTTCCACTGTTTGTTGACACAAATTTTGTTTTTAATTGTACATGTGATATATCTTCAGAGTGGAACTGTGTTCAAAACTGGTGTTATCATAATTGGTTTTGGTATGGTACCTGGTTTTGCATGTATATCTGTGGCAGAACAAAACGTGTGACTTAAAATTGAGAAGTGCTTGTGTGGACTGCAGAGGTATTTAAACTAAAAAATTTTGATTGTATGCACCAGTCCTCTTCCTAATAAAAATGGTTTTTTGTAGCAGGTTTAAGAAGCTTTTAACTTAATATTGTATTCACATGGCAGTCCTTTGTAAGCACAGAATGGTTAATATATTTTGAAATAAAATGCTATTAATGTAAAGAAAACTGGCTTTAATTTGAATGATGGGATCTTTGAAATGAACCACAAAGGCTGCAGCTAATCTGGTGAAACAGCAGGTTTGCTGCAGACAAAGTACAAACATGGCAGTGGATCTGCAGACCCTGTATGCAACTGACTTCACTGAGAGAAGCTGTTTCCCACTGGGTAAGGAAAGGCACAGGCCTCAACAGTAATTATGGTTCAGCCTACATGTGGCTACTGGCTACACTGCCTGTGGTACTACAGCCCTGCAAAAGCTTACATGAGGCAGCTGTAGGTAATTCAGGTTACTTCCATTATGGCTTACTCTCTGAAATGGAAACGCTTGTTTAATGTGTGAGCATAATTTTAGATCATTCTATTGACTATAAAGCAAAAGTGATCAAATCCTCCCTGCATGAGTGCTCACACCTTTTGAGAGAGAAATGGCTGATGTTCAACTTTTCCTCCCTCTTGCTGTTCTGTGACCAGGCTCATCGCCTTGAAGTGATTCATACAGCACAGTCAATTTTAGCTAACATCTCTTCCATTCTCCAAAGGGATCAAACCTTGTTTAGTGCATACATGCGGGGGGGGGGGTGGGGTGGGGTGTTGTTCAGCGATTAATGCCAGTAACATAATAATGTTTTTCTTATTTTTAAATTGGGGCAATCTTGGTCTTCCAAGATGTTCAGAATTCCTCTAAAGTTGGAACAAAATTAAATGCATTTGTAATGACGCAGCTCGAAGCACATGTGCTTCTGTGAGAACTCTTTTGTTCTCATTTGGGTGGTTTAGTGATTTTGATGTGACAGATACAGTATTTTTATTAGTAGAAAATGAGTAGTTGTTCAGCACCGACAGCAGATAAAGCTTTATAAGGATGTAGCACCAGTGAAGCCTATTTGCTCAGTCTCAACTATTCCTTCAGAGCAGTTCAGGAGGTTGCATGTACAATGTAGATCATTAATATTTAGGAGGTAGAAGGGTAGGGAGTACAAAAGAGTTACTGGGAGATACATAGGCAACAAAAGTACTGAAAGAATTACACTACCTATGTATTTTGAGCATGACAAGAGATCTAATTTAAAAGATAATTGTTTCATTGTAAGATATCATCACTTCCAGACTACAAATTTATTCTTTGGGGAATTCATTTGACTTGTTAATCTAAGTGAAGGTTTTTCTAGTACAGATATTTATTCTGTAGTAGATTTTTTTTGAGATTAATTTCTTTATCTTCCTGATAGCCTTCTTTTAAAAAGAAATAAACCTTACAACTCTCCTTTAGCCTCAGAGCAGAGTCAGCTTTGACTACTCGGGGCTGCCGTGTTTGTTAAACTTGTCACTTTTGAGGAGTCACTTTGTCACTGAATATATTTAAGACTCTGAAGGCCTTACACCTCCATTCCCTCCTCAGTTCTTCTTGTTGCAATTTGTTTAGTTTGTTAAAAAATCCTGGTGGAGAAAGGGTGGTGAAAGCCCCTCCATCAGATGGTTTCAGCTGTTAGCTTTTAAAATGTGAAGAGAAATCTGTGGCAAGTGGCTGGTTTCTGCTCGCAAGATAAATCTGTCAGGCTTTTGGAACTGGTAGAAACTAAAACTGGAAGAGTAGTCTTTACTGTAGATTACATTTCTTCATCTATTCTGAGATGATTATTGTTGTATGTGTTATAAATTGGAACAAAGTTTTATTTTAGTTTGGTTTCTAATCTTTCTGAAATTCTCCAGATGAGCAGTAATGCATGACTTCCCTCTCCCTGCTGAGTGAGGCCAAAGCCAACAACTGCTGTAGTAAATGCCATGTCTGCCAATATCAAAATGCACCCTCTTGTATGCTTATGGATGTTTATATGTGTATGTACAGTCAAAAGTATATAGTTCAGGTGCCTTTATTTTGAGTAGATTAATAATGGTAAGAGACAGTTTTATGAAGCTCCAGGCCTGGACAGTTAGCTGTGGAGATGTCTACTTTGTAAGGTTGGGGTATCTTCCTAGACAGTGACTACACACAGCCAATGCATTCTGTCTGGAAAAAACAAATTTTCACTGATACTGGTGCATTTCCCAAAGATTCCTTTCAGTTGTTTTTATTCTTACTGCTTCAGAAGACTGTAGTGATACAATTAAGTTTTGCTTTTTAATTAAACAGCACTAAAAAAGTAATATTTGATAAGATCATTTAATGGTTTTAATCTCGTGATCAGTAAAGTCCCTTGTTCACAAAGCAATTTCAGTCTTTTGGCTTTTCCACTCACAAAAATAGCAATTGGCTTTTTGAGAAAAAAAAATACCCTAGACATTCAGGTGTATCTAGTTGACAACAATCCGAGCACACAGTGAATGATATCAAAGAAAATAGTATGAAGAATGAAAGCAGTTCAGAAGAACACCGAGATGGTATCTCATGCTGCAGTATAGAATTTCATGCTGCGACTGAAATACATAATGTAATCCTAACATATCAAATGTAAAATGAATTGAGCTTCCAAATGAAACATTAAGTTTATTCTTACCTTTGACTGTAGGGTATTGAAATCCTTTGACACGGCTTTGTATGAAATAATTAATAGCTTTCTTCTACCATCCTATATCAGGGCTGCTCCCAGCGAATCACTTTTCACAAGGAAGTTCACATTTCCCATCGTAGCATGTAGTTCCTTTTTTTTTTTTTCCTTTATATGAGGTAATCTTTGAAATTACTGTATTAATGCTGCCATGTGTGCATGATAGATCCTAACGGCTTCTTTGAGAAACTCATTCCACTCTCCTGATGATCTGAACATGCTCACTGGAAAGCATTTTGGTCAGGTTGATGGGTGCAAGATGGCTTAAGGAAGACACAAGAAATGCATTTAACAGGCGCCCAGTGGTAGGAAACAGTGAATTCATGGCTCTGCTCAATGCAAGAGGGGTGTACTTCTGAAAGTTACACCCAGCCGCAAGGGTTACTGATTTGCTGGCGCCAGTGGACTGCACAGCCTCATTCAGAGCTGAAACTGTCTGTCTTAAAACAGGCAACTGCCTTAAGGAGGCAAGGCCCCAACTGTGTGGGGTAGAGTTTGTGGGGTTTTCTTTCTTGTAGACCTAGAACAGTGCACACACTTGCGTTCTTGCATAAGGAATCAAATTTTTATGACTTAGATAACTAAACCAGGCTGTTTGCTTTCATTTTGCCTTTCTTACCAGAAGCTAATTTTTTTTTTTTTTTTTACTAATTAAAAATAAAACCAAAATTATCTTGGGCAAACACCTGCTTTTGGTTACTTCAGAAGATGAACAGCAGAGAAAAGACCATTGTGATAAAACTTAACCTTTGATGCTTTCGTAATCTGTTGGTAAGTATCTTTCAGATAAGGTTGTCTGACGGGTTTTAGGGAGACTCACACGTAGTCTTGGCTGGCTTGAATTAAGGCCTTTTTTTTTCTCTAATGGGAGAAAAAGTTTAATGTAAAATCTTTGCATGACCTAGTGCGCATCGTTTTTAAAGCACTGCTGTTGCTGACCACAAACTGATTGCTCTAAGAACTGGAGAGAGGTTCGGTTGCAAGTTTTGTGTCTTAATCTGTGTTTCTAGTTTTCAGAAGAAAAAGATTCATTGTAATGGCTGTGAATGTAGTTAGGCTTCTTTAGAAAAGACATACGTGGGTAATTTGGGCTTGCTTGAACTTTGGCAGTTTCTTAGGGCATTCACCCTTACGCTGGTGAATTAAACTTGCTGCCCCCAGTCTGGGATTACAGATTGAAAGGCTAAGAGCATTTGATATGAAGATTTAGAGTTGAATCTTCAATTTGATTTAGAAATGAATGAGTACCGAATGGCACAAACAGGTTAATAATCACCTGATTAGCAAGAAGCACCATAGCAAAGGAGTATTTCTATATAATTCTCTTCTGCCTCTGTTTTACGAACAGAGATAACTGGCCTGTTGTAATTAAAATCATTAATCTTTTCTAAGATACCACGTCAATGAGTTGTAATGATGTTTATGTGTATAATTACTATTTAAGGAAGACTTTATCCAGGTAGGTTTATCAAACTAGGAGTATTTTCAAGAACTGACCTACCCTTAGTAGCTTTAGAGCTCAAATTAATGGTGGCAAAGCCAGAAGATGACAGCCCCAACAGCCAGAACCATCCCAGGGATGTTGGTGTAGGACTGATGACAGGAAGGCTTTATAGGCTAAATGTCAAGATAACATGTGTCCGAGGCATAGCATTTCCTAAGTAGTGTCCACATACAGGTTATGAGTCTGTGGATTTCCAAAAATAGGACGAAAGATTTAAGTCATGCTGACTGATAGTTAAAGGGTAACTTTATCTTATGTTAGCTGTTCGGGAGTTTCCTGCAGTGCTTTGTGACAAGAGGGGTATTGGTCTTGCAGTGAGAACAGTATGATGCTCCAAGAGAACTGTGTTACTGTTACCAGATTTTGCTTAAATGTGGTACATTTCAAAAAACCAGCTTGTTCAATTCAGAAAGGGAATCTAGATCTGATTTTTATCAAAGGAAATAGTTGCTTAGATCCCTGTCAAAGTTCTGTAAAAAGTCATCTTTCCCTGAGGTGTTCTGGAACTTTTTCTTAATCAAGATACTCAGTTCTACTCATTTCAATTCAACCAGGTAAAAATCACGGCTTCCTGCTCAAATGTCTGAGTAAAAGCCTATAAGCAGAATACATCCCCATCAGGAGGCAGCAATGTCAGACTTTCTTTAGGTAGATTTTTCTTTTTCCTTTCAACTTAATAACCTACAGAATTTTTCAAAGAAATTCTGTTCGGTGAAGAGCAAGGCTGCTGGCTTTCATCAGATGCTGGTTTTGCTGTAGCCTTTTAAGACCTGAGACGGTGGCAGGGGAATTCAGAAGCTTACACACTAGGAATGTCAAGTATTTTCTTGTATGCTTCTCGGTGGTCTGTAACTGATGTGTAATAAGTTATTTCTTTGCTTTATGAAATGCAGTTAGCAGATAGTTGTAGCTAGACTGTCATTGCTGTATTATTGCAATAATTTTAGTGGTAGTTATTCTACTCCCATTTTTTGATACATCCTGACAAATTGTAAGATGCCTCTATGCTGTAAAGCCAATTTCTTTGTGAGGATTTAAACTAAAGATTTTTTTTGTCTCAAGGATGAAATAGATTTGTTTTTTCTCTTTCAACTGTTGCCAATTATTGCAAATTGATGAAGTCCTGTAAGTTCTCCTAGCCAAACTTATCTGAGAAAGCGTCAGCCTTGGGGGTTCCTAATGAAACTGCGGAGATGGCAATTAATCTGACCTCTGCCTGCCATCACCACTGGTTTACAAGCATTAGAAAGCTTGCCTTCAGAGCACTTCTGCTCTCTTATGTGAGCAAATGAATGTCCTGTGGTGACAGTCTTCCAATATATCTAATTTTCTGGTCAGAGTGAGCTACCTTGCACTGGTAGTTATTAAGCAGCTAAACAGAGACTTCTCAGTGCACTTTCAAATGTTACTCTCTTTATCTCTCAGAAATAAACACTTGAAGAAAATAGTTTGAAGGTTAAGTTCTCCCAGCTGGAAAAAATCCTTCATATCTGTGGCCACAGAGCAAAGACACTCACTTCTTCCTAAATACAGCAGCTTATTTCTACAGTTATGTCTTATCCTTCAAATTAGAAGAGTTCTGAATGTTCTTAAGAATTAAATAAAACATGAAAAATCATTCCCTAGCTAAACAGAAACATTCCCTTGATAAAGGGGATTCCTGGGTTCTGGGCAGACATGCACACGGCAGGTCTTGGCTAAGGAAATACTTCCATTTATATGGACCGTGAAGAATTTTGTTGATCTGGTAGACTCCTGTGAGAGCTGACAAACACCGTGTCAAAATAACATCAAGAGTGAGAAATTGGTAACACACACAAGTGAAAACTTAGATTATAAACTAGTCAAGTGCCTGCAGAAAGAATAAATGAGAATACTTGTTCTAGACAGCATTGCAGTATGTTCCTGTGAAAAACAGTTCTTGACCTGTCACAGTATCGCTGATGTATATCAAGATAGGAAGAAAAATTGTAATTATTTGAAGGTTAAATGTAATAAGTCTCAGCATTTGCAATGACAAGTAGGAAATCCTCAGAAATCTTGGATGCTTGGCAAACTGGTCTCATTTTAACAATGTATATGTTAATACAGCCAAATGCAAGGTGATGCATTCAGAATTATACGTCTGCTATGAGGATTATAATGTTCCTTAAAGCATTTATGGTTTAGCTTAGATACCTGACAGGGTGGAAATTCCTGCTGTTGGATGAGGGTTAAAACAAATATGATCGTGGGATGTGCAAAAAGATAGCACCAGGTATATGTCTGTGACATTAATACAAGAACTGATAAAATAATTGGGCTAGTTCTGAGGCTCAGGAAAAGGATTTTGGATAGTAGAAAAAGTTCTGAAGTGAGAGAAAAGGGTGATTCAGGCCTGACGAATCTTCCTTCTAATGAGAGATTAAAGAAACTCCATCTTTGGATTTTAGCCAAGAAAGGGGTTATTGACAGTGGATTGATCAAACTAAGGAAAGCAAATTTAAAAATCAAAGGCTTTTCTTTTCAAGTAGGAAAGACTGTCAGAATCAGATGGGTGGAAGTTGATTCTAAACAAATTTGCTCTACAGTTAAGGCACATGTTTTAATACTAATTAACCAATGGAAGAATTTCACTGACAAAGGTATTAATCAGCCTTGAGGATTTAAAATAATTCATTGCACTGTCTAGGGCAGCTGAGTTTCTGAATGAAAAAATCCAACGACCTCTCTTGTGTAGGATGGAAAATACAGGGTAGAGCAATCCCTTTGTCACAAAATTCTATGAATACTTGAAACAGGGAACGTTTCATTCTGTTAAACCCCTTCATGTAGTTAAAGCATCTGTAGTTGTCTGCAAAGATAGGCAAAGCCTGCTGTCTTGGCAGCTGTGAGACCAGCACCTGACATTTCGTGTTCATTGCATTCTACTGATCTTTGTCCTTTAATGTATCTTTTTATTATAACACAAAAATGGTGGTTGCAAAAAGGCATTTTACTGGGGATTTGGAGTGGAAATGGGTTCACGAGCCACGCTGAAGCCAGATGAATTTTTCAGCCCTGTGTGCTTTTACTTTGATGTTAGTTTGTTGACTGACGTTTTCCCAATAAGTATCTGTGAAGCTGAGTGAGAAAACATTCTACTTTTTTTTGCCTTGCTTTTAACAAAACGATGCCTTGCCTTGATCTCTCTTAACAGTAACGTTTGGTGCTGGAAAATGCTGACAAGTTTTCTTGCTTAGTGCTTCTTCATTTTGTTCCAGAGTCAGTACATTTTCTGGAATGGCATGTAGTGTCCACTTACCCTCTGAGTATTAATTGCTCTTTAGTGGAGGAGCAAGCTAATCCATAATGCCCTAGGGTGCTCAAGAATGACCTTGCAGCTTTGCTGAGCTGATGAAAGTACAGGAAAGTCCCACTGACACTGACTGCTTTTTTTTTGTTGGCTTTGGTGTTTCTTTCCCTATGAAATCCAGTTCAGAAGAGGAGCTGGGTAAACTGTTGCTGGCTGCAGCCTCTTTACCATAGTTAAGTGATACCAAGGCATTGGTGCTATGTTTGTAAGGAGATTGACTCTTTTCATGCCCTGTTTGCTCATGAGTAATTTTTAATCTTTAAAAACATTTTTCCCCTCATAATCCAAGTATTTTTTACATATATATATATATAAAATTAGTATTTTTGCTGACGGATGGAGTTCTCAATGGAAAATGATGGCTATTCCTACTGCCAGGAAGTTCTTCTTTCCAAAGGAGGTTTTTTGGGTAACTTGTTAACAGATCTCAGCCTACTGAGAACTGGGAGACTGTTGATAACGGCTTGTTTATTATTCACAGATAAAACGAGGTGGTGGGAAATTCTGGGTGGGATAAACAGTGCTGATCTAACTGTGCTTTCACTACAAACAGTGGGAGTTTAATTGGATACTTCAGTGGCAGCCGAGTCAAACCAATGTACCAAGTGATTTTGGAACCCCTCACTCTGCATGGTTTCCACTGAGGATGGAGAAAGCCAGTAAAAGGAATCAAGGATTCTGTTTCCCCATGTGATCTACCTGTACATAGTATGTGTCAGTATTGTAAATAGTATGTCAATAGTACAGCAGACATCATGTGTCTGCTACATCTGTGTGTACCTGATACCACCAAAGCTGCTCTATCTGAAGCATCCTTTGGGATGTTTACTCTCCAACAGCAGGTTGCGTGGCTTTGTGTGAAGGTGAAGCTGAGTGATGGTGTTACTGGGGGTGTAGGAGCCCACCAGCTGTAACAGGATGAAGCCTTTGTCTCATGCCCAAAACCTCCATGTCCCTGAGCAATGTTTGCTGTTCCCCTGAGGTGTGTGTGGCTGGAGATGTTTCCCATGCCCTCCCTCTGTCCTGAGGGCCATGGAGGCCTGAAGGCCTGCCTTGCCCCGCTGGCCGCTTGCACTGCCTCAACTAATGACTAGTTAACTTTCTAATTAGTTTTCAGTTGGATTATTTGGACTAAAGCCTTTTCAGTTTGGTGAGGACACCGGGGCCTGAGGTGTTATCATTGTGTGGGGTGTGTAGCTGAGGGGAGAGGGGTCCCAGTGGGTGATGAAGGGTGCCAGGCTGCCTCCTGTTCCCTGCTTGCTTGCCTCCCTGCGGTGTTCTGCTCTGTGGAGCAGGAGCTGCCTGCGGGAAGCAGATATCCCCCTCCTGGGTTTGGTCTGGATTCGTCTCTTGGCTCAACGGACGGCCTTGTAACGTCTGTGGGCTTGTTAAAAGTTCACATCGGTTGTAAACTACTGAATATCCTTTGCTGCCCACTGCAGATTGCATTTGCAGCTGCCTTTTCCCTACTGAAAGGCTAAAATGTAATGATGGCTCTGCTGACGATGCTGGCAGTCCTGTTGCTGCATCAGGGCTTCTTCAGCTGCTGGAAGTTTTGGGCACTCGTTCTGACCACTGAAGGTGTTAATTGTCTTTTCGGTTTCGTTCCTCTTTCCAGGCAACCCTTCATGTTTGTGTGCCAACAAGTATAAAACACTTGACTAGCAAGGGAAGCTGCGATCTGTGTGTTGGAAGCTGTTATTTGTGTGTTGATACACACAACTCACACAGAGACACAGAATGGAGGTGCAGGCTAAAGGTCAGCTCTGGAAAGGGAACTGGGATTTATATGCCAAATACCATAATTGCTATGCTGAACTGTTCATTTTAATCCTCCGGGTAGCTAAAGTTTGTAGGATTACTGGGTTTATTACAGTGTTCTTGGGTAAGCCTAGAAACCCCTCGTGTCAGAAACAGAGGTGTACCTGAGTTCTCCTGAACCTGTAGCTAGGTGTTGTTCCTCTGCATCTGTTAAGTGCACGTATTCTCAGTAGACCTACTCTACATGTCTGGATTTGGGCTCTTGGTCCAGCAGAGTAATGACTACCATAGTATTGTAAAGCTCAGCCCATACCAGCATCAGATAAAGGATTTTTTTCTGCTTGTAAATTAGACCGGTGGCCTAAATATTCGTTGGGAATGCAAGTTCATCTTACACATCTTCCTGAGAGCAGCCTGTGTGGAAGAGGATCATAATTGCTTGCTGCTGCTCTGGTAGCAACTTCACATGAAGTAAGTGAACTTATTTTTATACCTAGGTTAGAGGCTGCTGCTTGCTCTGATTTAATTGCTATTTACATATTCAGTTTGCAACAGAACAGCTTCAGCCTTCACAGTTCTAGATGGAGAAGGCAGTGAGGAGGCAAGATTAACATTTTAGTCTCAGGCAGAAAAGAGTACTGAACCCTCTCAGGCAGGTCTTCAAAACCTTGGCAGTTGGGTAAAAGGAGGCTGGATACAACCCTCTTCATTTTGGTTGCTTGAGAAGAAGAGTTATTCCCTTCATCAGAAACGAGGTTTTAGGTGAAGTTTTCAAGCTTTTAATCCTAAGCCAAATATTGTTGCCTCAGTGGTGCCAAGCAAGGTTGCTTAAGCACCAGTGAAAACAGATGTAAAACACATCTTTGCCAGAATGTCCAGTAGGTAGTGCTCAGAGTATGTCTGTCTGTGTTGGAGGACAATGGAAGAAATAACCCTTAAGGGTGTGATTCTGAAATCTGCAGTTGTCTATTTAACTTGCCATTTCCAGAACATCTGCTTAGTAGGCTCCTGAATGGGGTAAAACTTCATGAAAAGCAGATGTTGCTCTTCAAACAACAGCCATTTCTCCAAAAAGCAATGGCATGGTAGCTGTGGCTGTGCAGCATATCCTATTTAAACATCTAAAACATCTTATAGTGGGGTGAGTCTGCACAGCTAAAAATTAAATTCCTAATGAAGATCTGCTTGGCAACTTCTGTAACAAAAACTTGTCAAGACCTTCATGTTTAGCAGGTTCTAATGGTGCCGTTTGCAGCTGTGCTGATGACTGTGTTCTTTCTAGGAACTGCAGTTCTTTAGAATAAATGATGCTTTTACAAAGAATTTGGATGTTTCAAGACAAAGTTTTAATTGAAACAGGAAGTGAAACCAAAGGAAAACAGCACAAAGTGAAAATGCAAATGTTTTCCACCAGAAATGGCAAAACAAAAACGTGTTTTTCCTGAAAACTAAATTTAAAGTTGCTTTCATCTGTCATTGATTTTCAGAATTATTTTTTTCTTCAAGCTGAATATTGAAGTTATATTTGTGTTGAACCCATAATTATCACTTGAATATTCCTCACCAGGTATCTGAAATTTTTACTGGGAATTCTCATGTTCCTGTTGGGGAGGGGGGAAAACCCAAACAGTTACAACAGTTAAGAAGTTTCTCAGAGGATAATTTTTGGTTATCCCCAGTTCAGAGGACATTGGAGAATAACCAGAGAAGTCCAGCAAAGAAAAATATACTGCTGCTATGCTGTGGGGCACAACAGATTAAAATATACATTTTGCCTTATCTTCAACAACAGACAAAAGATCATAGAATCATAGAATAGTTAGGGTTGGAAAGGACCTCAAGATCATCAAGTTCCAACCCCCCTGCCGTGGGCAGGGACACCTCACACTAAACCATGTCACCCAAGGCTCCATCCAACCTGGCCTTGAACACCGCCAGGGATGGAGCATTCACAACTTCTTTGGGCAACCCATTCACCACTCTTACAGTAAAGAATTTCTTCCTTATATCCAATCTAAACTTCCCCTGTTTCAGTTTGAACCCGTTACCCCTTGTCCTGTCACTACAGTCACTAATTGTAAGAGTCCCTCTCCAGCATCCTTGTAGGCCCCCTTCAGATGTGGAAGAGTGTTTTTTAGTATGCTGCTTTTTTCCTGAAGCAGAATGTCAAACCTCTCATTGATTCTGCTGTGGAAAGTCCTTTGTGGTAAGGAAGATCCTAGGGATTATTCTGGGTCTGTTTATCTTCAGACTACTTTGTGTGTTCTTATGATGACTCCATTACAGGAGTATTTCTCTAAGCCAGAGGAACAGTACCAGTGCCAGCACTAGGCAGAGGTACTGTGTATTGCTATAGTGGCTGTTGACAATGTGAGAGATGCTCTACATACAGCTTCATACTTAAATGACAGTCTAAAGCAGACTCTGAAGAAAGAAGGAAATGTCAAGACTCTATGCTTGCTTTACTCCACCTTGATAATTTTGACCTGGGCTGATACTGTGTGGTCAAGTAAAGAAAGAGTTAAAATATGCTTATAAATCAGCAAATTCATTCAAGACTGCCTTCTTTTCCAGACCAGCCTGGAACAGTAGCTAAAAGAAGTATTTATGTGAACTGTTAAAATAAATTAATTACAAATTAAATATGAATGTGTTAGATGCAGTTTCTTGTAAGCAAAGGTTGTAAGCACAGCATATCATTAGTGCAATTAATAGAATGGAATGGAATAGAATGGGTTGGAAGGGACATTCAAAGATCATCTGGTCCAACCCTCCTGCAATGAGCAGGGACATCTTCAACTAGATCAGGTTGCCCAGAGCCACATCCAGCCTGGCCTTGAGTGTCCCCAGGGATGGTGCCTCCACCACCTCTCTGGGCAACCTGTGCCAGGATTTTACCACCCTCATTGCAAAAAATCTCTTCCTCACATCCAGCCTGAATCTCCCCTCTTTTAGTTTAAAACCATCACCCTTTGTCCTGTTTCAACAGGTCCTGCTAAAAAGACTTTCCCCATCTTTTTTATAGGCCTCTTTTAAGAACTGAATGTTTGATATGAAATAGTGTAATGTGATTGATTATAGAAATGTATATTGAGAAATATGCACAGACTTCAGTAAATAAAACCAGATACAAGTGATGGTGTAAGAATCCTCTTAAGGCTTGTGTTTCACATGCACAGTCCTTACTGCCAGTCGGTATTATCACTTTCTGATAACATTAATCAAAAGCTACCTTAGTTTGCAGTTGTAGTATATTTTTCTCCTTAACAGAACTGTGCTGCAGGGGAAACCAACATAATCTTGGAAGCAAAAAGATACTGGATCAGCAAAGCAACAAATAGGCTTTGAACTTTGTAAACAGAGGTTTATTTTTGCATAAAGGTATTGCTATTGATCTTATCCTTGGCCTCCAAATAGATTATTTGGAAAAAAAAAACCAAAAACCAAATTGAATATACTTTGTTGTAGTAGTTTACCAAGCTAGGGATTTCCAAGTCTACTATATATTCAGTATACTTATTTAACCCAAAAGCTTTTGTTAAACAGGGACTCAGCAGTGACCTTAGAAAATAAAGGTAGTTCCTTTGGTTCAGGAGAAGTGCGGTTTGCAAGACTGGTGTCTGCATTGTTAGAACAAACAGTGACTCTCCAGGAAAAGATCCTGATTTGAAGTGAGTTTATCTAATTGCTCGCTGTGGTATTATCTTTCTAATGTGTACTGTAAATACCTTGGGAGAGATGTGTTGTATTTGCATATATTACAGTTTTATCTTACTGCCACTTGATAAGTACTACTAATAATCTCATGATCCTCAGTGTCAGCAAGTAGTTTCCTCCTGGGAACAGCTGAGTATGCTACCCTCATCAGGTTCAATTACTGGCTAGCTCTTAAGCCAACAGTGTTGGAGAAACTGCTACTTCCAGTGGATTATTTCAGAATTTAGTCTGCAGTGCTGTCAACAAACTTACCCTGTTGTGTAAAGTAAGGCTGTTATTCTTGGGGAAAGTATCTGTATTGATTTGCTTTGTCTTAGCAGGAACTTGGGAGACTGTGTTTTCTGGTGCATAATTAACATCTGAAAGTAAAGGTCACTGGAAAGCTTTAGCATTTAACAGATAATGCGGGTGTGCATTTGAGTAATTTTTTATTTCTTGTCTTAATAAAAGTGTTTTAAAAGTCTAACCTATGGCTTTCACGTACATAATGGAGCTGGCAGCTGTTCAGCCTACTCTTATACAGCTTTTCATATAGACACACATATTCCTTTGGCAGCTGAACATTTCTGCCCCAAGTTGCACATTTTCCATAGAAAATGTGACACTGTTGCCAGTTTCATTAAGTCTGTCAAAGAAAGGTTGCTTAACTGTTGAAGTTCTCGTCGGATTTTTGGGTGTTGCTGCACCTTTTTACTGCTCTGTTTTATACTGTCTGTCTTGTCTTTGGCCAGAAGAAATGAAGAGATGCAAAGGAGAGAAGGCATGAACTGCTTGGTATGTGGTTTTAAAATGATACAGAGAAATTTCTTTTGAATAGTGTACTAGCTGGGTTTACCTTTGGAGAGCTTAGCTGTGTCCTGAGGAAGACAAGTTAGAATTCCAGAGGCTATAGATGGCCCTCTCAGGAAAGTAAGTCAGAGCAAGATTGTACATGTCTAAATGTGATTTAATGGGATTTATAACAAGGAAATATAAAAGATAACATTGTCTGCATGTTTAGATGTATCCTTAAAGAAAGATCCACTAGAGAAAAGGGAAGTGCTCTTCAACCATTGCTTTTCCTAACCCTGAGCAGAGTCCTACTCTGTGCTTGAGCCTAACAGTATGGGAGAAGTTTTTGTGCAGGTAGGTACTGTGGTCCTTCTCTGCTTTAGACACAGGCTACAGATTTTGGCTTTTGTCTCCAACAGTTAATTTAAGCAGTAAAGAAATGCTGTACCTACAGAGACCCCAGCCTGTTTGCTGATGGGGTTTTAGATGGAGGGCAGGAACAGAGATATATGCCTTTTTTCTCAGTCTCTGACTCCAGTTAACATGGTGCTGTCTGATAGTCGCACTGTCAAGGCCAAGCATTCAGGGTTAGGACCAATTTATGACATTTCTGTATGTCTCCATGTGTGCTTTTAGCCCTGGGCAAATGCTAGGGAAGTTGGTTTAATAAAAGGTGTTTCAGCACAGTTCCTTTACCTTGCATATTCCCTGGTATTAGAGCATGCCCATCAGCTATTTTTAGTGCTTACAGGACCCATGGTAATTTGGTTGCATGTCTGAGCCCTAAGGCGTTACCTTTGGAAAAGGCAGAGGGAAAGTATATCTTGCAGGGATAGCAAAGCAAAGAAATATAGATGCTTTATGCTGTCACTTTGCATTATAATTTCTGTTTTAACAAGAATAAAGAAGAAAAGTTAGGAAACCATTGGATTTGCTTTGTAATAGTTAGATTTTAAAAGTGTGAAAATTTAAAATTTCTGACTTCTCTAAATACTGCTAGCAACATTCCCCATGAGGTCCTAATGCTGTTATTTAAAAACTGTGTGGTATGCTGTATGTGTGTGTTTATAACTGCATGTGAGAGTTGGCTTTTTGCTGCTAACATATATCCTTTGTGTATGGTAATCTTGATGTCTTAGTAATGCTTTCAGAAAAGGTAGAATTCAGCCTGTACTTCAGCAAAGGGGTTTTCTGAGGTGAGGAAGAAAACAGAACCCAATTGAAATATACGTTATTTCATTTTGTTTTCCTCTTGCCTTGTTATGGTACTGCAAGAAATCTAAGAACAACATGGATCAGATTATTCTTTTTTTCATTATTTGCAGTGAAATAAATGAGAAGACATTTTTTTAAGTATCAAGTATGTTCATCCAAAATAATGAAGTAATTTTTTGTATTAGATGAGCAAACAGAGGACAGCATCCAAGGAATATCAGAGCTATTGTGTATCTGTGCCTGCATTGCAGAGAGAGTAAAGAATTTCTTCAGGTTTAGCTGAAAAATCTGAAGTGATAACTACATCTGTGTGTTTATCAAACATCTGCAAATTTTTCCATTTCAGTGAATGCAGCTAGTGCCTATAACTGCTGATTTGTAATCATCCCTCTGAATCAGTATATTGAAGAGCTTAGGTTTTTGGAGAATATATATAAGAATATACATAAGAATATATATAAGAATGCAGTCTGTGGTTGTAGGACTAACCAAGTTACATGCTGCCTGACAAAATGTCAACCAAAAGGTACTTCAATCTTGGCTGCTTCTCCAGGGGGTGGTGTGTGAATCATCCCACAGTCACTCCAGATTTTTCTTTCTCTTGGGAACTCACTGTTGATATAAGAAATTGTGTTTTTGCAGTCAGGATCTTTGTTATTTTCTCTTAACCTGTTTACTGGGTAGCCCGACTCTTCATTTAGATCAGGTTTTGAAGTGAAGGAGCAGATCAATGCATTTGAAGAAGAATGTTTTGTTCCTGATTTTAAGTTATTGAAGTTCCACCTAGATAATGACATTTGTGTTGAGATTTTTCTATTTAAAGATTTTAGCTTTGAGAGTCTTTTATGTGTAAGTTATAAATATCCCTTCACTAGAGATTATCTTATGAAACTGGTAAAAAAGGAAAATGCCTTGGTTCAGTCATGAGCTGCTTTCTGCAGAAAAACCTTTGCCTGGGATACGTGATGCAAAGGTAAACGAGCATTGTAGCCCTTTTTTAACCAAGAGAGTGTCCTGTCATCCAGCCTGCTTTTTTAACTTTGATGGTAGGAGAAAGGGTACAGTACAGTCACAAGCAACCAAAAACCTCTTAATATATACTTTCATTAGTATTTATTCACGTATATAGCTTAATACAGTTTTCCTAGCTATAGAATGGCCTCAGTGTGTGCTTGTATATAGCTAGTCCTTGATGCCTTGTTGCAGACGCATTTGTTTTGTTAAAACCATTTATGCAGATGTAGATCTCAGTTCTGTGAAATATTGAGCACTGCAATCATGGGAGTTCAGTAGCAGACAGGAGTGTTCAGATTTTAGGTCAAGCCCTCTGTGGCTAGGTCTTTTCTTTTCTTTGATGAAGAAAGATGCACGAATGTGTGAACACAGCATGCATCTGATGGGAAATGATTTAAGAGTTAGGTATTACCTGTCTTGTGTATTATTAACGTAAGTTTGCAGAGCTAATAGACATATTGGTTTTGGGTGTACATTCTTCAAAATGTTCTTTTTGTTTTTGAGAAAATGTAGACACAAATCCAGTTTGTCAGGTTGTCATGGTTTAAGCCAGTCGGCAAGTCAGCCACGCAGTTTCTACTCCCCCCCTGCCCGGTCTCCCAGAGGGATGGGGAGGAGAATCGAAAGAGTGTAACTCCCACAGGTTGAGATAAAAACAGTCCAGTAACTAAGGTATAACACAAATCACTACTGCTGCCACCAATAATAATAATGATAAGAGAAATAACAAGGGAAGAGAATACGATACCACCCGCCGAAAACGAGTCTGACTGAGCAGAGCGTGCCCTTCCGGGGGACTCCCAGTTACATCCTCAGGCATGACGTGCTGTGGTATGGAATACCTCTTTGGCTAGTTTGGGTCAGGGGTCCTGTCTCTGCTTCCTCCCAGCTTCCCCTCCTCCCTGGCAGAGCATGAGACTCACAAAGTCCTTGGTCAGACCATACATCGGTGTTATCAACTCTGTCCCCAGGCCGAAAGTCAAAAACACAGCTTTGCAGCAGCTACTAAGAAGAAAAAAAAAAATGACTGCTACTGCTAAACCAGGACACAGGTAAACAGAAGCTTACAAAGAAAATAAGTGTACATTTTCAGAGGTCTCTGAGGTATTTCTTCATTTGAAATGTGGAAAGATTCCACATTTATCACTATTATTTATCACTATATCTCATCCACAAATATCACTAGTTACCTTATGTAAAATGTTTGTGACTTTCTTCTCTATTATCAATGCTTCACGATGATCCAGTAGGCAGTGTGGATGATTTGCTTACACCACCATCTCAAAAGTAGATAGGAGTCTCACGGTGATGGTATAGGGTAGGTGGAAGAAGCCTAGTGCTTTCAGGCAAACACTTTAGATACTAATAAAACAATTCTCTGCCACAAACAGTGACAATTCAGTGACACCTTCTAGAAGTTGGTAGAGAATATTCTGATGGAAAATAAATTTCGCTAGCCAGGCCACACAGACTCTTGCAAATGCATCACTGCTGAAAGCATATGCGTTTAACAGAGTAGCTATCGAAGTTGATGTTAATAGCAAACATCAAGGCCTTTAAAGTTCTTAAATCCACTTCAGTAGATATTGATTTGGGAAATTAGAAATATTTCCTCAGGGAAACACTTGATAAAAGAGCTTAAGGCAAGGGGAAGTGATTTTGCACTGCAGTGAATGTGAAGAAAGAGAATATTTAACCAAACAGCAATCTCTGTCATCAGTTGTGTCTTTAAGTGAGTACCTCCCCTGGAGTCTGCAAGCAGTGCTGTCATCAGGGTGATCCTGCCCTTGACAGGAAAAAGGCTGGTGCTGTCCCTGTGTGACTGCAAATTCAGCTTCAGAAGCTCAGCTGGGAGAAATGGGCATGTTTGCCCTGTATGAACACATGGCTGTAATGTCTGTCTGTTCAGAAGGGCTCTGCCTCCGTGAGTGGGGCAGTGAGGGCACTGAGTCAGAGTGCGGCTCTGCAGACAGTAACATGCTCAACAGCAGGAGCTGTGTGCCAGGTTCTTTCAGCACCACCAGACCTTCACATCTGAATGTCGAGCCTGCTGCTGCTCTGAAGATATGTGTCAAAAGTTAGGAATCATTATGGACAGACTTGGCCTTAAGTTTCCTCCTTCAGCAACCCAGCTTCTGCCACACTGACCATTAGGATTAGGTTCTCTGTATGCAGCATTACACTTGGATACTGGGATGACATGCATGATTGAAACGCATGCTAAGGAGAGCAATATTAGCAAGTGGAGGGGAAAACAAGTGATCAGTGACAGATTTTTCTAATGAAGATAAATGACTTCTCAGTTTGTCATGCAAGTGTATTTGGACTTGTGTATTCATTTGGTCTTAACATACTTAAATTAGAGCTAAATAAAAATAAATCCTTTTTTGTCCCCCCTCACTTTCTATTGCAGTCTTGAGCATTATTCTTATGGCAAGGTCAGAATGAGGGACGTAGATTATTATCATATATTTTTAAAGAGATGTGCAGGAGTATTTATTTCCAGCATTTGGCAAATCTGATGGGTGAAGCATCAATTTTTACAAACACTCTGCAGATATTTTTGTACTGTCTCCAAAGGTATTTGTGACACTATTCTGGAGAGGACTGACAGGTAGATGAGATAATTCTGTGGCTGTTTAAAAGTGCATACACGAGTGCTATATCTACTTGTGATGGAAGTATCTGTATTGCATGGCCATCTTTTCCTATAACATCCTCTTGGTTTACAGTCTTATTTTCCCATGATCATGATGCAATCATGATGGCAAAGAGATGTTTCAAGGCTAATTGCATTGAATTGATTTGGTCAGAATCTTTCAAGTCTCACTTCTCTCTGTCCTTTGATGGAAAGAAGATACTGAGCTAAAATCAATATTGTTTGCTTTCTGAATTGTCATGTGTAAATCTAAGTTGGCACTTTTGCAATTTAACTGCAACAACCTTTAGTAAACGACTCACCAATCACCCATTGAAGTATGCTGATTTTTCTCACATACTTACTTTCAGTTGAATGGAAGTGAGATAATGAACTCCATGTCTAAATCATGTCTACCTCAGAGTAGTTGTGAATGTACTGGAAGTGTTGTGACATCAGTAAGCAATTTGTACCTGTAAGTAGAAATGGAACTTCTCTGTTTTCACTGCCACCTTGCAACTTAAGTAATAGATTTAAAACTAAATACAAAACAACAGCCACATATTCCTGAAGGCTTTGGAGTACTTCAGGCTGAAAAAGATCACTGGTGGGATGGAAGATAGTCTAACTTCCGGTTAGGGACCATAGAGATAAATTAGGTTAAAATATGACAGTTCATCTACAGTGGTGGATTTTGTTTGGGTTTTTTTAATTACATCGAACTTTCTGGAAAGAAAGCTGAATATATTTATTCAGCTAATATATTTATCTGGTGAATGAAGTTGCTAAGCCACTGGCCATCATATTTGAAAAATCATGGCAGTCAGGTGAAGTTCCCAATGACTGGGAAAAGGGAAATATAACCCCCATTTTCAAGAAGGGGAAAATGGATGACCCGTGGAATTACAGACCAGTCAGTCTCACCTCTGTGCCTGGCAAACTCTTGGAGCAGATTCTCCTGGAAGGCATGCTAAGGCACATGAAAAACAAGGAGGTGGTTGGTGACAGCCAGCATGGCTTCACTAAGGGGAAATCCTGCCTGACCAATTTGGTGGCCTTCTATGATGGGGCTACGAAACTGATGGACAGGGGCAGAGCAGTTGACGTCATCTACCTGGACTTGTGCAAAGCTCTCAACACTGTCCCACACGACATCCTTGTCTCTAAATTGGAGAGACATCAATTTGATGGGTGGACCACTCGGTGGATAAAGAACTGGCTGGATGGCCGCATGCAAAGAGTTGTGGTCAATGGCTCGATGTGCGGCTGGAGACCGGTAACGAGTGGTGTCCCTCAGGGATCAGTGTTGGGACCGGTCTTGTTCAACATCTTTGTTGGTGACATGGACAGTGGGATTGAGTGCGCCCTCAGCAAGTTTGCCGATGACACCAAGCTGTGTGGTTTGGTTGATACGCTGGAGGGAAGGGATGCCATCCAGAGGGACCTCGACACGCTTGTGAGGTGGGCTGATGCCAACCTGATGAAGTTTAACCATGCCAAGTGCAAGGTCCTACAACTGGGTTGGAGCAATCCCAGGCACAGCTACAGATTGGGCAGAGAAGAGATTCAGAGCAGCCCTGCAGAGAAGGACTTGGGGGTGTTGGTCGATGAGAAAATGAACATGAGCCGGCTTCAGTGTGCGCTCGCAGCCCAGAAAGCCAACCATATCCTGGGCTGCATCAAAAGGAGCGTGACCAGCAGGTCGAAGGAGGTGATCCTGCCCCTCTACTCTGCTCTCGTGAGACCTCACTTGGAGTATTGTGTGCAGTTCTGGTGTCCTCAACATAAAAAGGACATGGAACTGTTGGAACAAGTCCAGAGGAGGGCCACGAGGATGATCAGGGGACTGGAGCACCTCCTGTATGGAGACAGGCTGAGAAAGTTGGGGCTGTTCAGCCTGGAGAAGAGAAGGCTGCGTGAAGACCTCATAGCAGCCTTCCAGTATTTGAAAGGGGACTATAAGGATGCTGGGGAGGAACTCTTCATTAGGGACTGTACTGATAGGACAATTGGTAATGGGTTAAAACTTAAACAAGAGAAGTTCAGGGTAGATATACAAAAGAAGTTATTTACTGTAAGGGTGGTGAGGCACTGGAATGGGTTGCCCAAGGAAGCTGTGAATGCTCTATCCCTGGAGGTGTTCAAGGCCAGGTTGGACAGAGCCTTGGGTGGCATGGTTTAGTGTGAGGTGTCCCTGCCCATGGCAGGGGGGTTGGAACTTGATGATCTTAAGGTCCTTTCCAATCCTACTTATTCTATGATTCTATGATTTGTCTTTTGTTGATCTTACAGAAGAAACAAAGCCTGACATGAGTCAC
Source organism: Psittacula echo (assembly GCF_963264785.1). NCBI lineage: Eukaryota > Metazoa > Chordata > Aves > Psittaciformes > Psittacidae > Psittacula > Psittacula echo. Next base: position 91,689,272 of record NC_137737.1, on the reverse strand, counting down.
CTTATCCTTGATGCCATGTTAAGGCATGTCAAGGATAAGAGGGTTATGAGGGGCAGTCAACATGGCTTTACCAAGGGGAAGTCATGCTTGACCAACCTCATAGCCTTTTATGAGGAAATAACATTGTGGATGGATGATGGCAGAGCGGTGGACGTGGTCTACCTTGACTTCAGCAAAGCATTTGACACAGTCTCCCACAGCATCCTCATAGCTAAATTGAGGAAGTGTGGTCTGGATGATCAGGTAGTGAGGTGGACTGCAAACTGGCTGAAGGACAGAAGCCAGAGAGTTGTAGTCTATGGGGCAGAGTCTAGTTGGAGGCCTGTATCTAGTGGAGTGCCTCAAGGGTCAGTACTGGGACCAGTATTATTTAATATATTCATCAAGGATTTAGATGAGGGAATTGAGTGTACTGTCAGCAAGTTTGCTGATGACACTAAGCTGGGAGGAGTGGCTGACACGCCAGAAGGCTGTGCTGCCATCCAGCGAGACCTGGACAGGCTGGAGAGTTGGGCAGGGAGAAACTTGATGAAATATAACAAGGGAAAGTGTAGAGTCCTGCATCTGGGCAGGAACAACCCCAGGTTCCAGTATAGGTTGGGGAACGACCTGTTAGAGAGTAGTGTAGGGGAGAGGGACCTGGGGGTCCTAGTGGACAACAGGATGACCATGAGCCAACACTGTGCCCTTGTGGCCAAGAAGGCCAATGGCATCCTGGGGTGTATTAGAAGGGAGGTGGTCAGTAGGTCGAGAGAGGTCCTCCTTCCCCTCTACTCTGCCCTGGTGAGACCGCATCTGGAATATTGTGTCCAGTTCTGGGCCCCTCAGTTCAAGAAGGACAGGGACCTGCTGGAGAGAGTCCAGCGCAGGGCGACTAAGATGATTAAGGGAGTGGAGCATCTCCCTTATGAGGAAAGGCTGAGGGAGCTGGGTCTCTATAGCTTGGAGAAGAGGAGACTGAGGGGTGACCTTATTAGTGTCTATAAATATATAAAGGGGGAGTGTCACGAGGATGGAGCCAGGCTCTTCTCAGTGGCAAACAATGATAGGACAAGGGGTAATGGGTACAAACTGGAACACAAGAGGTTCCACTTAAACTTGAGAAGAAACTTCTTCTCAGTGAGGGTGACGGAACACTGGAACAGGCTGCCCAGGGGGGTTGTGGAGTCTCCTTCTCTGGAGACATTCAAAACCCGCCTGGACACATTCCTGTGTAACCTTATCTAGGTATTCCTGCTCCGGCAGGGGGATTGGACTAGATGATCTTTTGAGGTCCCTTCCAATCTCTAACATACTGTGGTACATACTGTGGTACTGTGGTAGATGTTTTTTGTGAGCAAAACTTTCTTTTTTAAAAAGCTTTCTGCAGTGAATTTAAAAATGAAGTGAACCTGCAACATCGGCATATATCTCTCTTAGTCAATGTATTTGGTGACAGTTATATCATGTAATGGCCTCCCTGGTTTATTCTGGCTGATCAGATCTCGTTGGAATGTCTCCGAAGCTGCTTTAGGACACCTCCAGAACTTTTGAGAACTTCTTTATATAACTTTAAGCCCCAGAATAATGCTGTATTTGTAATTTGGCTGCCAGCTACTGTGCAGCTCTGTGTGTTACATGGTTTAAAAATTAGAAGATAATATCCTTCTTGCACTAATGACAATTCTTGCACACACCACCATTTGTCCCTTTTTATTTAGCAGTATGGATGTAATGCTGGTAAGAGCTGTCCTCTTGATAGCGCTGTGGAAATAGATTAGCTAGAAAAGTTTCTGTCATCCACAAATGTGTAAGCATGCCTTTTGGGAGGAGAAAGATTACAGAATTTTCTTAGGAGCACTAATTAGTTTAATCTTCATGGTCCATGTAGGTCTGGTCTCTTCTGCTGAGTGTGCTAATTACTGCAAAGTGCAAGGATGAGCTAGTTTTGAGACAGAGAAAATATATTGCATCCACATGTCACTACCTGGCCTAAATGGGAATACAATTTAATCCAATAGGTGAAGCATAGACACTTGGCTCTGAGGTGATTACCTGTGTCCTTGGGACAACACCGGTAACTTTTCAAAGAATATTGAAATTTCATAGTTGAACACTGTGAATGCAAGAATGCACTCGTGTAATCTTTACTCCAACATGGACCAACTTGCATAGTCACAGCCCTTGGTTTTGGGAGAACGTGCCACGTTTTCCCACAGTGTATCTGTCCTAGACTGTCGCCTGAGCTAACATAACTATGGTAGCAGATCAGGGTTTCTCTCTCATGTGTGGGGTGCCCATGGAGGACTTATCTCTAAACTTTGGTTCTAAGTTTAGGGATTCTGGTGGCCAGCATAATTTTGAACGCTGTAACATAAACAATAGCTTTGGTTTCTGGCAAGGTGTAGTGTAGTGGCTGGAGCAGTGCACACACAGAGACTACTAGCGTATGCAGGTTTTTAGTCTTGGCCTACAGATACAAGCCTTTATTTGTGTAAGTGCCATGAGCTGTGCAGAGGCCTTTATACAGGTCTGTAGTGTACATTGGGAGAGAATACATGGCTTCCTCCCTAAGTTAGAGGCAGTTATATGTGGGGGTAATTTCAAACACATCTGAAGAATTTTGTTTTCTTCCATCAAGTATTATGACTACTGAACCCTGTGAACAGGTACCAATGAGGCCAAAACATCCAGGGAGAGGTCTTAAATGGTGAACTTTCAACTGAAGCGTCATTATGGTCATGACATTCCTTTTAACGGGTTGTCTTTTGCTTCTCAGAGGCTGAACAGCATGTTGCAGTGGCACATTCTGCTTCCTGCTTTATTTTCTTCTCTGACGTCCCCTAAGAAAGTATTTCTCACACGTCGTTTGACAGAAGGTTGAATTTTCATGGCTTGTACTGCCTTACAAATACGTTTATCACTATCCTGGAGTGCTGGTCCTATCGCAGGGTTGCAAGTAGTGAACTCCCAAGACTCTTTCCTATGACTCTGTGACTTCTAAAAGGAAGAGGAAGCTAATGGTTTTCTAAATGCCTTTATCTCCACCACTTGGCTGCACTTCCACAAAAAACACCCCAAAATCTACAGCCCATGTCATAACATTTTCTAAATTGCAGAATTCCACCATGTTCTCTATGGGGGGAGCGGGGGCATGAAGGGTGGAGTAGACATCTAGGGAGGCAAAGATCCATTCTAGGTTTTGCACAGCAATTACTATAGCTATAAGTAAAGAATCCTCCAGGGTGAGCTGAAAGTACATTGAGTATCAGCTCTCTGTGGAGTTGGATGGTTATGCTGTAGGAGCAATTTCTGGATTATAGCCACAAATACCAATGCAGGCTGTGAGTGCCTGTAGCAAAAAGGTAGTGAGAATATTATGCACATTCTTGTGTTATTGGTTATGGAATGAAAACTTGGCCAAGTGTGGGGTTTTTTCATTTGTTTGTTTGTTTGTTTTTAAACCCAAACACCAAACAACTCCCCCAGTATTAGGGCTGCTCAGCTTGAGGAATTAATACATTGTAGCCAGCAAGCACATACTTTGTAGGCAATTAATTTTTATTCAGTATGATCACTTCTGTTGGAAAATGAGAGCACCAGTGCAGTGGGTGGATGTACTGGCTATTCCTGCACCAGGGAACTGTTACCTTGGAATATCATTTTCTGCTGAAGGAAAGACATGAAAAATCAAGCGTTATTGCCCTAGGAATCTGACATGCTTTAGCATTAGCGACCCTCTGTAACACTGTGCAGGAACTGGGTAGTGTCCTGAATCTGAGAGAGCTTCCTCTAGCAGACCTCCAGTCTCCTGCATAAGCCACCAGATCCAAACAGAAACAGCATGTGAATGTAACCAGGCCTTGGATGGTCACATACAGGCAGTAAATAGGATTGCCTGCAACTGTCTGCACATATGGAGTTTCCTTGTTACCTTAATCTTAATTAGACACAATAGAGTTGAGCCTAATGACAGTCTGTGATGTGTTTTGCGACTCCCTCACTTCTATCTATAATGGATACTTAGTTAGGCTGGAGTTTTCCCATTCACAATTTCCTCCCTCCTACTTGGTATTTTTCTGATATTTGAATTATAAGTCATTTAGTTACATTTTTATTAGGAAAACTTCCTCTGTACTGTGTGAAAAATTGAGATAAGGGTGAGATTTGAATGACTGCCATTTAAATCTCCTTGAAAGTGGCTTGCTTTCATTGTGTTTTGAGGTTGTCCCTTGATTAGATATAGGTGACAAAATCTGGTGGGGTCTAGGCACTAAGATGAATGTGACAGGGTGGTGTGTCTCATCCTGCTTTGGGGGAGCAGGAAGGTGGAGGTGCTGAGGATCTCAGCAGCAGTGCACAAGAAGGGGAAAGCTGGAGACTGGCATGTGCTGGAGGATGGAAAAAGCTGCTGGTTTTAACCACTTGTTTTAACTGCTCCTGAACTCCAGCTCAATATACATGGTCTCTCATTTTTCTGTTGGGCAGCTCAGTAAGGAGGGAAAGTCATTCACTCTCTATTTCTGTGAGTTCTTTGCTACCGTCCATAATACAGACCCATGAAATGCTGGAAAGCACTACTGTACCTGATTAGCTGGTAGCTGCTGTAGAAGAGACATGAGTCTTAGGTATATAAACAGCATGAAAATTAGGTCTGTGAGCAGATTATTCTTGTACTTGTATCCTGATTTTAATATTTTCTCTGAAGAATTGAGCCAATCCTGTTCAGTGACTTTGTTTTTTCACTTTTAAAATAGGTGGGATTGCATTGACATATGAACGGTTATAATGGCTTAATACTCAGATGATTGTTATTCTGTGTATGCTTCAAGAATGACATTTACGCTTCAAGAATGACATTAAGAATGTGGAGAAAGCACAAAGGGAAAACTATAAGATGTATCTTCTGGTGAAGGACTTCCAGAGCTCCATTCGCTTAGCTTTACTGCACAGAAAGCTGACCAGATGAGTGAATTTCACAAGTACTTTTATGAGAAGAAAATGCTGGATTCTTAAAAGGCCCTTTAATCTTGCAGAGAGAAGCATAACAAGAAGCTGGAAGTTAAAGCCAAATAAACTCCGTTCAAGAGAGAACCGGTTGAGTTTGGGAAACAATGCACATGTTTTTAACAGGGAGAGTGATTAGCTGCTGGGATAAACTGACAGGCTCTTGAAGTTTTCAGGAAAGAATGTGATGCCTTGTTGCAAGATGTACCACAGCAGAATGTAAGTGGTTGGGTTGAAGCAGGCTTGATGGACTTTTATTGTGCAGCAGATAGAAGTGAATGATCTTGTGGCCATTTTTGCTTTTAAAACACAGAGCTCTGTGCCCATAAAAGGCCCCTTCATCTATATGTATGCATGCAGTAATTTTAAAATAGCAAATATTGAACTATGTAAATAGATTATACTTCCACAATAATTATTTTTTTTTTTTTCTCCAAATACATAGTACAGAACAGGCACGTGTAATTTTTGACTTAATTTACATATGGAGTAAAAAGAGTTTGTTTTGGAGTATAAAGGTGATTGTCAAAATGGAAACGTGGTTTTGCTCAAAAGCACCTGCTTCCAGCATCTGTAGTTGCTTTCTTTGATATTTTTGCCATAGTTTTGCTTTCTTATAACCTAAATTTCTCATTGTGATGTAAAAAACCAAAACTAAACATAAAATTAATCACAGTTCAAATCATGTGTTTGAAGTTGAAGAAAGGGCACCCTTCCAGGGTCTCAAGACCGGAACTCTGAAAGGCAGTGTGTTCATTTTGGATTATGTATGCTTTTTGCATTTCAATATCAAAGCACAATTTCTAGTATTACAAAAAAAGAAAAAGAATTAGTCATGAGACCTGTAGTTTTATGACTTTGTGGAAAATATTCCTCTGATTCATTTGTGCTTTTAATTGATGTGGCAGTCATTTTATGCCCTGAGCACTGGTGGGTTTTTTTTGGAGGTCTTGAATGATGCAGCCTGCATGTATTGAGCAGCCTTTTTCAGTCTTTTTCTAAAACACAGACAAGATGCTTGGAGGGGGGTTGCTTTGGGTGTTTAGAATTTGTCATCCAAAATGTGCTAGGTTGCGTGTATCACAAAAAGCTTGGGAGGAGGCTTGTACTCTGACTTCTTATGTTGGCTTTGTTACCTCCTTTATAATAGAAAAATAGTGAAGAGATATCTCCATTAGCAGCAGCTGGTATGGATATTGCAAACCAAGACATAAATATATGGAAGAGAGGGAGGGAGAATTGGCTATGAATAAACAGAAATTGAAGAACTGATGCTTGTAGTGCATGTGTGTATACACATACATGCGCACGCACATACGCAGAGTTTGGTACAGTTGGCCGTTCCTGCAAAATAACGTTTTGCAATAGGAAAAAAGCAAAGAATGCTGGCACATAGAGAAAAGGCAGAGGTGAAAACAAAACTTATTTTTCGCTGTTAATGCAGAGCATTTTGAAGAAGAATGAGCAGCAGGGAAGGTTTTGGCTTTGCAAGCATGCATAGAAATGCCTGTCAGCTCATAATGAACCTGCTTTTGCTTTGCTTTCTGCCTGAGCTGTCAGTGCTTGTATTTCCCTTCTTCCTCCCTAGCTGAACTTCTTTCTTGATAAAAGCTCCTATTTTATTTTTAAACTTTTCATTCCTGTAAATGATTGGAATCTCTCCAGCAGAGCTCTGCTAAAGCCAGAGGGGACTGGAAGCAAAGAGCAAGGACAGACCAGAGGACAAATTACAGACACTTGGGGGGCACTCCTTTAAAGCAACAAGATGGAACTCCCCTTCCTCTCCTTGCATTTTAGCTCTTTCCAGTCCTTTCTAAGGAGCAGAGTATTTCATCTTACATCCCAATGCAGGAAGACATGTCAAGGAGACAGGGAAAGTCCTTGGCAGGGCAAACAGCTTAGATGTTTTTAAAGGATGTGAATACTTATTTTTGGAAAGTTAAAATACACCGTTCATTCTGAAGTAGGCAGCTGCACATAAGGTTTAGACTGAAATGACAGGTATGAATGCAAAAACATCAGGTCTCAGCCAAAAAGCACTGTCACCTGAACAGTTTGTGCCCAAATAAGCAAGGAGATCATCTTGATATTTCCCTGGCAAGAAGTAACAGGCAATGGTAGCTTTTCTGCTCTTTGTGACTGGATGCAAAGAAAGGTAATGCACCCTCCACCCTACTCAGGCTCCTATTTGCTCTTACCTGAGGCATAGAGTGCACCAGGCAGATGGAGAACAGAGTGAAGACACAAGGTACTTAGGCTGTTTATATTGCTGATGCTGGCCTTGCGTGACCCATTTGTCTCAGTTTCTTCTTCTGTCAAAGGTGCATGTAAGAAGGATGGATGCAATAATGCCATTGCTAATGATGATGGCAGTAAACTAAGAGTCTGTTAAGAGAAAGCAGTATAAAGGTATTTCCCAGAAAGTTTGTCTTTAGGCATATTTAAACAGTAACTCTATCTTAGTAACTGTATGCCTAATCAGTCATCATCTTGCTAGATCTTAAGCCAGTTTTGTTTTAGCATTGTTTCCCTGTTGGTCTCCTGAGCTATGCCCATTTAAAGAATGTTATTACTAGTATTACTACCATTGCGTTGGCAAGAGAGGAGACATTCATATTGATGTGAGTTGGAAAGCAGCTCCTTTTCATCATATTAGTGAAGTCCCCTTCAAAGTGAGTTCCAGCTTATGTATGGCTCTTCATTCCTGTATCAGCTTTGTGAAGGGACTTGATGACCTTCTTTCAAAGACTGTCAAAGTCAAGGTAGTCTTGGCATGAAGGAGAAGTTCATATATTTACAGGAATGCTGAAGTTTATTAGACTGTAGAATTAACTAGCCTTAACTTAAGGAGACATTGTCAGCTTTAATCTCACCCATTGTTAACATCTTGTATAAATAAGCTGTAAAAAATATTAAGCCTGATGGGGGGAAAAATGATCTTCTCATTTTAAAATAAGCAAAATACGCAGGCATGTCACTGGACTGTGTGAAAACCCAAATCCCAAAGCACAAAGGGCTGACTGTATGTTGACAGTAGGTGGAAACAGAAGTGAAATTAATTTTCTGTGTCTGATGAATGCAGTTAGCTTAAAATAAAAAAATAATAATAATTTAAAAAAGAAAAAAAAAAAGAAAATACTACCCATTGGAGAGTAACAGACCTAGAAAACCACTGTTATTCTGCAGTAGCATCACTGTCCTCTGTCATTGTATGGGCATCAGGGAATGTAAGATGTGGCAGTTTCTGAATAAAATCTGTTTGTTATGAATTGCCCTATCTGTGATGTAGACCTCTCCCATACTTCATGTGGTTTGGATGGAGAAGATGTTATGCATGAGCATCATCATCCCACAGTCAACCCTGGTCTTGTTTTATCCTGTTGCAGGGTTAATAGCAGTGCTGTAGCCCAGCTCTGTCCTAGCTGCTGTTTGATCTGTGTTCTGCTGAGTCTGTGTCATGGGATGAGGAATGAAACACGGGGCAGCGCTAGAACTAGGAGAGGTTTCTCCACTCTGAGGTTTCAGAACTCATTTGTGCTGCTTCTCAAATATACATGTAACTCTTTGCTTCAGCATGTAGGGCATTTGAGTTATGCTATAGGTTCTGTTAACTGTTTTCCAACAGGGCTGCTTTTCTTTGGCATATTGAACATACTTATTGTCTTCAGAGCAGGATCAGTGAGTACGTCACAGTGTGACTGTTATGATTTAACCCCAGCTGGCAACTAAATACCACACAGCCGCTCACTTGGGACAGTGACAGTAAACCAACCAAGAAGTACTTCCTGAATTTGGAGTTACCAATGCTCCTCTGTAGCTAGAACACCTAAGGCTACTGTTACCTTGACAACTGTAAGCAGGACATGATTTGTCCTGGCCTGGATCTGAACCTTATTGTAATTCCTGGCATAGATTGCTCTATCAAATCTACATTAGTGAAACACCTGTTCTTCACTAAGAGGTAGAAAATGAACATTTTGGGGTTTCCCTCAACAGGCAAAGGTTATTTTTATGCCCAGGTTGAGTTCTTAGCCCTGACTTTGTGCATGACCTTGGGCAGATGCTTAGCTTGCCTGTGAAATGCAGATAATGATCCTGTCTCTTGTCCAAGAAGTACTATGGGGCTAAATCAACTGTAGCAATTCAACAACAAAGCAACATATATATATATACACATATATATGCTTTAAAAACACATATAGCACATATACAGTGCATATATACAGTCTTTCAATACCTAAAGGAGGCCTACAAGAAATCTGGAGCGGGACTTTTTACAAGGGCATATAGTAACAGTACAAAGGGGAATGGCTTTAAATGGAAAGAGGAAAGTTTTACATTAGATATTAGCAAAAAAAAATTCTTCCCTGTGAGAGTGGTGAGGCTCTGGCATAGATTGCCCAGAAAAGCTGTGGCTGCCCCATCCCTGGAAGTGTTCAAGGCCAGGCTGGATGGGGCTTGGAGCAACTTGGTCTACTGGAAGGTGTCTCTGCCCATGGCAGAAGGGTTGGAACTGGATGAGCTTTAAGGACCCTTCCAACTCGACCATTCTGTGATATATATATAAGTATATATATGTATGTGTGAAAAGGGAGAGCACACAACAGGGCTATTCAGCTCTTACTTAAGAGGTTTCAATTTGCTGCATCCATGATGTTTCTGAAGGAAGTAGTCATCCTTCCAGTGGGAAATGATGCATACTCATACCTGAAAACTGTATGTAAATATCCCTTATTAAGTAGTTCCTCCCTTTGGTTAACCCAGGGTACTGGTGCTGAAAACTAGTGACAGATGGGAATACACTGATACTTACAAAGCTCTCCCTCTTCCTCTCACAAGAAACAGATCTGTCCTCTCACTGAACAAATACAACAGGCAAAGAACATATGAGGGCTATCCTGTTAGTTCTGCTTTGCACATCAGAGAAGATGTTTCCCCAAAAGGCTGTGGCAGATCACATTTAAAAATGTAATTTTATTCTTTTGTTTCCCAGGTGAGAAGCCCTGTGACCCGTGTGTTGGTCAGACAGCTGATAATGGCTTTTCATGCAGCATTTAGCAAGCTTGGGCTCAAATTCTAATGGACCTGTAGGAAGTCCACAGCTGCCAACTGTGACACATGGTAGTATGGCCTTCAGAGGTATTTACCAGCAGACTTCTGGGTTTCTTATAGAGATCAAGGAGAAGGAGAGGGTTTTGAAGAGGCCAGGTGTGTTGGCTTCTTAATAGACTCCCAAGAATTTCTTCAGGGTATGTTCCATATTGGGCTTCACCATTTTATGTTCAGATCTGTGTGCAAAATCATTTTTCTCCATTTGAAGGCAATCTTCTGTTTTCCGGGCAAACAACCTCTCATACACTGTAAGGGATCAGAGATGCCAAAAGTTCACAATAAAATATGATCTAGAAATGTGCCCTTTTCCTTAAGGATAAGTTCTCATTAACTGGTGATATATAAATATTGTGTGTAGCTGTGTTCCCTAGACATCCCTTGCTATATGTCTTGGTTTCTAAATAGATGATTTAGACAGGAAGAAGTCTACTATTATTTTTTCAGGTTTTCCCTAGGTGCAGACAATGTGAAATTTGAAATCTAATGCCAGAATACTTCTGCCATTGTATGAAACGGCTGTATGCTGGCATTTTCAATATGGTCACCTTTTATAATGGTTACATTTTTTTATCACTTTCCTTCCTCTTCAAATTTGCTGTTTAAATTCTACTGTTGCATACTTACATTCCTTTTTCAGTGTCTTTCTGCTAATGAAGGAGAATAGAAGCCGTCAGGTTGTTCCAGAGAGGATGAGCATGCATTCTAATTTACTTCTAGCATAGCTGGTTTCCTACATATCAGCACGTTTGTATCATTACAGTGTGACCTCTCCCCTCTGAACACAAGGATTAGAGAAGATAGAGATATTTTGCCACTCAAGCTGAGACCTTCTCGTGCTCTGCAGCAATGTGAAAGAAGATGCCAAGAACAGAATTTACAGCCAGAGAAGTCGAATGTGTATTTCAAATCCTGTATTTTAAAAGAAATAGAAGTAGCGTAGGTCTTAACGTGACAAAGGCTCATTTCTGAAGGCACGGCTGATTTCAGAGTGTCAGTAAAGGGGAAAGCACAAAACCTTGCTGGGAGGCAAAACTAGAACCATTCTAAACAAGTCTGTCTGTGCTGTGATTTCTTGAAGTTGCTACGGAAACTGAGCTCAGAATGTATTTCTGCCTCTCTCCCTGCCAAAACTGTTCCCATATTCAGCAGGAGTTCTTCAAAATTATTTTGCTCTCGTCTTCTAAACTGCACTTTTTGGGTTAAAAAACCAGAAATGGACAAAATCTATATAATAAAAAAAGACAAATGCATACTAAATGCTATTGCATAGTGCAGCCTGAAACTGCTGGTGAATTGCCCCGGTCAGTGTCTGGCTGTTGCATCAGATGGTATAAATTTCTGTATTGACTGCAACATGGATTATATTCTGACAGAAACATGCAGTTGATCCCAAATGACTGAACGCCAGGGCCTTCAAGTTCTTTCTTATTTCCTTTCCCCCACTTTAGTGATGTTGCTGTCCTATGTTCATGCACATAAACGTCTGTAATAAAAGTCCATCACACCACTGCCACTCAGCAAAATAATGTTTTGGGATTTATTTTGTTTCAAGTTCTTCTTACTTTCATCCCATTAAGTTCCTGAGCTTATAAACTGATTCTGTCATAGCATGTATGATATGTTCTGCCACTGTAGTGCTAAAATGGAAGATTTCCTGGAAGTTCTTGCTTACCATAGCCTTATCATCCAATTCTTCCTTCAGTCCTGAGTTTCACCTCCTTGATGTAAATTCTTTGGGAGCCCATGTGAGCTTACATCAAACAGAGTTGTAGTGAGAGCTGCTAATGCCTATGACATACACTTGTACTTTCTCCTTACCTACTACGTCTTCAGTGCTCCTCACTGTGGTCCCACAGCCCTTCTGGCAACACCACTGCTTTTTTTTTTGACTTGGCATACATACCCATGTCCCATCACTTGAACCCTTATCTGTGCAATGCTTCATGCTAATTGATTAACACTTCAATCAGCTTTCTGTGAATAACCAATGTGCATAAAAGTCAGAAACAAGCTAGGCTGGGTATTTTTCTTGTACAGTGGGAAAGATGGTGTCAAGCAATTTCTTGTGTCCTTAATAATAATTGTTCTCCATCAGTTTCTGTCAAGGCTGACATTTTAACATCTTCTAGCAAGGTAGGTTGTTTTTTCTGTGCTTTTCCTGGTTGCATACAGCTTTTTGGTATCATGCCCTGGACATTTTGCGCGTATCCTGTTGCTGAAGAGTGATTTTCCCACTGTTGTTTTCACTGTTTGTTATATTTGGCATGCAACCCTGGTGGCACTTTCATTTCAGCTGAGATTTTTCCACCTTATTCAGGAAAGCTCAGAAACACAGCGCAGACTTGATGATTCGCCTGTCTTAGGCACTTAACGCATTTTCTCTTACCCAATATTTAATTTTTTGTGTTTTAGTCTATTCTCTACCTACCTACATACTGAACAGATAGATAGGGTGGGTTTTTTTCTGGTTTACATTGAACTTTTCTGCTTTTGTTTCGAGTAGTCATGTTTATAGCTTCTAATGATGGCTGGATATTTGTAAGATATGCTGTTAGTCATGGGAGAAAGTCTTCTTCTGCTTCTGTGTGCTTCTGTTCTTTCTGGTGATCCCATTGCAAACTGTTGCCAGAAGCCCTGTAAGTGAGCAGCTCTGCATTGTCATAGAATCATAGAATGGTTTGGGTTGGAAGGGACCTTGAACATCATCTATTTTGAATTACCCTGCTGTGGGGAGGGACACCTTCCACTAGATCAGGTTGTTCAGAACCTGGCCTTGAACCACTTCCAGGGATGGGGAATCCTAGTTTCTTGCCAGAGTATAATCTGGTAGATAATCATAACCACCTTGGAAAATGAAAGTCAACTGTCTGTATGATAAGCAGGTCAGGGTGTCTGTGTACTACATCATTTGAGGTTGCAAGTTACAAAAAAAAATAATCTGTAAGAAAGGGTCCATCTGTTTTAATTTTGGTGAGCAGTGTTTCAGCCCTCTGCTTTCTTAAGCATAACTAGAATCCATGCGGTGACCTGTGTCATGTGCTAGGACAGGGACTATTGAGCGATTCATTTGTGCTGATTTAAAAGAGCCAGTATGGTCTCGTAAACACTGATCAATGTAAAATCCCTTCCCCATGTTGCTGTCATTTCTTATGACTGGATGCGCTGCTTCAACAGGGCAGCTTTTTCTAGATCAAGGATCAGACATCTTGTTTCTTATTTTCTTTATTCTGTCTTTTTTATTTCTACTTTTAAACTAATGAACTGATGATACCAAGAGCAGTTTGTGGCCCAAATGACTGAATACAGTTGGGCTCACAAAGGAGGACTGAAGATAACCTAGCTGAGCCAGCCATGGGCTATAACTAGATCATTAAACTTTCATTTTTATTTTTCAGTCATGTCATTCTAATTGAATATTCTGCTTGGAATCCTTTTTGAAGTGATTCAAACAGAGGACTGAGACATACCAAATGGCAGATTAGAGACAATATATTTGGAATGATTGAAAAGAGTATGTGATAAAAACCACCCCCGGTAGGAAAAAAAACCCAGTTAAAAGTCTGCAATAAGAAAGTTCTTTCTTAAAAGGAAAAAGATAGAGGGATAAAAAAAAAAAAAAAGAAAAGAAAAAGAAAGACAGAAATAATAACAGGCCAACATTGCCTTGTCCCACCTTAGCAAAGAACAAAATCAGCTCAATAATTAAGTGCTTTAATTAAGATCCAAAGCAGTGATATTTGACATCAGTTGAAAGGGGAAAAAAAAGCCCTATTCAATTGTTCCAAGCGGTGAAGCAGGAGGAAAAGAAACACCATGCTGAGAATCATTAAGAGCCAAAAGTAATTCATCACAGGGACAACTAACCTTATTACAGGAAAGTTGCATTGTCTTCGTGGTGCAGGCATTGATTCCAAGCTAGGAAATGAACATAAAGGCACCTTTAGTAGTAAAAGCAAAAATATGAAATTGCTCCTGCAAATTGTACTGTGCTGTTTACTCCATCAAGGAAGGATAATGAGACTGTTTAGGGAAGGCCAGCCAGCTAGCATAAGGAGTGTATTTTGTTAAATCCTAATTAAAGACTAATTTCTGCTGAACACTGTCCAAGCAGTGAATTATTTATTAAAAAGAGGAAGCTCGAGAAAACAGAAATAAGCCAGCATATTCCTCTTTAGCTCTCTGGAAGCCGCCTAAAATTTCAGCAAGTTACTGTCCGGTTAACTCTTTAGTTACCATAATTGCTTGCCTACTAGCATAAAAGGGAGCTCTTCATTCTTTCTGCATACACTGTCTGGTTTGCCTGTCAGCTAAGGGGCTCATCCAGTGCGATGCATGGGTTAATGGATCTTGTTAGAACGTGGAGAAGTTCAGAAGTCTGGGGCAGAGGCAACACTGTGACTTGCGGAGATAGATCAGGTCTGAGAGGGTCAGTGCAGAGCTCAGACTGACAAACTCTGCTGACCCCAAGCTGGCTATGTGTACGGCCTCCAAGATGCCTGCATCATGTTCTCTTCTGTGTTTCACAGTACCCAAGCTCTGCAGGTATTACTGCTATCTTTGATATTCATATACTACTTCCCGAATTGATTCGTGGTAGACTGCAATTGCATGAAAAGATAACCTGAAGTGAGGCAGGAAGCATCCTTCATCCCACTTTTAATAATGAATTGGCAGTTTAGCTCACAAGCAGCTTGGCCTTTGTTTGTTAGACTCTGGACACATGTAAACCTACTGCCTAGTTTAAGCTAAATACTTATGTAGAGAACAGCAGCTATTCCAAGTAAAATCATGACAAATACATGGGCAGCAGACCCTCAGCAAACTTTGACTTGGCTATGATGTTCCTCTAAAACACGGGTGGAAAAAAAATGGGGAATTCAACGTTGAGATTTGACAGTGAGTGTGGACAAGAAGTAGTGACATTTCCAGATGAACATAGATGAAGAAGTAGCTTGGGGAGCACAGGAAGTGTATCAGATGCCCTTTAAGGTTCTGGTAGATTTAAATAGTTGGGACAATCTTGTTCAAACTTTGATTTAGAAGGTAAGGTTGGTCCAAGTCTGGGATTTCCTTACATACCCAAGTGGAGAGCTCTTCCCTTGTGCCACAGGCCGAGATGGTGGGATGAAGATGCTTTGAGAGCCAGTAGGCATGTTAGATGTACTGTCCTGGACTGTCTTCTGCAGTGCAATTATGGTTGAACACAGATCCCTAAACACCCCATGGGGGATCAACTGAGAGTTCTTTGAGTGCACATGGCTCCTTCCTGGTTTATGCCCCCGAGTTCCTTCAAGGGATACCAGGGAACTTGAGGAAAGGATGTGCATCCTGGTCTCATCCTGATGTGATATGTGGATATGGGCAGAGAATGCAGCTGTGGAAGGCAAAAACTGCTGGAAATACCAAAGGAATGCACCTCTCCCACAGTTCAGGGACAATCATTTAAAAGTCACAGGCATATGCTGAAGCGAAAGAACCCTGATTCAAGTGGAGGATGGCATGAAGAGACTGGTATTACCATGAAGACCTTGAGCCTGCTGCCTATACTGTCATCATTAAGAACATTCTGCAGACAAGGGCCTTCTTGGTCAATGTCAGAGCTGTGATTGCTTCTGCTGGGATAAGCAGTAGAATACTTAAAAAGTGCGGGCTTCCCCTGTATCAAGGGAAAGGGCTGCCTTCAACTAGACTCTTTCAAGCCTGGTCAATGGAGTATAATAAGGAGAAGACTTTTAATGAACTACTAATTCTGGCCTAGCAGCAACTTCCCTCAACATCTGTTGAGGGAATGGCTAGGATCAGGCCTGCTGCTGAAGTATCTGATTCATTATTTGGACGTTCTGAGTTTCCACTGTTTGCTCTTTTCTTTGATTTAAAGAGCTGTTTGTTTACCCCTGGGATGTTTTTTGCATGCAGGTGGGTATACTGCTTATCATGAATGCTCACATAGAATAACTTCATTTCTGAATTAGGACTATGCATTTTTTAAAGAACATTGAAAGTCAAACTGCCTGGCAGAAAGGTTAATACACGGCAGACAAGAAAGCTGATAAACTATCTCTATACTTGGATAAAGCTGCAAGCAAGTTGGTTAATAAACCAGTCAAAGAGTTTAGGCTGTGTTTTTCAGCTTGAAAACTGAACAGGATCATCCAGATCAGTGCTAGAGAAGCATGGATCATAAGAGTCAGTTCCTTTTCAAAAGCACAGCCCACCAGAGCTAAGCGTTTAAGCTTTGTTCTTTCCCTACAGGTAGCTCCCCATTGATGTGCCACTTTCAGGGACATAGAGTTGGTTTTGAACTTTGCTGTCCACAACCTGAATCTGTTAGCACCAAGGTCCCTTACGTGTAACAAAGATTCAGAGAATGGGCAGTCATTCTTCCAACTTTCAGGAGCCTAATGAAATCAAACAGATTTCAGTTAATGCCTGCTTACAGAGAATCTTTCACAAGAAGCAGATTTGAACACATCCTTTCCAAAGCTATGAGAGTGCTGTGACAGTCCAGCTACACATCTTTTTTATTACAGCCCAACAGGCTAGAACACATACTGAGAGAGTGCATGACCAGGATAAATTCCTTCCTCAGTCTGGAGAAGTTTTAACTTTTGTTACTCTCCTACCAGAGTAGAGGAAGTGCTGAGTCAAAGCTGTTTTCCCAGCCTGAATCAGGCTGCCTTCCCATAAACAAGGCTAATATATAAATGAAAATGTAAAGTCTAAGATGAGAAGAGAGAGAGCACAAGGGGAGCATTTCTGTAGTGACTGGGGCATATAGCTGAGAGAAAAATCCTAAACTCTGTGCTTTGGACTATGCTTCTGTTTGCTTCAGTGACTTTGTAGGAGGAGGAAGAGGCAGAGCTCATGATCACCAGCAGGACTTCAGAAGCTGATTATTTCTTTCTCCTCTGCACTGTGGCTTAGAGTGCCTGGACAGTTTCCCCCCTTTAGCTATGCTCATCAAGTGGGTAAGATTTGCCTTGAAGAGGCAGAACACATCAGTTTGAATCCCGTTGGGCTCAGTGAAGCGTTGACCTCAGGTCTCCTATTTGCTGGCTTACTGTTTTCAGAAGGAGGCAATTAAAGCCCACTGTGACACCTTTCTCTCTTGTTTCTCCAAAGAAGCCAGAGAGCCTTGCTCAGTGTTCTCTTTTCTCAAATTGTAGCTATATGTCATTTGCAGGAGAGGATTTGGGACTCTAGATTGAGGAGGGAGATGGTTGCTCAGAGCTCTTAATCCTGTTGCCTAATTTTATTCTCATTAACACATTAAATGGTATTATCTAATTATTTCAATTAATTATATTTTATTTCCATTTCCCAGGGGAGTAATTGTTTTGCTCACCATTATGTGTAAACTAGTTCTTTCTAGCTCTTTGCACAAACTGTAGGATTCGGGGAAGAGGGCTGGTTTGTTTGGAAAGCATTTGGGGATGAGGAGGCAATTGAATTCTGGTGTTGCGGTGGCTTAGCCAAATGTCTGCCAGCTGCTCACTCACTGCCTCTCCTCAGCAGGTTGTAGGAGAAAATAAGATGAGAAAGCTAACGGGTAGAGCTAAAGACAGGTAGACTACCTACTGGTTACAGTTGCAGGCAAATCAGACTCAACTTGGGGAACATTAATTCATTCCAATTAAAACAGATTTGGGTAGTGAAAAACAAGAAACAAACATTAAAACAACACCTTCAGCCTCCTTTTCACAGGCTCGACTTCATTTCTTTCATTTCCAACTCCTGTTCCCTCTATCCTGATCAGTGCAGGGTATATGTGTGTGGGGGTTGCGTTCAATGCATAACACTTTGCCTCTACTATTGCTTCCTCCTCACACTGTTCCTCTGTTCGAGCATTGGTCTTTCCATGGGCTGAAGTCCTTCAAGAAAAACATGCTCCAGCATGGGCTATCTCCAGGTGTAAATTTCCTTCAGGAAATATCCACCTGCTCTGATATGGGGTCCTCTATGGTCTGCAGTGTGGATGCCTGTCCTGGTGGGCTCCCCTCCAGCACCATGGAGCACCTATTCCCCCTTCTTTTCTGACCTTGATGTTCCCCCTCTTCCTTCTCACTTTTATTTTGTTGGTTTGTTTTTCCTGTCCTGCCTGATGTTTTCTACCTTTCCTTAAATACATTTTCCCAGCACCACACATGCAGCTGGCAGGCTCAGCTTTGGCCAGGAGTGAGGCCATGGTAGAGCTGGCTGTGTTCAGCATAAGGGCAGCCCCTGGCATCTTTCCGTAGAGGGCACCTCTGCAGCATTACCTCTATCAAAATCTTGCCACCTAGATACAGCACAGGTGTTCAGGCTTTGCTCTACAAGTCCTTATCAGGGCCTTCGGGGCATCACTAGGCATTAATTACCCTCACTTGCCTCACCTGGGACCTCCACCCAAGACTCCATTTAAGCTCAGGCCTGGGCTTTTTCTCTTAAGCTATGTTGTAGGAGTACCTGGCTGTTTGTGCCTCATCTTTTGGGTTTTGTCTGGATCCCTACGCAGACCTTACGCCTGGTTGGCTCCCTCAGTGTGTCTGGGGCTTTCAAGAGAACCTGGCTGGCTGCTTGCTGTGTTCAAATGCTGTGGGAATGTGGCCCTGGTTGGTGAGGATGCTGCTTGTGCAGGGGTCACCTGTCAGCCTTTGCTGCTCCCTGATACTTCTGTTTAGGTAGGTTTTTGCTTCCTTCTATTAGTGTAGTTAGAGATATTAATATGTGAGGAGTAGTGTTGTCTCCTTGTTTTGATTGGAAATCAAATGGGAGATAGTGGTAGGAATGCATATTTATTGGACTGTGGTCACAGGTTTATTAATTCTGTTGTGAGATCGGGTAGGAATAGCAAACATGTGATTGTATAGAGGAGAAGCTCTGGAAGGATGGTAGAGGGGCAGGCCATTTTGCAACACTGTGGTCTGTAAGTGCATTGTCAAAGCTCAGTCCAGTTCTCATTCCCAATTTGAGAACCAGGTGCTAGAAGTTAGAGATTGCAACTTATAGTACATGCACTCCCAAACCCATTATCAGATCCAGCCTTCAGACTATTGATGTGTATAGGTTTTCTGTCTTAAGTTCCAAACTGTTTTCCTCCTTGTCAACATTTTCTGTCCTTAGCCAGTTCTCTGACTGAGAAGCTAATTATGGCTAGCTGAGGGTAAATTTGTTCGGAGATGTCACTGTGCCTGAGTCTCCAAAGGTGTGCCTTGCTGCTTGAACACTGTAAATGCTGCAGTGTTCTTCAGGCCTCCAGGAATCCTTCTGTCTCATGATGCTCCTGTGTGTTTGCTAGGCAATGCAACACTTTACAAACTCACAGTTACTGTCTTGGTCTTATTTCTAGTCATCAGCAATTTGATTTTATAGAGATTTTACATGTTGTAGGAAGAGGTTCTCTGATTTATTTCCCTCATTTGTGTAGCCTCAGATTTACTCAGTTTAAGTCTTCTGGGGTTTTTCTTTCCTTTGACATATCGGAAGAACACATTAAAAAGAGTCCCTGCAGTTTCCTTTGGAAGATTCAGAGAGAACACATTGATTGAAAACTCTCTTGTACCTGGTTAATTCAGGTCCTACAGCATTTCCTTCAGCACATTGCATAAAAATCTGCCTACTCTAAAGAAAAAGTAGACTGGCTTGTGTATTGCCTTTATTATACGTGATGTGCCAGAATCTTTGGCTTGTGCTGCTTCTGTCTCTAGCTAAAGTTGCTGCTTTATATTCAGGCCACGAGAGCATGCAAATGACTGAAGAACATGTGTCTGCTCCAAAAGTGCTTTTGAAAATTTTACTGATAATTTCCAGTTGTTCTGTCTGCCTGGCCTCTGTTTGAGTTGTGTAAATCCACCACTCCTTTCAACCCACTTTGTTTTTATGTGGCCTCAGTCTTCAGTTTGCTACTGAGCCAAATTCAGTTTTATTTTACTTTCCATAGCTAGGGGGGGAGTATTTCTATTGCAAATAGTTGTTATTTTAGTGTTGATTTGTCCATCAATCTAGTAAACATCTTACATTCATCCCACAGAAAAACAAAATGCCTACATCACAATCCACAGACTTTGCTTCCCAGCCTATCTAGATACTACTTTGTTCCAATACATAAGAACTGAAAGTCTTACCTGGCACTGTGATCTTCCTTTGTTTCTTGGGAATTTTTGCATTACAACCACCTTTGTTTTAAGAAACATGTTGCTTGAATACATTTTGAGTTGTTTTTTTCCTCTTTATGAAGACTTTGCTGTAAAAGGAGGTGAAGGTGACTGGTTTAACTTGCATATCTAACTTTTAATTGGTCACATGTTTAACTTCTGCTCAGTGTGGGCACCTAAAAAAGATGGGGACAGATAGATCCAACCCAAAAATATTTGAAGTGTAACTGGGAAGCAGAACAAAGCAGAGTACTATGAGAGAAGAGACATACCAACCCCATTGTGTGTTCATCTGCCAACCTAGGGAAAGCGGGTTTTCAAAGTTAAACATGCAAGTCTGAGCTGCTCGCTCTGTCCTCTTTTTAGAGCAAATGGAAATAAAAGGCAATTTCCAGGTTGAAATTCATCTCAGTCAAAGGTATGCTCCTATTCTTCTCCTCCTTCTTAGTAGTCATGAAGTTTTAATAGGTATGGGTAATATCCTTCTCATGTGGCTGCTCTGGAAGCCAGCGGAGTTTTCTGTCTAGCTGTTAGTGAAATTTAGCTAGCAGCAAGAGTGCCCCCTGAAGAGAGTTGTTTCTCTTACAGATACAAGATAACAATCCTGAAAACAAAAAGTAGCCCAACTGAAAATAAGTGAACCAAACCTGAAGCGCTAATTTTAAGTCAAGTCAGCTTCTGGCCACCGATGCTAAAAACCAAAGTGCTGGCATTAGACTGTTGGGGTGGGAGGTGCTGTGCATTGATGTGGGGTAGAACAGGACTGATGCTTTTGGGGCTTCTGTGTGGTCTTGGATCAGTTTTACAGCTTAGAGTTTATGTATGGTCAACCAGGGTATTAAGAGGGGCTTCCCTTGGTGTGGATTGATTTAAAAACCAAAATATTCATCATGTGTTAGAAGGAGCCATATTTGGAGTGACTTTTTCTAGCAACTTGATCCCTCTGACATCTACACTGAAATACCCTGCGTAATTTCTGGAAAACCTTTTGTGTTACGTGCAGTAGCTTGGGGGAATCTGTCCTTGACAACCTTACTTGATACCAGTGCTTGTGTGAAGTAAAATCTGTAAGTGCTGAGAGCGCTATATCCAGTTCTGCCAGCTGTTCTTCAGAAATAGTGGTTTGGTTAATCTGTTTTTATTAGCCTTGTCCCATTGATCACTTCAGAAACCATTCAATAAAGAGATGGTAGGAGATTGAATTTAATTTCCTAGTCTGTAAGCCTGGGCTTTTTTGAGTTTATGGAAGGATAATACTGATGTTCCATATTGGGTACAGGCAGTGCTTGCTGGTCACTGTCATAATGGAAGTAAAAGGAAGATCTGGGAGCATGAAGCTCTGTTTTCACATGTCTATGATTAGCTGTTCAGACATAGTACTCTTAGGACAAAGTGCTTTTGCATCGCTGTAGAAATGAATAGTTAACATTCAGTTGTTGGATAACATCCATTTATCTGTTGGTTGGGGGGGTTTAAGTTTTTAATTACAATAAAGAAGACAGGGAGGAGAGGGGAGCTTCTGATGACGAACAATCAGACAGTTCCTTGTAAGTGAGAGCATTTGCTATTACTGTGGCAGTTTCACAACATTATGCCTAATTTGCTTCAGCTTTTTAATATGTTTTTTGTCTTGCATGAATATGGCTGTAGTAGTTAAGGTGTCTTGCTGTCTGCTCTTTGAAGTAGCAATTATAAATTCCTCTAGGTGCCTGGGAGGAAAACTGTGCTCTTCATTGTGTTGTAAAACTACTTCAGTGTGTGGCATAGCACCTTGAAAGGAGTGTTATGCATTTTTAACATGGCCTGTAGGTGACGGGGTGAGAAAAAACCCTAGAGCTATCATATTTATTTTTTTTTTATTATTTATTATTCAAGGGGTTTCTCCTAAATCACATCCAATTTAGAGTGTACTGTTTCTGTTGATCTTTTGACTGGGATTTCAAGCTCTCACTACTAGTCAGGTTGAGTTCCCAGACTTGGAGTGGCTTTCCTTTTTGAGCAGATCAGGAGAGCCACTAGACAAAGCACAGGCTAGATACCCTCTGGATCTTGCACGGATTTGTGGTATAACCACAGACAACTCACTTTTTGCTGCAAGTCTGTCAAATTCTGTAGCTGGTTTCTCTGGGGTTATGAAACATTTTATTATTCACAAACATGTACAAGCTTTACATCCACATTTTCCAGGCCTCTGCAGCTATGAAGCAAGATGTGATTCTTATGTAATTGCCAGGGTATTGAAGCTGGTAGGGAGGGTGTTTTAAAAATACCTAAAAGACATCATGAGAGCTATAAATGCTATTTAATATGCCTTGTTACTTCAGTTCTTTGGCTGAAGAATGGGAATGGTACACGTAGAAGATAAAATTTTCTAGGTAGAGAGAATTTTGTGGACATTGCTGGGTGCCTGCTTAGTCCCAATAAAACATAGTGGTAAAATTAGAATGGTACTGATCTCAAGATTCTCTGTTAGCATCAGATGCCCAGCTTTGTTTCTCTGAAATCAAAGGTGTTTAGTTTTGGATTTGTTTTTTTTCCTTTCAATCTCAGTTGGGTTGGAGTTGGCAGAGGAAGGACAATGCAAAGGACAACGCGCCCATACTTTGTGTAACCAGTGAATGTGCCGTGGAGGGACAATGAGAAAAATACTTCGAATTATGGGTAATACTGGTGTAGCACATTTCTACCTCTGTTACTGGTTTTGAAATATTTTGAAACTCATTAGAAGACTGTGAGTAAAGACAAATCATCTTTATAGCAAAGACTTAGAATCATGGAATAGGCTAGGTTGGAAAAGACCTTTAAGGTCATCAAGTCCAACCATTACCTCAGGACTGCCAAGATCACCACTAAATCGTGTCACTGAGGGCCTCTTCTACACAGTTTCTGAACACTCACACCACTGGCCACAGCCCATTGACCCAGCCTGTCCAGATCCCTCTGCAGAGCCTTCCTATCCTTCAGCAGATCAACACTCCTGCCCAATTTGGTGTCGTCTGCAAATTTACTGAGGGTGCACTTGATCCTCTCATTCAGACCATCACTGAGGATGCCAAACAACTCTGGCCCTTCCCTGAAGGAACACCACTAGTGACTGATTGCCAAGTAGATATGATGCCATTTACCACCATTCTTTGGGGTCTGCCATACAGCCAGTTTCCAACCAGCAAAGAATCATAGAATCATAGAATAGTTAGGGTTGGAAAGGACCTTAAGATCATCTAGTTCCAATCCTCCTGCCATGGGCAGGGACACCCCACACTAAATCACATCACCCAAGGCCTCATCCAACCTGGCCTTGAACACT
This sequence comes from Psittacula echo, assembly GCF_963264785.1. NCBI lineage: Eukaryota > Metazoa > Chordata > Aves > Psittaciformes > Psittacidae > Psittacula > Psittacula echo. The sequence continues at coordinate 91,665,734 of NC_137737.1, read as the reverse complement.
GCCAAGGATGGAGCATTCACAACCTCCCTGGGCAACCCATTCCAGTGCCTCACCACCCTCTCAGTAAAGAATTTCTTCCTTATATCCAATCTAAACTTCCCCTGTTTAAGTTTGAACCCGTTTGTCCTGTCAATCCTCCTGTCCAGGCCAGGAGCAGCCAGTTTCTCCAGGAGAATGCTGCGGGAGACAATGTCAAATGTTTTATTAAGGTCCAAATAGACAACGTCCATAGTCTTTCTCTCATTAACCAGGTGGTCAACTTATTATAGGAGGAGATCAGGTTCTTACAAATCTTCCCTTTGAGAATAAACAGTGCTTGGACTTGTGAATAGGAGCAAATAATTTAGTGAGTGATAAGTGTTAAAGATCAGTTTCCCTAATGGTTGTTGAAGTTTCTATTTAAAAGTACCAGTTATTGCTTGAATGGAGCATTCTTATTTTTGCTTCTTCTGCTGGACTCTGAAGCACTTTATATAAAAATATTTTGAAAGAAATTGCGTTATGAAACTGATTTGCAGCATGATAGAATAAATAGCATTTGCTTTGAGCAACTGGCTTCTTTCTTCATAGGGGAGGCCTCAAAGCAGAGCTGGAAATAATAGTTATGGAAATGTCTGAGATGCTGTGAAGTAGCAGCCCTTGCAGGAAGAAGCCTTCTATGCAGGCTGTTTCATTCTGGGTGGTGCTGTCTGATCTTCTTTCCAAAGTAATGTGAATCAGTGGTTGTTCTCAAAATTTTTATGGCTTTCTTTCAGACACTTAGAGTGGTATTCTATCTTCTGACTTCAGATAGCTGAAAATTACCTGCATCTAAGTGACTAGCTGCCCTAGCCTCTTTTTACTGTCATTGGAGAGAAACTGGCACCTCTAGAGAGGTGTTCCTCTGATTTGTTTTAGAAACCAGTTTGGGAATGAAATGACTTTTCTTCAGGTTACTTTTTGTCTCCTTTGACTATAAAGTGTGGCTTGGAAAGAGCTCACACTTATATGTCATTTAGCTGCCTGTGTTAGAAGGATTCGGTCCCTCTTTCCCTCAGGAGAAGCTGAATTACTTCCCCCAAATACTTTTCTTTTCTTTTTTTTTTTTTTTTTTTCTGAGGGATCTCACCATTTCCTCCCAGTAGGAATGGGTTAAGAAAAGGCTTAGCAGAGTGAAGTGCTGTGCTTGTAAGGCTCTCACAGCTGTGACAAGAACAGAGAAAATTTCTGATTTGGAACAGCCTGGCTTCTAAATTATAAATTGGGCTGATTTATGTCACAGCCCTGTCTCTGAGTAATGTTGTTCTTCATTGCTTAATAAACATTAAGAGCCTGTTCCTAACATCCACAAAACACCAGGAATGAGAAATATGTTGCACTGGAATTATTCTGCTTTGACAATAGAGACCAAACCCAACTTCTTCCATTAATAAAATCCATGTTACAAAGCAGGGCACGTTAGTCAGGAGCAAAAATTTACTTCAGTTTGCCAGTCCTTAAAGTACAAAATTACTACTTTTGTGCTGTGCTGAACCCCCCTGCTAATGTTCAATCTGAGCTTTGCTTTGAATTAAAAAGTAAGAGAGTGCTAATCCATTGGCTTATTCACTTATATTCACTTATCTTGGTGACTTGGGGGGGGTGGGGGGATGTGCAGCTTTGGTGCAATTTTCTAAGAAGAAATCCATTTCTTAATTTTCTGTGGATGATGATGGTTATCTAACAAAAAAGTTCTGTTCACTTTAGAAATACCCAGCTGAGTTGGTTAATAGTTCAGGAGTTAGCACCCAGAACAAGCTGAGTAGAGATGCTCAATATCCTCTGAAATATGAGGAGGTGCAATGAAGATACACAGTGGTTACAAGGTGTGCGTAAGCAAATGGATGCTTGTTAGGAACAATAGGTATATATTATAAAACAACTAACGGTTTAATTTCGTTTCATGCCTTAATTTATTTGGCTGGATTTTTTTAATATGCAGACCACTTCAACATTTTTGACAAAAGATGTTAGCACTAATAAAGAGCTAAACTGTTTCGCTTGGAAATCAAAGTCTTTGATCAACCAAGTAGTGATCACATAGATGAAGCTCTGTTTCTAGGTGTCAGTAAATCATCAGAGCAGCATGTAGGCTGCATGGGGAATCCGCAGCATGCATGTAGTGTTTGTGACTAAATGGGGACCAATGTGGATTTTGCTTCTGTTATTGCTTTCTGAACTGATTTTTTTTGCCAGTTTTGTTCCAAAACACTGCTCTGATTAAGTCATCAGTTTCTTTTTCTTTTTTTTTTTTTCTTCCTATTTTTCCATTCTGTGTGAATCCTTCCATACACAAAAGCAATAGTGATTGTATTGCAGCTGTCTGCCTGTTCTCAGTCTTTACTCTGTATTTATTATTGCATTTTCATCAGTTCTTGCCTTGCTTTCCACTTCACTGGTTTTGATGGTCTTTAACGAAATCCATTATTTTAAGGAGATGGCTTTCTTAACGACTTATACACCCTATGTTATTTTATTTTCAATGTGTTGTAGCTTTTATTTATAATTTAGTAAGTTCTGTGGATGTTTGCTGCTTTAATTATAGTGAAATGTGTATTGCCTTCATGATCATGTCTTCAAATTGGAGGTTATTTAGTACCTTGAGTTTTCTCATGTAATGGTGCATGAGTAAGGTGAGAGGATAGCAACAGTCCCTTTCCAACTTTAAAACTCCTGAATCTCTGTTGTTTGGCTTTTCAGTTACCTTATAATGCTGCTGCTTGTGGACACTATTCTTGTTTACAGCACTCTAACACATTAGTTTGAAACATTGCAACAGGAAGTATTCCAGACTTAAAATTTTGCAAGTTGGAACCAGCTGGCTTTTAGAATGTGTTAGTTGTGCATAAAATACTAGATAGCCTGCCTTGATGAGGAAGAGATCTGATAAATGTTTTCTCAAAAGATCATTTTCAAAGGGGAATGTATATTACATGTGCAGCATTTTTCTTTCCTCTTGTATCACGTACAGGAACAAACAAGTTGTAGACTTTCACTTACTTTTCCCTGGCTGTATTGCCATGATGTTTAGTAGGAATAATTTTTGCCAGGAAGACTTCTTGTGAGATTTAGATTTAAAGTTGATTTCAGTTTCCATGATTTGTTTGAGGTTGAATCCCAGAATCACAATGCGTATTCAAAAGTGTCCATCCTGCCTCCTTTCAGTTGTGTAACGGAGCAGACACTGTTTATGCTAACATGAATTATTTAACTGTTTACCCTGCTGACTTACGAAGGTATGATGCTTAGAGTGTAATTGGCAAAAACTTTTAGGCTCTAAGATAGACCCTATTGAAATGTGCCAGATATTTATGCAGTTTTGTTTGCTTGAAGTCTTGAGTCATTCTAGTAAAGGAATGTGAACTTGCGTTTCTCAGTTCACTGTTAGGTTCCTTTGAATGTACAGCAGTTCAGTTCTTGAAGGGATAATTACCTCAAGCAGCAAATCCCACCTAAATTGAATTTGGTCCATTTTTCTCTGAATTGAGCTGCCTAATAATTGTTTTCCCACAAACACAAATCAAACCACTTGAATTCATTTCCCTCTGTAATACAGTGAAGCTTCTGAGATCTGAAAACCAACCAACTAGGCAGAAAGGCCCACATCTTGCAGCAGACAAGAACTGGATGCTCTTTCTGGCTGGAACACAGGGGAGGGAAAAAGGAGAGTGTATGACCATTGGAGGAAAGGATAGGCAACTCAGGAGGGCTACAAGGATGTGAGTCACCATCCCTGGAGAGATTTAAATGACACATAGCTGTGCATTTAGGAACACGGTTTAGTGGTGGACTTGGTAGTGTTAGGTTAGTGACTGGTCTCAATGATCATAAAGGTCTTCTTTCAACCTAAACACCTGTATGATTCTGTGATTCATTGTTAGCATTTACTGTGTTTAACGAATTAGAGGATCACACATATGTTTGGTAAGTCACGTATAGACCACAGGTTGCACACAGATTTGGATCTTAGGCTGTGCATGCTGAGGCTAGTACCTTTCATATACTCTGCCCTTGTGCTAGAAAGGTGACAGCAGCAATCTTCTGGCTTTTATGCTTGCTCACTGCCATTTGCGGGCAAGCTGCCAGTGTAGGTTCTTCAGTTGAAGTGGGTTGCCAATAACAGCACCCTTATTAGAATATGCTGTGAATTGGTTTATTCTAGTCAGTAGTCTGCATAATTAGAGTGGAAATGAGAGTAATAAATATACTTAAGTGTTTGGAAATGGCTTTCTTCCTGAAGATTTCTTCAGAGGATGAAAATTAGTATTAATACTAGAGGAGTTGAACTGACCTTAAAAGCCCAATTACAACTGACCTTAAAGCCACCATTCTTTCCAGTTACTGAGAAACATTTGCTAAAAAGTAATTGAAAAGATCACTGAAACCTGACCCATGTTATAACAATATTGATACTGGCTTTTGCTCATGATTTATCTTCATTATATGGAGGTGTTAAAACCAGAATCATGCCTGTCACTTGTGTGATGGACAGCGGTGAGGTCTAGGAAGCAAAATTTGTGAAAGATGTCTATTAGTATTTACCATTTCTTTTTCCCATTCTATATTTCCTTGTTTTATTTACCTAAAAACTCAGAAGGGTGTGTTGATTTAGAGATACAGAGTGCATATCATAAATCCCTTTTCTGTTACATCAAAATTATTGGAAGCTCTACTTACGAAGTTTAGTATCTTTAAGTGCTTTACTACATCTCTTTTTATAAGGTTAAATAAGACATCAGAATTAACTTTTGAATGACTCAAAATCTTGAAATCTTGTTCATCATACAGCAATTCAAGTTGAGCAATTCAAACATCTCCTCTTGATGTATGTAATATTTCTTTTTAATTGTTTGGATCCCCACTACTCTGTATCCTATGTATCATTTACTTATTGCACAGGTACTGAAAACCTCTTACCTTAAGTGTTTCTCATGTAAAAAGTTTCCCTGCAGTGAGAAACTTATGAAGCAGGATTCAACATAAAACGTAATTTGAAATTTAAATCTGTATCCACTTTAGCTCCATTAAAGCTCAGTCTGGCTTTTATTTTTGTATTTTTAGGTATCTACAGTGTAGGAAAGTAAGTACTGTCAATTTTTCCTCTCTCATTGCAAGATAAAAGCCAGTGAATGCTGTTGCCATTCAGGTGAACTAAGAATAGCTGGAAACTTAAAGATTCATTTTCAAACCCTATATCCACAAATCAGAACTCTACTGAGAGAGCAGGTAAGATGTGTGTGTTGGCCTGTTCTGGTTGAGCAGATGCTTCTTTCAGTGCATCACGTTTCTTTCACTGCCTGAGAAGGCTTTTTTCCCAATTCCATCCCCGTGTAAGTGTTTTTAAAGCTTACTTTAATTCTAGGTCTGTAACAGTATATGCAACAGCAGCTGCTGAAACAACTAAGAACTGTTTCTGTACAAGATCTTCAGCTTGTTGACTGCAGGAAGCAATGGACTGCGGGCCAGGCTTCCTGCTGGGTCTTCCAAGCTCCACCCTGTGGGGATTTTGCTCTGCAGCCATTTCAGTGGAAACAGACAGAAATCAGGAAGTTGTGTTAAAGCTGGTGTGGTGCCCTTTGCTTGGGATTTCATGTAGGAGTCATAGGCTCTTTGGTATGACAAAAGTTCACACTCATGTTTTAGTGGCTTACTACCAGAGTTTAACCCTCTGGTTACCTGTGTTAGTTACAGCCCAATATTAATTCTCTTAATAGCAGTATTAGCTCTGTGTTTCAAAGAGTTGATACTTTTCCTTGACATATTTTTCTAGCTTTTACCTGTTTACAGTTGTATGATACATAGATTGTGTATGTGTATCTGCCTATGTAATACATGTGCAGACATGCACACACACATGCAAATGTGTGCATGTCACATGCACTCCAAAATCCAGCAGTGTTTTTACACAGGAATTTGGATCTTGGTTAACATGCCTTATCTTTGGAGGAAATGGTAATGTATAGTAGTACGTAATGAATAGTAATGTATGAAGGCATTTCATGTGTAGTACTGATACTCAGTAGCTTTCAGAGTAAACCGTAACTGTTCTTTTACAGTGAACAGTAGTTAAGGACAGGAAACGAAAAAGAAAGCAAAAGACACTTGAAAGTATTGGGTGGCAATGTATGTGAAGATGTTGCTAGTTGGTAATTATGTTGGATTATGGACAACTCAGTTGCACTCTCAATTTTGGGGACAGAGCAGTGAACCCTTATTTCTGTGCAATTTTTGAAGTTACAGACGGTAAACTTTTCCTGTGAGCCCTTTCTTAAAATATCTGCATACATTCAGTTTTGCTTAATGGACCTGTGGAAACACAGTGCTCCTAAAATTAAGCGTATGTTTTGCTATTCTTCCAGACAGACAGGTAACGTGGTTTAGGCCTCATGTATTTGGGAAATGAGCCTGAGCTCTAGAGTGCCGTGGGAGAGTCCTAGTACAGGATCTTCTAGAAACTGAAGAGACATACCCAAACAAGCTCTAGATGCTGTATACGCACTTGGTCCTCTAATATTTTCCTCTTTGTGATCTTCCAAACTTATAGGATAAGCCTTTATAAATGATCTTTTGAGCCGAACTGGTCCTTAAATTTGGGGGGAAGGCTATTACACAGTTGAACTATTCCAGTTCTGAAGCCAGAAATCCTTAGGTGGGCTTAAGTAGCTTCTAAAATGCGTTTTGCCAAGGGGGGTAATATCCAATGTTTTCTTGGTAAAATGGTTTTGGTCCATTTGTCCATTCCAGTCTTGGAAAGGATTTGCAGAAGACTGGAGGAGATTGGTTGGTAATTCAGTGGCTGGCAACCGTAACATTAAAAGTGTAGGTGAGAGAGCTGGCCAGAGCCTTGCCTGAGGCTCATCTGTTGCCTCTGAAACCACTGAGGATTCAGCTGGAGGAAGCAGGTGCTTGTTGTAAATGTAGACAAGGGAAAAGGGGGATAAGCCTGAGGAGCCTTTGGGGTGATGAGAATAGGAGAATGAGGGGAGGTGGTTGTAATCCCAGACTATCTGGGACAAGGATGAGATTTTGCATTATGAAGGCTGAAAGGGTAATAGAAATAAAAGGCATGATGGAAGCCATTCTGCTTGGCTGAGGGAGGCACTGCAAGTGGAGGTGTTACAGTTCTGTAAATAAACCATTCAGCTGGACTTCTTCATTATTTTTAAGACTTAAGCCTCTGTTGGCATGGTTTCAGGCACTGCTGCCCTGCAGTGCTATGGATCGGGAGGTACTGAATGGACAAAACATTCAGCAGGCTCTTTGTTTACCCCAGTAAATAATCTTGATCTCTGCACCAGGAGTGATAAATGGTCTCCTCCTGCTGCAGTTCCCTCTGTTATGACTTAAAGTGCCTTATATTCCACTTGCTACTTCACTGCTGACAACAGCTGTTATGCAAGGTGGCATGTGCTCTTGGAGAAGCTGAGAAGCAGGGAGTTGTTTGTACCTTGCTACTTCACAGATTTTGACCGTGCTTCAGAAGATGTGGTCATAGAGTGGGACTTGGCACTGGGCTTATGCAACTATGCTGTTTTGTCCATTTTTAAAAGCAGCAATAGAAGCATCACAAATGTGCTCAGTTGGCATAATGAGGGTCCAGACTGGAATCTCACTGTTGGGTTAAGACATTCAGCATGCTGGCTCTATTTCCAGCTGCTGAAGAACAAGAAGTTGTTAGTAACAAGTTATCCTAACCCTGTTCAAAACAAAATGTTCCTTTTTTATAAGTTTAAACTCTGCTTGCTCGGTCTCTGAACTTTGTTGATAAAACATGCAGCCTATCCTCTAACATACTTTGATTTCCCATGAGGGAAGCACAGGCCTCTTTTGAAAAAAAGAGTATGCTTTCATGACTGCTGCCAAAACATGATATTCATACTGGTGCAAGCAAGATATTGATGGGGGATGTATGTAACACATGAATAGTAATCTCAACAGTCAGCATTGCTATGTGTTCTGTATAGTGTGCAGTCCTGTCTAAGATTCTGAGCCTGAATTCAAATATGGGGAATCCAGAGCATGACCAGTGAGGGGGGCCTGATTGATTTTTACTCTCAGGACAAAAAGTCAGAAGACTGGAATATGGAAAAGACAATGAAAAAGAGGAAAAAAACCCAGTCTGTTTTCTATGGCTGTGGTGGGCAGGGCAAGAAATAATGGAACAACATTAAGTTATTTCTGAGCCACATAAGTGATTTCTGTGGTCTTAGGTGAGAAAAATAGCCAGAAAGATAACTCAGTGTTGGATTAGGTTGCCTAGGAAAGCTGTGAGTGCCTTATTGGAGGCTGATAAGAACAGGTGAGACAAATCTGTCATGAATGGTTTGTGTCTCATTGGTCTTCCCTGAGACAGTGGGATAGGCTTGGCCAAGCTCCCAGGCCTTTTACTGTGAGTCTCTGAATACTCAACAAGTCCTGTGTTGTTCTAATGTCTGCTGGGAGCAAAGCAGCTGATAAGCTGCCAGAGCAATAAAAGCAAAGTAGGTTAGAGGCCTGTGGGAGAGATGGGAGCAGGGAGCTCTGATGTTGCTGCTGCAAAACACTGTCTGCACACCCTTTCTTTGTGTGATTCATGGAACCATGCTGGCATTACATCTGGGTCAGGAGCTCAGCAGCCCTTGAAAGAGAGAGAAAAGGATAGGAAGGGAGATGCAAAGAAGTAAATAAGCTATTGTTTATCCTCTGCTGCATCTTCTGTACCCACAGGCAAGGAGATACCATAAGTAATCAGATGTATTCAAACCTAATTGTTACAATATTTATCAACTTTGTGTAGCATGTCCCCAGTTGGCATGGTTCCCTCTCAGGCACAGACTGAAAAATTAAAAAAAAACCCCAGAACAACAACCAAAAAACCCCACTGATTTCATTGCTTTTGCTAATGAAAGCCTCTGTGATTCATATTACTCCAATGAATTTCTGGTAAGTTCCTCCGTAAACTAGAATTTGGCAGACTGCAAAACATCATTATACATGTGCTTTTCCCACTGTTCTGTTCTGCTGGATATTGAGCCCATCCGAAAAAATGTCTCTGGAAAGTTCTTCCTGTTTGATGGAGAAGAAGAGTTGCACAGAAATGTAAGAAAAGGTGATAATAGACCAGAGAAGCTGCTTATTTAAAGCTTGTTCATGTGCAGAAATGGATGTTAGAGTTGTTTAATGGATAAAGGTGTACTAGTGCTGAAGAAACCCTGAGTGTACTAGCAGGCTCCCCCTGACTCTTTGGTAAATCTATGGTATCTGGTAAAAAAGGAAAATGCTCCTAATTCTAACAGAGCATTGTGTGATGCTCTGTTACAGAGTCTGCGTTAAGGACAGAGCAACACAGTATGTGGATGGGATTGTAACAGTTCCCTAAAAACACAGTGGTGTGAAGACATAATTCATCAATATTGCATAGTGAAACTGTCCTTGGTGCCCTAACATGATTGAATCTCTGGATTTTCTGGGATGTGGCTAATGTTGGGGAAGCAGTGCAATGTGCGGTGAGTATGATGTAGCTAACTTGAGTACTTTAATTGCTGATCAGTTCTGCATGAAGGTCAGCACAGGCTGAAGCACATCCCGGTCCCTCCCTCCCTTCTGAGGGGTCTTGTAGAATTGTTTTGACCTTTAGGGCCAGTGACTCATCTGGCTGGTGTAAGATTCCAGTGCTAACAGTGGGGCTCACTATAAAATGACAGCATTGTCAGAAAATTTTCTTTGATCTCTATTTTCTTTTTTCTTTTTTTTTTTTTTTTTCCCAAACAACATTGAACTGATTTTTAATTAGGAAAGATATCTGAAGACAGTCTTGTCTTCTGGTGAGAAAGAAGTGAAAAGGAAATAGGGCAAAAATTATTTTTGTGGTGGAAATGCTATCAATCAGGATGCCTCCTTATTAGGTGGGGTTGCTTATGCTTGTATTAGCCACTGATTAGGCTTCCTGGCAGGGCTAAGTATCCCATGACATACCACAGGCCTGTAACTTGCTGGTTTTTATTTCCTTATTAACTTAGCTCATGGAGCAGGTGGACATGGGAACATCCACTGCATTTACTCCTAAAATCTGTCATAGTACAATTTGCATTCTAACAGCAGCAAAAAAACTTACAACAATAAGTGACGGTACTTTCCTAGGTGTTCCCTGTTTAGGAGGATAGATTGCATTGTATTGCAGATGCGTAATTTTGCATTCAAGATTTCTGTGTACGTAAACTCTTGGTGTGGATAAGTTACATGCTCGCGTGTACGTTTCATCTGCATAGGTTATGCTGAGAGGTTGCTTTTAGTTTCTCACCTAGGATAGGGGCAATGGGAGGAAATTCGTAACAGGCAGGAGGATGGATGTTAATCATCATCATCAGTAGTCTGCTGCATGTGCACCCACATAGCTCTTAAGAAGATATGAGAAGTCCTAAGGTGCTCTTCAGAAACCAAGTAATGGCTTTTGGTTTAGCCAGTTTGCAGCAGATGTGATTGCAAGGCTGAGTGTTGAAAGCATGGTTGTTCCAATCTGTGTGGCTGACAGATGTTGTGAGATGGGTTATTAAAATTGTTCTTCAGGGAGCAACTGAAGATGTGTTAGAGCCTGGATAAAATATTCAACCAGATTCTCATGACAGGTGGTAATAATGTGATATATATGCAGGCAAAACCTCTCCAACAGGAACGAATTATGTCAACTCTCTTATGTCTCCTGTATGGCAAATCATGGTAGTTGCATGTCTTGTTTCCAGATCAGATATTTTTGCACTACTATAGACATGTAACACAAATTTTAGGAGGTAAGAGATGGTGAATTCCCATGTTTATATGGAGTGATCCATAGCTGCTCTTCTATTTTTAATCTCAGAATAATTGGAGCAGTAGCAAAAATGCTTTCAGGGCTCTTGCATAGAAAAAACTTTCTTTTTTTTTATTTTATGACTATATAAGTTCATTGACTTTAATCAGAGGGAAAGTGATTCCTGATTGAGGCATTGGGTCAGATGTGATGCTTTTCAAAATGCATAGTTGGCTGTCTTTCCTTCCTGCTGTATGTATCATTTAAAGGAAGCTGCATAATCACACTAAGTTGTGGGGTTCTTTTTTATTTGGGGTTTTATTTCCAAGGTCCCATGTTCCACTTTCAGAAATAGGAGGATGCCTGAAGTTCAGAATAACATCACAGAGCAGCTGAAGGTCAAGTAAAAGAAATGAGGAGTGGTGTGACAAGATAGTCTCTCTCACACACACACATATATAAATAAATCTCAGACCAATAATTAAGAGTTCTTTATTTAACACTCTGAGCCGCCTAACACTTTTCTCATCCAAATCTGGGGCTATAAGAAGGTACTTATTACTGTACTTCAGAAACTGTTCTGTGAGCAACCTATGGCATCATATCAGGTATAGGTTACTAAAGCTCAAGAAATGCTCACTGGTCTCTTCTGCTGACCTTATAGGGAGTGCCACCTGGCACTCCTGCCTTTGGAGAATACAGAATGACAACTTAAGGAAATGTTCTTTCATTATAACTCTTATTAAAAATAGTTTTAAAAAAATGGTTGAAAGAATCTACTCACCTTTGTAAGTTGTACCTTAGTATGTAAAATTTGAATTGTATTTGAAGTAAGAATTAACAACTAGCTGACAAGGGAGTGAGAACTCTTTTGAATTCTTTTACTCTTTTCTGTCTTTCTGTCCTTTAAAAGCTGTTCCTCTAGATCTGTCTTGAATCCCTGCTGTTCTAGGCACCTTGTAAGCAGTACATTAATTCTGTTTTAGTAAGCTACAGTAAATCAATGAACAGCCTCATCATTAATACAGCCTAGCATTCATAGTTACAAGAAATACATCAAGTCTGTTCAGGTCACCTCTGAATGTCACTAACTGGTAAGAGCCACAGAGTAGAAGAGAAAGGTATGTACACATGCATTTCTGTTAGTTTTTAGAGCATAGAAAAAAGCTGCAAGCTCTTATGTGTGAGCATCAGGTTTAAATATCTGTCTTAATCTGAGCATATTCGTTATGTGTATGTGTGTATATATGTATGTATGGCTTTGCTGAGGGAAATGTTAGGCTGAAAAAAGGATTATTTCTGTGGAGACTGTCTGTGTGTAGCTCCTCACCATTTCTTTAGTCTAAAGCCAACTCCATTCTTTTCTTTGTTGCTAGTTTCTTTGTGCTCTTGGTGTGTGGTTACTTTGAAGATAGCTACAATGGTAAGAGTGAGTATTCTCTGAGGTCATTCTAAATCTTGTAGCATAGTACAACGCAGTGCTTCCTGAGTAGATTTATATACTCATGCAGCTCATCACAGTTCTCTGCAGAGATAACACATGAGGCCTTGAAGCAATTTGATGTTGTAAGCACAGTATTACTCTGAGCTAATAGGTTTTGCATCTCAGCAAAGCTAATTGGTTTAGATAAAGCAGCGAACTGATGAGATTTCGTGGTCTCTGGTGCCTGACCAAGCCTGGTCACCGTTAATGCTACTATCTGTATTTCCAGTGTAGTGCAGTTAATACAGAAACATCTATGCAGGACTCCTAATATTTAGCATTTCCTTCCTCTCAGCTGGAATAAATACACTCAAGTACTGAGATTAAAGATTAAAAGCTTATGGCTCTCTTGTCAGGGGGGTGTTTTTTTTGTATGCGCTAGCATTTCTTAAAGATGCTTGTTTTTCTTGCTCTACTGTGGCTCCAAAATACAAGGTGAAAAATATCTGTCTGAACCTACTGAATATATTGAGGAACTCTACGGGCTAAAGGATATTTATCTATATAAAGATCTGTTTATATGTGCAGAAGCCCTTTGGAGGTCAAAATGATTCCGGAGTGGCTGATTTGTTTAATAACTGAAGATAACGTACCTTTAGTGCTAGGGTTTGCTAAAAAACAGGTTAATTTGTTTGCACTGCTGGGAGCAAATATTTATTTGTGCGCTGGTTCCTGTTCTCATACAACAACAAGAAAATGACTGTTTTGTTTTACTAGGCATCTTTAGATGGGTGTACTGAGAGTATCTGTTGCTGTTTCATCTTGCAGTGGCTCACCCACTCTGACAGCTAGAGATTTTTAGTGGTACCTAGTTTGTAGTTATGCTTTTCCTTAAGAGAACTTCACCAGCTCGAATGCCTTCTGCAGTTTGGGAGGGCTGCTCTTTTGCCAGCTCCTCCTGTATCTTGTGCTGTTCTCTGATACATGATTCTAGTCAGCATAGCCATCTGGATGAAGTGTCTGGCTTGCTTCTTTCAGTGTTTGCAATTTCTGTGGCTTATTCATAATGATTTCTCTTGTTGAGAATGACTAAAGAACCTTTTGATTTTGTTTGTCCCTTTGTCTTCTGTGGGATGAGTGTAATAGAGTCCCTTTTTCCAACCCATTCATCAGTCATGTAAATGTGTTGTCAAGTAAATTTCACAATTCTGTAATGCAGCAAACAGGAAAGTCCCATCTTTGTCATTGACCAGCATTTTAACTTATTCTGTTATCTGAATTGAGTATCATACCTCAGCTGCAACAATAGAACTGTTAGGGGTAACAATATTCATGTTATGCCCTCTTCCATGCCCACAGAGCTGATTATTTTGATTATTTTTTATTTTTTTTTTGTTTGCCAGGTAAAATGGCCAGGAATAAATGCAATTTATTTTGCATCACCAAGTGTCACCTGGTTCTCCTGTATTCACTATTTTATTGATGAACTTAAAGAGCTGTTACAGACTTATCAGACACAACTGTGCTTGTTAGAGGTTGGTTTTGGTTACATTCCATCTTACTGTAACTTAAATATCTTAGTGTAAAAATGTTGCAGAAGGCGTTGGTATGAGGGACATAACCCTGATCTTTTTGAATGAAGTGTTTATCCTTTAGGAAGGTTGGTCTGCTTGAGCAGAATTTAGAGGTTGCTTAAAAAAAACAAACCTGCAACTTTTCAAGACTTATTTGTGTCACTTTCTTTTCTGCTTTTAATTACAATATTCTATTCTGAAACTCATGACGTTGTTAACTCAGTTCCTGCTTTCCTAGCTGCTTTCTGAATAGGTTTTAAGCACAAGTCCTTACTAATCAGGCTTGTTTTCTCTAAAGGAGAAAGAAGAATATGTTTTCCAGTCCACACCATTCTGTAATTCTATGTTTCTTGATTTTTCAGAGGGACTATGTCTTTGTGATCCATTAAAGAGAATCTAGAAAGTTATTAACAGTGGAAGAGTTCTATCCACTTTTTACTGTGATATTCACATTACTCCAATTTTGATAATGGGGCAAAATTAATTTCCTTACTCTAACATCTGTAGTTTCACAGCAAAGAATTGTTTATGAAATCTTCATGGATGGTTTTTTGTTGTTTTTTTTTTTTCCCTCTCTATGTTTGATACAGTTTAGAAAATAGTGGCTTTTTTAAAGCTGTATGCATATGTTAGTATTAATCTCTTTCCTATTAAATGCATGACTTGAGGCAAACTCTGTTAGCAATATTCTTTTTTCTTAAGCAAAGAGTAGTAAGTGTTACTTTTCAGCTCATTATTACACTTATTTAAATCAATTCACTATTAACTGTATTCACCTTTAACATTAACTTTCAAATATTCTGAAACCTAATTGGAGGGTTGCATATAGGTAATATGCTTGAAAAACCACATTTGATTTTAATATGAGGAGTTCTGTCATATTACTGTGTTCTGAGAACTTAATATCTAAGTTGTCATTTTTTTATGTATCTGGGTGATATCTTTCAAATAAAAGCATTTTAAAACCCTAGGATACGATTGAAATGAGCATTGTGAGGAGAGAGGAACCAACATTCTCTGGAGCTGTATGTGCAGAGCCATGACCCTCCTCTCTCTTGGAGATAACCTGAAGAGTCCAAGATAAGTTTTCATTTTCTTTCCTCCTCACCTTCTTGCTAGTCACCTAGCAGATCAATAAGATCTTTATCCTCCCCTCCACGTTTTTCCTTGCTGCTTGTTTATCTTTGTGGTACTAGAATGAACTTTTCCATCTCCCTCAGAGTACTGCCAGGCACTTTTCCATTTCGTCTCTTGTGATGGTTTGAATTTGACTTCCTTGTGTCCTCTGTGTAGATGGTAGATAGCTTTGTAGGCTGTTGTTTTCCAGCCATTTGAGTAGGCGTTGGTATATTTTTGTGGACATTTGTGGAAACAGCTTGTATGCAAGGCAAGCTAACTGTCCCTGAGCAGCTGGGTACTTATGACCCATTAACAAGTGCTGAGTTTTGAGACTTTCTCAAATGATGATACAGAGCTGAAGTACTGAGCACGAGGGAGGTATCTGATACCTCAGTGCTTAGCACTTCAATACATTTTTTTATGCTTTGATATTATATTTAGTGGTGTGTTGGGAAGTGCATTTTGCTTACAGGATCAGACTCCTTGCTGTGTGTCTTGTGCAGCTCTTACATGTCGTTATCTCTGGATGGAAACATTATTGTTCTTTGCATTAGCAGCTTCTCCATCAAAGAAAACTGAAGACTACTTTTTTATGCTTCAGTGATAGCTAAGTAACTTAGGATAACTGTATGTAACCACAGCCTTTGACATCTTGATGTTCTAGTTTGCCCTGCTACAAAATGGAGAGGAAGAAAAAAGGGTACAGCATCTGCAGATGAAGAAACTGAAGGGGTAGGGTAACTCACATGACTTTTCCAAGGGTAGAAAGCTGATCAATGAAGAGATGATCTGATGCCAACAGAGATATTGCCTTTTGTCTAAACTGATAAGGTCAAAATTTTATTTTCTTTGTGACTGATGCTTTGCTAAACTGTTCAGCTTTAACTAACAATTATTCTGCATATGGATGCTGCATCCCTGGCAGTGTTCAAGGCCAGCTTGGACGGGGCTTTGAGCAACCTGGTCTAGTGGAAGGTGTCCCTGCTCATAGCAGGGGGTTGGAACTAGAGGGCCTTTAAGGTCTCTTCCAACCCTAACCATTTCATGATTCTATGTTATGAACTCAGCTGCAAAGTCGCTATGTTTATTTCAGTCTGACTTCTACAGTATCAGTTTTTCTTAAATATTTAAAGATACTGTTTGGGGTTAAGGAGGTGATCAGTGGAAGAAATAAAAATGCATTAATCAAACATATTTCTAATTCTTAAAAAAAGCATTGCATTTGTTTTAAAATATCAGATCTTCAGAATCCTGCTTCTTTCTTTCACCTGTTAAATTTGGTTCAATCCTCCTTTAGCCAGAGTGCAACTTCTGGTGGAGAAAACAGGCTAGTAGTTGGGAGTTATTTAAATTAGGAGCTGAGAAAGGCAGGCAGGTGTTGAGTGTTTTGGTCAGACACATTAATAATACAGAAATATTTTTCAGCCTAGTAATGAAGAGGACAGGGACACACAGCTGAACTGGAGGAGGAACAGATGGAGATCGTGGAGTTAAAATGTCAGAGCACAAAAGTAAAGTGAGTATGTCAGACTAGACGCTAAAAGAAAATGACTGCCATTGTCTCTACACCTGTGCAAGAGGCTAGAAAGCAAGAAGAGATTAACTCCTTTGTCCATTGTTACTGAGGCATGGCAGAATGACAGGAATTGTTGGACATTTGGGATTCCTGACTGCTGGCTGCAGGTAGGACAGATTAAGTCACAGATCTGAGGATAAGCTGTTCTGTGCTTCTGTAGAACCAGGAAAGGAGACATATGACAGGCATACTGGCCTGACTGCTTTTTAGTGCTGTCTTGTATGGTTATTCTGCCTCGTAATGTATGCATTCAAAGAAGCAGGGTTAAGTTTACAGATGTAGCCCTAGGTCTCGTGCCTCAGGAATGTTGCAGTGCTGGCTTAATGTTCAGTTAATACCGGATTGCTGTTTTCAGTGGGACTGTAATAAATGTGGTGTGTAGAAGGCTGTGTGGGGAAGCCTGAGCAAGAGTGCAGGAATGCAAGATTTTCTGTTCTTGTGGGTAATCTCTCCTGTATGTAATCAAGTTGCTGACAGTCTTCCTAATTAGTATTTAATTTTTACAGAGAGCTACTCTGCCTCTGCCATGGAGTTTAATAAAGATGCTTTTAATGTGAGCCTTGTCATCCTAGCAGGACACAGTTTTCCTTTTACTGGATGAATCTGGGAAAAGTAGTTATGGTGAAAGATACTCTAAGGCATGAGACACTAATTGTGCAATTAATGGGGGATGCTGCCTTACACAAATTATTTTTTTCCAGAGGCATTGAATACCCTGTAGTTCCGTATTAGAGAATACCCCATGCAACTTTTTGTATTGTTCTCTAAGTGCTGATTGTCTCTCATATCAGGTTGAAAACCATTGCTATAAGAAACACAGTAAATAAGGAAAAGAATCTGATCCCTTGTCAACTATATTATGCTGGTTTACCCTGATGCATGAAGCTTGTGTTTTCTTAGTAGAAATTAACATTTATGTCTTCAGTCCTTAAAAACAAACAACAAAAAAACAAGTCGTCAAACAACATTTGGCTGGAACCATAGATAAAATAGTCCATGGCTGTCTGAGACAGTCCAGTAGTCTCTTGGACCTGGGAATAGTCTCCAAACACTGTTACTGCACACTGCAGAAAGGCCCTGCTGTGTCATATCACTCCTCCTTTATCTCTCCAGGTGGAGAGATATAAGCTGGTGTAGTTCAAGCATATTTTGTGGCTAATCTAGCAGCTCTATTTCTAGCATGTTTCTGGCAGAGTCGGGAGGGAGCCTGACATGAAATGATTGAAGAGCTGTGGAACTGGGATGGTCCTTCGCAGCCAACTGTGGCCTGTTGGTTTCCTAAGACTGAGGTCTTTCCTCTGTATGCCCATGTAAAAATAGGACAATTACACAAGCAGTGTATAGCGTGGTACATTCTTTCTTACTCTGGAATTCAAATACAGATGGAGAGTTGATAGCAAAAAAAGAAGCAAACCCTGCTAAACTTTTATTCTTGCATTATTCATATACACATTAAACCATAAAAGGTAATTTGCTGAACACATACTCTCAATTTCTGGGTAAGGCATGAGTAGCTCAACAGCCACAGGTGACTAAGTTGATGCCTCCAGCTAGCTATTCAAACATGAAATGTTACCTTGAAAGGTTTGGGGGTTTTTTAATTGTAATTGAAACATCATTTTTTAAATAGCTTTTCATTTGAACATCAGCAAGAATGTTTGAAATCAAGTGGGATCTTCTTGGATATTAACCAGTCCTGATAGCAATAGTAATACTACATAACATTTAGCAAACTAATCTGGTTTAATGTGTCTATATCTAAATAAAACCAGTAATAATTTCTAATTTCTATTTTTAATTAGTGGTATAAAACTTACATGGCTTTAAAGAAAGGTACTGATTTTAAGTACTAATGCAGTTTTTCCTAGCTTCAAGTCCTGGAGGAATCCTTTGCATTGCTAGCACAGATGAAGGTGTTTTTCATGCATATACTTGTGCATGGCTCAAAATGAATATTTTAAGAAGAAAGCATAATGTTGTTGCAAATCTGCACTGTATACTGGGTAGTCAGCACATGTGATTGTAAAAGGAAATGTAAGCAGGTTCTTTGGAAAGAACAGGCCTTTCTTCTGACATTGACAGTAAGAGATAATCAAACTTCTGTGGCTACCTGCAGAAAAACTTGTGTACGATGAATTACTATTTATGCCCTTGGGAAGGTACCTGTGTGTGAAAGGAAGGAAGGGTGGTGTTGCATCATGGGTAAAGGATGCAGAACGGGTCTTTAAGAGAGCGAAACAGTCCACATTTGTCCAAGAACAAGAGCTAGGGGCAGTACATATGCTATACATAATATATAGTTATGGGAAAGATAGGAGTAGCGTATCACGGACAGAGCTTGAATGTTGCTGGGACCCTGTAAGGATGGCAGGATCCTGAGGAAAAGCAATGGAAAACTCAGCAGTTTTCATGTAGGAGTCACTGCAGCAGAGTCATGCTCTGTTTAAATCAGATATTAAAAATCTGTTTCATAAAAATCAAGGCAGAGGTTAGTGTGTGGGTTTTGTTTTGCTTTTTGTTTGGGGTTTTGGTTTGCTTTGGTTTTTTTGCTAGTAAGAACCTAGGCAAGTTCAGGGCCACCAGTGCTGTCAAAGGAGCAATACTTTGTAACCTTTGAAGAAGTGGGTGACTGTGATACAGCTGGAATTTCATATTGTTATGGTTTCCTTGAGTAATGTGTGAGTGCAAGATGTGGATTTGACTTACAAGGTTTAATAAATCTCTCAAATCTATAGGTAACAAGTTCCTCTGTACACGAACTGTTCATAGAATGAATGGCATCAAATTATAAAAGTTTATTTATATTAGTTGGGGGGAGATAGAGCAGGTAATTAAAAAAAATACATTTTTTTTTTCTGAAGAAATGAGAGGTCCTATATACCATTACTGTGTCTGTAGTAAGAGCACTGGTAGCTTCCTTTTGTAGTTCTATAGGGAAAACAGATATAATTAAGACTTTTCTCTAACTGGTCTGATTTTTCTTTTCCTGCTGACTTGCAGAGGGTCCAGGATTTTTGAATATATGTTTAGCCATTACAACAAATAGATGACTTTTCAAGGATCCATGTGTCCTGCAAGAAATCTTGGAGGAAATTTCCAGAACGAAAAAAAATAAAATCAGAGCATCAGCTTCTTTTTTTCTTGCACTTGCATTTGTTTTTGTGCTTCATGCATGCCGATATGTGATATCAAAATAATGTAATTTAGTATCTGGTTTAGAGTATCTGTTATTATTCAGAAGTGGTTTATTCACTTGAGGATGTTAGGAAAGTTTCTGAGAGGGAGGGGTTTTTGAGTAGGACCTTAAACAGATCAGGTATGATTCACATAAATATTTCAGTCGTCCCAGGTGTGTCCCATGCTTGCAAGGCAGGCTCTGGGACAGGTAGCAAAAAAACTCTGCCACTAGCAATGCTGTTTCCCCTCTTGAGGCATTCAATGCAAGTTAGAAAAACCTCAGAATGGAAGTTCATTATCTTCCTGTTTCAGTGAACAGGAGATGCACAGCCATCCCTGGGTGTGCTCTGTTTGGATCACCATGGTGACTAAAAGATTGCAGTTAGGCTGTAGTCCCTGTCCTGTGTTCTATACTTCACCACGGTGTGTGCTCTGCAACTTCTAATCTTAACAGAAGAGAGGAGGAGGAAGGGTATGAGCAGTGCTAATAAGTCCTGCAATTATTTTTGCAGGTTAAATCCTGCCTGAAATTTGATTAATTTGCCCTTTTTAGTGTAGTGTGCAATGGGACTTGTTCATTGTTATCTTTTCACAGTTTTTCATTAACGTGGTGTACCTGGCTCCTAACAACCAGGACGTTTTAATGAGGTTCCTGAACACATATGCAGAGAGAGGCTATTTCAAATAAAGTATAGCAAGCATGAAATGAATTTTTAAAGTTTTTTAACAGGAAGCTATTTTTTTTTAATGCTTAACATAGTGTTTGGAGGGAGGGATTAGTGTCAGGTTTGGTGGGGCTTGTTTGGGTGTTATACGGTATCCTTTGTGGTTTGTTTGTTTTTTCTTGGACATATTGGAAGCTTTTTTTTTGTGATACTTGAAGAGACAGGGAACATATTTATGGTCTATAAAGCAGCTTCTGAAAGAACAGTCACAACTAACACAAATACCTTTTTCCAGCTTAAATTTTCTTTACTCTTATATAAGAATAACCTATCTAAATAAAGGAACCAAACTGCCTTAATATCTTGATTCACAGAAGCCTGGTGTAATACATCTTGCATTGAACACATTGCGTGACTGGATTCCATGGGAGAGCATGTTAACAAGATTGGAATGATTGCCACAATCTGGCAATTAAAGTTTTGGCTTGAGTTGGGGTGATTAAAGGGAAAAAGTTTGGGTAGCTATTGAAGAGGAAAACACAGGAAGTCCACAGTGTTTGGAAATGTTGAAACGTGGTTTTGGTAATTACCTGAGAATTGAGATACCTGTTTGTTTGTTTAAATGTGCACCTCTGTTTGATACCTGCGCATCAATAGCTTATCCTCTGACTGTTAGAAACGCATCACTACAAGTAGAACCAAACTTCATATTTCTGTTTTCTGTGTGGATGAAATTCTCACTTCCATGAAATGGCATACCACTGCCTAGCATGCAATACTTTCTATATAAACAGCCATGTGTTTGTGCTTGCTGACTCGTATTGCCACAGTCATGGTCTTGGTGTTTTACTAGTTAGCCATACTGTTATGCTGCAGGTTCTTGTAGTGTGTTGTCTTCAGTGTTTATACTCCCTCGCAGTGTGAATACCCACTCTCTGTATTTCTAGGTAGTGGGAAAAGAACCCTAACAACCTTGAGCCACAACACAGCAATTGCATGGGGGACACTAGCTGTTAACTAAGCTGGAGAGAGAAGACTGTGCAAGAGTGTCACCCAGTGCTCTACAGAGTGTGATTTCAGGGAATCAGGGTTTTTTCCTCCCCCAAACCCACTCCCAGGAATAGGAAGCCCTGAAACACACTCACTGCTGCTTTACAATTTTCTCTCTCAACTGCTGTGTTGTATATTAACTGTACTCCTCCTGGAAATGAGAAAGCCCATTTAATGAACACAAAATGCAAGTTCACTGTGGTTTCCTGTAGCATTCGGAACAGAAGAGGGAGATTTTTGTCCAAAATCCATACTTAAGGGCAAGTTTGGAAGCTCTTACTTTTTGGAATTTGTGCCTTTTTCTTGATGTTGATGTTGAATGTATTTTCAACACTTTTAATTTTAGCAGCTCTGATATTTGACTGGTTGGTTGAACTGCTTTGTTGCAAGTTTACTCTAGATGTTCCTTAAGTGTAATATAACATATTCTTCCTGTATATTTGGAATGTGTGTTTCCTCCATTATGAGAAATGAGGGCTTTCTGCAACCAGCTCTAGATGCAGAGAAGAGCTACTGTATGAAGGGTAGGCACTTTGTTGTTGGAGAGTTCATGTTCAGTTCTATCTTCAGGCGTCAGTCATTCAGACCTGCCACAGATCACTGCCTCCTTGTGGTATTTTAGTGGGTAAGATATTTGAGGCTATTCAGCTCTTGGTTTAAGATGGTTCAGCACAGTTTGGAGGGGGGGGTGTGTGTATTTGAGCAGGGTTGCCAATGGGTTTTCGTTACTTCCATCAGCAGAGGCTGAGGCACTTGACTAACAAAATCGCAAGGTCTGGCAGATGTGTTATTTTCTGTACTGTAGCAAGCCTTTTTGTGTACAGACTTTATTTTTCAGACCTGCTCACCTGTCATTTTTTGAGGGACAAACTAATGAATTAGTATGCTGCCCTTCTTGGACTGCAACAGATTGTCAGTTTACGCTTTGGGATTGGTGATGTGTCTGGAATTGCTAATCTGGTCACTTCAAATGCGGGTTTTGTATTAGTGATTAATTATTAAAAGGACATTTTCATTCTCTGACTCCTATTTGATACCTCAGTTTCCTGAAGGATTTGTAAGATTTTACTTTAATCAATAACCACAGATCCTGTGAATGTGCAGCTTGTGAATCATTTGCCATTCTGGGTGTGAGATACAAGAGCAGATGATGCTGATCCCTGTACAGAGGGGCCAGGAAATCAGCTTTCTGTTTGAATTTATAACTAACCCCCAAATCTGTAAAGCTGTCATGCAGCTGCATTCCTGATGAGCTTACTTCCAAGTACTCTGTGAAGCTGAAAATGGTTCCTTAGAGTCTCCAATGGCTTCTGAGCCTTCTTGCAAACCCAGCTGCAGCAGACCGTGGTCAATGCCTGCCCTATAGCTTACAAATCCCTCAGATGGGTGTTTCTGTGGGCAGCAGCACAGGGCTGATTCTTGCTTCTCACTTTTCTCTCTTTAAGAACTCTGTTTCTCTAAGGTCTGACAGAAGAAACTTCCCCCCTTCCAGGCTGTCTTTAATCAATGCCTTGGCTCAGGCTGGCACAAAGCAACTGGGAGCTGCACCTGAAGGGCAACTTAACTGCTTGGTCAGGAGGCACACATGGGATGCCAAAGATACTGTTATGGTGCTTGTAACAGTTAGCAAACTGAAGTACAATCCATTTCTCTCAAGATGTCAACTTGGTCTAATCTAGGGGGATATTTAGGTAGCCGGAATCACAACCAAATGCAGTCTATCCTCATTGAATGTCAAGATGGCTTCTTGAAAACATGAGGGTGCTAAAGCTTCTAACAGACTCTTGGTTCATATTTCTTAGCAGAAATAAAACATACTGTACTCTGGCCTACTTGCACAACAAGCAAACTGTTTTGGCTAAAATTTTCCATTAAACAAAATAAAAGTCAGTCTTATACAAACTCTAGCATGGAAAACTTCAGCTTGCGCATTTTGACAAAGCTGCAAGTAACTGAAAACAGGGCTTTCTCATGGAAACGCCTGGCAGCTTTAATGTTTGGCAGCACCAGCAGTCACACCTATTGTAGCAGCAATATTGTCAAGTGCTCCCTGATTTATTATGTGCCACTGGGATGATGACCTGTTTAGCCAAACATTTTAATAAATCACTCTTGGGCAACTGACACAGATGACCAAAACTGTGACATTTTTGAACACTTCTGAACAACAGATTTATGGTGAAACAAGGCTGGTGATTATGTGGGTAATAGAAAAGAAAAAGTACATATTGATGGATTGTGTTCAAACAACATTTCAGAGTGCCCTTGGGCTCAGCACTTCAACATATTTTATTTGCTTTGACCTTTGCATAGATGTTAGAAATGTTGACTAACCACCTCATGCCGACAATGTCATTGGGTGTTTTGGGGAGACTTGTGCAAATGCAGCGATATTCTTATAGTATTCAAAATGCCTTAAATGCTGCAGGCTTTCATGGAATACCAACATGGTGACCTTTGCTTCATGGCTGTGGTAGCTAAGAAAATATCATTATAGGCACTGCAGTGTAACTTTGGTTTGGCACAGTTTCGTGTTTCTTTCTTAAAAAAAATCAGCAACCCCCCAAAACCCCCCACAAATCTGCTCAAAATGCAATTCAGTAGGTAAAGCTAAGGTATTCTGTCCTATGGTTTTATGATAGTTTTCTTAGTGGTGTGAAGTGTATTTCAGGGAATAGTAGAAAGCATTTTTAACAGCTTCTGGAAAGAGGACTAGAACTACTTGCAGTTCCATAGGCATCTCCTGATCTCCTTTGTGGTTGGTAATCACTAGCATAGATACATTGCTAAGTATTCCTAACCTAACACCAGAAAACCCTTTTAGTCACCTTTGCTACCAGCAAAAACTTTCTCAGAAGAAACAAATGGGATAGCTTGTTCTGGTGGTTTGCTCTGGGTCACAGTTGTGCAAGCTATTTAGGAGGGTTTCTGCAATTGTAAGGGCACTGTTTGAATAGACATTGCCGTGATTTAAGCCCGGCCTGTAACCCAGAACCATGCAGCTGCTCGCTCACTCCCCTCCCTTCCTACCCCCGTTCCTGGAGGGATGGGAAGGAGAATCGAAAGAATGTAACTCCCATGGGTTGAGATAAGAAGAGTCCAGTAACTAAGGTATAACACAAATCACTACTGCTACCACCAATAATAATAATGATAAGGGAAATAACAAGGGAAGAGAATACAACCACTCACCACCTGCCAACTGATACCCAGCCCAACCAAAGCAGTGACCTAGCCCTCCCCATCCCTCTGGGAGTGAAGGAGGAAGAAGGGGGGAGAGTGTGAATGAGTGGCTGCGTGGTTCTGAGTTACAGGCTGGGCTTAAACCACAACAGAAATCACATCTATTCCTATCTGGATATTTGATCAGCTCTGCAATACTTTGAAATTGTCACCAGCCACACAAAAATATCAAAGGATTTCAAATCCTGACTTTATTTTGGAGTATAACAAAGGATGTTTGACTTCAGTCTGTGAGCACCACCACAGTTTTAGTACTGCTTACTTTTCAGCCACTTGAGAGTCCTGTAGTGTTGAAGTCCAGGCCGAGGAACTGGCCTGTGGGTTGTTTTGTTTGTAGCCTCAGAAAGTGCAGTTGAGGTTGTGGTCTCAATTCCCAGTGCTTCCATCACAGGCCACATTTGATGAGGCACCCTGGGACACGAGTCACAGGAGTGTCTTAATTTCCCCTCCTTCTGTTTGACTTGGTGTGCCACTAGGGGAGAAGTTGGATACAAATGCAGGAGATTCAAAATTACAGGGTGTCTTTTCCAAGCTACCAAACCTTTATTCTTTGAACCTGAACCAGCACCTAAGTAAGGTGCATTCTGTCCTGTACCCACGGCTGCAAGACCCCTTCTATTAATGCCTTTTGAAACCTTCTGGGGTGGTTTTTATACTCTGAAACAACAAATACAGCTGTAGCACAAATAGACTAGTATTTTGATAATACTTTATCACTTCCCTGTAATTGTTTTGTAGTTCACTGTGCCAGCCAAGAGATGACTTGCTTCTTGCCATAAACGTTTGTGTTTAAACAATACACAGTTCTGTCATGACTACAAGAGAGGTTTCTCTGTTATGCTGGAAAGGAAGGAAGGAAAAGACTGACCTGTGAGAGCTGTGAGGATTATTTGGTGTAAAGCTTTTAGGAATTAAGTGACCTTTAAAGTTAAGATTCTTTGAATGCATTTAATACATCTGACAAAACAACTTGAACTCTCTAATGTTTTTCAAATATATTTAGCCATTTGTTATTATTCCCACCTTTCTGTTCTGTTTAGATCACTTGTATTTCTGAGAAAGGGTGGATTGTAAAGCAGTCATACCACTTAGATGTGTCTGGGAGCTAGATGACACGCCATCTCATAGATTGACCTGTTATCCTGCTCTCTGAGAGGCTTCTGGTTTCCTCTTGTACCCTGGGGTTAAAATCCACTTTGAAATAAATGGATGCAGTTTGAATGGGTTGTAAACTGCATTCTTTTTTTAACTCTTGATTCTGTACAGCCATCAAGCAGGAACAGTAGCCTGCTTCCTGATAGCTGTTGTTGGGAAGGCTACAGGAATTTGCAGCTCTCGAGCAATTGTGGTTGTCCTGCTGATGTCCCCTATAGCAGGGAGGAATATCTCATGGCCCCCCTCAAGAATGTGAGGCAGTTTCTTGGGAGTAGAATATTTGGATTTTTGTAGATAATTTTTGCCTTTTTGTGAGCAAAGCAAACTGTATGAATACCAGAAACCCTAACTAGGTGTCTTTGTGCCCTTAAGACCTGCTTAAATGAGAATAAATGGAATCACTTAATTCAGTAGCTACCAGGGAGAGGGGTATCTTTTGAAGATGTTTGAAAGATCATTGAAATATTAGTTTATATAGCTTATAAAATGGTTGCCCTTTAACATTATGGAACATTTATGGATTAACAGCTGCTGAGACTGAGCTGAAACTCTGCCTTGCTCCTTCTCTCTCAGAAAGACCTGGCAGAATAGGCAGATCTTAAACTCTAGCAGACAGGTCAATTGATTTTTGGCCTTTGGGTGAATTGGCTATTAAAAAAAAGTCAACACAATTTCAGTGGAGGGAGGGGGAAAGTTAGTGCTGTGTTGCAGGAAGCAGCTGCAGTGTTCACTGTTAGTGGCTCAGAGACAATGGCCCGGATACTTTAAAGTCATGTCTCAGGAGCTTTAGTGAATCTTGAATCTTGCAAGCTGCTGCTGTTGATTCTTTAACCTGCAAAGAAGATAGAGTGGCACGCTTTTACTGTCAGGACTGGCAGTGCTTGGATATTTTGTTCTCGTCTCAGAAGCCAAATGGCAACCAAGCTATACTGTGTGATTGCTTAGCTGCTCTGCACCTAAGGACAACAGGAAGACTTGTATCCTCTTCCTCTTCCTTTTCCTCATTGTAGTAATTTTAATACTCCCACGGAGTTACAGGTTGATGGCCCTTTACCTTTCTCTTACCCTCACTAATTGCACTTCCATGCATCCTTGACCTATAAAGGTCTTCTTAGAGACGAAAAATGGCCCTTTTTTCTCTCCATGTTCAGTTCTTGATCTCTGTGAGCAGAGAATCAAATGAAAATTGGTGTTACTTACTCTAACAACACTCATCTTGAAGAGAGTTAACAAAGTAATTCTGCTGGGCTAGCTTAAAGGTAAGTGACATTGTATCAGAGAACTAAATCGGAAACGTACTTATGTGGCACCCAGATTGGGGCCCTAAGCTACCATTAGTGCTTAACCTGAGGTTTGAACCCACAACTGACTTTTAATAGAACTAACCTCTTGTGATGAAATAGCATTTCAAGGGTTTTGAAAAATCTTAATTCTGAGTGTGGAGGTTGTAATTGTGCAGATATTTTTTTGGATAAGATGGAAGAGAAGGGTGCTTGGGTAGAGTCACCTGTTCCTGGCTGTCATTGCTTGAGCAAGTTCTTTTACGAAGTTAGAGTTAATACATGAGTGTGGGCAAAGGCTGTGAGGGATGCTGTAAGAGGATAGTGTGACACACTGGGGACTTTGGGTGGACACAATTTAAAAATGTAGTTGATGTATGTGTGAAGCTGTTAATCTGAAACAGTTCTGTATATGCTGCTTGGCTGCTGAGTTTAACATATACATATCAAACCAAAGACAAGGGGAAGCACTGAACTTCTGCAATTATGCTTTGAGCAATTGAGTGGTGAGGAGAAGTGGAGGAGCTGTTTTGCCCTGGTTTCAGTGAGAGAGATTGTAGGAAATACACATTTCACAGGGAGAACAAAGGAGTAGGGGTGATAAGGAATGAAATAAAAAGAACCTTGAGAGAGAGAAAAGAGTTGTCCTTGCCTGAGAAGTCTGGACCAGACAAAGAATGGGAAGAGACAAACAAGTTGTTGCAGTAGTGTGGCTGTTTGGCCATGCTGTTTGACCCGGTGGGTCTTGCAATGTGAATGAGCTGGGAAGACCAGGAGACAAACTGTAATCTGTCTAGAGAATCCGGGGCTTGACACAAGCCCAAATTTAGCTTCAAATGGCAACAAAGAAAGGTGACTATGCAAAGAGCGTATTTTCTTTCTTCTTGACCTCCATTTCACATGTTAATTAAAGAGCAGTCTTAGTTACGGAACATCTGAGTCAAGTCAGCTTGAGTAAATACTTGATACGCAACAACTCTGTAGGGTTTAATTGTAGTGTGATGTACCTGGATAATAGCCAGAACGTGTGTATATATAAACTGCTAGATGGAAGAGGTAGCTTTTGCCTTGCAGGGTCAAGGCAATTGGGCTTCTCTCTGCTCTTCCCCTCTCCAATAAGAAGAAACCAAAGACCACAGTCTGCCAAGACTTGGATTAGCTGAAGGGGTCCAAACATTGCAGTCTGATTCGTGCTACATGACTAACTAGCATGTTTCACCAATCAAAACATCTTGGGTATTTTTTTTTCATATAAAAACACTTCTTGCGGGAAAAGAAAGAAAAACTAAAAAACAATTAAAAGTTTATTCAAAGAAAATATTTTTTTAAATCCTTCAAGTAAAATTGTATGTCTGTCAAAATGAAAGGAGTAGAAGAGGAAAAATACATCTAGTTTCTCCAAGTCACAGTACATTTTCAAACTCTTAGTCAAGTAATTTTGCATTTTCTGTGTTCAAGATGTCTACCTGTTTGGGTTGAAGGTGTTTGAATTTCTTCAGATAAATGGTAAATTGATAAGTATTGTCATAAAGTAGCAGCAGAGCATATTGCACTGTGGAGCTGTTTTGTGCTGGAAGCAGATTTGTTTGGAAAATGCAAGTTCATTTAAGCTTACTGTCAGCAGTAAGAGGTTTTTGTAAAGGAGCTTTGTCAGGGAGCTTTCTGAATTCCTGAGTGAAATTTGTTGTCAAAAAAAGTTCTGTGAAAGAGAAAAGGTTTTTCAGAAAGAGTTTTCTGGTTTTAATATTTGATCAGGAATCTGAAAGATGGGTTGTATTTCCAATTCTGCCACTGACGTTCTCTGTGGTCTTGGACAAGTCACAAACACTTTGTTATTCAGAACTATCCATGAAATCTGAGCAGTTTGATTTTTAGGATAACTGTTAAGGGCAATAAACCTGTGCTGTTCAGTGCTTTAAAACTGGGCAGTTGACCCTAGGTGTCATGTGAAGTAGTTAGGAGACAAATTCATGGACACTTATGAATTGGGCCTTTGTATTTCCTTTTACTCATTTTCCTACTATGTAATATGAATAACAAATCCAAATACTGGTTTGGAGCTAGAGTTAGCAACTTGTGAAAAATTCTGGGATCTGAAAAGAGAGGTTGAAATTGGTAACTAAATACAAATTTTAAGAAAATTTGGATAGTAGGAACTCTGAAATGTTTCATTTTAATCTCTTGCACTGTTATATTTTACTGGAAAAGACTTGGGCAATAATAAAGACTATTTGGGTCCAGACTAAACATTCTGCCATTTTACAGTGCTCTAATGAAGTTTTTGGGGTCTTTTATTAAGTGATAATGCGTGGAGGCAAGTCCAAGAATTCACTCATCATGAAGCTTCTTGGCTTCAGAAGAACTGAGTTGGGATGGCCAGAACTAGCTTGTAGTCCCTCATTTTTTCTTACTTGTGGGAAAAAGATGACTGCAGCTCTTCTGAAGGGATAGCTATGACTGGGGTATCAAATGAACTTGATGTTGTTAATGACCTCTACTCAAAAGCTTTACTGAATCTGTCAGCTCACTGCCAAAATGGTGCATTACTGGTCTGGCTGAATCTAAACAGGCAGGACAGGTAGTATTGTGTTACAGCACACAAAGCCTGGTAACACTGGGAGTGACCCAGCTTGGGTGTATTACTTTGCAGAGTTGTGTAGCTTTAATGCTTAAGTGTGTGCTGTCAATAACAATAATATATCAACCTATATAAGTACTTGTAAGATTTACAGGATGCAAATCTATCTATGATGTCCCAGTTTTAGAGTCATTTACACCTTTGTTAATGGAACTGATGAAGTAAATAGAAAAGCAAATGTTAATCCAGAGATTTAAACCAGCAAATACAGTTTTTGTTTCTACAGCGCTCAAAATGGAGTGGAAACTTCACCAGTTTCACAGTGCTAGTTCTAACAAGAACTGTAAATTTCTTTAAATAATTTAATTGTCTGTAATCTAAATGTGATTGTGTTTCCCTCTCCCTGACAGCTGGAGATTTGCTTTCCTAATTTTTATTTCTTTTTTTTTTTTTTTTGACTTTCTGTTAACTAAGCTCTTAATTTTCTCTTCTGATCATTTGAACTGTTTTTCACATTTGAAAGAGCCTTTATAAACCAGCTGTATGGTGTCTTAATTTGGTGTGGAAGCTCACTCAAGGCTTTCTGGAAATCTAAATGCATTATGTCTGTAGGATCCCATTTACCTGCATGCTTACTGACACCCTGTAGAAATCCAGACAGCTGATGAAGCATAATTGCTTTTTGCAGAAGCTATGGTGACTCCTTGACACAGATTCAGTTTCCCTTTATGCTTTCTGTTTATTGTAGGCTGTCATACTGCTGCTGGAAATCACTCTCCATGATGCCTTTGGAGCCTTTTTTGTAAATGTGAGTCCATTGGCAGTCCTCTGGCATAGCAGCTCTGTGTTTATCAGCTGCGAGCCTTGGCAAGCAGTGCTGCAGTTCCACATTTGAATTTCCTCAGAGCTCTCAGGTGAATGCCATCCACTTCTGGTGATGTACTAACATCCAATTTGTCTGTTTGGTCTAATACTTCCTGCGTACTTGCTTTAAATTGATCTAGCTCTTCCGAGCTGTCTGTTGTGATGAATGCCGTAAGATGTGGGATACTTCCAATACCTTCTGTAATAACAACTGACCAAAAAGAGTATATTGAGCTTCTTGGCTGTGGTCTTATCATTCCCGAGTCCCCATTTTATAACATAATCATCAAGATTTTCCTAGCTCCCTTGCTTGCCTAGTATAGTTAAGAGAGTTTTTACTGTTTAGTCTTGAGTATTTCCAAGACACTCTTCACATTCTTTTTCAGCCGCTTTTTCTGTGATGTTTCATGGGCTTTTCTGATCTCCTAGTCTGGACAAACTTCATTTTATTTGCATTGTACTTTAATTTGAAATTATGCCCTACAATATGTTTGTTGTTAGTGCAATAGACAACAAGGTTTGTTACATTCCTGGACCACTCTGAATCAGGTGAGATCTTTCCTGGCGTCTCCCCAGCAAATACTTCGTGTTATTATTGCCTTTGATTTCGGTAGCAAAATTGCCAGTGCTCAGAGTGCCACTTGGGTGCACCACGTCTGGCTCTGGAGTGAACAGCTGTTACTGCTGTGATTGGTTACAAAATGAGCTTATTACAATGAAATGGCTCAGCACAGTTATGTTCACAGCGTACAATAAAAAACGAATCACTGGGAGCCGGGAAGCAGAGAAAACCTGAAAGCAGAGGATTGAATAGTACATTCAGATGTTCAGGCCTGCACATCAAATTGATGTATCATACCTGTCTTTCGCTCTCTTCAGTTTTATGGGCCCAAGTGGACTAAAAGCACTACCTGGTAAAGTGATGTCAATAATGATAACTCCATAAGAAAAACTGGGGTCAGCATACATGAAGAATCATTGTTAAGTGTCCAAAACCTGACTTTGAGGGAGCCTTCTGGATTTTTATTGCAGTGTAGCAAGTGAGAATACATGAAATGAAGATGAAACCCCTGATATTCTATGGGACGACATCTAAATGGGTTGGGTCAGGGTCTGTGTGAGAAGGGAGCTGTGACAGACATCAAAGCTATGCTTTAAGCAGAATAGCTGTTGACCAAATGGGGGCATTAAGTTAGTTCTCAAATTAAAAAAAAAAAATAAAAAAAATAAAAAACTTTCCAGTTGAGTTTTCTTGTGCTATATTACTTAAAAACTTGCATAAGAGAAACTATATGGTAGACATGTATGTATATACATTGTTTTAATCAGAAATATTGAGAGTGAAAAGTACACATTGATTCCAGAGGCTTAGGATAAATCAGTCTTTCTGGAGAAAGTAATTCAGCTGGCACAACTGAAGTAGGCTGACTCCTCCCTTACAAGATATGCCAGGATCTAACCTTACCAGGAGGAATAAATGCTGCTGGATGCTTATCTTGAATGCTTAGAATTTCAAGGTGTCCTTGAGGAATTTAAATACCAAACTTTAGAGTAGTTTTGGATCTGACTCTGGCTCTGACTTGGTGTTGTGAGCCAAAGTTGATATTTGGTGACACTTTGTAATCCTCCCTAGTTTCAATGGACAGTTTTTAAAGAAAACCTTTGTAGCCTGTCCAGGTACTCTTTAGTGTTTGAAATGTGTGTGTGCAAAAAACGGAACTTATTTTGGAGTAGTGTTGGTGGCAGTGATTTTGGGTGCTGTTTGGTTGAGCACTAGCTATCTGGGTATGTTCCTTCCCATGTTATCCTCTTGAGAAGCAGAATTAGATATATGCTTCTGGCATCTTTGGCAGGAAAAAGCTGACATTCAAAGCCCCTCTTCAGGTATATGTAGCCTGTGAGAGATGGGAAGTGGGGTGGAGGAGCTTAAAAACCTTTATAGACTCTGAAATCCAGTGTGGGCAAGTGGACGAGTTGATTGGTTGTAGTCTTTTTATAATCTGCCAGGTGTGCATACGTTGCAGAATAAAGCCATTAATTTTTGTTGGACATGAAATCAGGGAAACAGCTTTTATCAGACCTTACATCTATTGGTGCCCCAGGATATACAGACAGTAACTAACAGCAGGAGGCCTGGAAGGTGACAAAATACTGGCAAAGTGTGTTTCATCTGATTTGTTTGTTTGACACTGTGGTAGGAGTTTCAATTAGCAGAATGACTGTACCCTAGCCAAATGAAGGAAAAATTATGGTAAGCCAATGTCTGCAACCCTGTTTGCTCGTTTGAATGTGTCTGCCTTGCAGTAAGGTGGTGTGTCTGCCTTGCAGTAGGGTGGTATGCCTGTTCAGTAGGTAAGGTTTTAGATCCTTATAGCTGTTCCTTATGGCATGAGGCTGGAGTGTTTCTCCCAGAACAGTGAATGGAAAAAATACTCTAGGCTGTTGGTATGGAGCTGTCACCTACTGTGTAGCTCCTAGTTGTTTCTGAAGAGCTCAGAAATTATGACAATGAAGTTTTAAATTTAGGGCTGTGATCTGTTTCAGAGCATTGCAAATATGTTATCCCTCAAAAAGAGTCTTTTCCTGCAAATGTTCTGCTTCACTACCACGTAGAGGTGGTGTGTGGAGCTGTTAGGGGGGAACAGACCTTTAATCTGCATCTCCAATTACAGTGTGCTTGTTTTCCCCGCAGGCAGGCTCGAGGGTGGCTGTCTGCCCATGCCATCAATACAGCAAATGACTTAAGGACCCAGCAAAGTCTGGAGGACTGGGGTGGGTCCTTTCCAGACTCTGTTCTAGAGGCTGGTGTGCCTGTATGAAAAAGTAGCCAGATTTTGCCCTTTTTTTATTAAACTTCTGGAACTGTCTGTTTTAGAAACAAAAGCATTGTTAAGGATGCAGAAATACTACTTACGATTCAATTGAAACAGTACAGACAATCATGTTGATATGCATTGGGGCAGATAAAGCAGTGGGTACTGGACTTAAAACTTCTTATTCTGAAGTAATGAAATAAAACTCCCAAATCCCACTAGTTATCCTGTATTTATGGCAGCTGGGGAATGTATGGCATGAAAATTTAATCGTGATTTTTTTCCATGATACAATAAAATACCTCAGAAACATTTTTATTTATTAGGCAAACACCATTTTTAACACTTCTTTTTTGCCTGATGGATACATCCCCTCTATCCCAAGATCCCCTTATATGCGCTTCGCTTTCCGCAATGAACAGCAAGCTCTTGTACTTGCTGAATAGTATATAAGGGTTGACACCCTCCAGAGAGAGCTTTGAAAAATGGGTATGTTATTCAGAAAAATCCTTTTTATTTGGTATACTCAATATTACCATTGAAATGCTTGATTCTGAAATAGGTGTTGTCAACTGAAGCTGGAATAACTGATTCACTGTTAAACTTAAAGAAACCCACCCTTGTGGGTTTGGTTGGGCATTACCATGTTTTGCCTTTTTTAGGGATTGGTTACAGATTGGTCAATTGGCATAAAGCAGTGCAGGAAATCCTCAGTCCCTTTTCAGTAAGTAGAGAAGAGCATATTTTCCCGAACTAAGGGAGGAAAGGAAATATTCTGCCAAGCTTACCTTGATGTTTAGATGAGAGTCTGCAAGAGTGAGGCAGAGGCTGCGACAGCTGCCTGTAAGGATTTTGGGGTTTTGCAGTTCACTCACATCAGTGATGAACTGATCTACTTGGGTGTCATGGTTTAAGCCCAGCTGGTAACTCAGAAAAGGAGCTCTAGGAGAAAGAGACACATATTTGATAGACTTTGTATAAACTCTCTGCTTGGTCACTATCACTTTTGACCATAAAAATGACAGGTAGTTCTCCTCTCTGTAGAGTTCTGCTGACCCACTCTTTCTATTGTTGTAACACACAACCACCTGACGAAGTTCCCTAGAAAAGTAAAGGTTTTCCCTTTTTCTATCTAAATATTCCTATTCTGTGATAGACAATAACCTACCTTCTGTCTCATCCTCACTCTAGGGCTGAGATGAAGACAAGCCTACTACCTTCTCCAGAGTTTCAAGCTGTGGTTTGTGTTAGGGTTTTATTCATACCTTGTCCTCT
Organism: Psittacula echo; assembly: GCF_963264785.1. Taxonomy (NCBI): domain Eukaryota; kingdom Metazoa; phylum Chordata; class Aves; order Psittaciformes; family Psittacidae; genus Psittacula; species Psittacula echo. The sequence continues at coordinate 91,631,159 of NC_137737.1, read as the reverse complement.
CTCCCCACCAGGAGAACATACAACTGTAATCCTCACTAACACAAATCCTCCCATCCAGTTTCTCTCATTTGGGGAAAATAAATATAAAGGAAATGGGCCAAGCACAGATATGATATATACATATATATATATATAGTATAAAATATGTTACCTATGAAAAGTCAGGGTTAGAAAAGCCTAACTATCAACAACTATTAGATTGTCTTTCTGCCTCTGTAGCACGTAGCATTTTGCTTCCATTTAGGGAAAAATCATAGTGATGCCCAAGTCTCTCAGCACCACAAGCTTCCTCAGCCAAGTGAAGTGCAAGACAATGACAATAGCAGTACCTAAAGTAGGGCTACAAGAAATCTGGAGATGGACTTTGTGAAAAGGAATGTAGGGACAGGACAAGGCAGAATGACTTTAAGCTGACAGAGAGTAGGTTTAGGTTAGGTATTAGGAAGAAATCCTTCATTATGAGAGAGCTGAGGCACTGAGAAGCTGTGGCTGCCCCATTTTCACAAGGCCAGGCTGGAAGGGGCTTTGAGCAGCATAGTCCTTGCCCATGGCAGGGGATTTGGAGCTAAATGAGTTTTAAGGCCTCTTCTGACCCAAACCATTCCATGATTCTATGACACTAACCAATAATCGCATACCTGCAAAGTAATATGGGTGTCACCTGATGAAGAATGGCCTTGCAGTAGTCAGGCTCAGCCTGTTCCTGGGCTGTTCATCTCTGCCAGGACAATGCACCTGGTTTGTTCCTGGCTACTGATGTTTTCAAAGGTACAATTGTATCAAAGGTAGAACTTGTAGTTCATACACTGCATTTCTGGAAAAAGTCTGACCTACTCCACAGTGTGTGTACTGCGGCTTTTGTGATGGGAATGAAACTATATGATCTGCCATACTGGAAACTTTGGATGCTGACCCTTGGAGCAGTTCACCATTCTCACAGCAGGACAGCCAGTAAGTTCTGTAGAGTGTGTTTCCAGAAGGAGATGAAAGTTCATAGTTTTTATGTAGGAGCTGCAGGATATGGTAGCTGTAGTGTAGTAGAGGTACACAACCAAAAGCTTAAAAATCAGCAGTGCAATCATGAAGTTTTAATGTATGTCTTGTAGTTTTACTATTAAGTGATAGCAAACTGGAGAAAATCATCAACTTGCTAACAGTTTTAAGTAACACGTATAGTTGGTAATATATACATCTTTAAATATCCTGTCTATGTTGCTTGAGAATCTGAATGGCTTTAGGAGGAAATGGGCATTCAGAGGTTTCACAGCATATTTTAAGATGTGATAATTTAAAACAAGATAAAAATCAATGACTTGTGTAGGAAGGCAAATAGAACTAAGAAAGACCTTTAGAAAAAGTCAGCAGGCAAAAAGCAGTGCTAGTCATCCTTTTAAAATGTATCTGTATATCTATGTGTTTTCCTTCTCAGTTTTTTGAAGGGTCTCTTTCACTCTCATGAAACTTCTCCTCTGTGAATAGGAAAATCTGGAATTAATGACCATTTAAACATAAAATTAAATTAAACTTCTTGTTCTTAAAGAAGAGACTGAATTGTCCGGCATCTGTCACTTGAGGAGGGAAAGAGAAGTATTACAAGGGGAATAAATCTTAGTTACTTAGATTCTTTTACAAATCCTTTTTTTATTGATTAATCCTTTCTTGATAGAGGTTTAATTGTAGCGCTCCTTATGTTGTAACTGGTGGATATTTAATTGAAGTAATTCTCTAGATAATTTACAGGCATGGACATGCATTAATCATGCTGTTTATCTTGAAGGTATTTTATATTGGAGGTTGCCAAAGCATAACTTAGTTCAAAACCTACAGAAAAAGTGTGGTCAGATATGAAGCTTTTGCCTAATGTGAGAAAAAAGAGGAAAAGAATTGATGGGAGAAGATTAAATTTTGTGAGAGCCAAAGCAATGACTCAGTGTACAGGTTTTACTTCCCTAGTGGCTGGACTAATCTGCTTTTGCCAGAATCATGTTTTCATATTTTATCCTGAAGAGACTTGGGAAACTGAAAAAAAAACCACACATGGACACTCAGTTTAGATAGCTGTTCAGGGTTTGAAAAAGTTATTCAGTCTAGATAAGTCTAAAGAGCACACGACTAGATTGACAGGTTCAGCTGTAGTGGGAGTCTCATGTATTTTCCATGGTTTAGGACAGGTTATTCTTCAACTAATGTTAGTGAGAGGCATGACTTCTTTGTCAGGTGGGAGGGAGACCTCAGTCCAGTCAAGAACCCAGCATGTAGGTTGGAACTAGATGATCTTAAGGTCCTTTCCAACCCTAACTATTCTATGATTCTATGTCAGTGCAGTGGGTCCAGCTGTGAGGCGCACACTCCTGCACTGGGCTGGGGGGTCTCCTCTGTTACTCTTCACATTTTCCTGAGGAGTAGGGACTTTCCTGCAGTGGCTGCAGATCCTGTCTTTCCTGGGGCCAGGTAGCAAACACCCAAGCCTGATTCTTTCAGGTTCCCATGGCACCTAGCCATTGGCTGTTGCTAACACTGGTGCTCATTTTCTGTCACTCTGGAAGGCTCAGCAAGGAACAGGTTACTGCTCTGTTCTGCTGATCACTCTGTCCTGTCCTCACTCCCACAGGTTCTATCTCCTTTCATGTTGTCTTGAAACTGGTCAGTTTACTGGGCTGAAGGGAGGTGTGTGGGGCAGGAATGACAGCAGCCTGGCTTGCATGGTCACAAAGAAAGCAAGAGTTCTGTTAAATGTCGTTATGACCATATATTAAATATTTTCAAATGTAAATGTGTTTAGACAATAGGATCTTTCATGGAAAGAACATGAAAACTGAGTGAATTGAGAGACAGCTGCTCTGTGTTTCCTCATGTCCAGTAAATAACAATGTTGATGATGATTTTAGCTCTTTATAGACAAAGCAATGCTCTAAGCAGGAAGGAAAATTCTTAACAGACCTGCAGGTTGTCATAATTTTTTGATGGTAGCTTATAATTGTATGCTAGGGAACAGTCCTAACCAGTGCTGGCCTATTGAAATTTTTCTTCAGGTTCCTATTGGTGATTTGTTTGTTAAAGTGATGTTGTTTTCCCACTTCCAATAGCAATGCAGGAGGAATGACAGAAAATGGGACCTCTCCAGGTTTTCTCATTGGCAAGCTATCACATTATGTCAGTTTGTGGCCCAAAAGATCTATCTAGTTCACTCTCATGCTGGCAGTTAATTAGCTGGATGACAAAAAGTGGATAGGTGGGGTTGATAGGTTTCTCAGACTACAAGCCTACCCTACTGTGCTGGATGAGGTTCGAAATGTCTGTACCCAGAGCAGGTATGCCCCGGCTGCTGCGGGGGATTTTTACTGAAGATGGCAGCACTTTGTTGTGTTTTCCCACTGGCACTGTTTTAAAAAAAGTATAAAATCTGAAAGGCATTTCCTAACAAAGCTGTAGTTCTCTTTCAAGTGGTAGAGCACATGCGTAGGCATCTGATTCTATTGTTTCCCTTGGAAGAAGAAGCATTGCCCAAGTCTCATTTGAAGTACTATTCTGGGAAACTTGCACCAGAAATAGTAGTGTCTCCTTTAGTTTTGTGTTCTATAAAAATCCCACAACTTGGGCTTCCACAGAAGAAAAGGAAATCTTGATTCTTTTTCTTCTATATGGCTTTTTCTAAATCTGTAGTGAACATAGGTAGGGGTGAAGCCTTGCTGTAAAATTTGAAAGTGGAATTTGTGATGGGAATTCTTTTGAAAGAGAATTTTCAGTAGTGTGATTTTTTTAATTTTTTTTTTTTTTTTAATAGAAATCAAATTATTACAATCCTAGATTATTTTGCTGTGTTATCAGTTTAATAATTCTAGTTTTCTGAATGTGGTATTCTGCACATCTAAAGTACTTTAAATCTATGGCTGACTCTCATGGTCATCCTTCAAGACAGATAGCCACTGTTCTAATTTTACAGATGGGGAAAGAGAAAATTGAACACTGAAGATTTACTCAAAGTCTTGTTTGTTTGTTTTGGGGGGTGAGGTCGTTTTTAGGTTTCTGCATGGGAAGCAGTCTAAGATGCTGCTGATTTTCTCTATTGCTTTTATCCAGAACAGTTCTACTTTTCTGAGGCATAACAAAACTTTTTAGAATATGGGAAATAATACAATATGAGAAAAACAGCTATTCGGCATCTGAGGGATTTGTCTGTCGTATGCTCAATATAAGGCACCTGTGACAAATTCTCTGTGTCTTTGGCATGTGGAGTAAGGGCTGAAGTTTACTCCATCAAGGATCCTGTCACCTGTAGTGGCCTATATTTGGTCACCACTGGCTTCATGAGCCAGTGCTGCAGCAGGAATACACTTCATCTTTCTAATTGCTAAAGTAATAGAAAGTTAATCAGTGAGTACCTGGGTAAGTTTTACATGCAATTGAAATGCAAATACACTTTGGAGCTCTAGTTTTTAATTTTTTGCAGTTAGACACATTCATGTTTGCTGTGTGTTTTAGTGGAAGGTGCAGCCAGATGTCTGGGTTTTGTCTTAATGCTGGATAAGCAACATCTAGAATCAGATCTCATCTGCTGTTCTGCTCCATCTGTCTTTCACAGTCTTCACACTAGACAGTAAGGCCAAGCCAGATGAGTCTTGGCTGGTGAGTTGCTTGCTCAAAGCTATTTTGGCTTCTGAAACATTGAGATTTGGGTTAGCCTGTGTTGAGTTTTTCCAAATACCTCTGTTTTCCTGCCAACACTTTTTGTTCAGGCAGGTGTTGTGGACTGTAGATACTTCACCGACACAGAGGAAGCCTGGCCAGAGTATATTTGCATGGTGTTGTTGTAGACCTACCCTCTTTTTTTGCTTTGCTTCAAAACTAAACAGATTTCTGTCCTGAAGATAGTCTCACAGACTAAAGATAGATGATCTGTGCAGTGCTTTGCTATGCTTGCTCATTCAAATCTTTGTTGTCAAATCTGAATTTTCCGTTTAATCCTGTTACTTATTTTATGGATATGCCAATTGGGTAAGGGGAACATGTTTTGAAACAACCATTGATGAACAGGAAAAGTCTTACTATGTCATCCAGCAAAGAAAGTTGTCATCTGCTCCTGTGTAGTAAATCTTTGCATCGACACTTCCCTTTGTTACAGGTCAAAGGCATAAATACCTTATATCACTTGCAGTTGGAAAACTAAAATAAAAAACGTTCAAGGAAGATCTTTCTTTGGCAAAAGTGGGATCTACTGTATTAATTGCATGACACATCTTTAAGAGGAACACGGTGAGTTCAGTATCAGTTGAATGTTGCATGGTTATATCACTAAATGCGTATGAGAGGACCATTTAATCTCTGCTGCAATTAAGTTATTAAGGGGGTGTCATTCCCCTCCTCCTTTTTTTGGAAAGGAACAGTCTTCTCAACTGTCATTTTATTTTTCTTTCATGATACGAACAGCCAGTAATCAGTAACTTCACAGTAGTTCCAGTGCAGGGGGCAGTATATCTTCCTTGTGAGACTGAACACTTCTATGTGATACCAGTTACACAAATACAAAAGGTTGTATTTTCCCGTGTCTGAAAGAGGTAAAATTTGTAGAAGATCATGAAGTTCTCCTGCAAAGTTATAGATAAGTACCTCTATAGTTTCTCTTAGGTTACGAAGACCAGTGTATGTTAAGACTGATCAGATGTACACATATCTAAACAGGTTTCTGCATGCTGTATGAATGCTGTGACACTGTCCATGTGTACAGGAAAGTGACCTGGTGGCCAGATATATGACCAGAAATAGTAGGAAGCCAATTGCCCTTCTAAACCTAGTGCTGGCTTTCTGTAAATTACAATCTATTGGAAAGTGTTTTGCAGTGTTGTGTGAGATGCAACTGATAAAGGGTTTGTTGCTGGTTTTATGTGTTTCCTGTGTTAAAACTGTACAAGATAAAACTAAAACCAAGCATAATGAAAAGCTGAAACAAGAAAAATAAATTACTCCCTTTCCTATACCTCAAGAGGTGTTTTTTGTTTGTTTCACTATATCAGTATTACTGGTCAGTTTTCTATCACGAATATTACAGAAACAGCCTAAGGGCATATTTTCTTCTGCTCTGTGTTCTGCAACCTCACTGACAACAGTGCAAATGCATATATATTTATCAGAGAATGAATCAGACATAGTTAAGAAGTGAAATTCTCCTAATACATTATTTATTTAGATAATTCACTGCGTAGAAGAACCACATATTCAATTTATCTTTGACATCCCTGAAAAGTCTGCCAAATATCTCTGTATAAATCCCAACAATCTAATATATTTTCATGATATTTATTGAAAAAAATGAGAGAAGGTGTTTCATCTTGCAAATAGGGCATATGGATTAACTCCTGGAGCAATGAATATTCTGGAGAAAAAGATGTGACAAACAGCTTCCATCTATTTTCACACAAACTATCTTAATTGTATAGAGCTGCCTTTCTTTGATGAGGATCGAGAGAGTGTTGTAACTGTTACTGAGTACTGAGCCACAGTAATTTCCAGAAAGAATCATGGAAACACCACTATCAGTCACAGCTGGGTCAAGTGGTAGAAAGTCTTAGAGAGCAGATGATTGAAAAATGAAGCGAGAACTTGGGTCAGAGAAATATGGTTCGCTATGTGTGACTTTTGGCCAAGGAAACAATATAAAATTATGTCCTCTGTAAAATAATATGGGCTTTTAAAGTTCAGGTAAGTAAGTCAACTATCATTCAAATCTCATAGTCAAGGATGTCTCCCTCAGCACCCAAACCTGAAGGAAGTTCAGGAGTGACCCACAGGAGACAATCCCTTCCATGTGATCACCAGCTCACCAGTTAGGTCACCTCATTCTCTGTGAGGCCTCTGAGCCAGACCTTGCCTAGCCTGTGACATTTTGCAAAACATCAGAAGGGACCGTGATGCATTTTGAAAGGTGCAGATGTTCCTGCTGTTGGCAACTAATTTGACTTTCATCCCTAAGGGATGTCGGATCTGCTTTTAGATCAAGGGGTTTGCACACTTCAGTGCAGTCTTGCCCCACTGGATTGTCTTCTGTTCCACAGGCTCTTTGTATTTATTTGTATTTAGTATAGTTTTTAATGAGAAGGGGGAAGATGTTGCACAAGAAGGGGGAATAACATGCACAAGTTGTTTTTGAACTACACAGCCAAAATCAAAATTTTGGGGCCATATGCGTAACTCTTTCTTCCTCATGCCTTCCCTTCCACACTCCTCCTTTCCTTCCCTCCTCCACCCAGTACAGCACTTAATTCTGATATCCAACATGTTTGGCTAAAATAATATTGGGGAACTCTCCTTACTCCTCTCTCCTCTTTCCTCCTGGTTACACAAATATATTGAATTCAGACAGAGAGAGAGGGAAAAAATAATCCTATTGCTTCTCTAGTATTGGCTTTTACACATCATCAGATTGGGTCTCTAACTGATATAATGTACTATGCCGATAATGTTGCCTGTGTGTATGCTGCCTGCAGTGAATTAGGTTGGCGGGTTGCCACTGGGCATTTATGACTTGGTAGCACAAGGTGACCAGTAAAGACAAGCAAAAAAAAAAAAAAAAAAAAATTGGTATGGAGCTTTGTTGCCAGAGGATGCAGCTTTGAGTTCAGCAAAACCACCTGTGGATTTTGGTGAAACTTAAACGAATTCATCTGCAGTCAAAATTAGAAGAACAGTGAGGAAATAAAAATGTTTTATTTTTCTAAACAATATTTTTTTTATAGAAAGCTGTAGTAAACGTAATTTTAAGAAATGGAAAAGCATTCCAAAAGGAAACAAAAAAGTCGTGTTTCAACCGAAACCAAAATGTCTTTATGTCAGCTGAAAATTAAAATTTGGGTTGGGTCATCCTGAAACTGATTTCCCTGCCCTGTACCCTCCCTTTTCAAGTACTGAACTAAGAATTCATTTCGTTCTGCAGCTCTGCTTCTGAGTTCCCTGAAATACACTTGCTTTTATTAATTCAAGGATTAAACCTCTTAAAACACACTTTTGCAAATTTATTGCACATAGGTTTTGTACATGTTCTTTGTGAAAGAACTTCAGATTCTTATAATACTCTGGCAGGCTAAAGTCTTTCTATTGATGTAGAAAAACATAAATAAGCTGCTTTTGATTTTTGAATGAAACCAAGCTCAGATTGTATATGCTGATACTGTTGTAAGCTTGATTGGCTATACATATTTATGATTTGCTGCATGCCCTTGAGGCTATTGAATTATGTTCTGGATGTTCAGTGTGTCAGTTCAGCTGTTGGTTGACAGTGCTAAGACGGCAGGGCTGCATCTACCGCTAAGATGTTACAGGTTTGGTGATGTCGGCTAGAGCACAGGTCATCCAACACAGCAAAATTACTGACTATGTTTGGGAGCCAAGGGTTCTGAGTGTTGTTTGTATCACTAATCTCAATTATAGGAACATCCTCCTGGATAAGAAATAAATCAATGAAGCTTCATAGTCTTTAAGTGCATGTTTTTGTGAAACAGAGCGCCTTGTATTGTTTCTGCTGTTGTAATGGGTTCTGAAGAGATCAGGACTCCCAACAAGATGATAAAAATAAAATCCCTATGATTCAGCTTGTCAGGTTTTTGTTTAAGAATGTTTAGGAAAAGGGGGAAAGGCAGACATATATTTTTTTGCTTTTTTTCAAACCATTTGCCTTTTGCCTGTGTGTCAGGAGTCTAGCTGACAAAACTGTGTACACCATTGAAATCTGGAGTGACAGAATGAGGACGTGGGGATATTACTTTCTTAGGAGTATGAGGCTGAAGTCATAAGAGTTGCCAAATTAAGAAGTGGCTTGTGTAGATTTGATCTGAATCTTGCTGATTTGGTACCTTGTTGTTACTGTGTTTTGAACTCTCACTGTAGCTTCACCCTTAAACACTGGTGTTTTAGGATGTAGCTCTTTGTGCTTAAGCCTTTTGTAAAATAAACACTGGATTAACTTTCTGTTAAGAGTTGCTCTGAAAACTTTAATGAGCAAATGCATCTGCTGTTCCCAAATCTTAGAGGTTGGATGATCTCCAGTGAGGATATCTGAGATTTGTTTTGCTGACCTGGGGTTTGAATATGGGCCTTGATCCTGAAAACTCTTAAGTGGGTTGAGATGAAAGGTAGTGAAACTTGTAGTCTCTGCAGCAACAGTCACTTCTTCAGCTGACCTGGTGTTTCCAGCTGGCATTGGGCATCTTGCTGTGAAGTGCAGACACCTCCTTGACCTGATTCAGGTCTCTATTCGGTGACTGCATGTACGTATGTGTGTATCTGCTTGGAGCCACTTGATTGTGTGATTTTACAAGATGCTAAGCTAGAACTGAGTGAAACCCACTGTGTAAAGAATATTTCCCAGGAGAAACAATTTAATGGGACTGGTCTAATTTTTTTGCGCTTTCATGGCAAAGGTTACAGCACAAAACAAAACCTCTGCCCTCCTTGAAAACAGCAAGCTCCAAATCACTACCTGTAGTACACAGATCAATGTAAATTTTCTCTTGCTGGATGGCATTAATATTGATTATAAGAATGAAATTTTAATAATTTAAAGCTAGATTTAAAGTTTAACCATGAAGTCTTAACTTTGTATCTAGCAAAGGGAAGACAGGCAAGATAAGAAGGAGAAAAGTGTAAATAAGGAGGAAGGCCTGAGAAAGGAAAAAGGCAGAGAGAAGGCCTACTCACATTTTTAGGTTTGTTGTGGAACATGACTCTTTCCTGAGGAGCAACATCAGAGAGGCTTCGTGATTATGGCTGCCTTTGTGAATATTTATAAGGTGCCAGTTCATGGGGTAGGTGCTGATTGCATGTTTCTTGATGGGTAAATAATTGCTAAAGACCCAATCAACCTTATTCTAGTGTCAGTTGCTCTTCCTATAAATCTACCTGAGGATATTCCTACCACGTGCTTAACAGCTTCTTTTATGTCTACTGTAGCACCAGCATGTGTTTATGGAGGCTTTGCCATGTGTAATACATTGAAGGTAGAAATAATTCTTGAATTTACCATAACTATCTAATAGAAGTATCTTGGATGGTGCATTGCAGAAGTTACCTATTGTTAAGCCTGTAAAGCACTCTCCATTACACTGTTCTGCGTTGTAATAATATCTTCAAGATGCAGCTAATCCTTTTCTGATTTAGAAGGAATGTATGGTTGATATTGGTGAGAATTGCTGGTGGAACATTGTTGCTGTATCCTGTGGTTCAGTGCATAAAATATTGATATTGGCACATTCTGTTGGATTTGGTTTTTAATTCCTTCTGTGGTTAAGATTTGTACTTCTGTAATGGATGGCTTTTATGCTTCTGTACACTTGACATTTGGACACTGGTGGCGGACCACATGTGTAATCAGACTCATTCCAACTTTTCTACATATTCTTCTGAGTTCTGGTGATTATTTAGCTAGTTGTGCAGAGTTTACATAAAACTGTAGAAATTAAATAAATTTATTCTTCCTTGTTGGATATTGTGCAGTTCTTGTACAGTGCATATTTTATTTTCTGGACTGATTCCAACTTGAAGAGTAAGAAGGATAAAATTGATGCTAGTCAGGCTTCATTATGCTTTTGAGATCCCATGATGGATGTCATAGTGATCTCTCTTCTTTCTGTTGTACAGACGAGTTCAGTGACATGGAGAAAGACAAAAAAAATGTTTTCCATGTGCCTGATTCTGGAGTCGGGTGAAGGAATTTGGTGTAAATACAACAGAAAGGTTGAGAAACCTGTATGAAGTGCCTATAAACCTGGGACTGTCACATTATGAGGTTGCCTGCATGTTCATATACGTGAAAGAACACCAGATGCCTTTTAGCTCTCCATGGTAATTATGAAAATGGATGTGTCTGCTGCATGCTATCCCCTGAACTGAGGAAATCCTTCTTAGAGCAATTAGAGGAGCTTCAGGGCACCTTTGCACTAAGAATGTTTCTTTTGCACTTACTGTTCTTTATTGTCTCAATGCATAAAGTCAAACTGGGAAAGAATTTCTAGAGTGCTGGGGGCAGTGATGGTTCATTGAGAGTCTTGAGTATTTGGCAGCTTTGATCACCTTCTGAGTAATGATGGGGCTGGGGTCTGGACATAGCTTCTGCTGATGGATGAAGCCCTAGTGAAAATAAGCTGGAGAACTGCTGGTCTAGAAGCATTTCCAGGATTTCCACATAAAGTGGGGTTTTTTTTTAAAGTGTTGTATCAAGTTCCTTTCTCAAGTTGTTCAGTTTTCCAACTGGAAGTGCTGAACTTATTCTTTTCCCCTGATGTCTGCAGTATTTTTTTTCTCTTTTAGTTTTAGGCTATCTCTGCCTGTTGTTACTTTTTACTGCATTTATATATTATCTCCTTCAATTTGCTTCTATTTGAAGCATGCTGAATTTTAATGAGTATGCAAATTAACATTAGCCTTCCATATCTACTTGTTGGTCTGCTGCAGCTCTCCTTGTGCCCTCTTGACATTTTAAGCTTTACATCCAGATGATGCTAGCTAGAAAAGACAGTTTCTCATCCATTCAGTTTTCAGGGGAGGAAAATATTCTCTCTAGCTGCTGAAAGAGGGAAGTGGGTCAGAAGAAAGAATTATTTTGGTATCAAATTGGATGAAATTCTTATAAAAATATTTTAATTCAGTTTAAATATTAGTGAGGAGAAACCCAGCAGAACTGTTCCACCCAAAGAAAACCACTTTTTTTGTTTTAAGCCACTCCCTAGGCTATTCAAGGTTATGAATCGTAGAATAGCTTGGGTTGGAACAGACTTTTTAAAGGTATCCTAGTTCCCCGTCCCCAGCAACGAGCAGGGACATCTTCAACTAGATCAGGTTGTCCAGAACTACATCCAGCCTGATCTTGACTGTCTCCACGGATGGTGCATCTACCACTTCTGTGAGCACTGCAGGAACTTGTTTTCAAGCTTTGTAGACAGCTGGCAGAATGCAGGTTTTCCCCAAATTTTAACTTAGCTTTATTTACAGTAAGTTTTTTACAGTACATTTTTGCCTGTTTAAAATAGTGGTGGCTTCCGGGCTTAGTTCTCTAAATTGCCCATAGACCAGAATAATTAATACTGACACAGGAAGAGTTCTATCTGGAGACCTGTCCTACTTTTCTGGCAAAACAATGCCCTTCTTTACATTTTTATACCCAACTTTTTGTTTCTGCACTAGATGTACCTGGGGGGTGGCTTAGCTGAGCTCTGTCTTGCAACAGAAAAGCTTGTCTTGCAACACTGAGGAGACTACCATTAAAATTAGGAAGCATCAGTATGCATTGCCTGTGAACAAACTTGCCAGAAAGTTATAATATTATAACTGTAATAGTTAATGGTTTTATATTTATGAAAGGAAGATGTGGCATCAAATCAAGCAGACAACCTTTTGTTGGGAGGTCACAAATCCTGCAAACATCCTGATAGATATTGAGCATCCCTGTGTGCCACCAGAGAAGATCCTGTGCTCTCCTTTGGTGTTTAGTAAACATCAATACTTTCAAAAGGGCTTCATGCCCAGCAAAACAGAAAGCTGGCTTTGAAGTGGCTCTTACCAGTGCTGCTAGCAGAATAACTACAGCAGTGCACTGCTTGGTTGGTAGAATACCTCAAGTCATTTGCACATATATGTAGCAAACACCATTGGAGATAACTGAGGGCTGGTTTTTGGGGGTGTTTTTTATTACTACTGAAACAGACTTCATACAGAAAGGAAATGTTATCACGTCTTCGCCCCAACAGTTTGCCCATCTTGCCTTATGTTTCCCCTAGTCACATATACAGTTTTGCCCTTTTATCCCTTTTTCCTTTGCCTCTCTTCTGGTTTTGCACCTTTTTTCCTCACTTTTTACAGCATTATTTGAGAGTTGAGACCTGAATAACATGGCTTAGACCAAATGTCAAATCTTAAGCTTTGGACAGCTGCCAGGTTTGGGCATACATGTATAAGATCATTATAAATTTGACAAGTATTAGCTTTATTGCCAGTATGAGCGCCTTGACTCTGCAATAATTGTAGTGCACTGTTACTGCAAAAATTAAACATGAGAGCCACTGTGTTAGGCTGTTAGATGACAACACTTCCTGGTTATCCATACATAAGGACAAATACTTCTGAAAATAGTAAGTGATTTAACCAAGTAAGATTTCATATACTTTGACAGCAGCACTTATTTTCTTTGTCCAAGGTAGTTTTAAACATGAATTTAAAAATACTTGTAGAAAATACTTTCATTGTCAGAGTTGAAAAAGGAAGCAAGTGTCCAGCTACAAACTGATTAAGATCACAACCCCAAGAGAAGTTTGGTGTCAATAATTTCTCCTAAAAGTCTAAATAACGTGGCCATTTCAACATGTTATTTCCATGCTGTGAGTTGAATTGGTTTGCTTGCTTTGTTTCAAATACTAGAGACTTTACTGGCACCATTTAGTAATGTATTAGCAGGCTAACACAAAATATGAGTGGAAATACATTTTTATATCCTTATATCCCTTTAGGAAATACTGAATATGGAAGCGTTTTTCCAAACCAAAATAAGTTAGGTACTACTAACAAACAAATCCTCTGGTTTTGTCACAGAGTAGTTCCATTGATCCCTCATCAGTTAAACTAATTTTATGACAAACCTACTGAAAATCTGAAAGAAACAAGAAGTCTGCTTGAGAGAGATGACTTTGCAACTGTCTAGTGAACCAAAAAGCTTTCCTCCTCTGACAATAATATGTAATGCAAAATTTGTGAGACTTTTGACTACAAACCAATTAATGCATTGCTAAATGTGTTTAAGGATTTGGAGGATACAAAGCACCCACAACTTCTGATGAAAACACAAGTTGGGATGTCTGTTAGCAATGTCCTCCATATTCAACAGGGTGACTGGAAACTACACCATTGTTGGCAAGCAGGGTTCTGGGGTTTATGGGCTAACCTTTTCATCAGGTTACAGGGATGACACTTTCCTTTGCTAACGAAACTGTTTGGGGTGTTTGGGGAAAGATTAGTGGATATTTTTGAAGGTAATATTGATGTACATTAAAGTTGCTTGTTCTTTTGTCTAGACACTAATGCAAAAATATGGGGTGCCAAAAGTGGGTTTTTTAATGTGAAAGAAACCACATCCAGAAAGTTTTGGTGCTCCAATGCAGCAGACTTATTTGAAACTTCTTTGCTTTATTCTTTAAAGCTGTGGAACAAGCATAGATGCTTCTGTGCAGCACTTCTATTGAGTACAAGATAAGCACAATGGTTAACAGCTCAATGGATAACAACACAATTTTGCAAAGTAGGTGGGCATCCCTGCAAAGACTTAAGAAATGCAAAATTTAAATACACAAAGGCAGTGCATACAGCATGAAGGATGGGTATGCAGGAACAGACATATGAAATTCAGCAGCTGGAAGATACACTAGCTTCTCTGAACAGATATTTGCTCCAAAAGCTCTGTCGTACCAAGTGATGAGACTGAGCAGCCAAGTGGATGTGATTAGGGTCAAGTCAATGTGGTTAGTCAGCATGTTCTTGCTGCCTCTTTTTGAATGGTTAAGCTTTCATTATCAACATAATCTTTCTCAGACTGATCAAGGTCAGTGAACGACAACGATGCTGGTTAGTGGAGCACAACATTAAGTGATTGGTGGTGGAGCTCTTAAGCAGCTCTAGTTAGAGATGGATAAAGCAGCAACTTGTGTTGCTGCATCTATAACTCATGATTTGCCAAGAACCAAATAGAAAGGACATCATCTACATTTAATCACCAACAGCAAAACTTGGTGGAAGCTTTTCATGCTGCAAATTCTGAAAGAGGAGATTTTTAAAGGGTGGTGTTCACTAATGGTAGGGATATCTTCAAAGCACAAGGCCAAATTACTATGTTGATGTCTGTTGAAGACAGCTGTCTTCCATATGTAGCCTGGTTTTTTTTTGCTGGAGAGGAGAATGATGCTTTCAAATCACTGTGGTCCTGGGACATTTCGTTTAGATTTAGAATAGGTGCATGATAAACACATTTCATCTTTGTTTATTGCAGCACTTGATGGAACATGAAAATGCGTGATATGTTATGGATTTTTTGGGGTTTGTTTTTCCAGGGAGCCCTCTGTCCTTCTGCACTCCCCTTAGGGATCCTTCGTATAGGTCCAACTAGTTCTCTTGATCTCCCTGTTCATTTTCTTGCCATTCTAAAGTAAAGTCTGCCGTCAAAGCACTCATAAGCAGAGCATGATAAGCCCTTCTCAGTGGCTGAATTTAGATGTTAGTCTCCAAATAATATCTCACTACATCTTCAGCTTTTGTCAGTTTATTCTAGAAGTACAGATCCCTTTGGATGTATATAGTGCAGTCTCTGAAATTCTCACTATTTTTTTTAAGAGTTCATATTATTTCCTTTTGTATTTATAAATGATTATTTTGTAATTATTCTGTAACTTTTAATTAGCTTCTGGTCCTGTTCAAGATGTAAGTAAACCTTAATACACTGCACCTGACTTCAGCTTTGTTTATCAAAAGAAGATGAGGTTGATAAAGTTTTATTGCAAAACTTTAACACTTTAGAAGTGCAGGGTTAACATGAGGATGATCTCATGTGAAAGTGAAGATCCTAGAACAATATTTTCTCCACCTGCTTGCATTTATCTAGCACAAAGATAAATACAAAGATGTTCTTCATTTTGACACTTAACCAAATGGGTGAGGGGGAGGGAATATTGCCTGTCTTACAGTATGGCAGATTGTACATAATGCTGCCCTGTTTGGCAAGTAGAGATTGGAGTATCTGTGCTGTGAGTGGTTTGTAAAAACACATACCTATGTGCAGTTTGATTTTTATCTTTTATTTTTTTTAAATTCTCTGCTTCCATGTTATTTCGTGAGGGGGCTCGTTACTGCAATAAATTGCAAAACTATTTTGATAACTAGTTTGTGATATCAATAAGACCCTTTATGCAAGCATTGTCTAATATAAATACATAGTACATGAATGTGTTTGTGTGTTCAGACTTGCTTAGTTGTCTGAATATGCAATACACAGTGGGTTATGCCAATTCCTCATATGAATTGGGAAATGAAAATCTTTGAATGTTCTTCTCTTCATATAACTGGGCTGAATGATAGCACAGACTGTTATCTTCAATGAATAAATGAAGCGATAAGTAAGTGAAACTTGTGTCTGATGGCAGTAAAGTGTACTGATCATTTTGTCATGACTTTGAAGCATGTAATCTGATTTTTAATTTGACTGGATAATGTACTAGGTAATGTAGCAAAATAGAGAAAAAAACCCAACCCAAACCCCAAACAAGTCACAGAGAATGTTTACTTCTTCATCCACAGAAAAAGGCAGATGAGGTATAAACAATGGCACCCTGAGTCTCAAAAGCTAAAGAAATTCAAGCAACTGGTAGGCGGCCTGACATCAGCTCGAGGTTCCTGCTAGAACCATCCCAGACTGAGAAAGGCAGAGTAAAAAAGTCAGAAGTTGTGAAGACATCCAATTCCCACTGTCAAATGAAACTTTTGATGAGTTTTAATATGCATGATGCTTCTGAAATCTCGAGGGTTGTGACTTAGTCACTTTCTTAATCCCCTCACTGTTTTTGTGAAGTAGCAGCTCTCAGTAATTAAGGTGGTAGTCACCTTTTCTTTATGAACTTTTTCTTTTTTCTTCCCCTTCATATATAGTGCTCAGAAATGGTTCTGTCAGCTTCAGCTATAAATCTCAAATCCATGACAATGGGAGTAATTTTGGGAAATAAATGGCAGTGTGAAACATATGATGTTGACCAGAGGAGAAAAAAAAAAAAAAAAACAAAACACAAAGCCCAAAGAGTTCCGATGTCACAAATCTTAGTGAATGTAGAAACAGGGAGTAAACAAAATTATATGGCATTATTCATGTATCTTACTTTCGGTCTTATGAGTACGTGCAAAAATAGCTGTACGTCTGTGGCAAATATGAGAAGCTGTTTTGTATTTCAGATGCAAAACTTGTTAATACCAAGAGACCTGAATATTTGAAGGTTTGCTGTTCTCTGTAATGGCTGGGCTTAATCGTATCTGTGGCTGCATAGACAGCAGAATCTGAAAATGGTTAGTCACAGGGGAGGCTGTTCATTGTAAACAATTGTCGTCATGGTCAAACAGCTAGCAATAGGAAGAAGCTGCATTTTCTAGTAGGCTTGTCCTCTCTGTCATCCTCATTTACCCATTAACTTCTAATGAACATGTTCCTTTTTACGTTCTTTGCTTTTTTTTACCCTCTTCGTTGTGTGTGAGCTCCTTCCTTGGACTTACACAGAACAGCCACATACTTCTTTTCCTATTTGCTAGTGAAGAGTGTGAGAGACTGAACTGAAATCAGACTTCATCATCCACGAACCCTGACAAGAAGTTGAGAAGTGTGTTCAATTTTTCTGTTGAACACAGCTTGCTCTGACTGTGTTAAGGAGTTTTGGCCTAGGCAGAAGGAAAGAAACTAGAGAGGTTCCTGCCCTCTGTAGAAGGCTACAGTAAAGGCTATTGAAGTCTTGCATGCCACCAACTTTTCTAGGGAGCTGCAACACTTGAGAGGCTGTGAGGAGGCTGGATAACTTGGTCAGCATTTGAATGATGAGTGGGATCAGGCTAATGTACAAGTGGCTCTTGAAACCTGAAATGAGTTTTTTTCACCTGGAAGCAACAGAGGTGCAGATGGAGAATGTGCCTATCCAGTCTCAAAGGTGAGATAATGTTCCAGCAGATAATAGATTCCCCAGAAACAGCGTATTCCTCAGTGGTGAGGAGCAGACCTGTCTAGAACTTTGGCCTTCTTTCAGTTGGAAGAATACTGATTTGTAACTGGAGCACAGGGAACATTTGCCTCTACAGCTCCAAGGAGCAGACTGAATTTGTAGCCGTGGGCAAAGAATGTAGAGATCTTGGCTTGACTGCCATAGATGAAATTTTGGGTTGGGTTTTTCCTTTTCCTGTTGTCTTTTTCTTTCTTAGCTTCCCATTGAAACTCTGCTTTGTTTACACTCATAATTTGGATTCATTCTATATCTGTGAGCAAAGAAGTATTGCTGATAAGCCCTACCTTGTCTGCACAGCTAAGTTTCCCATTTACAGACCAGAGGAAGCTTGAGTCAGTGTTTGCCAGCTGAAACATTTAAAAAATGAATTTGACTGTTCTACCTTATAAGCTGTGCCTGGCAGATGTAGGTGAAGTTTTAGTTCATTATGTGTTTGTATATGGTTTATAGTATTGGATTGGATTATCTTTCTGCTGTGCTGTGGTATGTATTAAGATGGGGTAAAGGAGCTTCATGTTGCTACTGTAGGATGACTCACACAACAGGTCTAGTTGCACATATACGTGGTGTGTACCAGCAAATGATGCATGAAGTACACAGAGAGAGCATGGTTGAAATGAGCCATGATGTGTTTTAATCATAAATATATAAAGCTTACTGATCATGGTTCGTAGTAGTCTGTGTTGGAAGACAGGTAAATGTAAATGGCAAAAATGAGCAATTGTGTATAACCCTATTGCAGCATTTTTATGCTTTCCAGAATTTGTGTTTTTGTAAAGGCTTTCCTTAACATAAGCTTTCCTTTTTTTTTTTTTTTTTTTTTATTCTATTTGGCTTTCTTTTAAAATAATAATTAAAGTATTTTTGCTGATGCTAGTGGTATTTGGTTCCACCTTAACCATTACCCAATGGTTTAATTTTAATCTGGAAATAAATAAGTACAGAAAAACTTTCACTGGATTATTGAAGATCCCTGGATTTCAGAGATGATAACAAGGTAAACTTTTTCCTAATCATAACTAAAGGGAAAAATCGATGTGTGACCGTGGCATATTTTCCTTAGGTATGGAAAAATCAATGAAATACGCAAATAAATATTTCACAACATGACCTGAAACCATATGTACAGGAATGTAGTCCTAAAGGACATACTGAGAATGTGAAGGGCAAGTTGTTGGACCATATGTATTGACAGTTGTCTGTGTTGCAGCAGGTGCAATACCAAGGGTATCAGTAAAATAATAATTAAAAAAGAAAAACCATTGAGCAGACAAAAGCTAGAAACGCAGTTATTGCAAAAGGCTAAATTGTAAATATCACTGTAGTTGGGTCAGGTAAAGGAAGAATTGAGAGGAAAGAATTGAGGCATTACATTAAAAATGTAGTTGTCAAACAGCATACACGTACATACACACATACAGTAGTGCAGTAGACAGAAAGAAAAGGTTCTTACCAGAAGTCTTCTAGTCCTTTGTTATTACCAGGGAGTCTTGCTGTGCCTGTGAAATAACACACAATGGTGGATTATGCATTACCAACATAAAAACTGGAGGAAGATGTAACAAGAACATACAGATACACTATACAACTATAGAATTATTTGAACTATAGCTGTTCAAAGAAAACTGGAAAATTCTAGGGACCCTAGATGAGGCTTAAAATCTGACTGGAAAGAACTTTGTCCTTTTACTTAAAGTTCCTTTGTGTGCCTTTGGCCTTGGGAGTTGTGTGCACTCTTAAGGAAACATTGATGGATTCAGTGAGCCTCTCAAATTCACATGCACCAGAAACGAAAAGTTTTGTATTAATTACAACATTTCCCTGGTAAACTCCAGATGCAAACCTTTACCTCCCTGGTATGAACCTGCATGATTCTGAATCCTACTCATGATTTTTGTTGATGGAGGCAGACTTTTTCCTCTGGCTTACTTGGGACTGTATACCTAATAAACACCACCATATTACATAGTGTTGTTTGGGATGTGTATAAACTGTTATGATTTCTCTTTCTCCGGTGTTCTTTATCAGAAATTTTCTAGGCAGTTCTGAAGCTTCCCATCACTTGCAAGGAGCTATGCCTAAATTGCCCCAGATTCTTTTTTGCTAAGTACATAGCATTACCAGTCTTGAGGCATTTTCATAGAATCATAGAATAGTCAGGGTTGGAAAGGACCTTAAGATCATCTAGTTCCAACCCCCCTGCCATGGGCAGGGACACCTCACACTAAACCATGTCACCCAAGGCCTCATCCAACCTGGCCTTGAACACCGCCAAGGATGGAGCATTCACAACCTCCCTGAGCAACCCATTCCAGTGCCTCACCACCCTCTCAGTAAAGAATTTCTTCCTTATATCCAATCTAAACTTCCCCTCTTTAAGTTTGAACCCGTTACCCCTTGTCCTGTCACTACAGTCCCTGATGAAGAGCCCATCCCCAGCATCCTTGTAGGCCTCCTTCAGATACTGGAAGGCTGCTAGGAGGTCTCCACGCAGCCTTCTCTTCTCCAGGCTGAACAGACCCAACTTTCTCAGCCTGTCTTCATACAGAAGGTGCTCCAGTCCCCTGATCATTCTCGTGGCCCTCCTCTGGACTTGTTCCAACAGTTCCATGTCCTTTTTATGTTGAGGACAACAGAACTGCACACAATACTCCAAGTGAGGTCTCACGAGAGCAGAGTAGAGGGGCAGGATCACCTCCTTTGACCTGCTGGTCACGCTCCTTTTGATGCAGCCCAGGATACGGTTGGCTTTCTGGGCTGCGAGCGCACACTGAAGCCGGCTCATGTTCATTTTCTCATTGACCAACGCCCCCAAGTCCTTCTCTGCAGGGCTGCTCTGAATCTCTTCTCTGCCCAACCTGTAGCTGTGCCTGGGATTGCTCTGACCCAGGTGTAGGACCTTGCACTTGGCATGGTTAAACTTCATTAGGTTGGCACCTGCCCACCTCACAAGTGTGTGAAGGTCCCTCTAGTGGCATTGCTGGCCACTAGAAATCAGATTTTCTGGACGTGTATTTCTTGTGGCCATGGATCATCATAATGTTTTTTCACAGACAGGCCTTCACTCATCAGGCATCCCTTGCAAAACAAGCAGAAACCCTATCATCCATCAGAGGAAGAATCTGCTCTAGTTTTGAAAATACATCTGGGTTTAAAATGAGCAGTATGAAAATCTGTGACACTTGTAACTCATTTGAAAACTGACCTTTTAAGGGCAGATTGGTTAAAGGTTTTATTTCTAATCTCTGTAGCTATGACTCCTATTCCCCATAGGATTTAGTTCAAGAGCTGACTTAAAACTCTGATTTGAGGCAAAAATAAGTACAGCAGCTAAGTGGCAAAACAGGAAGGCAGAGGATAAGACCAGTTGTAAGTTTCAGGTAAAACCTTGAAGAAGAAGCAAGGCTGGCAGGTAACAAGATTAAAAGGGGAAAGGATTTTGGTTTTTTTTTTGAGGTAGGAAGAAGGTCTTTTGGAACATCTGCTAGTGGAGCTGAGTTAGTGCAGAGAGAGGTGAAAGAGGATAATATAGGAGGAAATGTGCAACATTTTTTCAGATACATCGTAAGACTGTTGATAGCACACCTCAAATCTTGTATAAAAGGCAACTATTCCCTGAGGCATTAAACCGGGAAGTATACTGTCCTTATTTATGAAAGGATTTAAGTAGTGCAAGCAGCAGTGCTCTGTCCTGTTCAAAGAGGTGAATGGTTCCTTATAACTAAGGGGATCTAGGGTTAGTTTGAAGTGATGGCATCCAATCTTTTGTATTTTTTTTTCCCTCTTCCATTCTCACATCCAGTGATTCTTAGAAAGGATGCTTCTTGCAGGTGTTGATGTTTTGGCTTGCCTTCTCACGTAAGACATTCACACAGGTAGCTTCACTAACAGTTTTCATCCTTAATTGATTTTGCAGTGATTTGATGCTGTTAATGAAGCTTAGTGTTGGCTGAGCAGTCTTGGTGCAGCTGTGAGAGCATGAGGAGAATCAAGGTGCTTTTGTTTTCTTCATTTTATCTTTCTTTTGGCATGAATGTCCTGCTTTGTAACTGTTTCACAGGTAAATTTTAGTTTAAGTATCCTTTTGGCAAATTGTAATCGTAAGTAAGATTTTTTTCTTCTAAAAGCTGTGTTTGTGTTCAGCAAATGGCATTGTGCGTAAGAAAAATTATCAAGAACTTGCAAAATGGTTTTTCACCTTGCCAGACTTGAGAAATGAAAAATGTAAATGTTTGTCAACTTTTCGTAGGAATGAGGCAGAGACACAGGGAGAGTTACCACACTGTAGACTTTCTCTGGACTGTAGAAAGAGCACAGCTGGAATAGGTGCCATAACAGATTCTCTTTATATAGTTCTCTGCTGTAGTGCAAAATGGAGAATGAGGATATTATGTTCCTATATTCAAAGCAAACGTTGCCTACAGCTCATGTAGAGATGCCTTTGTCCATTAAAAAAAAAAAAAGAAAAGGCTGTATGTGGGTAAATTGGTTCATGCAGAACGTCCCAACTAAGTATTAATGCTTGTCTAAATTTCAGCTTAATTTGGTGGTGCAAGTGGAATGATTAAAATGAAAGCAACAAAATGCTTTTCTGTATGGGAGATTTTCATAGAAATGAAGAAACTTGCACATGCTGTGAATACCAATGGGAGGTTAAAGTGCTCGTCACTTCGTGATGAGTGTGTTGAGATTAGCTTGGTTTAACTCTAAGACCTAGCAATATCTGAATATCAGTTCTGGCCTTTGGTATTCAGACATTATTCCAGAATGTTTTTGGGAAACTACCTCATTAAGTTCTGAATCAATCCTTATTTGAACATGATGCTTAGTTTCAGAAAAAGGTATAAAAGAACAGCTAATCATTCACAGAATCATGGCATACCAGTTTGGAAGTGATCCTCCTTGAGGATCAGCTGATTCAACCTTTCTTGGCAAGAGCAGTCTAGACAAGATGATTCAGCACCCTGTCCAGCTGAATCTTTTGTTATGGCAATTCAAGTTTCTCAGCATGAAACAAGTAGTATCTCAACAGACTACTTGGTATGGCCCTCATTTCTTGAGTGCTTGGGATTGTAGTACCACAAATATGTTTTTTGGGTGGCAGACTGGCTTGAATGTTGATATCTCTCATGACAGATAGATTCATCCTTCTGTTTTAAAGTGTCTTTTCAGCTAGAGTGTGGCCAAGTTGTGAACCTGCTCTGGAAGCTGGTCACTTAAAAGTAATCTGTCAAAAGTACAGAGATGTTCTAAAGCCAGATCAGTTCACAACAGAACCACAGAAATGTCATCCAATTGCAGCTAGCTTAGTTGTGGGAGTAAACAACGAGGGATAGATAAGGGGAGGCATTATTCTGGCAATACCTGAAGCCAGGATTGTTGTGAGAAGCTTTGAAATGCAATATTATGGCTCTCATTATGGGATGGAAAGCACTATTTTATACGTGTAAACTGAAGCAAAGTGATCCTAGGACTCTCCTCTACCAGATTTGTTTGGTGGATACTATGTTGGAACAGTTTTATGTCAATGGATTTGAAGTTGTTTTTAATTTATGAACCAAGAACCAATATAAGCTGCACTATAACCATAAGCTTTTAGTATATCTATACTGCACTTGCACGTTTGTCAAGGTAACTAGAAATCCTCCCTTGCAACTCACACTCCTGGAAGCACTGTTTGAAAAATACCACCCTCACACGGAGAACCCAAATAACAGGCTGAAGATCAGGTAGGAGGTCAGGGAGGAGGCAGGCACTGAACCCTGCTCTCCAGATTCCCAAGCAAGCACTAACCACTGAACTGTTCTCCTTAGCTACAAGGAAAGTGATTTCCAAAAATGGTAACGGTGAGATTTTTAAAAGCAAAATCATTGGCCACAAGTCCAAGCCCATTCAAAAGCTGGGAGAGTCAGGGTACAGGCTAAATTTAAAGTGCTGCAGCAGCAGTTTTCAAGTATTTCTCTATGCAGGAAAGCCTTCTCTGGTTTTTGTGCCTTTGAAAACTTCTCCCTCAAATCTCAGTGATTTAAAAGATAAACAAGGAAATGATACATAATTTCTGACATCAACAGTTAACTTCTCTATAATCATAGCCTTGTGACTCAAAATATCTAATCTAGATAAGTTACAGCTATGAGAATTATGAAGCAAGACAAGGTTTAGGTAGGATTAAGGTTAAATTAGGCCCAAGTGAAAAACATCGCCCTTGACAAGGGGTAGTCACACTATTCTGTGACCCCATTACAGTCTGACTGCAAGAAACTCTGCCAGTATCGAAGAAACATCTGTTTACTATTACAGCATATAAAATATAAACAGGAAAGACCTTTTCTGATTGGGTGGTTATAAAAACAGTACAGAAATTAGTGTATGCATTCCCCACGTGGGAAAATCAGTCTGTTAGTATTAAATGATGTCATTGGATCAACAAGTTGGTTGCCAGAAAACCTGGGAATAGAGGGCTATGTTAGCAGCTTTCGCCTTCAGCAGGCTCTGAGTGCACTGAGGGAGGATTGCTGAATGTCAGAGTGGGGAGCCTTGTGCAGCCAGCCAGAGAGGTCTGCCCGCCAGCTCTTATGCATAAGGTACTTGGTTTCTCAACTGTCTCATGATCCCCACTAGCTCTTACCTGCTCAGACACAGGTCACCTTCTTGTCTGGAAAAAGAGTGTGTTGTCAGATCCTTACCCCAGGCTAAAAATCGCATTAATTATCAGTACTGTGTGAAACAGTGCCTTTACTTTGTGGTAGGCACTTCTTAGCATTTGGATTACATGGAATAGGAGACTAAATTGAATGAGATGCTTACCACACTAGCAGCTCTGGACCTTGCTTTTTAGCTTCCCTCTGTTATAGGTTCTGCGTAAGAGTCTGAGAAAACTCAGGATCTGAATCACAAGCAGCTACAAAAGAGAAGATTGTTTTTATTAAGAGTTCTTCAGCTTGTGGTTAAAGCCAAGAATGTCTGAACCTAGATAACTTTTGGTTTAAAGGCTTCAGCATATGTTTTTTTGCATACTTCATGGGTAAAATATATTTAGTACAGAAATGAGAAACTTATTATTATAACCTCATTTTGTTCCTATAAATTCACATAAAATGAACATGCATACTGTATGAAGACAGGCTGAGAAAGTAGGGGCTGTTCAGCCTGGAGAAGAGAAGGCTGCGTGGAGACCTCATAGCAACCTTCCAGTATCTGAAGGAGGCCTATAAGGATGTGGGGGAGGGACTATTCTTTAGGGATTGTAGGCGATAGGACAAGGGACAAACAGGTTAAAACTTAAACAGGGGAAGTTTAGATTGGATATAAGGAAGAAATTCTTTACTGTGAGGCTGGTGAGGCACTGGAATGGGTTGCCCAGGGAGGTTGTGAATGCTGCATCTCTGGCGGTATTCAAGGCCAGGTTGGACAGATACTTGTGTGACATGGTTTAGTGTGAGGTGTTCCTGCCCATGGCAGGGGGGTTGGAACTTGATGACCTTAAGGTCCTTTCCAACCCTAGCTATTCTGTGATTCTATGCACTAGAGGGAAAATTATTTTGAATAGTGTGGGATAGATGTGTGAGCAGCAGATACCCACCGTGCGGGTACAGTCTCAGCAAAGACCCTTTCTTTTAGTGGTGGATCTTGTGACTCATGATCTTGGAGTCAGGTACATGGCTGAATGAAGGTCAAGGAGGAAGAGATCTTAGAGAAGTCCTTCACCAGTAAGGGATCTAATGAGCTTGCAGGGCAGCATAAAAGCAGGCAATGTAATCGCTGCTATTCCATTCACCGAGCAGGAGTGCTGCTGTGCACTGCACTGCCTGCAGTGGAGAGAGGCCTGCTGAGCAGTGTGGCCAAAACAGAATAATAAGAAATGAAAAAGATAAGCTACTGGGTTTCACTTTAAAAGCAGCTCATTCCACAGTGCCTGTATTACAAAAGCATTTTAAAAGCTTTTGAGATAACAAAATCACTGTGACAATTACAAAACTATTGCTGTTGATGGTCAATAATTTACCCTTTAAAACCATCTTTTTTTTTTTTTTTCTTTTTTCTTTTAATGTAGCATAGAAAATAGCAAGAGACAGAACAGGTTGTTGAAAACCGACTGTGGTAGATTGCTGTATGTACGTCTGTAACGAAGAACATGCAATTTTAAATAATATAAGTCCCTTTGTGGTAAAGTTTGTGTCACCTCTTCAACAGTCCCGTGTGTTCTGTAGGGAAGTTACCTTTGGTGCAGTGACCATGGTATCTGTAACATCTAAGAGGAGCTCAGCAGCAGTCTGAAAAATGTATGGCACCATCAGATAAAACATTTAATGGAGAATTGTGGTGGAAGCGA
The DNA here is from genome assembly GCF_963264785.1 of Psittacula echo. Classification (NCBI taxonomy): domain Eukaryota; kingdom Metazoa; phylum Chordata; class Aves; order Psittaciformes; family Psittacidae; genus Psittacula; species Psittacula echo. The sequence continues at coordinate 91,605,053 of NC_137737.1, read as the reverse complement.
TGTTAAACTAATGTGTAAGAGAGCAGCTTCTTCACTCTTTGCATTGTCATGAAGTCCCATTTCCTTTGTCTAAATCTTCATTGGGTACCCTCGTCACCAAAAAGAAGTTGAAGTCCACTGTGAATTATGTTGAGTCTGGCTGCCAGCATAGTAAAGTATAGCTACATCAGTCCTGCTTGTTTTGCATTTAGAAGGTTTTCTTCTAAATGAGAGCTAGAAGGACACTGTTTAATTATTTAAGTGAATTAGATTTTGTTGCCTCTGGCTGTTTGAACTCACCTCATGGAAAACTCATGAGGTGTGCTTTTTAGAAGAATGTGAAATGACACAATTGAGGCAGCATTGGCTTCTTGTGTTCCAGATCTGAATTTTGCTCAGTGTATGAGCCCAAGTTCAGAATTTGTCTGAGTTCATGGCCTTTCATTTAGATTCTATAATTTTTAGGAGGAACAAAAGCTTTTATTTATTAGTAAGGTTATACTTGACATGTTTGTTCCCTTATTTCAATGCCCACTTGAGGGGGAAAAAAAAAATCCCAAACCACTCAATAATCACCAAAATCTCATGTGATCTTCTTTTTTTTTTTTTTTTTAATTCTATTGCCAAGTGCTTAGGAAAAAGATGTTAGGTTTGATATTGAGCTGATCCTGTAATGCTCCTTCAATGGCATATAGTTTTTATGCCAGAACAAAATTAACCCTGTCGCATTTTCTTGAGAGGGGAGGAATAATTACCATGGTTTGCTCTGTCATCTACGTGTTGGCTCACTACCCTGGCTTTTTAGTACCAGATGTTACAGGCAACAGTAACTTTGTTTTGTTTCCTGCTACCTTGTCTTTCAGCAACCAGCGTTTGCATGGTCGTTTCACCTTGTGCGTTAATGGCCCTGCTTTCTAAATCCCAGCTATTCTACTTTGGCTGTGCTGTTGTGCTGATACTAGACCATTAATCATTTTCACTTCTCCTGCTACTTGGGTATTCACCAGATGTCTTCAAGTTTGCATTATGTTGCTCTTTTCTTTGTGCTGTTTTTTCTCTGATTCCTCAAGGATCTTTACACAAATATTAGCAGATTGCTATCACACAAGTTGCAATCAAATGGTGAGCTTATGCTTTGACCAAGAGAAGTACAAATGCATTCTTTTCCCTTGTGGAACAGCTTAAAAGGCTGGTTTTTTAATCAAGTGAAGTGTCCTCACTTCTGTGTAGTATTAATATGGTTGAGATGCAGTGATAGTTACTTTCTCTAAGTCCTAAACGCAGAGGCACAAAATGTAATGAACTGATGCAGTGAAATATCGTGATGAGATATTGCACTAAGTAGAATAATTCGTTCATTTGACATCATAGAAAACGTGGGCAGTCCACATTTTGGCTAGACCTGGCAGGTTCATACTGATGGAATTAGTACATAGTTTTTTTTAAAAAGGATGTAGGGTTCAGTGCTCCATGTGTGCTGGAAGATGCTAGACTTTTAATTTCTTTATGGAAAATGAGTTGACAGCCTCTTTCATACATCTGTCAAGCGACTGGAAAGTAAGCATCAGGACCTTTTCAACTGTCAGACAGCCAAAGAGACCCCCTTTCCCTGTGTAGGAGAGATAGGAGATAGACATTGGCACATCTCACTAGGATTTCAGCGTCAGTCTTTGAAGGAGGCTCTGTGGGTGTGAAGCTATATATATGAAGAATACTATTCTGGCTGTGCTGCCCTGGCACAGATGATCAGAAAGGTTTCTTTTTGCTTTACAACGAACATAGCTGAACAGTTTTGCTCAGGGAAACTGCTGCTTGTGGTTACCCTTCCCAGACTGAGTTACATTTGGTTGTAAAATGATTTATTATTTGAGTTACAGTGCTTTTTGGGAAGGGTTGAAAATTGCAGTAGGATGTGGGGTGGAAAACCACAGTGGAACCCACAGGAAAATAGTGGAGGCAATACTTCAGCACTCACTACCAGGCCACACAGTTCCTGTTTGTCCCAGTTAAAGTAGCTGGAAAGTGTCTAGCTGTTCCAATGCATGGGATCTGGCAGGCTGTTCATAGAATCATAGAATAGGTAGGGTTGGAAAGGACCTTAAGATCATCTAATTCCAACCCCTCTACCATGGACAGGGACACCCCACACTAAACCATGCCACCCAAGGCCTCATCCAACCTGGCCTTGAACACCGCCAAGGATGGAGCATTCACAACCTCCCTGGGCAACCCATTCCAGTGCCTCACCACCCTCTCAGTAAAGAATTTCTTCCTTAGATCCAATCTAAACTTCCCCTGTTTAAGTTTGAACCCGTTACCCCTTGTCCTGTCACTACAGTCCCTGATGAATAGTCCATCCCCAGCATCCTTGTAGGCCCCCTTCAGATACTGGAAGGCTGCTATGAGGTCTATGAGGTCTGATGCCAGCCCAAACCTCCTCACCACACCATGGCACTTCAAACTTGATACACATATTACTTTCTTCTTCTTGGTTCGCTTAGCCTTCCCAACACCCCCAAAATACCAATGCCTTTAAAATATCATAAGCACAAAAATATTCTAACAGATTACTAGGAGGTACTGGTCTGGCATGCTATACTGTAAGACTGCCAAAGCAAATATTGAGAAAGAGATTTATTTATTTATTTATAAGGGTCTAAGAATGCTGTCTGTCTTCATTTTTTTTCTTTTCTTTTGCATGCTTTTAATAAGTTTTTACTGTAAAAATTCTGATGTATTTCTTCTGACTCATGGTGTGCTGCAGAAGTATATCTAAGGGCTCTGTTACCGGGGGGAAAAAAAGATAAGCAACACAAATCATCACAGCTATACATGTTTTATGGCTGTGGGCCCTTGATGAAGCGTAGACCTGATTCAGACCCCTGTTAAGCACTGCTTCTCACAATGTCACTTTCCTGAGGTTTAGCCAAACCATGCTCCCTCACCCAAGACACTGTTGCAACTTAGGTGGTAATCATGATATATTGCATAGCTGGCTATGGGACCCAAAGTAGAAATCCTGTGCTGACTTGTCACCTTGAAGAAGTTGTATTTCTTCTTAATGGGTTGTCCTTTCTTGTTCTGCTGAGATGCCTGTCCACAGTCTGGCTCTTAAAGTTCATCACCAGCACTGTCAGCATCCATGTTCTGTGATTAATTCTGTCTGTGTGTGGCATCTCTATCCTATACAGGACAAAGGGATGAGTCTTCCATCTTAGCTCACTGGGTCAGTGGAGGATCCTGGAGATCTGTTGCATCATTATAATTTATGAATACTGATCACTGATGTTTTCTGAGCTGCACCAAGTTTCCCTGTCTGTGTCTGCCTCTCCTTTTAGCATGAACTCCTCTGTAGATATTTGTACTTCTCAAGTTGACACATTCCTTTCTATTTTGGTGCATTTGTGCCTCATTTTTTCAGCAAAGTAGCTAATTAAAAAGAGTATTTTCCTCCAGAATGTGGTTTGTGATCTGAAGCTTAACAGTAGGGAGGTTGCTGCTTGCATTTGTTCACAGGGAGGAGAAGGGCAGCTTTGTAGCTCCATGAAACAAAGGAGATGGAGAAAAGGTTATACTTGCTGGTACCTATGCAATTTCTCTTCCTTGCACACATTCACATGTCAGACTTTGTTCAGAAATAGTATTTCTCCTTGTTGAGGAAGTAATGCTGTCCTGTGTGTGCTCACAGTAAGCCATTGAAAAGCAGAATAAAATATGCCTATAACACCACAACCAAGAGGTTTTTGATTTCCTACAGTTTCCTGATCTGTGACCATAAACTTTAGTCACTATGGGTAAGAGCTTCTTCCTCTGTGGATTTTCTGGTGACTTAAACAGTAGAAATTTCCATTGCTGTGTTTCCCTTGCTTGTAAGATATTTCTGCTCTCCTCAGGTGCCTTTTTTGAAGACGTCTGTAGGAACCTCAGAGACCTGAACTATGTTGCAATTATATTTTTAGGTTCTGAAGTTACTGTGGGTAGAGACAGGAGCAAGAAAAAGGGCAAAAAACTTAGAAGAAGAAATAGACAAAAGCAAATATTTCTTTGGCCTTATTTGCATGGCAAGGCAAGTTAAGTGAACAAAAAAAACCAGCAGCTCTTGCTTTTTAGTTTGCCTCGGATCTGCATCACTGTTAAAGAACTGTTTAAGTGTTTTCATACACCTGTTGTTTCTTCCTTGCAGATTCAGCTCTGAGCTTCTGCCCTTTTGAGAGGAAACAGATTGCTTGTGTTGAAGCTCTGGAAGGCAGTGATTGAATCAAGAGGTGACCTCCAGTGAGGGACTCCTTTTTTTACTTATCAGCAAATAAAAGCATGTGCACTGCAGCTGAGATAACCTTAAGCAGTACATTCAGAGCCATTAATCTCTTAGCACCAAGAGCTGAACCCGAACAGCAAACTGCAACTGTGACAGCACAGAATGAAGGATATGGCTATACTGAAACGCTGGTTCAATAGCCAACCACAGCTGTGAGAGAAAGGCTGAGGCTTGACACATTGCCAAGAGATCCTGTGGATGGGAATGCCTTACCTAGATCGTATTAATTTATCACTCATTGGCTTTTCCAAGCTTATTTTGTTTCCTGTGGCGTTTCACGACATGAACTGAAGTTGATGCAGAGACTCAAATCCTCGTTTGTTACCATCAAGCCTTTTTTATCCCCTGTTCAGTACTTTCCCAACCTGCACACACATACGACGTTCAATCTTATTGGCCTCTGTAAAACTCGCCAGGTAAATAGTCCAATCACAATGTTGCAGACTGTCTCACAACCTCCACATCCTCTGGCCTCCAACTGAGATTCCTGCCACAACTGCATCCTGGCCCATCCTCCCAAGGCTTGCTTGTTTGTATTCCCTGTCCTTCAAGGTTCCAACTCATCGCCCCAGGGCTTGTCAAGCACCAAGGCCTCAGAGCTCATTCCCAAACTCTTTTTCATGCAAATCTCATCACCTTCACTCCCTACGGTTTCTCACTCAGCTTCTTTCTGCTCCAAATAACAAACTTTTTTTGCTTTCTTCCCTTGGAATTTGAGGGACTGTTGCTGGTAAAGACTCTTGGCGAGTGTAGTTAAGTCTCTCTAGGTGTCTGATTGAGACTTAAGCCATGACTGCACAAATAATAAGAGGAAGTACCAGATATCTGAACTGCTTAAATAACTGCTGCTGGCAGCACTTGGCTAAGAGTTGGGTTTTTTGTTGGTTGGTTGGATTTTTTTGTTCTTAGCAAGTTCAGCCCACCAAGAAATTTGGAAATTTTTGTTTTAAAAAGTCCTGCCTTACAGTACTGAGAATCTGGTAGATCCCAAACAGCTTTTTCTTTTAGAAAATTCTTTTTTAAAGAAGTTAATAAATTAGATCCCCAGATGTGTTTCTGCATGGTAAAATTATATGGTAGATGCCTTAATGCACTTCACTAGCAGCTGGTCTCCTGTCCACTTCTTCTGGGCATGCTTTCTTACTGCTTAAAGGAAATGATAGGAAAGGAGAAATGTCATTTAGAGAAACCAAGAGAGGGAGGGGGAATAAGTAATCTTTAACAAAACATGTTAGCAGTGAGAGAAATTATTTGACCCTACTCCTTTTAAGGGAAGAGAGAAACATTGGCCTGTTTCACCCCCTATGGTTCTGCTGTGCCTGGATAAATGCTGGAGATATGCCTGGTTAAATGCCAGGAGAGCAGAGCACAGTGATGATCCCAAATAGGGAAGTGCATTTTTATTTTGTTGTCATTTCAGTGACACAGTTCACTGACTTCACTAGCTCAGTTTTGCTGCCCATCCTGTTTAAAGCAGTGCTTAAAACAGTGTTGGTGTGTTTTTCTGCAGTTCTGCCTGTCTGCTGGTGGCACTGATTTTGTTTCCAAATAGTTCCTACTGAGAGGGATTTTTCTGTTGCAGTGCAACATTCAACCAGCCCTAAATAGCATTTCCCTGACAAAGGCTGTAGTAAAATCTTTGGAGACAACCCAAACTGCACAGGGTATTTGTCATCTTTTGCATGTATTGTTCTGTGGCACATAAAGTGCCAACAGGTGTCATTTAAGATGCTGCTCTCTCTGACAATGCTTTTTTAATGGCTGCAGAATGATCCCTGCTGCCCTCACATAGCCAAGCCAGCTGTCTGTATGTATCCCAGGGCTGTGCCTCCACTGACAATTTTAGCTTAAAATCCAAACCCTTGTGTAAGTTCACAGAAGGGTAAAGCAGTGAGTGTAAGGACTGCTATCAAGGAGCAAGGCTGGAGAGTAGATTTTTTGGGGGTTTATTTTCAGGAACTTATTTTTATAAGTTCCTGAAGGCCTTTTGCTCCTCAGCCAATTTGCTGTTATAGCCTGAGAACGGGCATCCTGTGAGAATACTCACAGATGGAGTGAAGAGCAGGCTGGAGAGAGATTGACATTGTGTATCAAATGTTTCTCTTGCTGGACTGCAACCTGGAATTTTCAAATAACAGCACTTAAATCAATGGCCCTTAGTTGTATGCTAGTTATGGTGTAGATGAGCATGTTATGAAAAGCTGAGACAAGTCTTTATTCTAACATGGTACCCAGATTTAATAAACCCTGACACACAGCCAAGCTACAGAAGGCTCTGAAACAGTGTACCAAAAGATCTGTGGTTACTGAATTACTTCAGAGAATATTTTCAATATGAACCTCTCCTCCACACACTTTCTTCCTCCTTCAGTGCCCCACAGGGACAAACTCACAGGCAAGCAGCACTTAGAAGCCTGTTTAGTTGAGAATTGCATTATAAGACAGATTTTTATGTGGAGGGCTTATAGCATTTCAGTGAAATAAAATGCCAAGTTAATAAAAGTATGAAGAAAATTAATCTGCTGTGATTGAAAAAGCTGGGCTATATTTTCTTTAAGTGCACTACAATCCAGAAAATTAGTTTTGCTTAGGAATAGATATTCCTGGCCAAAATGAGATTTGGGATGGACTGTTAAGACATTCAGGCTCCTCTTCTGGCTTTTCATCCTCCTGTTCTTATGAAAACCCCTGTCAACTCATCATGTCCTGGAAGAGCTACATTATGTTTTCTTCAGCCCACCTTGCTTCACTCACACTCCATTGTGGGAGTCAATTACAGGTCCCTTCAATAAATTGTCTCTCTTGATATAAAAACAGTCTCTGGGGACAAAGAAGCCTGTTTTGTTTGCATCAAAGGCTATTCCACTGTGTTTGGTCCAGCCTTTTGTGCTGTGAATGGCAGCAGAACTGTCTGGATGGTGCTATAATTTTCTGGAAGAACTTGAGCTCATAATAAAACATTCTTCTGGTTGTAATTTGTACCTTGTGACTGGTAATGGTGGTCTTTGCTGAGACTGCAGATAAATATAGAGTATATCTCGCCATGAATTATCTATCTTAACTGGACATTAACTCTGACTAATTTTCTTTGAAACACTTATTACTTAAATGCACTGTCCTGTAGGTTTGGAGTATTCTAGGGTTTAGTTCAGTATTAAACAAGTAGATAATTTTGGGGGTTGCGGGGTTTTTTGGTATTTATATGGGGAGAACACTCCTGTGCTGTGGAGTGTTGTGCAGGTTGACCTGAATGAGCTAGTCCTGGAGCTGTGAGCAGGTGTTGGTGGGACAGTACCCATGTGGATATGTTCCACCTGGGACTTGTCCAGTTTAGGGAATTTTTGGGTTGTGCAGTTTGTATCATGTGGTCATGTCCTCTGATACACACACCCACCTTGCCTCCCAGTCTCCTAGAAGCTGAACAAAAAGCAGCAGCAAGATGTAGGATATCCTGCTTTGGGCATGTGAAGAAGTAAGCAAATATAGTAATTAATGTATCTATTTGGGTACCTCTGGGACCAAAGCTCTAGGCACCTTGTTCTGGTTATTTGAAGGATACGCTTAATTGGGAATGAGGAGACCAATTGGCTTGATCCTTGTTACCATGCTTGCCTGTTTAACTGCACTATGCTGTGTGTTTCAGTTTGCGGGTTGCCTGCGTGTGTTTCAGATGCCTACATATGTGACACCAAGAAACATTTACTGCTTCCCAGCATGAGTTGAAATCTGTGCTGCATGCTGCCTAGATGCTTATTGGAAAAGCAATGGAATTAAGTGCTTCTACTGCCTGGCAGCACTGAAAGTGTGAAATCATTGTGCCACAGCTGTCAACAGTCATAGTGTTTGTAGACTGAGCATGGGATGCACCACTTTGACATTCCTCATATTTCAGTGCTGCAGGTTCAATACGAGTCCTGGAGATATGGTCCTGACCACGTCCTGTTGCGGCTACAGGGCTGAAGTTCAGCTCTTGTTGAGGTGGATGTCCCCATTGTTTCCTGAGATTCGTGCCTGGGTTTAAGTGCCTGGATCTCACTGGTAATTATTTGATATACATCTGTAAAAGAATGAATTCTTCAAACTGCTTTCTACTCCTTTACTTTTGCCTCTTAAAATACTGCCTTTTATAACAGAGTAGTTTAGTGGCATTTTGAGGCAATTACAAGTTCAAAAATTAAACTGCTAGAAGTGATCTTTTTTGGGCTTTACTGTTAAATAGATTTCCCAGTGTTATATCCTAGGCTTTGCTGAAGAGTTTTGCTATGCAGCCATTTCCCAGAGGGGAAGGTTCCAGCAGAACTTTCACAGCAGTGCAGAGGCCAGGCAGGTCCTGGTGGGTCTCACCACACTGGATCAGTGTGTTCACTGCTCCAAGCCTGCATAAACCCTACCATTCTCTTTCCCCAGGCTTCCTGGCGTGCTGCTTAGGCAGGGTGCTCTGTGTTCACTGTCTATGCATGCAAATAGATCTATGAAACAGCTGCCTTGCTACCTCCCCAGCCCAGTGCAGATAGCAGTGTATCCCACAGCTCCTTTGGTGAATATGCTAGCTCCTAAGCTCACTACTACATGGAAGAGGAGACAAAAAGAGGCTCTGTGAAGGTTCCCAAACCATGCAGGTTTTATCGAGCTATTGCAAGAGCTGCGTAGCTGTGCATAAAGCAATAAAAAAATCCTGCCTCAGAGTCCCTTTCACTGGGGAATAATAACCAAAATTAGGCACAAGTTTTACAGGATTCAGGTTCCCTTTTTTGTAGCTTCTTGTCTGAATTGCACATTTGAGTGTCTGCTGTTTCTTTCTTCCTCACCTGTTGTTATAGGCAAAGTCACCTTTCCATTTCCCCTTGTTGCTCAACTTCCCCTTGTTTGTTCAAGTATTGGCCTCCTTCCTGCCCCCTCTTGCCTCTCTCCAGCTCTCTTAAGATGTGTGGTCTCCAAGCCTGACACCTGAGCCTTTGTTCTGCTTCTGAGGCAATTTGATTGTTTCAGCTCCCTCCAGAGAAGTTAGAGAACAGCTTTTTCAAGGACATTACCAGTTGTTTGTTTTTCCCAGGTAGGATTGGTTCAGATAGTGATGGTCTTTAATAATCAGCTGTTTCTGAGAAAGATCTTCCAACATTCTTCCTCCTTCTCCAAAGTACGTGGAGTACCAGACAGAACACAGTAAAAGGTTTGAAAATAGAGATGGTTCATAAAATCACATTAAAATTCATGAATTGTACATAGGTAGATTCCCCAAACTGTCTCTCACACGCATTAATTGTGGAGGGGAAAAATGAGCATGCTTATACACACAGTGTGTCTCCATAAGTTTACAAGTTGCCATCATAATGAGGTGTTAATTAAAGTTAGTTATGTTTGCGGGTATTACTATTTTGATAAAGTTAATAGTCTGCAAAAAAAATAATTTATAGTTTACTGATCTTGACACAGATTTAAAAGGGTACTTTTAATAATTTAATGTAATTGTTACCCTGTGTTATTCCCTAGAGCTATACAATTATGTCTGTTGAAAAAAGCAAAATAGTTTTATTACCAATAGTTAGGAAAAAAAATAAAGTCCTTTATGCTTATTATGCCTTTTAGCTCAAGACCAAATCTTACAGAGATAAAACCCAGGAGAGCTGATGTATATTTTGAAATGTTGCACAAACATAACAACCAACATTAGAAAAGGAAGAAACACAAACATGCTAAAACAATGAAAACAAATTATAAATATGATCAATTGTAATTGAAGTGGAAGTTGCAAAGGAAAAGAGTTAGGCACAACAAATCAGAACAATGGTAAAAGTAATTAATAACATTGACTATGAAGATTTATTCGTAAGAAGTGCTTTTGAAAGCTCAAGGTTCTAAGAAAGCCTAGACTAATCTTCCAGATATTCCAGAGGTGGCATGCAAATAGGTCTGTGCTGTTAGTAGAAGTTAAACTACTGATAGAATAAGCAGCACTGGCTCTGTATGAGTTTCCTGTACCTGCTCTGGTGAGTTCCTGCAGATCGGAAAGGGCAGCTGTTTGAGGACATGTGCCCTACCAGGCCTACTTAGGTTTGGTTCATAATGCTTTACAACTACACTCAAAATGTATTTGAGAGGGAGACTAATGCCCGAGCCCAAGCATCTTTCCATGCAAGGGAACATTCATTTTGTTAGACAAGGTATGGAGCAGAATGGGAAAGCCCAATTTTGCAGTTCTCCAAAACATGCAGGTACTAATATGAGATTTATATGCAATTCATAGGTTTGCATTCACAAAGTATGTGGCGTTACTAGCAGTGGGATCTACTGGATAAATGAAAGAAGTGGTAGAAATGTTGTCTCTGATTGCATGCTAGAGCTAGATTCAGATCAAAACCTGATGGCACTAATACAAGGAGCACTCATGATTGTGGAGGGACACTGAGGGGGAAAAATGGACCGAAGATACCTTCCATTTTTCTAAAATCTGCAAATTTTCAGGTAAATAAAGTGTCTTTGCAGGTAAAAACGGCCACAAAGTATTAAAGAGCAATGGAATATTAACTCCTTGGGGAGTAGAAAAATATTTTTCTGCTTGAAATACTGCCTTTAATGGTAAACTGTTGGATTAGCACTCTGCAATTGTATGTTTCTGGTACTAATACAAAACTTCTATGGTTTTTGTATTAGCAAGGGTTTACTGACTAAGTCTGAAACTGGAATCAGCTGGGATAGCTCCATTTTTAGGTAATGTTTTGGATATTAGAAGAGAATTTTGGGAAATTGTCCTCATCCGTTTCTGTGCACATCCCTGTGTCAGTCACTCAATACAAACATTGCACTTTCTCTTCTCCAGTTATGTTCTCTTGCCTCTTCTCAGCTTACCCTTCATGCTTTTCAGATCCTTCACACATATGGACCTGGGGAGCCTGGCTTTGGCAAAGTGCTCCTTCCTTCCTTCTCTTAGCTAGGATGAATGCCCTGGGGGAATCCCTGGGGATCATTTTTCTCCTCTGTGCTGCTTTGAGGTCCCTTGTAGCACTCCTGGCCCCTTGAACTTGGAAAACACTAGGGTGGTAAGGATGAGGATTTTTTAAATACAGCTCTGCAAAATTCTAATAGGTTATTAGAACTTTTTTTTCATTGTAATGTTTAAATTCTGAAGTGTTGTTGACTGTATGGAAAAGGTGAAGAAGTAAATTCTCAGTTATTTTGGTATGTGCAACTACAGGTTTACACCTTGTAGATGTGGAAGATTATTCTTTCAGCATTTTCTTGTGTGCTTTAAAATAAGCAATGAGAAAAGCTCCTAGCTGGTGTTTGAGTCATGCTTCTGAATAGGTTTGTTGCTGCTTTATGTTGGCTTGAAAGTTGCACATAAACCAATGTGATTTACTGCAACGTACTTCATTCATCATGTCCTATCACAATTAAGAAATGTGTTTTGGATTTTTTTTTTAAGAGCATGTTACAGGCTCCCTGCAGGTTATGACAAACAATTTTGGTCTGATTCTGACTGCTTTCTTGCAGTTTCATCAGAGGTACCTACACAGACATCAGTGTATTTGTAGCAGGCTTGAATTAGTGCAAGGTGGAGAAAAATCAGACCTTTACAGAAGGCTGTAGTGAAGGGGTAATGATGGCCTTTTCTTTGAGAGGACTTCATGGTACATATCATGTCCATTTCTGTACATTTTGTATTTTTACAGGACAGGCAGAGATAACTAGAATGTTACCTCTGGAAATAGGCCTGACTAGCAAAGCTGGGAGCTTTAGTGGCACCTGGGCACCAGGGCTGGCTGCATCTGAGCTTGACTCCCCTGCCCAATTCAAATTCAGTCCAGCTGCAGCACTCTGACACTGGTCAGGCTTGGACCCTTTTAGTCTAATTTATTTGTGTTTTGCTCCATGGCTTTGTAATTCCTTGTCAGAAAGGAACTGGCACTACTCCAGTGGCTTGGTCAGTGCATGGGGAGCCCTTTGCATCTAACAGCAAAATAAATGAAAGATGGCTTCTTCTTTCCTTCTTTCCTCACCAGCTATGCTGACTGTTAAGAAGTCTAGAACTTACTGGGATCCACAGTGTTCCACTTTGAGTAAAGAAGCTGTGGCAGTGAGAAAGAGAATGAAATTTAAAGTTTTGAGGAAAAAAAGTAAGTAGGGAATTTCAGCGTCTCTGAGTCTGCCAGCTCATTTTTATTCTATCAAAAATAAACTGTGAGCATAAATCAGCTTCTGTCATCATGTTTTCTTTCAAATTCCTTGTTTCACTGGAGGCCATTACTGCAGCACACAAGTGATGGAAAGTGCCTTCTCAGCCTTAGTTTATTGTCAGTGCTGCAGAGTAGAGTGTCAGCCAGCTTCAGACCTCAGCACTACCCTTCTTTGAAATGAGGGACCAAAGAGCAGTCAGTTACGTGGATCCTGGATGTCTCTTCACCAGAGACATGGAAGTTGTTACCCTTAGGAGTCATGCTGAGATTATACTGAATCCAATTACCTCTGAAGTGATATTTTATAATAGGGATGTGATCACATGCATTGCCAGACAATATCTTTTTATTTGACAAGTTTTCTGATTGTAAGGGACTGATCTCATTAATAGGTAATTCTGGAGGAACAAAAGAGAAAGGAAGCAGGTTTCTCATTAAGGAATTCAGGCAAATCGGTATAGGCCTAAGACTTAACAATGGACTGTCTATTCAATATCTTTAAGTTATTATTTTTATATAGTACTTGATTTAAAGAAAATTACACTAGATGTATCCTTGTCAGTAGCATCGGCTGTATTCAGCTTTCCAAAGCCAACAATAAGAATCAGACCTACTGTATTGCTTTTCCTTTTATCACCTCCAGCAGACATCTGCTCTTGAAAACTGGCTACTTTGCCTGTGTCTACAGATGACCCTGACTTAAAAGTATATGCAAAAATGGTCCTTTGTGTGTGTGCACGCTTACATACCATTTGTGCTCAGAATTTTGTGCACACATGTATGCAAGACAGGGAATTTGGGAGTCTGGAGTTGCAAACCCCCACTGTGAATATCGCTCAGATTGATACCCACTTTTGAAAACTCGGTTCTTTGGCTTTGGAATTTTACGGGAATATGAAATAATGATTTATGAGAGTCCTGTTTTCTGGTGTCCTAGCTTATTTCTTAAACTTCTTTAACTTCTGATTCTTACTACAAAACGCAATATTTATTTTCTTTAATATGTTTTGTTTTCTCAACTTTTGGTAGCAAAAAATAGCTGTGATTTTCTAATTTCTCTGTAGATATCCTGTGGTTTTATTTTCTCCTTCTGTGGCTGGCTCACTACACTGTTTTTACCTAATAGGAATGCAAAGCCATTTAGCCTTTGTTGCCTCAGCAATTAAAAAGCATTAGGTCATGCTCCAACCCTAGTCCCCTTGGGCCTTCTTCGCAGTGTTACTGAGTTGTTTCCAAATATAATAGATAATCATCCTATGTTAAGAGAGATGGATTCATTGTGACAGCCTTGTGCTTACTTCTTAATAATGAGCAGGTTTAAAATAATTCATGGACAAAAACAGGCTCCCTTGAAATTTCTGGCTATACCTGTCTCCTTGATGTCTTAATGAACTTTTGATTAGTTGTGGATGTGTTAAATGTGAGCCAGGAAATGTCAAAGCCAAAAATCAAGAGGGAGCAAGAGAACAACATTGCATCACTGAATAAAACATTTAACTGCTTTACTTCTCCCTGTGTTTGCAGGAAGCAAACCTAGTGCATACCCTTAAACAGACCCTTGTGTGGTTATGTGTGCAGAGTAAGACGACCCTTTCCTGCATGTTTTGCATTAAAACCTTATCCTGTGCACCTACCTGTGGTGGCAGAAGCAATATAGTCAAGTTTTATGGGTTGCTTGCACAAGCCTTGCTTGTGGGTCTAAATCCTGTTGTTTCTGCCTGAAAATTCAGAATTGTGAGTACACAGATGATTTTTTTTTAAAATTTAGTTCTAAAAAGCTCTTTGGGATGAGTTTTCCCTGGTACATAGAATTCTTTTAGCATTAAATTCAATTAAAGTCCGTTATACAATCTCCCTGTTGCAAGACACTCCCAGGATTGTCTTTATCAGCTCTGTATGATCATACAAGACTGAGACTATCGTGACTTTTAGGCATTCACTGTGCTTTTTGTGCCTGCCTGACATCCTTTGAGATTTTCTGGGAGTAGATAACTGCTTGCCTTTTGTGTTGATCATTTTGCCTTTTCACTGTACCTCCTTGGCAAAGGGAATTTGTTCTCATTATAGGGAATGTCCTAATTCACCTGCCAGTGAAATAATGAAATGGAGAATGATTTTTATTTTTTTTTTCCCTAGAGACGACATCTTCAAAAGATGAAAGTTATGTGCAGTGTAGATAACTTGTCTTGACAGTGCACAAAGAACATGGTCACAAACTTGTATGCAAATATAAGTATCCAAAAATAAGAGATCAACCATGAAATCAAGAGAAACACCCTTCTCAGTAAATCTTTTGCTTCTTTTTAGAAACATCAAGTAGAAACCCAATGAACCAGCCTGTTCCTGCCAAGTTTCAAGGCTACTCTATGATGTGCAAGAAATGGAATTTTGACATTTCAGAACCAGGGTGGGTTGGTTTTGTTTGCGGTGTATTTTGTTCTCTGAGTCAGTCCAAATGATTGCTTTCAGAAATATATATTTCAAAACTTTTTTCCTTTTTGGAAACACCAGCAAATCTGAAATTGCCTGATGGCATCTGGCTGCTTGAGAAGCTGGATGCCAGTATGTAAAGCAAGAAGCTGCTCCCAGTATCAGTTCTCTGTGAAAAAGACTACCCAAGAGCTCTGGGCACCGCAGGATTTCTGAACTGTGCAGCAGGTAGGCTAAGAGGCCAGGTTTGAGCCATGACTTCAGAGCTTTCTTGATTCTGATTTGATGTCAGGACTCGCACAGCTGAAAAATAGTCTGGGATAATGAAGGCACTGAAATTTTGTCAAATCCACAAAGTCCGGGAACGCCCCAGGCATTACTTGACCAAAGGAAGATGAGTTGTTAGTGTGATCAAAAGTGGTTTGGAATGCCAGATTTGGAAAATTTGGAATTTTCTGTAGGACTTTTCCTTATGACTGAAGTAGTGTTCTTCTGGAAAAATAAAACTTTGTTGTCAGTTAAGACGTGTTTTCCCTTGTGGGAAGGTTGTTATCACCCAAAACATTATAGTTGTTTTACTTTTGCTATCTAGAACTTGTCAGTCAAGAATTCTTGCACTGTGCAGGTAAGTTTCAGGGAGATAGAATAGTCAGCAGACAGAAGCATTACAGTCTGCTCAAGATCTCAAATTCCTCATGGAGACACAGGTACTTTCAAGCTGTCTTTGTCTCCATAGCTGAACAAGTCGCTTGAGGGATTTATTTCATTCTTGGTGTCATTGCTGGCTCATGTCAGTGAATCATATCATGACTTCCTGCTGCCCTGCACACTTCATGCAAGGCTCTGGTTTATGTCTAGTTAGTCCTTAGGACAGCCAAGTGTGCTGGGGCTTTATGCAGGACTTAGCCTTTGTTGCCTCAGCAATTAAAAAGCATTAGGTCATGCTCCAACCCTAGTCCCCTTGGGCCTTCTTCGCAGTGTTACTGAGTTGTTTCCAAATATAATAGATAATCATCCTATGTTAAGAGAGATGGATTCATTGTGACAGCCTTGTGCTTACTTCTTAATAATGAGCAGGTTTAAAATAATTCATGGACAAAAACAGGCTCCCTTGAAATTTCTGGCTATACCTGTCTCCTTGATGTCTTAATGAACTTTTGATTAGTTGTGGATGTGTTAAATGTGAGCCAGGAAATGTCAAAGCCAAAAATCAAGAGGGAGCAAGAGAACAACATTGCACCACTGAATAAACATTTAACTGCTTTACTTCTCCCTGTGTTTGCAGGAAGCAAACCTAGTGCATACCCTTAAACAGACCCTTGTGTGGTTATGTGTGCAGAGTAAGACGACCCTTTCCTGCATGTTTTGCATTAAAACCTTATCCTGTGCACCTACCTGTGGTGGCAGAAGCAATATAGTCAAGTTTTATGGGTTGCTTGCACAAGCCTTGCTTGTGGGTCTAAATCCTGTTGTTTCTGCCTGAAAATTCAGAATTGTGAGTACACAGATGATTTTTTTTTAAAATTTAGTTCTAAAAAGCTCTTTGGGATGAGTTTTCCCTGGTACATAGAATTCTTTTAGCATTAAATTCAATTAAAGTCCGTTATACAATCTCCCTGTTGCAAGACACTCCCAGGATTAAGAAATGCATGTTCTGATTTGTTTTCTAGGAGATTGGTTTGTGTAGGAAGCCATGGGATGGGTGCTGGAGCATCCCAAACTATTATGAACTTAGAACTTTGAAAAGACAGGTGTGTCTTTATGTTTTGTAAATGACTGCCTTATAGGCTTTCGCAGCAGGTAGCTGTTCTACTATGATAGAAACCAAAAATAACAAACTGTTTTCTCTTTTGAACAGCATCCTTGAGCATACACTGCTTCAATATCTTGCTAACATTTATTGTTTTCAAAGGCAACAGTATAACATGGAGAGGCAAAAAGATCGTTTTGACATTTTGTGCATGTTGCAGGAGTGTAGTAGTTAGGTGAGGTTTGCAACATCTCAGATCCTTATTTCTTCTTCACTATTTGTCTTGTGCCTTTGCACAAAGAGACAATGGCAAGGGAAAAATAAGCTTTTAAATATTTTAAAGTGTCCATTTAGGATTAATTTCTCAGAGAACTGAATCAGACAGTGTTTGATAGCTCTCTGTAATATCATCGTTAAGAATGCGCCTTATTTGACATTTTTAAGCACTTAGACCTATCCAAAGAAAGTCTGGTGAAGCCTTATCTATATTTCATGTTTTGTAAGTTTATCTCTCTGTGTAAAAAATGTCAAGTGAAGCATTATGCCACTGCTGAATGTCTTTATGCAGGCTGCACTGAGTATCAGTATATCCAAAGCACACACAAGCTTCACATTTGACTGTTTATTTTTGAATATTTTAGGAAACTTCCCATTATGGTAATGCATCACTAAAACTCTGATGCTCGTCTCAGTTGTGACTGACCAGCCTAAGCAAGTTACTGATGCCTCAAATTGTGCTGTCTAGCATTGTTTAGAACCACAGTCAGGGTATAGTCTGCAGCGTGTTATGAGGCATCGAGCAGAGAATCACATAGGTAGATTTTCTGTCTCTGCTGGGTTCTTGCATCATGGGTTGGCTTTTACAGCTGTGTATTTGGGAAAATCATCTCCAGCTATACCTGTGTGTACACCAGTAGGACTCAGTTCTCCTTTAGTGCACTGTCCATGCAGGTGCCTGTAGCCGACACAGGGAATTTGAACAGGAGCTTCCAGAGATCAAAAAAGGGCAACTACTGACATTCATTCCCAAACCCAAATCTACCCACCCCTGCCAGCTTTCTGTAGCTCAGATAAAAAGCCTACGTATTCTAGTGTGTGACATTTCGTGTGCTCTGGGCATTGTGTAAGCAAGTACGTTAGTAACACTCTCTTACAGATGCACCGTGCTGTGTTCAGCAGCTCTGTAGACAATGGACATAATACAAAAAAGTTAGCAAAGGCAATGGCTTAGTTCAGTCATGTTGCTCAAGGAGCTGTGAGGAAGAAGAGATAATAAAAAACTTTTGGTCTCTGCCTTTCTTCCTTTTTAGTTTTTTTCCATTTTTATTTTTCAAACAAACAGTGAAAATGTGAAGGCTCCCTGTTTTGTTGTGTTATAGAAGAACTTTTTTGGTGCAAGGATTTAATTTCAAGTTTAAAATCTTTGTGTTATGATGGCTATGAGTACCTGCTGAGGTAGGATGACTGGTTAGTGGTATTACTGTTTGGCATAATCTGTCAGAAGTTGTAGATGTGGAGGTTTTTTTGGTTGGTTGGTTGGGAGTTTTGTTTTAGTCTGTGGTTAGCATTTTTTAAGCAATGAAATGTCTTCAAGAGACTAACTTCCTAATTCTTGCTGCAGTGATTAGGAAGAGTAAAAAGATTTGACAACCTGTCTTTGTCCTCTTCTCTCATAGTGGTTTAGTTCCTTGAAGGAAGTGTTTTTCTAATAATATGAACTATAAATCAAGCAGAGAAGGTCTGTTGGTTCTAGCTCAGTATGATTTTTCTAAATCTTCCATGCAAAAAACTGTGTTGTTCTGACTGACAGGGCAATTTCAGAGAGTAATGAGTAAAGATGAATGTTCCCGAGCAATTAATCAAATTTCTTTTGGCAACTCTCTCTGTCAATATTCAAGGCTATTATTTAGTTATTTCAGAAAGTAGGTGAAGGCAGATCATAGCCATCAACTCCCTTTTTGCTAGCTGATGCAAAACTTGGTGATAGTAACAGGTGCCCCAATGGGAAGAGGTGGACCTCTGAAGTACCATCAAGGTCTGTATCTCCTTCTAGTACTAGTACTTTGACTGACAGATGCATAGTGTGGAAAGGTATCCCTCAGTTCCCAGCTAGTTGTTGAATCTTGCTCTTGGTTTGCTGGGGTTTTTTTGGTTGGTTGGTTTGGGTTTTTTGTTTGTTTGTTTGTTTGTTTTCACTTGTGAAACATAACTCATAGAATCATAAAACAGTCTGGGTTGGAAAGGACTTTAAGGTCATCCAGTTCCAATGCCCTGCCATGGGCAGGGACACCTTCTGCTAGAGCAGGTTACTTAACAACCTGGGCTTGAATGCTGCCAGGGAAGGAGCATATCTGTTTTCCTCTCTTAATGGGAATGAACTTACTTTGCAGCTACATCAGAAGGAGGCTTGCCAAGTGTCTTCTGCTGATGCAGAACTGAGTTGTAGACCAGGTGCAATTGCTAGCTGCAGCTGAAGAAAATCAAAGCTAAAGGTAACCATAAGCTAAAATTCTCCCTACTTGTGTTCTTCATTTCAGAATGCTTCTGTACATGCTCAGTTTGACTGTCTTTCCACCCAGTATCCCTTCTTATACACGCAACAGAACTGCTTCACCACTGCCAGGAGTGGATGAGAGATAGTTCTAACTTTTGCCTGGGTCTGAAGTTGTTTGGATCTTTCTTCTTATTATTTTAAAGTAGATGGGAAGAAGTAACAAAGATCTAAAACAGTGATGCAGTAACTCAGCCAGCTCTGCCAGGCAGCTTCCTTCATTAGAAAACCTGACAAATTTTACTGCTAGTATTCAGAATTAGTTTCTGAAAGTTCCTATCTGGAAGCAGTGCATGAGGGATGTACTCAGCCTTTGCTTTGCATCAAAGCAGGACTGCAAACAAAGAGGACAGTTTGTGCTCCTCTGTTTTCCTACACTCTGCATATACCTGCTTAATTCTACATACACACAAGCACATATATGTATATGCTCAGAAAGGAAGAGAAATTGAAAAACACTTCAAGAGGCAGAGTGAAGAGAATAGAATGCCAAGTATCATTTTTGGTCCATAATAATTTAAAACATGGTGTATACTGTACAGCTTTATAAACTACTTGTGTTTATGTTATACATATCCCAATTTAGCCATAATTGGTTTTAATCTTTTTATTACAATTGATTAATATCAAGAGGCAATAAGCAAGCAGCGCTGGGTGTGCCAGGCAGTCTCCGCTCCGCCAACAACACACACCAGGGTCTTTGGGGTTCAGTCTCTTATACTTTGTGGTCCTGGATCTCAGCCAATCCTGTCTTCTCTTTTATGTCGACGTGGCTTCCCTCTATTGTTCTTCCTTGGTTGCTGGGGTCATCCTTTTGGTGAAGAAACTTCTTAGAGGAGGTTGCCAACCTTCTTGGTAATGTATTAACAGGGAGACGTTTGTTACAAGCTTAACTACAGTCTTAGTTTTATTTGTTCCACACCTTGTATGTCTATTTGCTCAGTACTTAAGTTTCACAACATCCTGTAACAGGATGTGTCTCTTGGTTGCCCAACCATGCTAGCACTTAAGCAGCTGAGTAAATGGATTATTCCTTTGTTTCTTCTTCCCTTTCATCATTGTAGTGACATAAACAAACATCAGGATCATTTCTATATATCTCACACAAAGTACAATGGTCACAAGGAATTCCCGATTATTGACACGAATCATTCCTACATTTTCCACATTTAGGCATATTGTGTGTTTAAGTGTGTACGTATATTTTTATCTGTATATGCTGCTTCAATCACTTCAACTTGAGACGCGATGTTGAAAAATCTACGGCTAAAAATGACAGAGAAAACAGAAGCATCAAGAGGAAAAAGAGAGCAGATACACAAGCTACAGAAAGCTCTTGGAAGACATGAAAAGGCACAGACAGCTTCATGAAAGAGGACTGTAGCACTCTCTCACTACTCAACACCTGATCTGGCCTGATAGCCCAATGACTATCCATTTGCTAGAAGTAATCCAAAAGTCTGTCTGAAACACTAGGAAATTATGGTTCATGCATTTGTGCTTAGCTATGCCTCACAATCCTATTAAAATCGATTTGAAGACAGAGGGCTAAGAAGGAGGTGGTAAAAGCCAAATGTTGTTAGGTGGTTTGTTGTGGGATAAAGCATGATTAAGCAATTAAGCTTCTTTTGTTGCTGGCATTCATAGACATATGGGCAGGCATAGATTTTCATGAATGTAGTTACCATTCTGTTTATAAATGGATTTTAGCCTGCATGTTCAGGGTGTACATGTCTCTGATCAGTTATGTTAACTGCATCATGTGGGACTGTACCCTGGAAGTAGAATGAGGTATGTTTCAAGTCAGTATTTTGCTATGTTTAGGTTTTGTTCTCTAAAAATGAAGAAGTGCTCACACAAACCATGCAAGAGTTCATTTCGAAGGCTTTAATCTTCTCAAGAAAAAACATTTTAGAGTACGAGCAGAAAAGCAAAACCAAACATTCTCCCTTTTCCAAGATCTAAACCTTGACATCCTTTTTTCTTGCAGACTCAATGGTTTTTGCTGTCACATTTTGGTTCTTTTTGCTTTTTACATCTAGCAGTTGAGCCCTCAACGTACAGTCACAATATCACAGTAAAAATGTTTAACTTCATACACTGAAAGCTTTATGTGCTTTATGGCCAACAGAAGCCAATAGAGTAAGTCAGAGAGTGTAAAGTGTGTAACTGCTAGCAGGGTCAGAGAACACACCACATGTCTTATCAGACATTTGATCACATAAGTTTGATTCCACTCATGGAAGAGTCTGGACAAGAACCTAGTTTCTTTCACTGAACCATTCTGTCCTAAACCCAACATGACAGTCCCTGCACTTTGGGTCATGGTATGGGATGTGCACTTTGCTAACGTCAGTGCATCAAGAGTCAGTGTGGCAGGAAACTTCAAGGCAGTTTGCAGCTTGGAAATGAGTCTTTTAGCTGGACCACATTGTGCTTGAGGTTATGCTAGGAGATACGTTCTTTTTAGAGCTTGGTGTGGTAGTATCTCACTGGCCCTGGAACGCTGATGCCAAGTGTAGATGGAAGTGCAAAGAATCTGTGATTCCACATAGTGAATGAAAGCCATTATGGCAGAGGTATATGATGGCTGCTGGAGAGATGAGTCTCCAGATTGTGCTAATAGAGAGACATAAACAATGCGCACTTTACGTGACTTCCCAAGATTGGACAGATGATGAAAGGCTTGTGCAATGAAGAGTCGTCCCTGAAATTCTTGTTCAGAAAAGAGAACATCCCTTTCCCTACTGAACATCCCTTTGAAATGCAAACCATTATCTTTACAGACTTCAGTTGTCTCCTTTATGAGAGAGATACCTGTTTCTGTAATAATTCTTTTCAAGGAATGCACCATACACAGTAAGTGAGCTCCATATCTAGAAAGCAAACCACAAACCTTTAAAAAAAATCTAACAAAAAAACCAACCCACCACCAAAAAAGGAACTGCAGTACCAGTGGAATTAATATAGTGGCAAGGAAAGGAAGCAATCTCTTGAAAGTTGAGAGTTGGATAGATGTGTGTTACAATAACTATAATGAGCTGGATCCATTGCTGCTGGTAGAAGACTGTAAATATTTCAAAGTTAGGTTCCACAGACAAAATGTTCTTGAAAGTGATTTGGCTCCAAAGGCAGTGAAGAAGCTTCCAAAGTTTGCAAAGAAGTGTGAGAGAAAAATATTTCCCCATTTGGAATGTGTAGTTGAAAAAGAATGAACCTTATCACCAAACGACAAGGAGTAAGTTAAAGAACACCTTCAATCCTTGTCTACTGCAGATGACCCTGATTGACTTTGAGACAGTAACAAAAGCTTAATCTTGTTTGCAGTGTATTGAGAGATGGCTGAGGGAGATTGACTGTGAAAGGGTAGTCTCTGAGCTGAGCTCAGAAACACACATGAAAGGTAAATTGTTTTAAAAGTTCCAAATACCATTACATTTTCCTTTGTAACTTTGCTTAAACCTTTTAGATTCTTGTCTGCCCCACAAAGGCATAAAGTAAATGTAATCACTTCTATGCTGCAAGGAAAATTCCAGGCGTCTGACTGGATAGATGTATGTGGCTGGGGGAAGGAGTGAAGACTTCTGTCAGTGAGAGCAAGGCTTCTGTCACTGATATAATGAAAATCTGGTTAAAAACTATAAATGTCTACAGACAACAGGTGTTTACTGTCATTAGCAAGTTAGATCTCAATTGCTAAGAAGTCCAGCATCCAAGCTCATTTCTAGAAGAGACATTCCTAGGCAAAAAAAGAAAAAAAATTTGGACAAATGTTGTCAGCCCCAGGGGGCAGAGTGTGAGGTTTCCTCACCCATGGAAGAGGTTATTGGAAGTTGCTGTCAGTTGTTCTTCTGTGAAGGAAAGAGAAAAGCTAGCTGTGGTGGTTTAGCGGTGTTGCCAGTCAGGATGGGTGTTGTGTTCTTCTAAGTAACTAAATCACATGCTTAGTGAAAAAGAAATAAACTAATTCCTCTTTCTTCTGTTGATACTGAACTGCAGCCTTGCGCTGGGAAGGTGGGCACAGTGTGAATTCAAATGACCCTGGCTAAAACCTGGAAGACTTGTGCTGGTGGTAGCCTGTAGTAAAATACTGCTCTTAACCAGGCTTTTCAGCTGACCTTACAGCAGTGCTGTGGAGGCTGTGGTCTTGGCCAAGTGACTGAGGACAGACTTTTATGTGTGCAGAGGGGAGTGGGGAATGGGAAGGATTCAGGATAGTGACTGAGCCGCAGAGTCAGTGCTCTGTCTTATCTGGGATTTTGCGTAGATGACAGATTTGAAGGTAATGCAACAATCATCTCATCACACTATGGTGCATTGTGCAGGAAAAATTCCTTTTGTATCTTAGGATATTTCCATCTGCACTCAGTGTCAGTTGTACTTTTTTATCTCCAATTCCATGTATCTCTCTGGGAGGAAAAAAAGTCTAACCACCCTGATCAGTGTCTGCTTTTAGAGTTCCTATTTAACATACTGCTATCATGCTTTGCAATAAGACATAATTATTTCCCTTTAAACTTGTCTTGCAACATTCCCCTCTTTTCTTTTCAGAGGTGTTTTATTTATCAGAGCATGAATTTATACATCTGAGATCAGAGTACCTCATGCTTTGCTTCAACATAGATTCTTAGCAATTAGAAATTATATGAAAGGCAAATATAATTGAATTCTTGTCCTTGCAGCCACCTAGCTTTGTGGTTCACCCTTTGTTTCAGAGCTCCTGTATTTTATCAATTGCTTCCACAGTTGTGTGTTGGGTTTTTTTTCTCAGAATTTATCACTTCTCTTGGAAAGGCAGTACCCCTATCAGATGTTGTTTCCTCTTTACCCCCTGCTTTTGCCCACGAGCAGCAATGGGTGCTGGCCCAGAATGGCAGTACAGAGGAAGGTGAGGAACTGTGTTGCCTCATTTCCTTCCCTTTACAGCAGGGTGGAAAAGGAAAGATAAAGTCTAAAGGTGGAGGCAGACACATGGTTGAATGAGATTGGGCCACAGATCATCTGAAGCACTTGGGAACTGCTGTGAGATTTAGGAGGAATGTGTGTGCACACATGTGAAGGGTACACAGACAATCATTGGCCCTCTCATGGTCATTTTTCTGTCACAGAGCCCAGTGTGTTGCCCACTGAGGTCACAGAAAAAAGTGATACCCATACCCCCTAATGTGAATTAGATACTTCATCACAGTAGTTCACACAAGTGCCCTGTTCTGCTTTACTTCGGATTGCAGAACTGCCATGCTGTGACTTTGGGTTGCCAGTTACAGTCATTCTCAAGACGGTATTTCTGTATGTTTTGTGTTTGCATGGCATTGCAGCTTCTACTTGGTATCCTTTAAAGGCAAAATGAGGAGAGAATTAATATTATCAGTCTGCAGAAAATCTCAGAGAGCCTCTGTCAATATTTTATACTGCTTTACATTTTTTTTTTACTGGAACCTTTTTGTGAACACTGGAATATTTATTGTGTTGATTTAAACACTGCAAGCAATGGATCAGTTGTTTAAGTCTCGCTAGTCTCTCGTCCATTTAATGCTTAATACAGAATGAGCTTTTTTTCTGTACATTTCATGTCTGAACAAGTTTCCCGTTGCAATCGTCTAATGCCTTTACTTCTCCAGAAACAGTCAAACCTTTCAGGAATTATATGTTCTGATTTTGGAAAGTGGTTAGGTGTGGCTAGTCTTAAAATACTCGAGAAAACTTGTGAGGGGTTCCAAAAAGTTGATGACTTATCAGGCTTTTTTCCTCTCTTGAAGAGTTTTCTTTCCTTTAATTTTTAGATTAAAATCATGATTGCATAAACACAGCCCTCAGAATGTTGAAGTTTACAAGCTGCATAACTTTGTGAGTATGGTCAGGGAAATATTCTATTTCAGAGATGGAATTTTCTACTCATCCCCTTTGTTTATAATGGCTACAGATAATATTCCCCCTTATCTTCTTCCATGTTGTATAATGACCTCACTCCCTCCGAGCTCTTTGTATGTAGAATGCACTGTCCCTGTTTCCTCTCCATTGCCTCCCTGTGTCCCACTTCCATGTGGTTTCTGTGTATTTCAGTGTGGACTGGCATCATTGGGCAGCTGAGATAAGTTTCCTACAACAAATTCTTTGTCATACACTCACTAGTGTCTGCACACGCTTTGTGTTTTGAGCTTGCTGTCTCTACTGTGTGTGCACACATTTCTCACTTGGGGAGTGGTACTTACCTGAGAAATATTGGAGTAGCATGAGACAGAGTGCAGAGCAGTGTGGATTTGGTGAGAAGAGGAAAGATGATGTCTTAAGCATATAGTGGCTTTGGCTCACTGTTCCTTTTTTTCAGAACATGAACTTTGTGGATTATTATGACTAGTGGCATCCTATTAGAAAAACTAAATGCTTGATTTTTTCAGTAGTTTAAAAATTGCACATCTAGAAAACATTGTCCCTTTTACTTTGCAAAGTACGTTTGGAGTCTGAAGTCCAAACCTAACCATGCTTTGAGTGTTTTAAAATTCTGTAGTGCATTTCTATACACTTTGTTACTGCAGGAACACATGATTTAGAGAAGTCTTATGTGTTCACTAGAAACAAATCTCGTTCATTCTTTCTTTCTTACAATAACACCTTCAAATCTAGACTACCAAAAGAAAAATAAATTTAAATTACTAAAGGAGAAAATAAATTGCTAAATCATCATGCTACTGGAATATAGAACTTTTTATATTTTAGTCAAAAGGCTTAATTTTTTTTATTCTTTTTTTAGCTTTTTGTTGATGCAAAATGGTCCATCAAAGGATAGCATATCAGTAATAAACTTATTAAAACTAAATTGCATGGCACGAACTTTCTGTTTCATATTCCATTAAGTTTGAAGTCCTCAAAGTTTTCTAGAAAACCCTCCAGGCAGATGACTAAATTAAAGAGGGGAATTACTCACAGGCTTAGAAGACAAGTAAGGGACATTGGCAAAGAAGGAAAAGTGTTAAGCTGTCTTGCTCTCTGCATAATAATTTTATTGCTTGGCTTGATGTATCATAATGTTGAAGATATATTACCTAAAGTAAGTAATGCTGTGCTCCATGAAACACATTATGTTGTAAATAATTAAAATGCTTAATGTTAAAACTTTGGGTAGAATATAATTACTGTACTCCATGGAAAATCAATGGCTACTCCAACGTTGTAAGTAAACATTAAAAACAGTGTTTCATGAACAGACACAGTTGGCAACTGTTTTATGAATGTATTTTATAGGGTGCTTTGGTCTTGGTCAGGTGAGATGGAGTGGCTCACATGCAGAAGTTAATTTTCTAAAATAGTATATGTTGAAGACTTGTTCTTCTTTTGAGCAATGAGGGATGCTTCCTGTTTCAGTCAGTAGCAGCAGAATGCAGAGATCCACATCAGTCAAATGCATGGTGCTTGGCAGTACTAAGTGCTTTCAGCGCTTAACAGGGCTGAGCATGCTTTGCAGTCTGCACTTTATGGCTATATACGTATCTGCACTTATAAGGTATAAGAACAGGTGAGAAATGAATCCCTTATGATTTTTATTCTGCTCCAAAGACCTGGGAGCTCAAGAAATGAAATCTCAGAAATCTGTGAAGGTCATTCAGTTGAACCAAACAAGGTGATAGAATTAAAATATGAATTTAACATGTAGTTCTACCCAAATATTCATTCGGAGTTATGCTAGGAATTTGTATGGCTGTGTTACGTATAAGCTCTGTCTAGAAATATTTATAAAAGGCATCTCACACATGTAACAAACAATAGATTTGTCAGAGGTGAAATTCTGGCTTTTCAATTACTTTTGATGAGACAAATGTTTCACTTGCAGTTTCTGTAGTGGATCTGTTAGATTGACCTTTCCCAAGAGTTTGGAAACAGAAAAGGCAAATAAAGCCAAGATGCTGGCCTGTACATCAACTTAGCATTTTGCTTGCAAGCACTTCTTAGGTCCCAGGAAAGTGTAAGGAGAAAGCAGAAGATAATGCATGTAGCTCATCCATGAATGCTGCTCTGTCATGTTTCCTGTTTGAAGAAGGTTGTGTGGGTACAGCTTGCAAGCTTGTGGCTGAGGTTGGAAAATTCTTTCAGAGTACCATAAACCCTTGAACAGCACACCAATATATTGAGAAAACGAAGAATTTCACAGGCAGTCCTTCGTGGCATTCAAGAGAGTTACTCTGGATTCCATGCTGATGTAAGATCAGAACTCATTCCCTTACATGACTTACAGCAGGATGTCTTCTTTTTAAGGCTTCATACTTGGAGAATTGCATTGCCTGGGCCGGCCATCAGTGCTTCGGCAGCAAATTTTCCATACACACTGTAAGGTTGTCTTCATCTGCTTGCCATTTAATTCAGTTGTTTTGCTTTGGGTTGATGTTTTTTCCCCAGCATTGTTGTTTGCAGATTTACATTACTGTCTCTAATAAAGAGCCATGGTAACAGGTGTTGTAGAGTTTAATCAGATAAACAAATGATACGCTTAGTGTTCATTCTTATGCACAATTCCATTAAAATGAGTAACTCTAATAAGCACCTGGCAGGCATGTTTCAGTGCTTGGGTAATATGCCAGAAGTACAGTGTTCTGGTAGAGGACAGTTTATTCCAAGCCCAGGTGATTAATTCTTTCTTTCCCCCCCGCACTTCCCCCTGCTCTTTGTTGCCCTGCCATTTGTCATTTAAAAGCCTCTGAAAAACAAACTTTAAATGTGGTTTCGCATAAATTCTTCTATAGCCTTTTCCACAATAATTTGAGTACCTTGCAGTTGTCCATTAAAAAGATGCAACTCGGAGCTGTCATGGGAGATTCGACCTCTCTTGTATACAGTTCACTTCATGAGAAGGAAGCACACAGTATGGGTTTTGCCTGGGTTTAGATAAACTACTGTTTTTTAAAAGAAAGGTATTTTCACAAGAGGCTCCATCTGTCTTGCCAAGGCACAGTGAAAGTATGTACTTTGCCCTCTGGTTGTTCAGAGTTGAGGTTATGGTCAGATGGTTGCATCAGCTGGCTTCTTGAGGTGGTCTCGTTGAAGGTGAGCTGTGGGCAGTCCTGACTGACATATATAGCTGAGTATTTTCACATTCTGAGGCTTTAATATTAAGCCCTCTATATTTTTCTTCTGTCTGAAGACAGGTGGTTAACATAAAGCTCTATCTTGGTAAATATTTTATTGCAGAAAGAATATCTGCTGCCAACATCCCCATGATAAAAAAATATATTCTTGTAGCCTCTCTGTTTTATGCCTGCAGTACCACGAGTGGTTTCTCCTTCTCTCATTGATACTCATTCCATTTCACGTGGCTAAAGAAATGAGGATTGACATTGATGGTTCTTCATGTAATTACTCTGTGATTACTGAAACTCTGAAGGAGGGATGGCAGCTCATGTCAATGTACTTTATAGCTTTATTGCATAGCATATAATACTGTAACCTTGATGTTAATATTCAGCTTGTGCTTCGTAGCATCCAGCCTTTCAAGTTGCTCACAACAGAATTACTTTGATTTCATTTAACAAAGACAAACATATCTTTCATTATCAGTCTTTGAGGTACACGTTTGTGAACTGTTATTCTTAAATCATTGCATTTTGGACTTTGTTGTCCTTTTATCTTTAATTTTTTAAATTGCTATTGACACAGAGATTGAGTTTATTTTTAAAAGTTTCTTGTGAGCCCTAGGCTTACTCTAGAGCAGGAAGAAACAGTGTTTCTAGCCTTTGACATTCAGAGGTCATTTGACAGACATCTGATTCTGAATGTGGGTATCTATCTGCATGCACGCATGAGTATTCAATTTTAACTGAGTTAACTGGAACTATCAGTTCATCCTGAACTTAGGAATAACCTTTTTAGAACGTACAGATCTTACTCACATACAGCATCGTGTTTGGGTGCAGAAGTATTTCTCACATGCTAGGTTCCTGGTAGTGATCTGATGCCCTGAACCTAAGATCCTTAAGGAAGAAAGAGGAAAATATGACCATTTTATTTTTTATTAAAAAAAAAAAATAAATAAGATCTTCTGTTATATATTTTTCAGGGATGTGAATCTCTGTCATGACAGTTTTCTTTTGGTACAGTTAATCAGATGTTTCATGTAGGTATTTTTGGTAATGTTATGCATTTTACATAAGTTAATTAAGGTCACGTTTTCACCCTGAGTCCTGAAGTGTGGCAGATTGTGTGGGGGTCTCCTCCTTTGTCCCACTCCAAAGGGGTAATGGCCAATATGGTTTCTGGAGAGTGAAAGGCAGCAGTAGGTTTATTTGTGGAAGGAAAATACTCCTAAATGAATATCTTCTTGTCTTTTCACACCACTTGCTTGGCTTCCCTGTGTAGGCTGGGGACTCTTTGAAGACAGAGGTCACTGCCTGTCATATGCATGGGTGCTACCTTGTGCATACAGAGGCTAGTTCCTCATAGCTCCCACGTGCAGATGCAATCTTAATACAGCAAAACTTCATTGCTATTTTGAAAGGGTTTGATGAATATGGGAAGATATCAAAGGAGACTGTTCAATTCAGTGTTCACATCAGACCTGCTGTCTGAAGCCATTAGAAGAAAAGAAGTTACTCTGTTTCAGGTACTCAAGATGAGCTATGATGTGGTTAAAGTATTAATTTTCTGACAGAGATGGTAACTAAGCATTGGAACCAATTGTTATGGGAAATGAAGCTTTTAGGTCAAGACTTCATATCTGAGTGGATGATACTTTTATTTTCTGACATTGGCTAGAATGCTGTTTCAGAAATTTGGGAAGAATATGTCGTGGACCGAAGAAGTGGCTGTCACACATGGGCACTCATAGTGCCACTATCAGTTCACATGGGTAAAGATGGTGGTTGTTTGTGGAAGAGGCTTATTTGAGATTTCCACAGCTTGCACTTCCCACCACACTTTGGCCATATATCCAACACAGTTCAATGAAACTCAGAAGTCCCAGGAGGCTTGTGAAAGCCATTTAATAAAATACCTTTTTAGTTCCTTTTTTGCAGGTGCAGCCTGTAGTGTTTTGTTATGAATAGATCACAATGAAGTGGTCCTTTCAGTAACACTGTATATTTGGGATGAGTTTGTGATTGCTTTTGTTTCATTTAGTTATCACAGCTGGCAGGGGAGAAGACTATTTCTGTAGGTCTCTGTAGCCAAGAATGTTATGTAAAATACAGCCAGTTGATAATATGCATGTTTGGAGAATCTATCTGTAGAAGATCACTGAATATGTAAAACTTTGTTCTTCAGCACAATTTGGTAACTTAGCCTTTAATACACAGAGCCAAAAACCTATGTGCCATCCTAACTGAGAGGGGAGTTGAATGTTTCCGTTAGTTCAGATTCTTTTATTCAAGCAAGCTGTGGTGGCTTTCAATATGTTTCAGTTCGATAACTGGAAATGTTTGCAAATAGGCATGCTTTTGTAGTAATCAGTTAATGAGGCAAAACCGAATTCTGAACAAATTTTCATGTAGTAATTTATTTTCTGCTTGCAGCTAAATGCTCTACATCTATTCTTTATTATTTATAAAACCTTCCCATGTCTTAAGCAGCTCAGTGAAAAGTAAAGTGCTGTAGAGGCACAGGCAATGAATCTGAGAATATAAATTGGCAGAGGATATATCATATCATGACATGGTCGTTATGGGATACAGGGCTTGAATTAATTCACATAAAAGTAATAAATATCTGTGGATTTCCTGAAAGCTAGGATTAGGGGCTGAAATGTGCGTTAGACCTTGTGGATTTGAGAGCTTTTGGGGTAGCGTTAATAAACTGCATCTCTAGAGGGGAGAGTGCTTGAATGCAGTGGAACGCTTTCCTTAATGGTAGCAATTTTGAGCTTTACAAGACATGGAAAGCCTCATGTCGCTAAGTAAACTGCAGAAGTCATTCTTGTTAAAAGCATGTCTTATTGCTACACATAATATATTGTGGAAATGGGAATCTGCCTTTGGATTAAACAGCTGATTGATACAATGCAATGAATCCATCGGAGAACTTACAGAGGATTTCATGCTGTTTACAGAATATGAAGGGTATTTGATAGAATTTGGCTCCAGTTTCCATAGTCTGTACAATTATTCGTATGCTAAGCACTGTGCTGTTTAGTGCAATATGATTTGCTTTCTAAATGTTTAGTTGCATATACTTCTGTCTTTTGTGTATCATTTCCTCTCCCTTCTTGCCTAGCAAAATTAGGTTATTTGAACTACAGCAAATATACCGCAGATAATTTATCTAATACTATAATAATTAACACTATTTGAAATCGAAACACTTTTACAAGAATACTTCAAAGTGAAATAAAATGTAAAAAGAATAGATAGAAAGCACCTCCCATCCAAGCAGTGACAAACGCTGATTCATTTAGCTGCAACAGCCTCTGCAAGATATGTGGGTACTACTCGCGCATTTCAAACTGTATCAGAGGTGAGCTTGGTAACCTGTCTTCCTATAGTATGTTTTAATTGCAAAACCTTTCTCCCTACCATATCCTGTTCAGGCTAAAATTAAGATGCCCAAACATTTTGGCATTCTCTGATAAATACCAGGCTTTTGACCTGGATATGGACAAGTCTTGTATTGGCCATGTGCTGTTGTCATACCCTTGATAGTAGATATTTGCCAACACTGAATGTGTAATAAGTTGTAGAGCCCTTATTTGAGGCAGCAACTAGGCCTCTGAGAAACCAGTTTTAGTTGAAACTGGAGAATGCAGAACAAGTGTATTTTAGGAAGAAGAAAACATTTGGGTTTTGGTCTGAATTTGCAGAGTTTGGTCTAAATTCTGGAGAATGAAAGGCAGCAGTATGTTTATTTGTGGAAGGAAAATACTCCTAAATGGATATCTTCATGTCTTTTCACACCACTTGCTTGGCTTTCCTGTGTAGGCTGGGGACTCTTTGAAGACAGAGGTCACTGCCTGTCATATGCATGGGTGCTACCTCGTGCATACAGAGGCTAGTTCCTCATAGCTAGCCCTGGTCAAAAGCATGTTGCTGGCTCAAGTCAGTGTCAAGGTTCAGAACTATGCATGTTTTCAAATGACAGAGTGCTTCCCCCACAAATATTAGGAGTCTGGGAGATAAGAAGATAAAGAAGTTGATTTGCACTTCTTTTTCTGAGAGAAATTGCTACCAGTCTTCCTTCTATTGTTACAGATTTGGAAAGATTTGGAAGCAGAATTGATATGAAAACTGAGTGTGTCACCTTCCGCACACCCCCTAGTGATTATCTGCATCTTCATTACAGTTATTTTATTTAAAATTATTTTTGCTGCTTCCATAATGCTCCAGGCACTCAATCTTAGATGCAGTAACTGTTTAAAAGCCTGAACCATAAATTCTCAATGTCTCGTGAGCTAGATGGTTCCAGGGATTTTACTGTGAAACAACTTCGTAGTTACAGCTGAACTGATTAGGTCACTATGGGATTATGGGCAATAGGATTGCAACAAACTGCTTTCTGAGTCACCCTGTGGTCTCCTGATAAAGGAGACATGGAAGGCACGCTGTAAAGGCTAATAAAAATTGCAGTGAGAACATTGCAAGCACAGAATGAATGCCTTCATAAACAAGTTTATAGCATAACTGGAATTTCCAGGCCATATAATCAACACTCAGCTAACCTTTTTTGAACTTATAGACATGTTTCAGTGTGCAAATGCCATAGGTAGACTACCATGGTATAAAATCATATTTTCTTCTGAAGCTCCTTATCATACAAATCATCTTACTATCAAAATGAGTAGTCTCCATCAATCTCGTTATCTTTTTTCACAGCATAATTTACTTTCATTATTCAGTTTTCATTTGCAAGTCCCCAGGGTTGCTCAGTTCCTCTGGTTTGGCTGGCGCTAATGAGATGTACCACAAGGGAAAAGGTAGAATTGAGTTTGTGGAAACTGAATTTATGGAAATTGTACTGCGCATTGTGGGGAAATGCAGGTAATTTGGCAGTATGACTGCACTGCACATGCTGTCAGCCAGTGGTCTAACTTGTTGAATCATCTCGACAACAATGATGTTAGTCATGGAACACAGGGGAAAGTACATTTTTGCAGAGCTTGAGCCCTGTTTCCCTTTTTTTTTTAACTAGATACGAGGTAAAAAAATAATAAAAATGGTCAATCCATAATTCCATGATTTTGAGCAGTTTATAATAGTAAGTCAGTGAAGGTATTTTGGGTGGAGCGAAGGATGTGAAGAACAATATAACTTGCAATCTTTTGATAACTAACACTATTAGATATGTGGCAAGACATTGATCAGTATTAGATCAGTGTTGCTTGACTACAGAAGTCAAAGAATGCAATTTATTAACATTATTGTCGTGGTTTAAGCCCAGGCCGTAAATCAGAACCACGAAGTCCACTTCCCCCCCCCCCACCTTTCTTCCCTCTGCTTCTGGAGGGACGGGGAGGAGAATCAAAAGAATGCAGCTCCTACGGGTTGAGATAAGAACAGTTTAATAACTAAGGTATAACACAAATCACTACTGCTACCACTAATAGTAATAATGATAAAGGAAATAACAAGCAAGAGAATACAACCGCTCACCAACCGGTACCTCACCCCCACCCTGCCATGATCCAGCCCTTCCGGGAACTCTCAGTTCTACCTTCTGGGCATGACGTGCTGTGGTATGGAATACCTCTTTGGCTAGTTTGGGGCAGGTGTCCTGTCCCTGCTTCCTCCCAGCTTCTCCTCCTCCCTGGCAGAGCATGAGACTCACAAAGTCCTTGGTCAGTCTAAACATCGCTGTTATCAGCTCCATTCCCAAGCCGAAAGTCAAAAACACAGTGCTGCAAAAGCTACTAAGAAGGAGAAAAACTGACTACTGCTACTGAACCCAGGACAGTATCCACCCCTTATTCCATACCATTCACGTCATGCTCAGATCCCACATTTTCAATATACCATCATTTTCATCTCAGTGCACTGTTATCTTAGTGCACGGACCAATCCCTATAAAGCTGCTGAGTCCATTCAGTCCATGATGGTGGGCTCCATCTCTTGTAACAGTCTTTCAGGGCAGGAGAGGCCCATTGCAAAGTCCACCCCTCGATCATGAGTCCATCTCTGTGTTGCATCTCTGCTCTGATGGCCTGAAGTGTCATGGGCCCATCAGGCTCAAAATAATTCACCCTCCCCTCCAGCAGTCTCTGCAACTTCTCGGGGACTCCACACAGCTGCCTTCCATCTCCGACGCTTCCAAAGCACTGGAGGGGCCCAGTGGATTAGATACTCGCCCATGCTGTCCCACACACCCTGACACTCATGGCTGTCCAGCCTTGGGGAAAACCTCTCGGTCCCCCTGTATTGTCTAAACCCAGACAAGACCCAAACCTGACTCTGCTTAACTCTCGGGATCAGACAAAATGGCCGTGGGTAGAACACACTCTGTGTGTGTGCCAACATGGTGATCCCCATCACAATCAGCAGGCAGGTCCCAAGGGTACCCAAAGGCCATTCAAAACCTTCAGAACTCTCAAATGATGCTGCTGTACTTGTCACTGAGGCTGGTGCAGCTGCTATGCTTGCTGGCTCTCTCACCACCAGCTCCACTTTTTCCGAGTCCAGATCTTCCTCCTCTGCCTTGCTGGAAAGTGCTGCGTGGTCTCCTGCATCCTCCTGCGGCTCAGGCTCACGGGGCTCGGCAGACGGCTGCTGGGGAATGCTCTTGGCCGCCGCGGGGCTGGGCTCGGCTGTGGGGCTCGGCTCCTCCACCGCCTCCTCCCGCTGCTCGGCAGCCGCCTCCTTCCCGGCCTCCGGCCCCGCTCCCGCCGCTGCTTGGTCCCCGGGGCCCCTCTCCCGGGCCGCTTCGGCCACCGCCGGCTCCCGGGGCCGCTCCCCCTCGGCTCCCCGCAGCCTCACAAAGAGTGAGGCGAGGACGAGGGCCAGGACGGTGAAGAGCAGCGGAACGGCCAGGTACAAGTCCATGGCCACGTCCATCCCGCCCTGCTGCCGGAGCCCCCCCGTATTACAAGCTATTACCATAAAATACAATGAAACAAGAACCTTAGCCCAAGGCCCACACTTGATAAACACTAACACAGCAAATACCAGCTCTAAGTAAGCTACAGCATCCTGAAACTGTGACATCAAGAGAAACAACTTTGAGAGCCAATAAATCAGCATTGTGCCTCAGTCAGATCTGTTGTTATCTCAACCCTTCCTGCCCCACGTTGGGCGCCAAAAAGAACTGTCGTGGTTTAAGCCCAGGCCGTAAATCAGAACCACGAAGTCCACTTCCCCCCCCCCCACCTTTCTTCCCTCTGCTTCTGGAGGGACGGGGAGGAGAATCAAAAGAATGCAGCTCCTACGGGTTGAGATAAGAACAGTTTAATAACTAAGGTATAACACAAATCACTACTGCTACCACTAATAGTAATAATGATAAAGGAAATAACAAGCAAGAGAATACAACCGCTCACCAACCGGTACCTCACCCCCACCCTGCCATGATCCAGCCCTTCCGGGAACTCTCAGTTCTACCTTCTGGGCATGACGTGCTGTGGTATGGAATACCTCTTTGGCTAGTTTGGGGCAGGTGTCCTGTCCCTGCTTCCTCCCAGCTTCTCCTCCTCCCTGGCAGAGCATGAGACTCACAAAGTCCTTGGTCAGTCTAAACATCGCTGTTATCAGCTCCATTCCCAAGCCGAAAGTCAAAAACACAGTGCTGCAAAAGCTACTAAGAAGGAGAAAAACTGACTACTGCTACTGAACCCAGGACAATTATGCAGCAAAAAATTGTAAGAGCTAGAGCACAAGGAGCACAGCTGAGGAACCTGAGGACAGATAGCCATATAGCAGGCAACGCACAGAGGGATGACTTGGTGGTGTGAGAGGAAAATAGAAATGGTGAGAAGTTGTTCTTTGAGCCTGAGCTGGTCTGTGGGCTTGGGGGAAAACATGGG
Source organism: Psittacula echo (assembly GCF_963264785.1). NCBI lineage: Eukaryota > Metazoa > Chordata > Aves > Psittaciformes > Psittacidae > Psittacula > Psittacula echo. The sequence goes on along the minus strand of NC_137737.1, from coordinate 91,568,930 downwards.
GTGGGTTGTAGATAGAAGGAAGAAGATGCATTGTGAGGCTGTAGGCTCGAAGTTTAGAGACAGGTTTAGCTCTAAGGGAAGTGCAAAAATCACAAGTAGTGCAAGGAAGAGAAAACAGATGGTTTGGGAGAATGATGATGATGACTAGAGAAGGGCACGGAAGAGTAGCTGCTGAGGAAATTATGTACTGGTGTTTTTCCTGGCTTTGAGTGAATTTGGCTTGGAAATAGTGAAACGGCTGCCAACAGCACTTTTCAGATCTTCACCCCTATAGGAAGCACAATGCAAAAGTTCGTGACAGACCTGTATCTTTTGTATTATGACTTGTTAGTAACTTTAAAAAAAAAAAAAAAAAAAAAAAAAAAAAAAAACAAAAAAAAAAAACACCAAAAACCCTCAAAAAAACCCACCCCAAACTAAACCACCCAAACCCAAGGTTTTCGGTAAAATTCAGTGGCTGTCATCTTAAGGCAAAGAAATAAAATGCAGTGATGTCCTCTCAGAGAAAAAAAATGCTTCTTATAAATGCAGAAACAAGACTTGGCTTGTTGTGAAAAAGGCTGAGTTTTGGTGACTGTAGGTTTTTTGTTTTGTTTAGAAACTAGCTGACCCAAAAACTGTCAAGTCTGAGAATCTAGTTTAAGAGAATCATGAGAACTGTATTTCACTCAGTGGGTGACCTGTTGCAAACACATTCAGCATGAGATGGAGACTCGTCGTTTCTTACTTCCCCTAAGTATGAGTAGGGTTATCCAGGGAAGGAATATCTCTTATCTACCGAATGAAGGAAAATTCGTTCATATTATTAAATCTCGGGGATAGCTGAAGTGTTTTGATTTGGCTAAGCAGCTATCACAGAATTTTGTCTGGTTCATCTGTCTTATATGGTCTTCCAAATTACTAATGGTAATTATCTAAGTATCTTCACTTGTTCCTAATGAAGTTACACCACCATGATGGAGAGGTGCGCTGCTTGTTCAAGAACAAAATTTTTCATTTGCTTCTAGCTCTTTTACTGTTACAGTGTATGTAGATAAGGTGCTGGTTTTGTAGCTTTCAGATGATTCTAATTTGCTCTCAAATTCCTGGTGTCATCAGTATAAAGCTGTTCATAGAAAATAACAATGAATCATTAGATTTGTCTAGCTATGTTATCATTTGCAGTGGATCATGATAATGCTGTTACATGTTAGGTCTATCACATGATTGCTGCAACAATTGTTTGTCACAAGATCAGATGCATTAGCTATCAATAGCACTGTCAAATCAGTTATTTGATTTCAGTTAAGAGAGAGAAGTGATCTCTAGGTCTTAGTGATTTGAAAAAAGCTTGATTGCTAGCCTGAAGCTTTGGTAACTACTGGGGCTCTGTTATTCATCTGCAGAATCTGCTTTCAAACCTCAGTTTGGCACGTATGAAAAACAAAGTCCTAGTGAGTACTTCCCGATGATGATCTGATCATTTTAAAGTTAAATGTTTTCAGTAAAGTAGATTTGGCAAATAAGGATTCCCTAATCGCTGTTCTGAAATCTTATTTCTGAATTCCTAACCTCCACAGGAATATGATTAGGTAAAGCAAATTCAGACTTCATTGCTTTGGTTAGTATTTTGTGCGTTGTATGAATCACTGAAATAAGCTTATAATTGTTGCCATTTCCTATATACGTTCCTGGCTTTCAAATAGAGAGATCTAACAATATTCTTAGCAGGTCCTGGCAAATTATTATTCATGGAAACAGTACTGTACATAGAACATTTAAGTCAAATTGTTTTTATTTTAACCTGAATTGATGTCGGTCATTGTAGTATAAGTTAATACAATTAAATTCTATCAGGCCGACTAAGAAATGCCAGTGTTTTCCCAATCTAAGCATACTGATAGGGCTTCCACTATATCAACTGAGCTTTCAAAAACCCCCTTTACATAGTGTTTGGGAAAGCCTTCTAGTAGAAATACTGTCCATCACAATGCCACTAGGATTGATTAATTACTGCACAGCACAGCTCTGTTAACTGCAGGCATTAATAGACAAAATATTAACTATTTTGCTATTTAAAATATCAATAGTCATCCCAGCTTCCTGTGTTTTGATCACTTTTTTAATATGATGATGGATTCCACCATCACCATGTGGTGAATAAGCATTAGCTGAATAATCTCAGTTTCTGCTTTTAGAGTAATTTACATTTGAAACAGACTTATCTCTTCTTGACATTGTCAGAGAATGTCAGCTAACAGCAACAAAAGCACTTTTGTGAAGACCAGCAACAAGAAATCCTTGAGGGGTAAAAATATACTCACACAGGTCACAGTAAAACTCGTCATAAGCGCGTTTCTATGCATCAGTTGCCCAATGAATCGCTACTGTCCCTTTGGCTTCAACACTCAGGCAGTACCTGGGACTTCTGAAGGTTGTTTACCTCAGGGAAAAAGTCATTAGTGCAACCTAGGTGTATACTTAACAGGCATTCTGTTTTGTCTTCTTAATAAGTACTTATTTTTCTCCATCAGGACATAGAAGGGAACAATAGCAGGCAGTCTGCAGGGCCCGCAGATCTTGCATTTCTACAGCAAGTGTCTCAGTTTCGTCTCAGTATCGTGCTGCTTCATGGCTCCCTGGCAACTTAGTTTCTGCCACATGTGCAAGCTATAACAAACTCACGTTTTTGAAATTAGGTTCCTAATTTCTCACCTGGATCTACCATGTGGTAGGCACACGTTATGGAGTGGGGGTAGTAGCCGCGTTTTCTCCAAGTCATCCAGACAAATGCATTTCAGGAAGTTTTTGGTTCTAGCTTAGTATAACTTCTGAGGATGAGGATTGTTTCATCTAACTGCACCTGAGCTGGTCACTATTATTTACAATAATCTATGAAGATAAGGGCCTTTTTCTCTCCATTTACTGCAAAGAGAGGCTATATAGTTGTGTCAGTAGTTGCCTTCCACACAGGACTCTAAAACCAGCTGTCATACAATACAAATGTTAGCGGTTATCTTTGACTTAGAGTCACTAGGTGGCAGGGCCTGCCACCTTCCAGCATATCTGGGAGCACTACAATGCTGTTCTAGTCTCCACTGCTACTTTTCAGTAGAGATGATTGTGAGATTTCAGGAGCACCCCTATTCCATTGAGCTCTCTGCCTCTAGCAGTGGGTCAAGCTTCACATCAGCCAACTTCAGTCCTTGCTGATACTGGATTCTAGGAGTGTCTGAATGCTGCTGCCTTCTTGCCTCTCTCAATCTCTAGTAACCTTTTTCTTTGTCTTCTACGGTTCATTGTGATAATAGGAGAAGGATGTGGTGTCATTAAACCTGGCCTTGGCCAGCTGGGGTGTCAGTCGTGCTGCCCCACAAATGTTAAATAGTACTCCACTTGTATTTCTTTTCCTTCACTGCTTAGCAGCTCATGAAGGACTGACCCAAACAATGTCATTTGGCTGTCCCTGTACTTTTTTCAACTTCTTGGCCACTTCACCAGTGCATGCAGTTTCATAGGTGTCAGAGGCATTTCCCCTGAATGCATTTTAAGCTTATGGTCAATGGAGCAGGGTGCTGGTCACACTTTATGTTTAGGCATAATCCCTAACTCTGCACACCATTTTTATTTTTCTAATATTACCTATGTTGTGCATTGGTGCATTTGTGTCTAAGCAATCAAAAGCACCAAATGACATGAACTTCTGCATATGGATGCCAGTAGCTGCAAATGTAAAGTCACGAGAGTCTGGTACATGGTAATAAAGCCTTCGTCATATTCACTATCTTCAACCATGATTGCCACCCAGTCTCCTAGTTGTATTCATAGTGCTGCACCTCTTCTATCTCCTGATGTTTGTATACTTGCTTTCTTTTTTGTGTTTGCTACATCCTGCGTTTTTGTTTCTATCATTTGAGGACAGCTCTGTTTACAGAAGTTTTTTAGCAAATCCATCTGTTTCAGTAGGTCTTCATCTTTGCATCTTGCTGACTTGCTGTAGTATTTAACAGGGCTGGCTACTGAAAATATCACTCATCACATTTCATTGAGGTGGAGCTGATGTAAGGCCGGGTGCCATATTTTTCAGACACAGTAAGGTCTATGCCTTGCTTGATGATTGAAATACTGTCACAACAGATATTTTGACTTGTAGACAATACCGATGATCTCACAGATTTATGCATCTTTAGAACAGCATTTCTCAAAGAGACAAAAATATTGATTGCATATACATTTTCTTATCTAGCCTTTTCCTGTTGATGATTCCTGTGATCCTTTAGTGTGTATCATTTCTGAGAAAATAAACACTCCATCTTGCCAGCAGCTGAGTGCTGTGTTTAGACTTTTAACATATAAATGCAGCATATAATTGAAGGCCTCTTTTTTTGGGGGGGTGCTAGTGAGCAAACTGCATGGGGTTGCAGTTTTACTGCATCGAGGGGCATTGAGGGCAGGGATCACACAACTCACCATAATAGCAAAATACACAAATTTGCTTGCAATGCTAAGCTGACCACCTCCTTGACAGTCTGTCTACATTAGCACTCCCTAATATTTGGTCTATATAAGCAAAATGCTAGACTGGCAAAAATTTCAGCCATACCGCCATCTGAGGTAACTTCAAAACACTTATTTGGAGGCCTGCTTTGTTATACGTTGAATTCAGATAAGGAGTTTATATTTGTGTTTATTTTTGTTGGCTACTAGAAAAGGACCTAAAGTCTTACAGCATTGTTTTGTGGGTTTTGAGGTGGGTAGGGTGGGCACAGACATGACTAGAAGAGGTTGGATAGAAGTATGTTACCTAGTTATTTTAGCTCACTTTGGGTAAATGTTTTGCAAAAAGGAAGTTTAATTACAATACTAAGCAAGTAGTAGAATGCATCTTTTCTGGCAGGCTGTAGAATTGCACTGTTGGAGCTGCTGGTTTTATTTTATTCCTGAGGGAAGAGGAGGAGGGATTGGAGGTGTCCTATTCTGCCTGTACTTTAGAGATGCTATTGCTGCTACTTCCTTGTGTTTCATGAAAGAAAAAAAAAGTGCTGGTTTGTGGCCAGTAATATGACTGATGCACCCTACATTTTCTGCCATTTCCCTAATCTGTAAGCTGATGGAATGACTAAGCAAAAGGTACGGTTTTTCCTTTTACTTCATGAGTACTGTAATTTCAGAGGGCTAATGCATTTCTTTGTCAGAAGTGGTGGCGGATCTGAAGTCTCTGGAGGAATAGTATTTCACTAGCTATGTGGTTTGCAAAAGACTTGCCAATAAAAACCTTATTGTTTGTATGTGACTTGCTCATGTAACTTTGTATGTGACCTGCTCATGAAACAAGAGACTCTGTCACGCATCTTCAGCCCAAACAGACAAAGGACAAGAGAAGAAAGAGAGGTATAAAGTGTATTATGTGACTGAAATATCCCAGAGCCTGGAAGACCCATCTAGGTTCCAGATTATTAACCTGTGAAATTCTCCTTTAGTTGCAGAAAAATCCAGTTTGGGCCACAGCTTGAACAAAACACTGACAAACTGAAGTAAACTCAGCAGAGGACAATTCAGATAGTCAGGGGTCTGGAGGCCACGTCCTTTCAGAAGAGGCCCAGTGAATTGCTGGTATTTAGCCTGAAGTAGAGGGCTTTGAAGAGGCCTAATAATAGTAGCCTTCCTCAATACCTATGAGGAGGTTATTGAGAAGATGAATCCTGTCTTTTCATAGTGGTACATGGTAGGAGGTTGAGAAGCAAACAAAATAAATTGAAGCAAAAGATGGTCCAGCTGGATAGAAGGAAATGTTCTTTCATCATGAGGATAATTAACAGTGGACAAAGCTGCTCAGTGATGTTGTGCCGTTTCTCCCTTATGAAGTTAGAGCTCCAAGCAACCTTGTCTGATATCATAGCTGGCCCTACTTAGGGCAGCATGTTGGACTAAATGGCCTCCTTAGATCCCTTCCAACCTAAATTATTCCATAATTCCATGATACACTTCAACATTGACCTTATTGGAAAAAACTGTCCACGTTCTTGAAACAGCTTCAACAGGAAATGGAGTTAGGGTTTCTAGCATTGATGAATGGGACATTACTTGGAAAAGAGGAGTGCACAGTACCTTCTGTGGTTGGTTTTCTGAATATGAATCATCTTCATGTAAGTTTTTAATTTGATCCAAATGAGATGAAATATTTTTTGGCATTTTTTTGTATTAGGCCTGCCAGGTATTGAAAACCTAGTTGAGAAAAAACATCTAGGTTTTCAACTAGGTATATATTATTAAACAGCTAGATATATTATTATATATATTTATATATATAATATAATTTATAATATAATATATATAATATATTAAATATATATAATATATAATATATAATATATAATATATAATATATATAATATATTATATATAATATATATTATATAATATATATTATATATAATATAATATATATAAATTATAATATCATTTATATAAATAATATAATATATATTACTAAATACCAGGTCATCATCTCCAATTTTTAGAAATTAAAAGCTTTTGATAGAGAATGCAAGACCCACAGAAGTGATTGCTAAAATCATTCCCATTTGTCATAAAATCAAGTGGGTAATGATGATAGCATCAAGCCTGAGAGATAATAGAATGTAATAGGGAAGGTTTAAGTTGGTTATGTTAGATGACAAGGCTTAATCAGGAATGGCATGCTGACAGCAGCAGACATGACTAAAGAACATGACAACTCATGCACCTGGAGGGAAAAAAAATAAATAACACCACACCATTAACAACCAATACCAAAAACAACAGCAAAACATCTGGGGGATGCTCATATTCCAATGAAATGGACCTTGGGTCTCATGATGCTTAAATGCTTCTTCCATCATGGAAAAATTCTTTCCGACGATTTGCATCGAACAGCGGATCATGTTTGAGGAGGCAGCTGTACTGAGAGAAACACAATTTGTGTCTTTTCATCTGGGGTCTGAATCTGGTTCTGAGAAGAATCATGTGGATTTCAGTAGAAGGTCAGGAAACAGGATAAGTGAACAGAGGCACTCGGTCTTTCTCAGTGCAACACTGAGACAAAGTGCCTCATATAATTAGCTAAATATAATATTGGTAGTTTTTACATTTTCAGGAATTATTATATAAATTTAAGCAAATATAAAAAATGGCTACTCTTAGTCCTAACCAGTTTTTATCTGGAGGAAAGTATGTTTCAAAACATGTTAGCCAGTTTTTGTGATATGATCAACACATCATCAGTTTTTAGCAAGAATTTATATGGCCATTGGACAAATACCCTTTTAAAATTTATCTGTGTGACTTCAGAGTCATTAGAAACATGGAATGGTTGGGTTGGAAGAGAACTTAAAGATCATCTAGTTCCAATCCCCCTTTGCTTTGAAAGTAGAAAAAAATGTTTCTTGGAATCTAGGAAGACATAGGGTAGCTACAGCTGCATTTCAATCTTTTAGTGCTAAATGTCAAATATGTCCTGCATGTGTTTAGTTTAGAATGGCTTGACTTTGTGCTAGCTGAGTAAGACTTAAATGATTCTATTTTTGATTTATATCCATAGAAACATTGCATAACAAGGCAAAAGAGTTTTCTCCAGTGTGTCCCCTTCCAAGCTACATGAGAATATTTTGATAAATGATAGTACAGAACAAAGTTCTGTACAGTCTTAGATTTTTCTTATCAGTGGATTCTCACTCTTATCAGGCAGAAAAATAGGGAGATGCACCACAGCTTTTACATGTTTGAAGTTCTCTAAAGCTTCTTGAAGGCATTGATCAACTTTGTAGTAATTTAAATGTGTGTTTTGGGAAGCCAGAACTTTTCCCCACGAGAAACTTTGAATGAAAAAGCTGGGTTTGGGTTTTCCCAGAGGAAAAGTAGGAAGGGACAAAATGAGCCTTCCATAACTGATTGAAGAGGTTGCTTTTCTGTGGCTTCCCTGTTTATTCCTTTTTCTATATTGTGGCCTTTTTAAAATATGAGTTGTTTAATATGATCAAGTTGAATTCTCTGCATGATTGATTTGAAATAATTAAAAGTTGTTACCGTATTTTTTTCTAAAAAGTGTCAGTAATTTAGGAATCTTCTGTCTATGGCCACTGATAAAGTTTTCCAACTACTAAGTGATTCTTCAGATGCAAGGTATTTTTCTGACCTAGTTCTGCAAGTGAGAAATCACCTTGAAAATACAAGTAGTGTAACAGTCTGTTTGAGATATGCTTGAAAACATGTTGGTAGCCTGCTATAAATATTCATAGCTACTGAAGATTTAACCACAGATCTAGCTTCCAAGGTAAACAGTAAGGGTGGATTTTGTACACGGTCGCTATAATGAATTCTTGTTTGTTTGCATGTTCAGTGTTAGATTACATCATAAGAAATACATAGGAACTCTAAGAAAGCTGAAAGAGTGGGGTGGATTCAGGTGAACTGTAGCTTGGAACAGAATTAGGGGTTCCAGGGCATCATTTGAAGCAGTACAAATCTGGGTGTGTTGTGAATTTGGTTGCATAGACCTAGCCTGCCCAAAGTCCCTGTGTGACCTGTTGCAGCTGTGGAAGAGAAAATTGCTGCTGTACTGCTTCCTCCTGAATCATCCATCACCTTTGTCTTCATCTTGCCTGCAGTCTATGCTTTCAGACTCTGTGAAGTGCAAAGTGACATGCACATGAGAATATGCCTATGGAAATGTGATTTACAGCCCTAAAGAGTTTGAGCATGTTCATTGAACATCAGCGTGTGCATCAGAAGGCTGAGAATCAGGTTGACTGGTTACTCTGCCTCCTCATCTTCTCAATGGTGGGCAGCTCAGCTGGAGCAATAAGAACAAATGAATTGGTTTTGAATTGCTGCCCTAAGTAGCAGAGGTGTTGTTGGCTACTTGTTCAGCTACAGCTTTAGGAAGAGTCAGACCTTCACCTGGCTAGACACCAAGAGAGTCACAGCCTGGATCCCAAGCAGCATAGGAAAATTCCTGGGTTTTGTTTTCCGAGTACATAATTGTCTCTCCAGCCCTCAAGGGCTGTCTCAAATTGCTTTTTACTCCCCAGGTCTTGTCAGTGTGATCCTTGGGGAATGAATTACTTGTCTGCTGGAGAGAAATAGTCAGTAGTTTGTGCTGTTAGATGATTTTAGCATATAACTCTGCCAGGCATAGTAAAAATGAAAAAAGGAAGACGCACAGGAGTATAGCTTTTTATATGTGGTGTCTCCTCCAGGGAAATCTTACCCATTTTCCTTCATAACCCTGAATTAGACAGATGTGGAACAGCACAGATGCATTCCAGGCTTCTTCAACTCTATGAATTCCGAATTGGAAAAAAGGGAGCACAACTCTTCTTAATCATGCTGAATGGTGTTTGGGCTGTATGTTCCTGTCCCATGTAGGAGTGAAGTCCCCCAGTTTTCCACTGGGGGTAAAATGATAACAGCAATAAGTGAAGGTAGAATCCTCTGTGAAGTGAAGTGGGAAATCACCACAGAGTGAGCAGAGCAAGGGTGTATGTGCTGTCTCCCATAGGAACTACAAAGGCTTGCATAGGATAAATTCTAAAGAGTGTGGAACGGAGACTGTCCCACATAATCTTTGTCATCTACCCAGTGTACAAACCTAACTTCAAAAGCAGCACCCCCTAATAATTTAGGGGCTTTCCCGACATCTATTGCAGAGAGGATACTGATCACACTTGGTAGGTTTAAACCAGGAACGCTTCCCAAGTGTAGTTGCTAGTCTTGAACATTCATGACTGCTGAGACAAAAGGTGTGCCACAGCATTTTCCAATGTGCCTGACTTTTAGGGCTTTTGATGAGAACATACAGAGGACCAAAACTGTGGAGCAAATTCCAAGGGCCCAGCCACTTAGATATGGCTGCAATAGCTACCTGTGCCTCAGCAAAAGAGGATAGTGTCTCCCTACTTCAGATCAGCATTATGAAAATAAGCACATTATAAATTTCTAAGTTTCAGTAGTTCTTGATAATAGGAACAGGGTATTGTCTGTCCACTTATGCACTACAGTCACAACGTGGTTCTTCACAAAAGAATGGGAAAACAGTTTCCATAGAGGAATGGGATGGGGAAAAAGAGAAAGCCTGTCTTTAAAGGAAAGAGCATAGGTACGGGTGGGAATAAAGATGGTTTCTGAAGAAGAATGGAATTTGAGCTCCTTATCATGGAAAGGCTGGGTATATGTCAGTCACCCTGTGAGAAAATTTCCAGCTGTGAAGTGTACTTCAGTGGGATGCTCTCCAAGAGGCCTTTTCTCAGGTTATTTAATCAAATTTGAGAAACATTAATAAACTAGTGAAAGGAGACAGCTTGCTCTGGCAGGGGGATATACTGGCAGGTCTTAACAACAGTTTCTACATTGAGTCATTCTGCTTAGATGCCTGAAGTAGGAGTTTAGGCCATCCCATCAGTGGAGTTCCTTGTGTGGTTCAGGGAACATCCCCCATAATGTTAACCGATAACCCATTTCTCTGTAAGTGGATCGTGATTCGCAGCACTGCCTCTGCTACAAGGTACATTCCTCATCTTCAGGATGTTCCTCTTTGTTCCTCCCAAGGATGCTTTTAGGTCCTAGACCACACTGGAACACATAGGAAGGTAAGCCTAGAATGTATGAGGAGGCTGAATAGGAACTGAAAAGGAACCAGCTGGTTGGGGTGGTAAAAGGCAGAGACAGCAGGAGCGCTGCTTCTAGAGGAAGGTGGTGAGACCGCGACTGGGAATCAGAGGTGATCTGGAATAAAATAGGTGTTGGAGTGTTAATTCTGTGAAGATTTAAAGCTTCACGTTGCTGAAAAGTTGTTCACTCATTTTTTTTTTCCTATTGGATTTGTAGTTGTGATTACAAGCCAAAACAGACCTGTTCTGAATCCAGTTTCCATGACCAGAAAGTCTAGATTTATCACTCAGACACCTAAGTTGGATGTGTGAACATAAACAGTGTGAATTTTTCCCTGCAGGCAGCAGTAACTGTATAAAGGTGTAAATAGCAACTCTTGTAAGAAGTTATATTGGTTGTCTCATCACCCTCCTCCTCCAGCTTCCCCACTTGGAGAGTTTTGGCTGAACACTTCCATATGGGAGGTGGATATTACACAAATCCAGCAGAGCTGTTTCTTGTGACCTTGTAAGTGTGAAATGCTGTCTTCAGACAATGTCCTAGCTGTGAAATCTAGCTTTCCTCAGTTAGTTGTAGGAATGTCAGCATCTCTGGTACCAAAGACAGAGTTGGCATTCAAGGATTGCTTATTCCGAGCTCAGGATCAGAGCATCGCGACACGTAGGAAGTCCAGGAAGAGGACCAGGAGACCTGTGTGGCTAAATAAGGAACTCCTGGGTATGCTCAAGTGGAAGAGGAGAGTTTACAGGTCATGGAAGGAGGGGGTGGCCACTTGGGAGAAATATAAGGCTGCTGCTAGAGGATGTAGGAAGGCAGCTAGGATGGCTAAGGCCTCCTTAGAATTAAATCTGGTGAGAGGGGTCAAGGACAACAGAAAGAGCTTTTTCAAATACATGGCTGATAAAACTAACACCAGAGGCAAGGTTGGCCCACTGGTGAATGGGATGGGTGCCCTGGGGACAGAAGATACAGAGATGGCAGACTTATTGAATGCCTTCTTTGTCTCAGTCTACTCTGCCGGAGGCAGTCCTGAAGAGCCCTGTACCCCTGTGACCTCAGATGAAGTCAGGTCAATGGAGCAGTTTGCCTCAGTCGATGAGGAATGGGTTAGAGACCAGTTGATCAATCTGGACATCCATAAATCCATGGGTCCAGATGGGATACACCCGCGGGTGCTGAGGGAACTGGCAGAAGTCATTGCTAGACCACTCTCCATCATCTTTACCAAGTCTTGGGAAACGGGAGAGGTGCCTGAGGACTGGAGGAAAGCAAATGTCACTCCAGTCTTCAAAAAGGGCAAGAAGGAGGACCCGGGTAGCCATAGACGGGTCAGCCTCACCTCCATCCCTGGGAAAGTGATGGAACACCTTATCCTTGATGCCATGTTAAGGCATGTCAAGGATAAGAGGGTTATGAGGGGCAGTCAACATGGCTTTACCAAGGGGAAGTCATGCTTGACCAACTTCATAGCCTTTTATGAGGAAATAACATTGTGGATGGATGATGGCAGAGCGGTGGACGTGGTCTACCTTGACTTCAGCAAAGCATTTGACACAGTCTCCCACAGCATCCTCATAGCTAAACTGAGGAAGTGTGGTCTGGATGATCAGGTAGTGAGGTGGACTGCGAACTGGCTGAAGGACAGAAGCCAGAGAGTTGTAGTCTATGGGGCGGAGTCCAGTTGAAGGCCGGTATCTAGTGGAGTGCCTCAAGGGTCAGTACTGGGACCAGTATTATTTAATATATTCATCAAGGATTTAGATGAGGGAATTGAGTGTACTGTCAGCAAGTTTGCTGATGACACTAAGCTGGGAGGAGTGGCTGACACGCCAGAAGGCTGTGCTGCCATCCAGCGAGACCTGGACAGGCTGGAGAGTTGGGCAGGGAATAACTTGATGAAATATAACAAGGGAAAGTGTAGAGTCCTGCATCTGGGCAGGAACAACCCTAGGTTCCAGTATAGGTTGGGGAACGACCTGTTAGAGAGCAGTGTAGGGGAGAGGGACCTGGGGGTCCTAGTGGACGGCAGGATGACCATGAGCCAACACTGTGCCCTTGTGGCCAAGAAGGCCAATGGCATCCTGGGGTGTATTAGAAGGGGGGTGGTCAGTAGATCAAGAGAGGTCCTCCTTCCCCTCTACTCTGCCCTGGTGAGACCGCATCTGGAATATTGTGTCCAGTTCTGGGCCCCTCAGTTCAAGAAGGACAGGGACCTGCTGGAAAGAGTCCAGCGCAGGGCAACTAAGATGATTAAGGGAGTGGAGCATCTCCCTTATGAGGAAAGGCTGAGGGAGCTGGGTCTCTATAGTTTGGAGAAGAGGAGACTGCGGGGGGACCTTATTAGTGTCTATAAATATATAAAGGGGGAGTGTCATGAGGATGGAGCCAGGCTCTTCTCAGTGGCAAACAATGATAGGACAAGGGGTAACGGGTACAAACTGGAACACAAGAGGTTCCACTTAAACTTGAGAAGAAACTTCTTCTCAGTGAGGGTGACGGAACACTGGAACAGGCTGCCCAGGGAGGTTGTGGAGTCTCCTTCTCTGGAGACATTCAAAACCCGCCTGGACACATTCCTGTGTAACCCCATCTAGGTGTTCCTGCTCCGGCAGGGGGATTGGACTAGATGATCTTTTGAGGCCCCTTCTAATCTCTAGCATACTGTGATACTGTGAGAGAGCTAATGGTGGGCCACATTACAGCCCTATGGCATGGATTTCTCTTAATGAAAATTGGGAATGATCTATGTCACAGTGTGCATGGGAGGGGAGATAAGAAAAATTGCCAAATCTCCCATGCATCTCTGTTCTTTCATCTGCCAAACGTACACATCATTTTTTTGCCAGTGAATGGTAGATATTGAAGTGAAATCACCAGCCTCCTGCAACATCTGTTTTGTCATGCTAATGATTATTATTCATCACCACCTCTGATCAGCTGCAAGGCCACTGGTGTCACTTCCCTTTCTCTTGCTATCAGGTATGTGACATGGTACTGACAACCAGCTGCAACACGTTCATTTTGGGCTGCTTATAGTTTCTGGCAGTTAGGCTTCTGCAGTGAAATCCACTTTACTGTGTCATCCAGAGAAAATTCCAAGGTTCTTTTGTAGTTCTTTTTTGGCTACTGAGCAATTTGAGCATGATCTTGACAGGAAATTCTGATAATGTAATCTAAAATGTATGTCATTACCTTTTACACGTGTAGGACTGTTATCCATTTACTTGAAAAACTGTTTTGTTTCCATCAAATGGCCTTCTTAAAGAATAATTAACATATGGAAAATATATGGAATGTTACCAGGTTGGAACTGTGTAGGAAAATTAAATCTACTCTTGTAAGACGTCTTTTTCGTCTGTTTAAAAAAGAAAATATGATGAACTGGGTCTAAGAAACGCTTGGTGCTTAGGTGCTGTTAATCTCAGGGATAATTTGTTTAAAAGTGAAGCATGCTTACAAAGCAAGCAATGCATCCTTTTCATAGATGAGTATGTTGAGTATTGCCAAGATGCAATGAATTGTGTGTTTTGAACTCCTGTGCAAACTGAGTTGCTGATTAGATCAGTATTTAGCAGTCCTTGGTCAGAGTTCCTGGCTCTGATCACTAAATGACTTAATTTACTGATTTGTTAGTGTGACAGATTCAAAGTTGCAGAGAATAGTTTATAAATACCATGTACTGAACAAGTTTTTGTTTGCTGCACATAATATTAATTAGCTAATAGTTTTGCCAGGAGATAAGTTCACGATAGCATGTATTTGTCCTGATATTCACATTTTCTGGCAAACAACAAAGACATGTTCTCATGGGGGACTTCAACCACTCTGACATCTGTTGGAATGAAGGTACGGCCCGGCACAAGCAATCCAGGAGGTTCCTCGATTGTGTGGAACACAACTTCCTTCTGCAAGTAATAGAGGAGCCGACAAGGAGAGGTGCCATGCTTGACCTCGTGCTCACCAACTGGGAAGGGCTGGTTGGAAATGTGGTGCTCCAGGGCAGCCTTGGATGCAGTGACCACCAGATGGTCGAATTCGAGATCCTTGGGACAGTGAGAAGAGCGTGCAGCAAGCTCACTGCCCTGGACTTCAAGAGAGCAGACTTTGGCCTCTTCAGGAGCCTGCTTAGTAAGGTCCCATGGGAAACAGCCCTAGAGGGCAGGGGGGCCCAAGACTGTTGGTTGTTATTCAAGGATCACCTGCTCCAAGCTCAGGAGTGTTGCATCCCAACTAGAAGGAAGTGCAGCAGGAGAGCCAGGAGACCTCCTTGGATGGATAAGGAGCTGCTCAGGAAAATTCAAAGGAAAAACGAGGCTTCTAGAAGGTGGAAGCAGGGACAGGCGGCCTGGGAAGAATACAGGGATGCTGTCCGGGAAGCTAGGGACCAGGTTAGAAAACTAAGGCCCAATTAGAATTAAACTTGGCTAGGGATGTTAAGAATAACAGGAAGGGATTCTATAGGTATGTAGCAAATAAAAGACAGACTAGGGACAATGTGAGCCCTCTCCGGAAGCTATCAGGAGAACTGGCTACCCAGGATTTGGAGAAGGCTGAGGTTCTTAATGACTTCTTTGCCTCAGTCTTCACTGGCAAAGGCTCTGACCACACCACCCAAGTCTTGGGAGGTGGACGCTGGGACTGTGAGAATGAAGACCTTGAGCCCACTGTAGGAGAGGACCTGGCTCAAGACCATCTTAAAAACCTAAACATACACAAGTCCATGGGACCTGATGAAATCCATCCACGGGTCCTGAAGGAGCTGGTGAATGAAGTTGCTAAGCCACTGGCCATCATATTTGAAAAATCATGGCA
This sequence comes from Psittacula echo, assembly GCF_963264785.1. Taxonomy (NCBI): domain Eukaryota; kingdom Metazoa; phylum Chordata; class Aves; order Psittaciformes; family Psittacidae; genus Psittacula; species Psittacula echo. Next base: position 91,553,492 of record NC_137737.1, on the reverse strand, counting down.
GTCAGGTGAAGTTCCCAATGACTGGAAAAAGGGAAATATAACCCCCACTTTCAAGAAGGGGAAAATGGATGACCCGGGGAATTACAGACCAGTAAGTCTCACCTCTGTTCCTGGCAAAATCTTGGAGCAGATTCTCCTGGAAGGCATGCTAAGGCACATGAAAAACAAGGAGGTGGTTGGTGACAGCCAGCGTGGCTTCACTAAGGGGAAATCCTGCCTGACCAATTTGGTGGCCTTCTATGATGGGGCTACGAAACTGATGGACAGGGGCAGAGCAGTTGATGTCATCTACCTGGACTTGTGCAAAGCTCTCAACACTGTCCCACATGACATCCTTGTCTCTTGGAGAGACATCAATTTGATGGGTGGACCACTCGGTGGATAAAGAACTGGCTGGATGGCCGCACACAAAGCGTTGTGGTCAATGGCTCGATGTCCGGCTGGAGACTGGTAACGAGTGGTGTCCCTCAGGGATCGGTGTTGGGACCGGTCTTGTTCAACATCTTTGTCAGTGACATGGACAGTGGGATTGAGTGCGCCCTCAGCAAGTTTGCCGATGACACCAAGCTGTGTGGTTCGGTTGATACGCCGGAGGGAAGGAATGCCATCCATAGGGACCTTGACACGCTTGTGAGGTGGGCTGATGCCAACCTTATGAAGTTTAACCATGCCAAGTGCAAGGTCCTACACCTGGGTTGGAGCAATCCCAGGAACAGCTACAGGTTGGGCAGAGAAGAGATTCAGAGCAGCCCTGCAGAGAAGGACTTTGGGGTGTTGGTCGATGAGAAAATGAACATGAGCCGGCTGCAGTGTGCGCTCGCAGCCCAGAAAGCCAACTGTATCCTGGGCTGCATCAAAAGGAGCGTGATCAGCAGGTCGAAGGAGGTGATCCTGCCCCTCTACTCTGCTCTCGTCAGACCTCACTTGGAGTATTGTGTGCAGTTCTGGTGTCCTCAACATAAAAAGGACATGGAACTGTTGGAACAAGTCCAGAGGAGGGCCACGAGGATGATCAGGGGACTGGAGCACCTCCCATATGAAGACAGGCTGAGAAAGTTGGGGCTGTTCAGCCTGGAGAAGAGAAGGCTGCGTGGAGACCTCATAGCAGCCTTCCAGTATCTGAAGGGGACCTACAAGGATGCTGGGGAGGGACTCTTCGTCAGGGACTGTAGTGACAGGACAAGGGGTAACGGGTTCAAACTTAAACAGGGGAAGTTTAGATTGGATATAAGGAAGAAATTCTTTACTGAGAGGGTGGTGAGGCACTGGAATGGGTTGCCCAGGGAGGTTGTGAATGCTCCATCCTTGGCAGTGTTCAAGGCCAGGTTGGATGAGGCCTTGGGTGACATGGTTTAGTGTGAGGTGTCCCTGCCCATGGCAGGGGGGTTGTAACTAGATGATCTTAAGGTACTTTCCAACCCTAACTATTCTATGATTCTATCAATGGACTACAGATGGCAAATATTCCCCCAGGATGGTTTGGCTGCCCTGGCTGTGACTAAAGGAAGCAAAGACGTCTTGGAGAGTTTCAAAGACCTAGCACTGTTCAAATTAAATAAAGGGAAGATGTGGCAGAACCTCACAGGAAGCAGTTTACGGTGGTTCCAGTAGGTGGGAAAGGGTGCAAAGAAGGGTGAACCTAATTGAGCCTCCGAGTAATACAGATAACAGCTCTTCTGTAAGTTCAAAACTTCTGCTCTATTGGTTGTTATTGTTATGTGAATACATTGTGGTTTATGTAGGATAGATCATATCAAGACAGAATGCTACACTATGAGTGGCTAGGCTGGTCTAATAGCCCTTAGTCACTAAAAAAGATGGACCTGATACCTGCTCGTTCCAGCTCTTGGCTGCATGTCTCCCCACCTCACACTAGTTGTCAGAAATCCCTCCACTTCTTTGGCAGCTTTGTGTTTTTTCATTGAGCTGTTTTAACCCTGCAGTGAGATGATTCATTGCCAGACCTTGTCCAATGAAAGGGGTGGGAATCTGTGATGGGGAATGGGACTGATACTTTCTTGTACTAGCAAGCCATCAGGTCCTGTTAGCCATCCCATGAAACCCACTCTAATTCACATGGCCTATTTGCTGGCTAACCTGTTCAAGGCTGAGGTTGGATAGTTTTTCCCAGGATTTCTGCCTGTGTGAGCTTGTGCTCTTGACCAACTCAGGCTTCTGAATGTTCTGCAAGGCTCTGCTAGCTTGTTCAAGAAGGAAGAGGAGAAGGAAGAGAAAGCAGGCTGGGGTAGGTAGGCGACAGCAGCTGAGTGCCACCTGGGTTTGCTGATGTTACAATCTGAGCTGCAACCAGAGGACCATGCTTGAATACAGACAACATGAAACTGGCTTGTTTTCTAGCTGAGCACAAATCACTCTCATTATTCCTTCCATTGGCTAAACAATCATGGTAGGAATCAGGTGTACATAACAATAAACCTCTGAAAAGGTTGGATAAAATATGTTTTCCATCATCACAGCTTGCTCTGGCTTCATTAGTGGTGCAAGCTTTTAACTTAAGGAAGGGATTTTCAAATTTTGTGGTGGAATAATAAAAATCAGAAACACCTTTTTAATTCTTTGTTTTCTGTTTCATTGCTGTCCTGTGGAAGAGCAACAAAAAATGTATTATTGCATCATGGTTTATCCCCAGCCAGCAACTGAGTAACATGCAAGCTGCTCACTCACTACCCGCCCATCCGATTGAGACGGGAGAGAATCAGAAAAATGTAAAACCTGCAGGCTGAGGTAAAAGCAGTTTAATAATTGAAATAAAGTAAAATATAGTAACAACAACAATAACAATTAAGAGAAGAATTAAGGTCAATAAACACAAGTGATGTACAATGCAATTGCTCATCACCCAGCCTGACCAGAGCAGTGATCGGTCCTTTGCGTGTAACTCCCCACAATTTATATCCTGGGCATGAGGTATGGAACACCCCTTTGGCTAGTTTGGGTCAGGTGTCCTGTCTCTGCTACCTCCCAGCTTCTTGTGCCCCTTCTCATTGCCAGAGCATGAAAGACTGAAAAGTCCTTGATTTAGAGTCAGCGATGCTTAGCAACAGCTAAAACAACTGTGTTATAAACATTGTTCTCATACTAAATCCAAAATACAGCACTGTACCAGCTACTAGGAAGAAAATTAACTCTATCTCAGCTGAAACCAGGGCATATTGTAATATTAAGCACTAATGGGTGCCTATGTGTGAAGCCATTTAATTGCAGTGTTAAAATAAAAATATTGGTCTATATTGGTATTTTTCAGTAAGACTTCTCACTCCTTGTGGGGTTAATGGAGTACCATTTGCAACGTGGAGTTTGTAGTTGGCACTGGTTTTCATCTTACACTGGAAAAATATGAATGAGTGCTTCTAAATCGATCTATATTTTTTATTATGTTGGCTGCTATCTGTTGATAGCTTGCCCACTTTTACTCTAGCATTTCTTTTTCCTGTGAAAAAACTCTATTGTACTTTCTAGTGAGAGATGTAAAAACAAACTGAGATGATCTTCTCCACTAAACTTCCCAGGACAAGTAGATATAAAAGCACTTTAACCAATGTCTGTTGCTGAACATCCCAGCTCATTTCCTGAGTAGATATTAATGTCATGGCTGCCCCTGGAACTGGAAGGGCCAGAAACAGGGAGGTGCAAAATGCAGAACTAAGAACTTCAGTGCTCTGGCGATGATCCTAGCCCTGATCTTTTCTATCAGCTTGAGGAGTCACTTTTGTTTTCTTTCAGTTTAACTTCTGTTATACCCTTACAGAGGCAAGACAATTTCTGCGCACATCATCAAGACTGATTTGAGACAGTTTTACTAGGCATTGAAAAGCATGACCAAATTTCTTTGTAACTGAGGGGTTTTTTGTCTTCAGCAAGAGTTGGCAGACAGAACTGGTCTAAGGCTTCATGAAGTTTAAGCAAAATTGTAGAAAACTGGATTTTCAGTGCTCTAAAGAATACACAGCTTAGGTACACAGCTTGACTACAGCCTCTTGTCACTTCTGGCATTTTGCCTGGTTGTAAATCTAGGTTGGTGCTAATCAGAAATAAATTCCTAGGTTTTGTGGTTTGTGTCGCCATCCACAATTGCCTGAATCAGAAATAATCATGTACTTTTGATGTAAAATCATGAAACATTAAATGTTTTTTAGAATTTTTCCCCTCCTCTTCCAGGTATTCCCAAATTCCCCACAAATGTAAGATATAAAAAACCACTGCTTTAGTTTTGAATGCAAAGTACCATTCTAAATTGATCCTGCTCTCTAGAGGCTAGGGTTTAAAATCAACAAAATTCTCAAGACCTGAGACAAAAATCGTAAACATCTGTAGTAGAGTTTGACAAAATATGAAAGATCTGCCAATTTCATGTCTCAAGAGATGCTTCCGAACTTTTGTCATGTACACCTTACACCACTGGTACAGCTGCTGTGTTTATATCCCACTAGCAGAGTAAATGGGGGAGGCAGAATAAATCTGAGTGCTCAGTCTGAAATGCAGCATGCAGTTAGGACATTCTTAGGTTAGGTTCTTGAAAAATAACATTAGGTAAAACATGGTGTTGCAGAGTCTGAAGGTTTTTGGTGAGTGGGGAAGAAAGGAGTCATTTCCCTGGCCTGAAACAAATTCTGTCCTTCTGTTGCCTCTTCACATACAAGTGAATCTGATTTTTAATGCTCTTACACTGGCACATGCTAGAGAAAGCTTCACAATAAGATATTCCATTGTATCTCTGGAGCAAATGGAGTAAAATAACCAAGTCCATCACTAAACCATGTCCCTAAATGCCATACCTTTTAAAGTGCCATGTCCTTTAAATACCTCCAAGGATGGTGACTCCACCACTTCCCTGGGCAGTCTGTTCCAGTGGTTAACAACCATTTTGACAAGAATTTTTTAATAATATCCAATCTAAACCTCCCTTGATGCAACTTGAGGCCATTTTCTGTCATCGTATCACTTATTACTTGGGAGAAGAGACCAACACCTACCTTGCTACAATGTCCTGTCAAGTAGTTGTACAGTGTGATAAGGCGTCATCAAACACTGGTGTTGAATCATGTAAGACTTTTTATACAGGATGCACTCAACTATGAACTGACCTGCTTTTATTTGAGACCTTGTGATAAACTGACCCGGTCCTTCTCCATTGTATGTGGTGATTGTGGAAGAAGCTGATGCAAAAAAGTGAAAGAATACCTGCAGCAGCACTACTTGTAGAAATTATACTGATCCATGCTGTTTAATCAGAAAAGCCTCCTCCTTATATGTGGATATCACCAATTTATAACTGGGTGATTTTGAGCTGAATGATAGAAGTAGTTCTGGATTTTACTGGTAGTCTGACTACAGTGGTTTTGAATTCCAAGTAGAAGGGTGACTGAACTGAAAGCAACTTAAAAATGCTACTTAAGTTGTATCTGTCTGCTTCCTTCACAGAAGTTTTTAGATGTGACATATGGAAGAACTGGGAGAAACAAACTGACGTACATACTTTGCTTTGGCCAACGTCCCACAAATAAAAGTCTGATATGAGTTGGTTTGTGATACATGGAAAGTTAGGAATAGAAATTGCCACCTTTGTTGTAACCGTTATCTTCCAAATAACTTTTTGCCATACTTCAAAATGAAACTAAAGCATCGTAAACCGAATTGTTTTTCCTCTTCTTTTGTGTGGGGATTGACACTGTGAGAAGTGAGGGAATCTCAGTGTTCCAATAACTGCCGTCTGGAAATGACTGAAGTGTAGCCTCTTATAAATGTTTAGTATATAAATTCAATTAGTTTAATTCATTATGGTTAAAGTTCATCTGTTTTTTAGAGGACAGAGGATATAAACATTCCAAGGGGAACTAGCATTTAAATTATACCCTGCATTTATGAGAGAGAAGAGTTGTGCTGGTATAGTGAAGAAAGGGTATTTTTGGATTGTGTAGGGGTTTTCTTGTTTTCCTTTAAAGTCTGAACCGTAGAAGTATATTGATAGGTGCTGTACTAAGTCAGTTTAATACTGTAACAAAACCTCTACATTTGTGAACTCTAAAAACCTGAATTGGATTTTATTGCTTTATAATGTCTTTCTCCTGAAACTGCTGAATATTATTCTTTCTGCACTTGAATTTCATAGAGCTCAATCTGCCATTTTAAAATAAGTTGTATCATGAAAAATGATCATTTAGGCTTTGTCTGAGAAATAGTTACTTGTGCAAAAAATTGAGGAAGAAGTTGAACCTTTGAATGCTATTCGCTAGGTTAGAGCTCTGTCATCTGATGCCCTGGTTTGATGGCAATGTTTCGTGCCTTACCTCTCCTTTGAACTACCTCTCAGAAAAGGTGTAATCTGATGAGACATAGATGTTGTTGAGAAATATCAGGTGAGTTCTGAGATTTGTGACAAGACAAGAGCGCTCAAGGATTTAGGCAGAAGAATGTGTCATTTCTGATCTGTGTTGATGCATAAATGATAGTCCAAGAAGCTCAGTCTGCTTGAAACTTTTTATACTTTTATGGATGTGCAGAAATAACTCTCAAGTACCTAAATATTGTCAGGGCTTGTGGATTTCTTACATATCTATAGTCGTGGGTGTCAGCTGAGCAAGGTATTTTAGAATCCCAATTTACAGTCTCAAGTCTGTAAGAGCTGGTGGTGATCACCAGTGTTGCAGTAAACTTCTGTGCCATTCCTTTCACACAAGCGTCTCCATTATGTATGCATAACATTGTCATTCACAGAAATGGCAAAACTCCCTCATCAGGCCTATTTTTCATTGTTTCATCAAAAATCAGTCTCCTTCACGGCAGCTTTTCTTGTTAGATGTTTTATCTAAAGGAACAATAAGCTATTCCTTCATATTCATATAAGTTAGAAGAGTTAAATATGAAGGATAGAACACATTCTTGCAACCTTATACCAAGTGTCTTTCTTTTTCTCTTTCTTTCATTGGGCAGGAATTTCTGCCCTTGAAGATAAAATCAGATTGTGACTCTAATCTGAAGATTTCTGTGGTTCTTCAGTAATGGATTATGATTTTCTTTTTCTCCTCAGAGATGAGGATGCTTTCCCGAAGTTGAGATAGGTCAGTGGGTTGATCGGAACTGGAAAGTATGTGATTACACACAGAGCCTTTCCTGTGCACGTTAAATCAGAACAGGATCTTCTAGAAAGCGAACTACAAGCTGTCCAAGTTGTACTGTAAGCTTAAAATAGTCTTTGTGTGCCTGCTTGTTTTAACAGTTTTGGACTTCGGGGGTTTCAGGGATTTTGTTTGTTGTTTGATTGTTGGTGGGGTGAATGTTTTGTTTTGAAGAGTTGTTTGGGTTTTGGGTTTTTTTTTTAATCATGCTACTGTTGTCACGTTTTGGAAATGCATGTTATTAACAAGGAAACTTTGAAACCAAATAATACATTACCTCCAGAACTAAGCTAATTAATTACCCAGCTTTGGGTCAGCAGTGACCGCCAAAATGTTCAGGCAGTACTATTGAACAATTTCAGTAAGGTTACCACCGCAGAATGTGAGACTAGGGAATTAAAATTTTACCATGTCTGTCTTGCAGAATAGAATAGAATAGGGCTGGAAAGGACCTTAAGATCATCTAGTTCCAACCCCCCTGACACAGGCAGGGACACCCTACACTAAACCATGCCACCCAAGGCCTCATCCAACCTGGCCTTGAACACCGTCAAGGATGGAGCACTCACAACCTCCCTGGGGAACCCATTCCAGTGCCTCACCACCCTCTCAGTAAAGAATTTCTTCCTTATATCCAATCTGAAGGAATCTAGGAATCTAGGATCTACTGCTGTCTTGCAGTAAATCCTAGTTGCTCAAAACGAAAAGGACAGCAAAGCAACCCATGTGGAATTAATATGTAATTGCTAAAATAACATGGAGCTTGAAACTTTTCTGGTTGCAAGAACTTGCTAGCATTTAACTAGAAGTCTGACTCATCTGAGCTCAAAAGCAAATTGTTCCCCTTGTTAATACCAGCTTGCTCTGTCCATCTTGTGCTGTTTACATGTATGTAAGCGGGCAGCTGAAAATATGCTGTGCGTGTGACGCCTGTCTTGAAGTGAGAGAGGCACAGCTAGAAAAAGTAGTTCAGCTTTGAAATTTTCTTTTGTTCATTAGTATTTAGGTAGCAGGTAGTAGAGATGAGACCGTGGGTTGTACCACACCGAGGAGAGTAGGCATAAAAGGTAGGGAGAAATCAAGCTGTACTTGTTCTTGACACAGGGCATTTCTTGTTCTGAACATCAAAACTAGTAATACTGAAGGGCATGTGGGAGATAAAAAGGATGATTTTCTACCTGGTATTGGGTGAGAAAAACAATTTCAATTGATTGAAAGATCAATATAGAAATAGTTATTTAAGATAGCAGCTCAGTAAGACATGTCTTGGTCTGTCTGCAGCCTGGTCAGAAGTAATGGAAGACTTTGAATGAGATCCCTATATTTCTGTTTAAAAAAAAATTACATTTTTGTAATGGCAAAGGCACCAGAAGCTGGCAAGGTTGCTGTTTGTGTGACTAGGAGTACTGTTGGTAAAAAAAATCTGCAAATATCCTGAAGTGTGAGAAAATAAGATGCAACCATTGTGACATTCAACTCTCTGAAGGAGCCAAAGGGAAGCAGAGTTACATGCTGTAACTCTTTGCTCTAACCAGGAGATTAAATGGTCTCTCCCCCTTTGAATGGAAATGTATTTTTCCAAGTCAGAAGGGAGGCAAAATGACAGCAGCACCTAAAAGGTAGTGGGAATCATCAGGAGGAAGAAACCAGATCTATAAACTGTGACATAATGCTTTCTCTCAGTTCCCAGGAGTAAGGTGTGTCCTCAAGCCTCCCAGTTCCTAAGTCTACTAGCAAAGTATGAAGCATTACCTACAGAAGAGTTAGGGTGTAAGTAAGGCAAATGGGCATACACAGTCCAAGCAATGAAAGGGAATTGCATTTGAGAGTGCTGATGGAGCTGGTGATGGACAGCAGCCCTCACAGTGACTTTGCCCTTAAAGGTCATGACTAGAAAAAGGCAGGCATCAGGTCCATCTTCAAGACAGGCAAATAAGAGGATGCCAGAAACAACCAGCTGATCACCCTCCCTTTGTCCTCTGGGAAGACTAGGGACAGCATCTGACAGAAGATCACTTGAAGGCACACAAAGGATAAGGTGACACCAGGGAGCACACAGAGCGCAGCTTCTCCAAGGACAAGTTGTGTCAGAGCTAATGTGAGCCTTGCTTTGAGGAGGTGATTTTCCGAGTAGGACAAGGTGGAAGCAGTGACTGCCATTTACTCTGAGTGTAGCAAGGCCTGTGACAGCCTACCACAGTGTCCAAATCAGTGAGGTGTGGACAGGAAAAGGGGCTATGGTACAGTGGAAGGAGCACTGCCCTGTGCTCAGTAGGAGAAATCCCACCCGTGGGCCAGCAGCCAGGGTTGACGTGCCTCAGGTCAGTGGTGGGGTTGATGCTGATGATCTTCTAAAGTAAGAGCCTAGGTGGTGGTGGGACAGGCACCTTCCACAAGGTTCTGGTGTCCCTTCCCACCTGGGAAAGGCAGCAGCTCGAAGGAAGCCAGGCCCTCTGTTCATCATGAGGTTTCGCAATTTTACTCTTCCAATTCTTTCCACCATTCCGTGGAGAGAAGTGGGTGAAGAGCTGTGTGGGGATTAGCTGCCAGCTGGGGTCAAACCACACCACTGCATTACCATGGTGATGGCAGGTCCCAGGGTGCCCCTTTCTCCTGTATGGCTCCATTTCTTGCTCTTATGATTTGTACTGAAACAGAAGGTAATACCCATTGGTAAGCTGTCCATTGGACTACTGAGGAAAGGTGTCCTCTCTCAGCTATTTAATAGTTTCTTTTCTCTCCATGGCTTGTCATTTTTTGTCAAGCCTGCTGTGGAGATCACATCCTTTGAGGACTGGTTGTTATTTATTTGGGTTATATTGGCTGGCTTTTAGACGACAGAAAGAGGTGGTGTCGGTGGGGAAGGAGGCGCTGACAAGCACTGTCATTTTCATGTCATGAGAGCCATTCTGGAAGATGGAGATCTCAGGACATCTTTTCCATATTCATACCATACCTCTTGACATGATGCCACGTGACCAGAAATAAAACATGAGCTAGGTTTAGCTAGCAATAGTCAGACAGCAGATTGTCTCTAGGACGTTTCATTGGAGTGATTTGATAGGCAGGTTATCTCCATGATTTGCCTTGTGAAAGCATAGCCTGCTCCAGCTGTGAGTTTTTGAAGGAGATGATCTCAAGGGTGTGTGGTGGGACTGTCAGCATGTTTTTTATGTATCTTGAATTAGTTTGCCCACTGACAGACGGATGTCCTGAACAAAGGGGTGAGGTTCTGTGTGGTTTCTGTGGATGGTGGTCTCAAAGTGAGCAGTTGGGAAAAGTGTATGCTACTTTTCCTTTAACAGAACAGATGAAATTACTGAAAAAGCTTAGTTTTCTTAGAGGTGTGTCGCAGTGTTCTGCAGAAAAAATAAAATACTTTTGTAACCAAGCTTCTTTCTTATTAAAATAAAGGTCAAGTATGGTGTTGCTGCTGCTGTTCTTGCTAGCAGAGCCGTTGTGATTGATTTAATTCATTATTTTATGCTATTAGAAGTACTGACTGCAATCCAAAAGCAAAATAAAAAGAGAGAACACCAAAGATGCAGCACCGGAGTAGAGAAATGTTCAGTATGAGAGAAAGTAATCAACCCTCAGGTTTGTTGCCTACGACAGGACACTCATTTTACTGCTTGAGAGAGAAGGATTTGTCACAGCCCTGCTTTTAAAGCTGAGAACAGAAAAGGGGCAGCCACTGGGACTGTGGGTCTGATGTGTTGTACAAGGACAGAGCAAGAGCACAAGACACTTCACCTATGTATCTTATGCCACTCGCTAGATATCTAGGGGTTGTCACTCTAGATGCCAAGCCCTGTAGACTGGGTAGTTGCCAGAAAGCTGTAACTTAAGACTATGAGGATAGAAGTTCTTAAAAGTGTCCTGCTCTTGGCTTGTAGAACTGAGCAGAAGAGAAAGTTAGCCATTTGACAAGCCTGTGCTAGCTTCAAAAGAGCATAGAAGGATTACGGACACAAGCTGTGACAGCAAGTTAGCTATGGACACAGCTGTAGCTGTAGAAATATTTCTAGACAAATTATTTGCCAAGTGCTTGGTACATCAACAACACAGTGAGGGGGATTTGTGGCACAAAAAGCAGAACATGCAAAGCTACAGGAAGGGATCTTTAATTTACAGCATGAACAGTCCTGTGGCTAATGTAAGTAGCACAATTCATTCCAGGGTGATCTAGCATGAGAGGAAAAAATAATGCTGCAGAGGGCAGGCAGCCCTGAGTTTTGGCAGCAGCAAGTGCTAGAGAATTCATTAGCCTCTGAGTTATAGCTGGATTTGGGTTTGCAAGTTTTCTTGGACTAGACAGGAGCTAACAGATGCTTGGCTCAAAGGAGCTGTCAAGTGTGCTAGCCCTGGGAGGGAGAAGCCACTGGAAGCTGGGATGCTATTTTGTCAAACTGTCTTCAATCTTATGATCTCTGCCTCTGATGATTCTCCCACACCCTCCCTCTTGTGCCAGCGGGGATGCTCTGTGGAGGTGGGCTGTACTGGGAGCCAGGATGACCTCACTGCAGGCTGTGCCCTTGTTGATGGGGTGCCATCCCATGGGTTCTGAACCAAGCAGGCAGAGCTAGGTGTGGGTGACAGGCTTCAATGACAGCCCTGACAGGCAGAGCTGATCCAGGGTCCAGCTGGGAGCAGCAGGAGATGGGTCTGAAAGCAGGGCTGAAGTTGGACCCTTCTGGACTGTCTGTTTAAGGCCTGTTGAAGAGAAAGAACCCAGGGTTAGCCTGGAGACAAGCTGCCCACAGTGAGGGCCTGAAATAGAGGTGTGGATGGTGTGCCCTGATCTGAAGTTGGCTGGAGCCCTTGGCAAGGGGCAGAAGGGAGTCCTCAATCAAGTTGCCCAGGGCCATCAAGTCCTTGTGGGCCCTGACTAAAGAGTGGAGTTTGGGGCACATTCTACCAGGGCAGTCACACAAGCACTGGTCCTCCTGCACTGCGGCTACACAGCCTGTGGAGAGGTGAGGTATTGGTTTGAAGCTTTCCTGTGCTAAAGGAGAATGGAACTAATGTCTCTTGCTAACAGAGGTAAAGAGAAGGAGGCAGTAGCAAGACCCAGTTCCTGGATCCCTAATCTTCATTGGTACTTGATTCTGGTACTGTACTGCTGTGGGAGTACTAGTGGGTTGTTAACTTGTTGGTAGGCATTGCAGTTACTTCTGTGTGTCCAGATGCAGCTCTGCAGGGGACAATGGAAAGGGGAGCACGGGAGGAGAGGCCATTGGAGCACTGAGCACATTTTGCATTTGTGCATAAGTGTTTTGGTTGTGTTATGTGGCAAAATTAGTTTGTAGACATTTCTTGCAGATGTAACTATCTGGAATGTGTTTTTTATTGTTATAGTCTTGTAGATCTAACCACGGTTGTGTTACGTTATAGAGGTGCTCAGAGAGCAGCAGGAGGCAAAATATTTTGACAGAGTAGTTAGTTCACTTATATGACTGAAGGAGAAGAAACTGTGCATGGGAAAGAAAATGTCAAAAAATCCCCTTTTCTGAGACAAAGTAGGAGCTGGGTTATGTGATACTGTGAACAAAAATGGAAGCTTTTACAGATGAAGTAGGAGATGTGTTGTAAAAACAAAATGGGTCATCAGTATGAGCCAGAGTGGCATACGCACTGCTCTCATATGCTCAGGGTTCCTATCAGAGACGTAGGCAAAAAGTCATGATAAATATTGCACTCTGATTGTTGAGTAGCAATGAAAAAATGCCGTTGAGAAAGAGATGGGTAAGTTTTCAAGAGCTGAAACAGTCACCATAGTGGAAAAATAATGAATATGGCTGGGATGGGAGAGGTATTGTTAATGCTTCTACCAGAAGAGTGACATTAACAGCTGCAGAGTGAAACTGTTAAATGTGTCTAGCATATCAGAAGAAACTCAATTTCCTGACTTTGTTATCTAATGGTCCAGATGTATTTGGTAGAGTTTAGGATTCCATTTTGCACAAGGATTTAGGGCTGATACCTTGTTTGAGTAAGGTTACATTAATCACTGACTTTTTCTGCCTCTGTTCGGGAGATATCTTTTAAATATCTTGGATTCTTATTTCTGGGTTCACTTTGCTGGATGCTAGTGACCTTGTGGAGGTTACTTAACTTTTCCTCTCCTGGTTTCCTTCTGTGGAAACTCTGACAGTACCAAGGTTATCTTGATGATTCAGAATGTGACAATGTAGATCCTTATTCTCTGTTTTCTTGTAAAGAAACTAGGATTGCAATGGGTGATACGAAGTGCGAGCTACATTGATGATATGCTGCTGCAGTATAATTTCTTCCTGTTGCATAAAGATCAAACAGAACTCTTTTCTTTTGCTGTAGCTAACAAGATAGTTGTGACTGATCACTTTACAGTAGCTTTTCAAGATCCTTAATGTAGCCAGCTGCTACTTGGCTAATAGTGTTGAGGGGCTGATGTTTTCTTGGGTGGATTAAAGATCCAGCAGTAGCTGGCCCTAAAGAACTGATGTGGCTTTGTAGGAAGAAGTTTTAATGCAACTGGAACATCTTTCTGATAGAAGGGGTAGCAGTGTGTAGCTGGATGACATAGTTTTAATAGAAGTGTAGCAGCACTGAGGGATGGGGTTTAGCTATCAGATTGCAAGTGTAAAGCACTTACTTAATAAAAAACTGCAGAAAGTGAGAGGGGGAAGGGAAGAGGTGAGTGGGATATTGAATATTTCCCAAGATAAGCACGGAGAACCAGAGCTAAAATGGAGCACAGGGTATGCTCTCAGCTGCTGATCCATTACAGCTTTGGCACTTTTATTTTTATGGAACAACCGTTGTCTCGTCACACGACAAAAATTGCACAGCCCTCATCTTTTCAACACTGATAGAGTTATGACTCTGCCAGTCATATGGTCTAAGATAAAAAGTCACAGCTTTAGTCAGACTAAAGGAGTATTTGATACTGTATGATGCAGAACTCTGTATCACTGGCATTTTCTTTAAGCTTAGATCTGGGAGACTAGCAGATTCTACAGAGATGCTCATTTGTTTGTTTACCAAGAACTTTTTCTGTGAAAAGGAGAAGATGAAGGAAGGTACTGAGGGATACTGACATCCTAATAGAAAAACAAGGTGTATGATTGAGGAACCTTTTTCTTTTTAGAACATGCTAGGCATGCCTTGCATGCAAGGCAAGGTTCTGCATCTCTTGACCTATTTCAGGTCTGTTAGAAATCCACTATGCAAAGGAGGATTTCTGGCAAACATTTATTTAACATTCTTCCTCTAAGCACTCAGAAAGAAAGAAAGAAAACTTCTTTCCTAATTCCTACTTTCTATTTTTTATTTTACTTTCATATTTTATTGAGGGCTTCACGTGGCTGTCAGTATGTGTATCAGTCAATGTATATCACTAAATCCAGAATGCTGTATGTGGGAGGTCAGCCCTGTAAGGGGAGCAGCAGCAGTGCCAGTCTGATGTTTTCTATTGCATATGTTGAAATGGTGTAATGCTGAAAGAAATATACCTGGAACTCCCCTCTCCCTGGGGATCTAATCCTTCTGAGTACATGAACGGCATGAGAATCAGCAGGGGAAGGCACAACAGGTCACACACAGAGGGAGAAGAAACAGAAGAGAAACAGGAAGTCTCAATGTAATTGCCTTTTCAGTGCAGCTTTTAAGTTGCATGTATTTTAGATAACAATAGGTCAGCATGCTATTCAAATTCCAGTCTAAACCGTGAATTGTAGAGTATTTGAAGGTAAAGTCCATAGGTGTAGAAATAAAGCAGGGGGGAGGGAAATCTAAGAATTACTTTAATGCTATCATGCTACTTAAATGAGAGTCATCATACGTGTAGGTCTATTTAAAGGAAATATAGCTAACAATCATATTGCATTGTAAGCTAACAATGCAGCATATGCTGATGTGGTTGCAAAGCAGATAAAGATAGAAGTGATTAGCTCTACCCTCTGTAAAGTTACATAAAAATGAGCACAGAATATCTCTGCTTGCTCAGTAGAAACACAATGGGACACACACTGACTTGTCAAATACAAAGAAGCAAAGTAAGCATGCTAAGACAAAGCAAAATGTATTTGCAGGTCTACTATTTGATTACACTGTCATCTTTCTGGACTTGGCAGGATTCAGTGAATGACAGGAATAGATGATCATGGGTTGGGGAATTGGGGTGGAAAGGAGAAAGGGAAAATGACAAAAAGTTATACTTCTGCCTTGTTTTGGTTTTGTGGGGTTTTTTGGGGTGTTTGTTAACTTCCGAAATAATTTAATTTATACATAGATCTTAAGAATTGCCTGTTCATTTATTTCCATGGTATATCTGGATACCTTATCCTATTTGTAAGTTTCCTTACATCACTTCAGGCCTGGTACTATTACCTGGGCTGTCATATGATGCTTCTAAAGTAAATGATATTACCTGATCAAGCTGCTTGATGCCGAGCTGTGCACACTCTGATCTGTCAGCCTAGTTCTTTGTGTGGCTTTATTGCCCAACAGAAACAAAACAAGTACCACTTCTGTGATAAAAAAAAAAGGAGAGTATTGAATGTATTAACTGGCCTACAACTCATTTAATTTTGTTCACCTAGGCAATTACTTAAATTATTAGTTACTGCAAGGATTGAATCTTTTAATTCACTCAAAACCTCAATATTGCCAACAGTGTATTGAAAAACATCCACTTAAGAACCTTTGCAATGCCATGCAGAAGATCTTGGTCAGTAAATACCAGCAGCACCTGGCTTTTTGGTAGGTAATGCAACTGATTACATTAAAGACACCAGCTTTCAGTGAATGTGCTGGAATAGTTCAGCCTTTCGGAGTCCACACATTTCTGAAAACAATGTGTGCGTATTCTCTGTAGAAAACAAGTGAAATAGGTGATCTCCCATGTGCATTCCAGGCTTATTTTGACATTATCTCAGCTGATTCCAGGTGGCTAAGATGAGTGTCCAAAAGGAGAGGAATGAAGGAACTAAAGAAAAGGGAGATTGAGCTTCTCACTCTGCTAACTGGGACCTGAGGAAGGTTCAGCTCTTCATCTCTTTAAGCTTTTGTTCTAGTTTTCTCTTGCAAGAATATTTGCCAAGCTTCTGAATATTTTCCAAACTCAAATTTTCCACTGTATGCACTGCCCTGAAGATGGTGCTTCTGTTACATGGATATCTTTAATCAAGGGTGGATGTGGGTGTTGCTGGAAATGCAGTATGCTTCCCCCACATCCATTGCAGAAAACAGCTTTCTTACCTGGGCTGCTTGTGTGACTAAGGTAAATTCTCCAAATGTTTAGAGCTAGCAGCCTAGAACGGTGCCTGAACATTGCTCTTCCCACCAATCTCTCCTAGGCTTGTGAAACTTGGCTTTTCCCTTACAATATTCTACAGTTCTGCAGTACTCCACAATCTTAACTATACACAGTCGTTGGTTTGACAATGTCAGCTGCTCCTATGTGAATCAGGACACTGCTTAAACAGTTTAGTTAGCCTGATCTAGCCTACAAAGAATTTTAAAACAATCAAGTACAGACTGAATTAGAAGGTTTTTAATGATTCCTTGCCGTATTACCTGCACCTCTAAAAATCACTAAACTTTCAGCCAGCCCCACAAGACCATCAGCTTTACTCGTATGGAGCTTTTTAGTTTTATTTTTTGCCCCTTGGATTTGATCTGGTCTCTCAGTCTACCTCAAACTGTCCAGATAACGTCTGCTAAACCAGGGAGCAGTCAAGTTTAGACCTAAGCTTTTCCTATACTGTGTTCTCTCAAAAACAGTAAGAGATCACAGGAACCCTTCTTTTTCTCATGTCATATTATGGGAGGTGCGGAGACTATGGAGAGACACTTGTGTGGATATATGGGTGTAAGGGAGAAAGGGAATGGGAGAGAGATTATTTTTCCTCTAATTTTCTATGTGGATTTCAAAGCAGCAAGGGGGGATTGGGGTAGTTATCAAAAGTTCTTGAAGATTGTGTCTGGAAATGAATAAAGGAGGAGATGGGATTTTTCTCTGAAGCCAACTATGGTTTTGGTTGCACAAAAGACAAGTGTGTAAGTGCTCAAACAGGTAACTGTTGTGTGTAGTCTGGAGGGGCATGGAGTGGAAAAGAAGGTAGAACTGCCTTTTCTATTTGTGTGGTGGCCAAGATGACTACTGCTTACCCTCTGTAGTGCTGGAGATTGGAAGAAATAATGCTCTGCTTCTATTTAGCAATGATGCATATGTCAAGCACTTTGGACTTTTTTTCCGTAATGGTAGGAATTGCTGATCTAGGTCAATATGGTTGAGTTTGTTGTTTACTGACACTGTAACTATGAAATCCTGTTTCCATCCCAAACCCACTTCTGTCTTCAATATGGGCTGTTCACAGCTGTTGGGCAGGTGGCACTCTTGTGCTGAAACATCAGACCAGGGATTTCTTCCTGGTTTCTTCTGCATTTGTCGCTTGAGGGAACTCCTGGTCCAGGATTGCTCAACACCATGGATTGGAAAACAGATCTGGGTATCCAGATCACCTGCTCAGCAATGCAAGGGAGGTTTAGAGATCTAATGAGTAGGAAAATATAGGAAGGTAGCCAAAGACAGCACTATTAACTCTTCCTGGACACTCTGACTCCTGAAGCTGTGATCCATCATCTACTTTACAGCAGATAATGATAAGTAGCTGATGTACTGTTATTACTGTACATGGAAAGATGAAATTAGCTGCAATTTCTAGCTGGCTTCACAGTATCACAGTATGCTAGAGATTGGAAGGGACCTCAAAAGATCATCTAGTCCAATCCCCCTGCCAGAGCAGGAACACCTAGATGGGGTTACACAGGAATGTGTCCAGGCAGGTTTTGAATGTCTCCAGAGAAGGAGACTCCACAACCCCCCTGGGCAGCCTGTTCCAGTGTTCCGTCACCCTCACTGAGAAGAAGTTTCTTCTCAAGTTTAAGTGGAACCTCTTGTGTTCCAGTTTGTACCCATTACCCCTTGTCCTATCATTGTTTGCCCCTGAGAAGAGCCTGGCTCCATCCTCGTGACACTCCCCCTTTATATATTTATAGACACTAATAAGGTCCCCCCGCAGTCTCCTCTTCTCCAAACTATAGAGACCCAGCTCCCTCAGCCTTTCCTCATAAGGGAGATGCTCCACTCCCTTAATCATCTTAGTTGCCCTGCGCTGGACTCTCTCCAGCAGGTCCCTGTCCTTCTTGAACTGAGGGGCCCAGAACTGGACACAATATTCCAGATGCGGTCTCACCAGGGCAGAGTAGAGGGGAAGGAGGACCTCTCTCGACCTACTGACCACCCCCCTTCTAATACACCCCAGGATGCCATTGGCCTTCTTGGCCACAAGGGCACAGTGTTGGCTCATGGTCATCCTGCCGTCCACTAGGACCCCCAGGTCCCTCTCCCCTACACTACTCTCTAACAGGTCGTTCCCCAACCTATATTGGAACCTGGGGTTGTTCCTGCCCAGATGCAGGACTCTACACTTTCCCTTGTTATATTTCATCAAGTTTCTCCCTGCCCAACTCTCCAGCCTGTCCAGGTCTTGCTGGATGGCAGCACAGCCTTCTGGCGTGTCAGCCACTCCTCCCAACTTAGTGTCATCAGCAAACTTGCTGACAGTACACTCAATTCCCTCATCTAAATCCTTGATGAATATATTAAATAAAGAAATAAATAAGAAGCCAAAAGGAGTACCAGAAATTTTTGAGCTTTTCCATTGGAAACACTGAAATATGTGTATATGAACACTTCAAGTGAGAATTGGGGTTTGGGATCCCAGCAGCTTTTGACTGAAACATTTTCTTTGACAGTTTCAGTGCTGCTTTTCTCTAGAATTCAGGGGTAAAAGGAGTGGCACAGCCATGATGGCAGCAATGAGACTAGGAATTATACTGAGCTCAGACAGATGCTGCTATCTGGATAAGCAAAATCATTTTTCTTTTGGAGTAGGGGGGGAACCACCACCCTTTGTATCTACAAAATGAAATTTCTGTCATTGAGATTTTTCATATAATTGTTTCAGGTTTTGAGGATTTTTGTATTTGCCTCTTGACATTCTTCGGTGACAATTCGATTTTTATTTTAATCCAAAGCAACTGCAGAATGGACATTTGGTTTATGAAGTGAGGTTTGATTTCACTGAGGGAATAAAGTGACCATGCTTGTTTCTGTGAGTAGTGAAGTGCGAATAACTATGCTCTGGAGAGGCCTTATAAACACATTTCAGGAACAGTAGCTGCATCTGAAGACTCCTTTGTCTGAGCACAAGTGGAGGGAGCACTGTATTTACAAACACTTTTAGTTGTTGTGTAATGAGAAGTGCCTTTACTTGATAAATACTCCAGTGAGGACATGCGCAGCTGGTACTGTTTGGTTTAATTCCCAGACTTCTCTGCCTTGTGCTATTGCAGTGGCCAGAGATTAAGCCTGATGTTTCAGCATAACTTTTTAGGAAGCTAAAATGTATTGTCTAGTGTAAGGTAATAGAAGAAATATTACAGGATAGTTTTAAGAAAAAGAGCTGTATGAGTGGCAGCTTAGCAAATGTGAATAATAAGACAGCATGTGCAGTTTAGCTTTAACTTTGTTAGTAGGAAATGGGATGACTGGAAAATGCTGGAGATAAGAAGATGAAGAAATAAAAAAAATTGGGCAAAACTGTCCTTGGACAGAACTCAGGAATCGGGTCACAAAACAGCTAATAAATATATTTGTTAACAGGTAGAAGAACAAAAGTCAATTTATTTACTGATAACGTTCTTAACTTACACAGTTACCCTCTGTAGACTGAGATAACTTTGTATTAGGGATAATAATAGAGAGAGAAGAAAAGATCCTGTTCCTTTGGTAGTTGGAAAAGACTTTTAAGGTCATCGAGTCCAACTTGTTAGCCTAACATGGCCTAGTCCACCACTAAATCATGTCCCTCAGCACCACATCTACATGCCTTTTTATTACCTCCAGGGATGGTGACTCAACCACTGCCCTGTGCAGCCTGTTCCAGTGCTTGACAATCCTTTTGGTGAAGAAATTTTTCCCAATATCCTAAAACCTTATTCGATTTTAAACTGAAAGTTTAACAGTTTAAAACTGAAGAACCTGGGTCCTGAATTTAGGAAGACTTCTTTTTCATTAGCTACCTGATAGTATTCTTCAAATAAACATTTTTGTTTGAAATAGAAATCTATTTTCTTCAACGCTTTTTCCCTCTCAATTTAAAATCACAAATTCTGTGCATTCAGTTTCCCTGTAATACCTGAATCTCTTGTATCTTGGTTTTTATTATTATTTTTTTTATTTTCTATTTCATGTATTGTACTCTAAAACTTTAATTAACATTCTCTTTCATCTATAGTAAGAACCTTGTTTCTCAGAGGCTGATTCCATGAATGACCTATTCATGTCCTTATTCATATTGGGAGGGGAAAAAAGGATCTGTAACTGACACTGCAACTGATTTGTGCTTTTCAGCTCAGGATAATTGAACAGTACTTGCCCTTTTCTTGGTAAATTTCTACCCATCTTGTGACAATGCATATCTTTGCAGACAAGGTTGCAGTCATTACAGTTTGTAGACAGGCTAAGAAGAGGAATGTGTTCTTATCATGCAGCAGGGTCCTGGTGAGGATACTTTCTTGCCATCTGGCCTTATTTTTCTTAGTAAAGTATCGGAAATTTGACGATAAAGCACAGTTTGTTATGCAAGTGACCCTAGCACTATATTGTGTAGAGTGAATGATGTTGCCATCAAGAGTTACTTAACAGGATGTGTGTGTGTTTCAGATCCCGCTTTGCTGAGCTCCTTTGTTATATACTCATAAAAGAGGTGAAGAGATCTGTGTCTGCATGGCTTCCACTTCACTTGTCAGGAAAGTGGAAGTAGCTCTAACCTAAGCACGTAAGGCCAGCTGGATATCCACACTGGTGAGCCTTGGCATAAAGATGACTCTTGCACCCAGGCAAGCTGTGTAGTTCCACCAGCAGATCCTTCTGCGTGACTGCTGCTTCCTGCTGTTGCACCTGCCTTTTGTACAGCCTTTTATCTCTAACTACCTAGGCAGCAAGTGCTGCACTTCTGTGAGAAAGTGTTGTGTCCTCTACTCACAGTAAGGCACTTTGTGCAGGCTACTGCACTGCAAAAATGCCCGTGTGCTGAATCACTCTTCCTTTTCCCCACTGTTTCAGATGCTCCCTGACACATTGCTGATCCACCACTCCAGTGGCCAGCTCTGTATGTCTCTACATTTCCCTTGCTCCAACACCCACCACTCTCTCACCCTCGAGATTGCATATTTCTGCGCCTTTATGGCAAGATGTGTGCCCTTCCTTGTGCGCCTGTAGTCATGGTCATCTGATGTGCACCAGGGTCAGGCTTTGCTCATCACAGAGTGATCCCTAGGTACGCATCATCCCCTTGCATAGCCATGCTTCCTTTTGAAGAAAAAGCGAGCAGGAGAGGACCCACAGCACACACTGCCGCTATCCTTATGGGTAGATTGGCAAAGCAGGCCTGTGAGGTACATCTCAAAGCTTAACTGCCTTCAGGCTGGACGTACCCCTCTGTGTTTGCCCTTTTGTGCACTGTGAGAGTATGTAGTCTGCTAGCTGGTGTCCCCATGACCTGTATGGGAGGGATGTTGCAGGACATGTTGGGGAACACAGTATACAAGAAGGTAGTTTGGATTTGGAAGGACTTACTGAGAGGTTACAGATCTCTGTTCCTGTTCTCTACTGCTCCCATTTTCAAGTGACTCTTCAAGCCTGGTGCTGAATACACAGTTTCAGATCTCTTACTGTGCTGGCTCCATCTGGAGCAACTGAGCCACTAGATGTTCCTCCTCCTTATTACCCAGTGCAGACATACCTGAGTGAGATCAGTGTGAAGCTAGCGTGAATCCAGCAGAGCCTGTTAACTCTCCACCCCTGTCATGGAAGATGCTGTACTTTATCTCACTAGAGCTGGTTCCAAGAGGAATGCAGGAATGCTCCTGTGGGTGCTGAATTTGGCAGCCAGCCACCTCTCAGACCAAGGCTGGCTTGCAATAGAGTCCTGGCTCATTGAACAGCAAACATCAGAGAGTTGATCTGAGTGTCACCACATCAGTTTCTCTGTCATGCTGGCCAGTGAGTGTTGGTGACAATATTGGAAAGATCTCTCTCTAGCTTGCTGCAATGCGATAAGTGCTGCTGCATTTCTAATCAAATTCAAAGGTTCTGAGCTCACTTCTTTTAGTTTTCTGACTAATTTTCCTTCCTATTTTAAGGCCTTGACCTAGAAGGTCTCCTGCCATGTTACAGCTGGTAGGAGTTGTCATTCAAAGGCCTGTCATGTCTCAGAAAGGGAAATTTGTCTGTCCAAATAAAATCAGTGTTGGCCTTTGGGGCTACTAAGCACTCCTTTGTTCAGTCCAGAACTGTGACTTCTGGGACATATGTGGTAACATACTATCCCATTTCAGTTTAATTATCTAAACTCAGGAAGTTGAAGCTTGTGCTTTAATATTCATATTGCAGTCTCAGCTAATGTCTTATGAAGAGATGAAGCATTAAACGCAGTGCAACACAAGATGAGTGGTGTGCACTCTTGTGCTGGTTTTGGCTGGGATAAGATTAACTTTCTTCACAGTAGCCAGTATGAGGCTGGTTTTGGATTTGTGCTGAAAACTGTTGATAACAGAGGGATGTTTTAGTTACTGCTGAGCAGTGCTTACACAAAGCCAAGGCCTTTTGTGCCTCTCACGGCCGTTCACCAGTGAGCTGGCTGGGGGTGTGCAAGAAACTGGGAAGGGACACAGCTGGAACAGCTGACCCCAGCTTACCAAAGGGATATCCCACACCATATGGCATCATGCTCGGCATATGAAGCTGAGGGAAAAGGAGAAAGAGGGAGACATTCAGACTGCTAGGGTTTGTCTTCCCAAGTAACTGTTTACACATGATGGAGTCATGCTTTCCTGGGAATGGCTGAACACCTGCATGACCATGGGAAGTAGTGAATGAATTCCTGGTTTTGCTTTGCTTGCATGCATGACTATTGCTTTACCTATTAAGCTTTCTTTATCTCAGGCTATGAGTTTTCTCACTTTTACTCTTCTGATTCTCTCCCCCATCCCACTGGGGAGGGAGTGAGCAACTGGATGCATGGGGCGTACATATATCTGGGGCTAAACCATGACAGCTAGATTGTTTCTGACTTGAAAGCTTACCCTCTAAGGGGCTGGATTGCAAAAGGATGTGACTGAGGGACCATTTGACTGATTTGACTGTTCTTGGTTTTATTTCCTTGAAGGCACACAAAATTTAAGACAAACAGGAATGCAGCATAAATGATGGGGCTACGGAACTCATGGACAGGAGCAGAGCAGTTGACGTCATCTACCTGGATTTGTGCAAAGTGTTTGACACTGTCCCACATGACATCCTTGTCTCTAAATTGGAGAGACATCAATTTGATGGGTGGACCACTCGGTGGATAAAGAACTGGCTGGATGGCCACATGCAAAGAGTTGTGGTCAATGGCTCCATGTCCGGCTGGAGACCGGTAACAAGTGGTGTCCCTCAGGGATTAGTGTTGGGACCAATCTTATTCAACATCTTTGTCGGTGACATGGACAGTGGGATTGAGTGCGCCCTCAGCAAGTTTGCCGATGACACCAAGCTGTGTGGTTCGGTTGATAACGCCGGAGGGAAGGAATGCCATCCAGAGGGACCTTGACACACTTCTTTACTGTAAGGGTGGTGAGGCACTGGAATGGGTTGCCTAAGGAAGTTGTGAATGCTCCATCCCTGGCAGTGTTCAAGGCCAGGTTGGACAGAACCTTGGGTGACATGGTTTAGTGTGAGGTGTCCCTGCCCATGTCAGGGGGGTTAGAACTAGATGATCTTAAGGTCCTTTCCAACCGTAACTATTCTATGATTCTATGACTGGGTTTGAGAAGCGTTTTTTGTATGTAGGATGGGCTTCGAAGCTGAAAATGTTACCAAAACAAAAAATTAGCAATAAGTTTTTCTGGAGTGTTGTGAAGTTGAAGGCATGAGTCTTGTATTTGATTAGTATGCACTGGAGAATGCTAATAAGCATCAGAATACTGAAGAAGGGAATCCAGAGATGTGCTTTGTTATGCTGGAAAGGGAAAGCTTCAGGAAAGAGTAATATTAAAAGCAGAGAAGAGTAACGTGGCAAATGGAACTTCACACTCTTGTTCACTGCTCCTTAGCACATTGCTGTATTTTAGGATATTGCTGATATCCTAACTGCCATGCACAATTTAGGAGAAAAGTTGCTGTGACTTACCTAGGCGTAATAAGTCTCTGCTCAAAGGACCACATGAAATCGCACAATGCTATTAGTGAACATGCTTCAACTGTTATTTTGCCTCTTTTTTTTTTTTAGGTTTAATTACATCTTTTCTGTTTCTTTCCAGTTTTAGAAACACACCTGTGAAAGCTGTGCCTTTGTGCATTTCAGATAATGGTTAGTGATGCTGAAAGAAATATATGCAGGAAAAAGAAAGCAAGAGCTGCTGAGAGAGGTACATTAAAAAGGCATTTTTATATATACAGAATATTTTCACTACTTAGTGAAAACAGAAAGAAAGTGAGGATAGTGCTTGCCTGAAACAGTGCTATCCGCTCAACTGAAAGAATAAGTTATGATTTCTAATGGTAGAGTTTGTCCTTTCATCCCCTGCTTAGATATTGGCATGTTTTCTACCATAACCTGTTTTATCCCTGCATGAGACTGAACTGACTCAGAGTGAGTTCTAACCTTTAATAAGGTCTGAAATCCAGAGATTTCTGTTTTAAGATTGTTGCATTATCTAAGCAGTAGTAGCTTGGGAGGAGAGAGGCATAAAAGGAAACTGTACAAAGCTTTAATCATAGCATATTTTAGGGAGGAAAAACCCTACCTAGGTAAAGCTAGCCACACAACTGGCTCGCTGTTAAAGAATTATTTATTCTGAGTATGTACATTGTTCTACGGCTGACCATTAGGCTAGGTTCATCTTGACACGTAATATGTCACATCAGTTTCAGTCAGAGAGAGACAGTTTTGAAGTAGTTGCTGTACAACAGGGCCTTGAGTGAGAGTTTTGAATCGTATAACCTCAGATACCTGTAGTAGTTCTTGCCTTCAGCTGTCTTTACTTCTGTGGAGAAGTTCCCACTTGCATAGTATGGTTCCTATGGTTGTATACAGTTCCTGAGCCTCTGTAGTTCAGAGCTCTGTGGAAGTGAACTGAAACACAAGCGAGGTTATCTAAGTATGCCCAGCTGTAAATTGCTGCCCAGTGACAACACAAGCAGCTTGAGGTGTTCCTTAATGAGAACCAAAAAAACTGAGAGAGGTGAAATTGAAAGAGGATGAGATATCTTAAAGCCACCTTGCAGCTTCTCAATTGTGATTCCAAGTCCTAACTTCCCTCTTTCTCATTTCAACCTGTTTGGGGCTGGGGTGTAGGGTTTTTTTTGGTTTTTTTGGTTTTTGTTTTTTTGTTTTCCTTGCTACTTGCTTTCTGAGCTACGTACAGCCCAGGAAGAGATTCTGGTGATTCTGAACTCAGCTGCAGTATTGCAAGTCTACCTTCCTTAGCATCTGTGTCAAACTGTTCTCCCTGAGGGTGAAAGAGTTAGTGGTGTACCTAGTTAGTGGTGTATCTAGTGGTGTACCATCCTAACATGTTTTTAGGCAATGAGACGTGTTTCAGATGTGTAGTAGATGGTAGTAACTTGCTCTGTCCCTTGAGATTTTTTGATGGCAGCGTGCAGTCCGTGGAAACTTGCTCCACCACTCTGGCAGATCTCAGTGTAATTTGTGGATGCTGATTTCTGAGACCTCTCTGGTTCCAGTGCCAGAGGAGGCTTTGGTCTTTATCAGATTTCCTGCATGCAAGGGAACTGCTGCTTTGTCCCAGTGTCCTGGGTTCAGCTGTCCATGGGTCCCTTGGGCACTGGCACTGAAATGACGATTATGGAGTCTGTCCACACCTGGTCATAAACCTGCAGGTATGGTGTCAAGGAAGAAGAGGTAGAGTGAGCAAGTGGCTACATGCATGATTCTTTCACCAGCTGGGCTTAAACCATGACACCTAGGTAAATAAAAGTCATTGCCAGCTCCAATTGTTTCAACCTGGCTGAGTTCTCAGTGATGAGTTAGAAGTTGCTTATGCAACAAGTATTTCTCTTGCTTACTGACAGGTGATTTTACTGGGGCTAATATTGTAAGTTGTTATTACCATTGCTAAATTGTTACTGCAATATGAAATTTTTCCCATTACACAGATACATAATATAGTTGAGCAGAGACACTTTGAGGGAAGGATATTGGTTGTGTTGGCAGTTCATCCTGTAAGAGTCTGTCACTTCATTTTTGCTGGCTAAAGATGATGTGTGATGGTAAATAATTTCTTACATAGTTTTCAGCTTTGCAAAGTTCCCTATGTAACCGATGTCACTGTCAATCCTCATTGTGGGCCCACTAAAAAACCCCAAAGTTCCCTGGAATACTTAGAATTTTAGAGTATTCTACTTGCTTTTACATGTCTATAGATAAATTCTACATCTACAGTAAGTAAATAGATCCTGTAATTCAGCTACAAAAAGCCTTGTGTTTAAATAAATCTAAGTTTGAAAAATCTTGCAATTGCAATTTTGATAGTAATAACAATTTCTGTCACCAGTGTGAATGGAGAACAACTTGGCAGAAGTTTCTTGCTAGGAGGCATTCTTGGATCCTATGTCCTTGTATAAACTGAGCATGGCATTATGTCTATGTGGGTTTGGCACCAGGATAAGGTACCCTACCAGGGTAGAGATCCTTTCTGTCTTGAGCCAGGCTTAATGTGCATCCTCTGCAATTGCTTTGAATTCTAGTCTCATCAGCTTACTAGCTGCTTTCCCATAGTGTTCTTAGTACTTTCTAGAGTGATAATTTTCAGTTTAGTACTCTCAGACAGTTATTGAATTTTTTAGAGCCCATAAGCCTATTTATTGGCTGTCACATTCCTCTTCCTCAATCTCCTCTCACTTGTCGCGTTCCTTTTTCTCAGCCTCCCTCTCACTTTGACCTATCAATTTTTTTATTTATTTTTTTAAAATTTAGATACATGAAGAATGAACTTAAGCCAGCTGAGGAGTGCCCAGAAAAGATCTGGGGAAGGTTTTGTGAGGTTGTGTTGCTTTGTTCACATAAGTAATTTCTAACACAGCTGTTGCATCTATTTCCATGTGAATTGTTCATTTACTAACTTGGCGATGCATGGGAGAAAAAACACATATCGGCTCTTTTTCACTTTTTTAATGCACAGTAGGGTTAATCTGTATTTATTTGTATAGTTGTAATACCAGTTTGTGGTAACTCATGAGCCCTAAATTAAGTGTGACGGCTTCTTCTTGCTCCAAAACTGTAATAGATTTTAGTGTTTAACATTGCAAAGAACGAAACAAAGATATCGACAACAAATAAGACTGATTTCAAGCACATAATACCTTCCATATGACTGCCAAATTGCTTGAAAATTAAACTCAGAACTGTCAGCTCAATCCTTCATTGCCTTCCTTTTCATTTTGTGAGTTACATGTAATGGAAGTGGTAGTAAATTGCTACCACTAACGTAACTGTGTGAGGAATTTTCATCTGGGGTCAAGTTCCTGGAAATGACAAGTACACTGCAGGATGGAAGAGAACTGAGCATGGTGTGCTCTGGCTTACTGCTGCAGAAAACAAGGCTTTCCAGAGTTTCTCTCCTTACATTGTTTATGCCATTTCTGATGAGATTCATTTTAATTTATAAAAGGGCAAAAAGCAAAAGTAGGCTATTCCCTCTTTTTCACAATTTTGACAGGGGTATATATACTTACGTACTTCTTCGGACGCATGGTTTTGGGTTGTAATTTGAAGGCTTTGGGAAGAGGTAGTGGTGGTACATTTAGTAGCTTTCTTTTATATAAGAGCTTTCCATGAAACAGCAAGCAAAAGCTGGACAGGCTGGTGGACTGAGATTGTATTTTGCCAACTTGATTTTACTGTTTGTTTTCCCTCTGTATTCCATTCATTTTTTTTATTACTCTCTACAGCGTGTCCCTTGAGCTCTGTTCCTTACAGCAAATGGATGGTTTTAGGAATTGTTACACTATATTTCCCTGTGCTACCCAGTGTTTTATGGAAGTTACAATTTAGCTCAGTGCTCTTTCTCCTGCAGAAATGGGAGATGGTCCTGGTGCACCTAAATTCCATAGGTTTACTACTGATGCACTTTTGGGATGGGAGAGTTACACCCTTTTCTTACCTGTCTTTGATATCTTTGGAGAGAGTCCAGCGCAGGGCAACTAAGATGATTAAGGGAGTGGAGCATCTGCCTTATGAGGAAAGGCTGAGGGAGCTGGGTCTCTGTAGTTTGGAGAAGAGGAGACTGAGGGGTGACCTTATTAGTGTATATAAATATATAAAGGGGGAGTGTCACGAGGATGGAGCCAGGCTCTTCTCAGTGGCAAACAATGATAGGACAAGGGGTAATGGGTACAAACTGGAACACAAGAGGTTCCACTTAAACTTGAGAAGAAACTTTTTCTCAGTGAGGGTGACGGAACGCTGGAACAGGCTGCCCAGGGAGGTTGTGGAGTCTCCTTCTCTGGAGACATTCAAAACCTGCCTGGACACATTCCTGTGTAACCTTATCTAGGTATTCCTGCTCTGGCAGGGGGATTGGACTAGATGATCTTTTGAGGTCCCTTCCAATCTCTAGCATACTGTGATATCAAATTTTCTGACTCCTGGGAGGAAAACAGTGGGGTTGGGACTGGTCGTCAGATTCTCATAGCAGTTTAAACTTCTGCAGCTGTATAAAACTGTCAGCACAGGAATCAAGTCCTCACAGCTATTGACCTTGCAATGAATCCCACCGCACCTCTAAGGGTAGGCGGCTAAAAGGTTTTGAAAGCACTTGAACCTGCTGAAGGCAGAGGAAACAGAATGAATGGCAGCAGGGGGAGTTATTAGAGAAGTGAACTCCAGGTCAGGGTGGCCAGTGAGCCAGTATAGAGCGCAGCAGAGATGACTTTAGGGGAAATGACATTAGTAACTCAGAAACTATCAGTGGGATCTGCTAACAGTGAATGTGAGTTGTGACCCCCAGTAGAAAGGCCACCATACAACTGTTAGCTCATACTTTTGGAGTGAACATTGCAGTGTTGGTAAATGGATGAGAATTTCTGTCTTTTTACCATAGTGCAGCCACAATAGGAGGAAACATGTGTATCTGGAAGCTTGATTCCTATTCTAGTTTCAAAACCTAGCAAAGTAGGAGTGGAAGAAATGGCTAATGGTTTAACATTTCAAGGCTGTTTATCTCAACTGGCTTAAATGACAGCTTCTGCATAGGAAACTGAAATTAAATCTTATTCTGTCATTCTTGTTTTTCTCCCTTTCTTAGGCAAACAAACAAAAGCTCTACTGTTTCTGTATAGTTTCGCTCAGTTACTTCAAAGCTTTAGATGAAGTTACAAGCCAGTCTGGAATAGTTCCTTCACAGTAGGGTCTTCTGCCTTCTGAAATAAGTGTAAAATCACCTAACATTTCCCAAATGACATTATAAGCCCTAGAGTACTGGTTATCTGGAAGATATCTGGGGATGTAAAGCCCACCATTGACCTCAGATTTTGATTTTGGGATGCTTTTGTCAGCTACTCAGTCTCCCTTCCTTATTCCCCTGATTAGGAGGTCCACCTCTAAGCATAGTACTTGGTCATCTACGTATTTAAGCTTATTCAGAAAATCAGGCTTTCGTCTGTTTGCAGCCTTTTGAGCAAGTTTCTTTCTGTCCTGTTTTGCTTCTTTCCTCCTTTTCTTCTTTGTCTCTTAGATACAATACACCACCTTTGCCTTTTTGATTTCCTTCTACACCCATACTTCTATCCACCTATTCACCCCATGAAGTCCCACAGCCACATCTTTGCTTATGTACAGAATTATGTTTCCCTGGGTTATTATCATGTTACTGGTATTTATCTGCAATCTTTAAAGACTTTAGTGAAATTGTCCAGCTATTCTCCCACATTATCTCCTTTGTCCTATTACAATTTACCTTTCTTCTCTCCCTTAGCTCTGATTCTAATGTTTTCTGAAAATCATGTTATCCTTTTAACTCTTCTGTAAGCTTTTGTTCCTGGCCTCCAACTGATATTCAAGATAATTCTTTTGCTAATCACATAGGTAATTGATGCGAAAGAATAGAGTTCCTTTAAAATGTTAGCATTTTACTGGGAAAAGATTGGGATGAGAGTTATAAAAATACATTTCTGGCATATGTTTCCTAAAATAAAGGGGAACTTACCAGGGGAAAATGTATACATATTAATGTATAATCAACCAAGGGATGCAACAAGATTTCTTATTTATTTACTTCATTTGCTTGAAAAGTGACCAGCAGACTTCAGCTAGCTAAGACAGATTGCTTTGATAAATGTTTGGGAATTCTGGTGGTTTTTTGTCTCAGTTGCATTCTCTGGTAAGCACACAAATGAGATGTCCCCTCTAGCACCTAGCAGCTCAGCTTGCCTTTTGTGTGTGGATATGATTCTCCTCCTGAGTTTGCAAAACCTTTAAAATCTCCATTAAAATGAACTGCAAACCTCCTCTCTTTAGGAGTACTATGGAGCTAGGAAAAGAAGACCATAAAAGTGAAGCCAGAATAAATAAACCTTATTCCAAATGAGTGTGGATTGGCAAGCTTAAGAATCATTAGTTTTGCCCTAGTGAAAAAGGAGGAAGATAGAAATCCACAGGAGAGAATTAGGTTGGTTCAAGCAATACACCGGCACTGTAACCCTATTCTCTATCTGTGTACAATACACCCAGAGGGAAAGAAGGGTTTCCAGCATGGAGATTTTATCAGCCTGTGTTTCTGTGACAGTTGGAGTGTTTGTGAGTGGATGAAGCCAAAAGGAATTACTTGTGTTGTTCCAAATGAGTGTCACTAAAATCTTTGTGCCATACGTATCCAGTCTCTGTGTGACACATACAACAAATGTATATCTGTGAAACAGGTGTCTCTATTTTGGTTTTGAAACCTTCTGCTAGCAAAGCCAGAGTCCAGAGCACCATGACTCCTGTCCCAAGCCCTGCAGTGAGAGAAACAAAAATTAAAAGCTAGGTTTGTCCCTTTTCACCCTACTCATAAAAAGAAAGTGAAAATTATCTGTGTCCATGCCCCTTTCCTATTGTCAGTGAGTGGTCCTGATATGGGAAGGGAAGGTGAGCAGGAGGAGGGGCTGTCATAGAAATACAGGCATCTGTATTTATTTATTTTATTTACTTAGCATCTCACAGGAATATCTGTTCAGTGGCACTGGAGCAGCATTGCGTGAGGACATGGATTGTCCAGTTTAGAAAGAACTGAGAGTCTTCTGGTAAGTCGGTGCTATCTGAGCTAAAGTCCCAAGGACTGGTCTATCAAGAAGTGGCTGTGTGGAGACTTGCATTCTATGGCCTGTCACAAGGAACCCAGTGGTCCCCTGCACCTGCGACAGCAACTGAGGGCTGGGAAGGACAGGCTATATTCCCGCCAGGCAGAAAAAACCTCTTGGAGCTTCCCACTCTTCACATGAGCATGGTTATTTGTTGTTACTTCTAGCTGGTAGCCAAAGAGTTTCATAAATTTCGAATGTGCTCACATTTGCAAAAACAACACAATGTTGAAAATCTCAGGACTCTCCTTAACCTAAACCATGTTTTGTTTATCCCAGGAGAAAGATGGAAGTTTCTTTCTCCCATTACTCTAAGCTTCCATTTCCACCCCTGAATGAAATTGAAATTCAGGACTGTGGGTGGGTTGCAGGTCCAGAAAAAGCTGTTTCCTGGTCTTGGCTTCTGACTAGTGGAGCAGTTTTCTTACTTGTTTGATCAAACTGGGAGTAGATTTCCTGGTAAGATTTGTATTTACTCAAAAGTTTTTGATAAATGGATCTTCTAATGTGTTTCTGTAGGACAGCAAGTTGCATTCAGCCTCCTTAGTGTCACAGATCCTCTGTTCTACCCTTCTGTCCTTCAGGTTGCTGTGATGTGCATGGCACAGCTAGTCTTTCCCATTGTTTCTGACAGTCATTTTTTGAAGGGTCTTTGTTTACCAGCCTATAAAAAACAAATCCTACCTATGGATCATCCTGGGATCTCATCTTGCACACAGCTCAACAGATGACCTTAAGCAATACTTCTGTGTGTGTAAAGGAGTAGTTAAAGGAGGAGTGAAGTTAGAAATGCATTTGGAACTCTGGAGAAGCAGGAGAATCCCAGCATCTGTTTCCCAATGCTGTTTCTTTGTTTGGCTCTCATTGACTTTAGTGAGATGCTGCTTATTATATTTTACAGTCTACAGTCTCTCGCCTCTCTTAGAAATGCTGATGGTACAGTATTTCTTTCCTCATGTGATTTTAAATACATTATTTAAAATTGTTAATAGAACTATTTTTGTTCTTAATCTGGTGCAGTTGAGAAATTAAAATCCCCAAGCATTTCACTTTCCATATTTTTCTTACAAGGAAGGTCTGCAAGGACCAGAAAAAAATAGAAGAAATGTCCTTTCTCAACTTGAGAACTCTTATTTCTATTTGGTTTCTTAAAAGCTGCTGTTCCTTAAAAAACCCAATTTTTGCTTTCCGGTGTGGTGTGATTAAATGATTTGAAGTCTCAAATTACTGAAATAATGCTGGATTTTTTTCTTAAATTTGATTTTATATATAATACAATTTATAATTAGTATTAAATAAATTTTGGTCTGCTTCTTAACAAGTATGAATCATGTCAGTTTTATATTATTACTTGTGAAAAAAGTGAGCTCCATTGCCTTCCCACAGAAACATGGGAGGAGGAAATAACACATTCAGTCTCTTTTCCAATTGGAAGGCATTCTCCCAAAGTTGGCTCCAGTATATGTCTGTAACAGGGCAAAGAATTTGGAGGAAAAAACCACCAGCCAAACCCAGAGAGAAAAAAACCCCAACATATTAGATGCCTAGGAGAAATCCATGTAGTACAGCGTGTTGTTGTGTAAGCACATCATTGCTTGCATTTCAGATTGCGGAGGCAGCTAGGAGGGGATGTGTTCATTACCTGAAGGGAACACATCTCTTGCCACCAGCCACACAACCTCCTGGTAACAGCCTCAGGCAAGCTTCTTCCACTGGGCTAAACTCAGCCCCAAGGTATCAAAGCTGGCTTTCAGCTCTTTTGGATGATGTCTCTGTGTGGCTCTTTGCACTGTGGAGCTTCCAGTGTTGAAGAACTGGGGTTTGTGTCATGCTTAAAAACTAGCCCTCAGACTTAGATTCTTGTTACAGGCCTTGTCCATATCACCAAGATGAAAATTTGTCCGTTGCATAATGCAAAGCATCAGTTGCCTTGTCTACCTGTTGATACAGGGTGTCATGGGTTCAGCAGCAGCAGTCAGTTTTTCTCCTTCTTAGTAGCTGGTGCAGTGCTGTGGTTTTGACTTTCGGCCTGGGAATAATACTGATAAAGCCGATGTTTTCAGTTACTGGTCAGAATGTTTACCCTGACCAAGGACTTTGTGAGTCTCATGCTCTGCCAGGGAGGAGGAGAAGCCGGGAGGAAGCAGGGACAGGACACCTGACCCAAACTAGCCAAAGAGGTATTCCATACCACAGCACGTCATGCCTGAGGATGCAACTGGTAGTTTCCCGGAAGGGCACGTTCTCTGCTCTGTCAGGCTTGTTTTCAGCGGGTGGTATCGTATTCTCTTCCCTTGTTATTTCTCTTATCATTATTATTATTGGTGGTAGCAGTAGTGATTTGTGTTATACCTTAGTTACTGGACTGTTCTTATCTCAACCCGTGGGAGTTACATTCTTTCAATTCTCCTCCCCATGCCTTGGGGGGGGGGGGGTGGGGAGGAGTAGAAACTGCGTGGCTGACTTGCGGACTAACTTAAACCACGACACAGGGACAGCTTGATCTGCACCTTGCTCTTATCAGGGTGATAAGAGAAGTTGCCTCAGGACATCGATTCTATTAGGAGTGCGGGGAGGCTTTGTGCAGATGTGGAAATGCTGTTCACAGGAGGCTGTCCATCTGATAGGCTAACTGGGAGGTCCATCTGATAGGCTAACTGGGAGGTCCATCTGATAGGCTAACTGGGAGCACGCTTGCGGATGGCCCTCTTTTAACAGCAAACTGTGATGCTAAAAGCTACTGTTCCTGGCCAGCACTGAAGAGCACCAAGGTAGTGGTTCATAAAAATAATACTTAAATATGTGCATAGGGGAAGCTGATGAGCTGAGGCAGAGTCTGCAGATGGTGCTGAACTCTTTCCTGTGGTCTTTTACCAGGTCAGCAATTTCTAAATGTGTATTTTGAGGCTTAGACCATTTGGCAGTCTTATTTCTGCTTAATTAGCTTCATGATTTAAAACTATTTGTGGCCTCCTAATGAACTAGGAAAACCCCAGCAGTTGTTAGCAGCTGGCTGGGATTTTAACAGTAGCCATGTGTGTTCAGCAGAACAGCAATAAAGTAGTGAGAAGAAAAGTCTGGCAATATTGCCAGGGGTCAGGACGTGTGAGGGCTATCCTCAGTCCCGTTAATGATCATCATTAGCACAATACAAAATTTCAGTTATACATAAACAGCCTTGTAAAGTGACAATGACAATGAAGACTTTAACAAAGACAGGGTTTGCGCAAAGACCTTCATCCTGTGAAGAAGGGTTTGAACTGAGATGCTGGATATGGACTGAAGCAGCTGAGGGATAAGGGTGTATTCCCACTGGACTTTTAACAACTTCCCAGCCCTGCAGAGATTTGACAGGAAAAATCTGTCAAAACCCTTTGGCACTGAGTTGCCCAGCTCCACTACCCCTGTGGGGCTTTGCTGAGAGATGGAGTTGACTGTTTTTTGAATGGTGGTAGATCTGCTAGTTCTGGTTATACCTGTGATTGGGGGTTCAGCCCTCAGAGCCTTTTACACTCATCACCACTGAGCCTGCATCCTGATTTCTTTGTGATCTGGAGAAGATGTCCTCTATTATGTGACCATCCATGTAACAAGCTCCCACGACTACAGTCTATTTCTTCTGACATTCCTCCTTCTTACAGTGCTTCTCAGTTATTCCTGTGATGCAGATTTTCACATAAATATTTTGGCTGCTCCTGAAGCCCCAGATCACAAGTCTGCTCTATCTCACCTGAAGATTCCTAGCATCAGTCTGGATAAAAGATAAAACATATCCTTATAGTTAAGATAGGTTTATTGAGATGTAGCCTGTAACACATACTGCTCCATTTTAGCCAGTCTGCAATTTATCAAAACTAAATATGGATCACGCTCGGTGTATGCACTTTTTGTAGCTGCCTTTCCTGTTTTGATTATATTTTCTAAGTTTATAGGCAATCGAGAGCAGTTCCAATATTGCTGAATTTGTGCTTCAGTGATTACTTCAGCAAAAGAAGCAGTATGTATGAAAGAAGGTATGTTTTGTCAGGTGAAAATGCTCAGATTCATGAAAGACTTGGCTAGCTGATGTACCTGTAGAAAGGCTGGCACCAGCGGCTAAGAGCATCCTCTTAGATCATTTCAGCTCATCAAGAAGGCCACCCCACCTTTGCTCTGGAGAAAGATTTTTCCTTCTTTCCTGTATCACAAGCATGAATTCTTTTGTGAGAGTTGCATTACATTTTGGATGTATGTGATAAAATGTATAGAGTTTCCTTAATGTCTGTCAGTGCACTTTTGAGGCCACTATGAAGTATGCCTGGCTCTGGGTTTAGGTTTTTCAGTTCATAAATGATCCTCACATGTCCCCTTAATCTATATTTGTGAGACATTTTGGTGCCTTTAAGCAAAATTGTCTCTGGAGGTCTGTACACACTTCCTTTTGCTATCTCAGGTACTGATTATATTATGTGGAACCTCCTCTCAGTATTATCTCTGACGTTTTATTTTATGGCTGGATGGATTTCTTATATTTTGCTTTAATCGGGTTGATATGCACATAATACAGTGACCTTTACATTCCTGTGGTTTTTGTCAAGTGCTTTGAAAAATATGTCTGCAACCACTAAATAATGCCCTGGTATGATTTCGTTATGCAAGTGGTACCTAACAGAAACAGAACTAGCAAAGAATAACTGCATTACTGTAGGAGTTTAAGTGTATCATCTATTGTGTGTAGTGTTCCATAGTTCAAGCCAGGATTTCTTAGGTCTTTTTCCTTGAGTTATTTTCTAGGATTTGAGTTCAGCAAAGCCCTTTGCTAAATCAAGGGAAGTATCATAAGAGAACAAAGCAATGCGTAGGGTTTTTAACCTGTGAACTACTTCAGGCAGACATGTAGACACTTAGAATTTTAGTCAGTTCTTTTTATTTCCTGACAATGCAGTTGGGGTTGCACCTCTCATCTACAGGAACTAAAGGTCTCTCAGGTAAGAGAGATGTAGTCTTCTCTGCAAAACTGAGACTGCTTCTTCTGAGCACCTTCTTTTTTCCCACCACAGTCTGCTGTTCCTGGAGGATGACAGCCCCCAGGACCTGAAGGTCTAACTGTGGTTGCTGCTGTTTCAGTGTGGGAGTCGCAGAAGATTTGTATTGTAATATCAAAACTAAGACACTTATAATCTGCTTTTTCCTCACTGCTCACAGATATACTTTTACCTGAACCAATTGTCTACCTTCCATCCAACAGGGGTCCTTGAGTCTTGAGAGGTATGCCAGGAAAGCTTACCTGAAACTCCTAGCCTCTTTCAGATGCCCACTTGATCTTGCTAAATAGCCCGGCTAAGAGGCTTGACTTTTTTTTTTTCTTCACTTAAGGGTTGTTTTTCCCCTCTTCTGCTGCTACAGTTTGTATTTTTTCCATTTATTTATCTGGCTAGGTTGGAAACAAACTTCTCTAATGAGGGGAAAACTTCACCACCATGGGATCTCTGTTTTACTTCTCCACCTCCCATTGCCTGTGGTTTTGTTTTTCTTTTTCCTGCCTTCCTTCACCCTTTATTCCCCCCCAAGCTTTATATCTTTTTGACAGTTCTTGACTTAGATATCTACATTTTGAAAGTAAGTTGAACTTTAAGAAATGTCTTTTGGTTTTCAGTGATGACAGTCTAATCAACCTCGACTGCAGTTTTCACCACTGTCCCTTCAGGTCAGTTGTGTTGTCTTTATCTTTTTATCCACGATGTGTAATTCTGGGTTTTGCAAAATATCCATT
This sequence comes from Psittacula echo, assembly GCF_963264785.1. Taxonomy (NCBI): domain Eukaryota; kingdom Metazoa; phylum Chordata; class Aves; order Psittaciformes; family Psittacidae; genus Psittacula; species Psittacula echo. The sequence continues at coordinate 91,516,150 of NC_137737.1, read as the reverse complement.
AGGATGGATACAATCCATGGATACAATGGATAGTATCCATTGCATGTCATCATCCTTTTCAGAGTGTTGGCAACTACCAACCATTCTGACAGAGCCTCTGCTGGGAGCGACAGAAGCAATGGAGAGGGTCACTTATGGAAACAGCTTCTTGCAGCCATTTCTGTTGACCTGGGATAAATCACCTACAGCAAAAGCTTTTTCCTTCTAGAGTCCAAGTGTCCTTCCTACTGTCTTCTGCAGCCCTTCTTTTGCAAAGTGGTCAAAGTGGCCTGACTTTGGCCAGTAATGTAGCTCAACATTTTTTCCTTCTTTTTTCCTGTCTTCTCCTAGAGAGAACTCTCATATACTGTCATAGGTTTCCTTTTTATATGAACTACAAGGTTCTTCAGCTTTCTGTAATGCAGCTTCATAGCCAGTCTCTGAGGAAGCTGATAACAATTTTAAAAGCCCTACTACAAGTGCTGCTGTCAAAAATCACCTCATCTTCAAACAACTCCTTGTGTGTGTTTGTATCATCCTTTACAAATCCAACATGTCTGTTTTTAAATCCCTGTCTTCTCCATTTTGAGAGTATTTCAGCTCTGTTGATACTTTGAACCACTCTGTTTTTCTTAGTTCACTTTAGCTTATTTTGTGGCAGTCTGTAATCTCTCAAAGTCTAAGGCCTGCTTTGTTTCTGCATAGTGCAGCAGCTAACTCCAACTGGCATTTATGTCAGCCTTCAGAAATGCAGATGCTCACAAATGTTACTTTTTGCTCTATTATTTTTACTTGCCTGACAGTGAAGTCACCCTAACAACTCTTCTTTCCTGAAAATCACAGATATAAATGGGATTTTAAAACAGTTCATATCTGTCCTGACAGTGTCTTTTATCTTTTGCTTATAGACATTCATAGCTTTTAAGGCTGGGGGAACACTACGGCTCGGGAATGTGAGTTAATAATTGCTATATCAATCTCAAAACCTTGTAGTAGGATGCAGATGTATACTGTGGGCCAGCTTAAATCTTTTTGTAACCAGTAGGTGAACTGCTGTCCATTTTTGATGCTCACAGGTGTGATAAACAGTGGATCTTCTTAATTGAACAAAACTGTTGAAACTGTAACAGCTTCCATACAAAGCATAAGCATATGCCATTTCTTGCGCAATGCATATGCGCTTCCATTTGTGTGTCTCACTATGAAAAAGGAGCAATTATAACTCCATACCACTGGACAGAAAAGCAGCAAGAAGTCAAGCAAAGCAAACATTAAGTGAGAACCCTGAGAGGTGGATGGGAACTTACACCATGGTTTTTGAGTTTTTGAGTTCGTTGTCAGCTGGATGGAAGGTGAGCACTGTGAGCAAATAAGCTATCTCCTACTGTGTTCAGGCAAATAGATTTTTGTGTATGCCCATTGTAAATACCAAGATCGTGTAAGAGATGTGCATCCTCTGTATCAACTCCTGTTTTGGAATAAAACGACACTTTGACCCTGAATTTCTGCTAACTTCTTGGGTCAGAAAGGAGTAACAGTATTTCTGCTTAAACAATCTGGTCCTGATCTTAAGCATATTTACTGCAGGAAAATCTGACACTTTGTGATAAACTGTTCAAATCATTACATATCCCACTGTTTAAAAACATACACTGTAGTTTTAGAATTTCAAAGGGAATTGCGAATGGCCTGAGGGAAGAGCTGATGAAGTCTGTAGTTGGCCGCATTTCTAAACAAAAGAAACTTTGGAAGCCTTTTGCCAGTGCTGTTTGCCTTTCATGCATGTATTTCTTTATTTTTTTGTAGGTTGTAATTTATTTTTTTTTCCTTGGAAAACCTCATTTCTATTTCACAGGCTGCCCCTCACCCACCTTCCCCTAAAAGTAAGTTAACCATTAACACTTTCTCCTTCATTCTTACTTGTAGCCAAAAATGTTTGGATTAAGCTTTCAACTTCAAGAAATTCTGGAGATGGCAGACACTTTCCAAGAAAACAGTTATTTCTGTAAACCTGTTTATTTCAGTCTAAGGCTTGCTGAGTAGTATCAGAATTCATTTTCATCACCACCAAAATCTGAAGTCTGAAGGTGTCACTAGGCAGCTATCTTATTGCACTTTTGTTTCCATGCTATTTGGTTTCTTAAGTCATTCCAAACACATTAGGTTGGGGAAAGAACAAGTTGGAAAGATGTCAGCAGAACAGGGAGAGCAAAATCGACAGAAAAAGGAGAAAATTAAGAAATGCTTTTTGTAGACTAGTAGAAACATGGTGGATCTCTTTATCTGCAGAAAGATAGAATGGTTTTGGTTTGTGGTTCCTAAAAGGCTATTCCTTTTCTTTTTTGTAATAATCTGTTTCCTTTTTTGTGTGTTTTTTAAATTATTTTCTTACTACACCTTTTATGTCTTATTGTTTACTTTTCATTCTCAACTTTCTCTTCTTTCTTGGGAGGTAATTTTAGATGCAGTTCTTCACGGCTGGGTTGCCAGACTCTTAGCCCTTTGGTAAGTTCTTCAAAGTCAAATATACGTTTATAGTGACTAACACAATGCCAGTGTATGAGGGGCTTGTCCTGTTTAGTTTTTTTTTGTTCTAACCTTCCAAATTACAAGTGCAGTTCATTCCTATGCTTTCAAAATTCACAGTTCATTTGCAGTTGTAAATTAGTGTGTATGAGTTGATTTTTGCTGGTACTTAATATATTCATTCTTGCTTCTCTACAGACTTGAAATTGGAAAGAGTTGCTCCAATTTTCATCTTGGCTAATGAAGTCTCTCATTGCCTATGAATGGCTGAAATGTTCCACAAAAACTCTGTTACATCTTTATGAGAGTACGTGCCATTGTGGTTTAATCCCAGCCGGCAACTAAGCTCCCCACAGCCACTTGCCCACTTCCTCCCCAATGGGATAGGGGAAAGAGTTGAAAAAGTAAAGTGAGAAAACTCGTGGGTTGAGATGAAGACAGTTCAGTAGGTAAAGCAAAAGCCGTGCATGCAAGCAAAACAAACCAAGGAATTCATTCACCACTTCACATGGACAGGAAGGTGTTCGGCCACCCCCCAAAAAACAGGGCTCCATTATATGTTACTTGGGAAGACAAATGCTAGCACTGTCTCTCCCCTCTCCTTCTTCCCCTAGCTCTGTATGCGGAGCATGACGTCATATAGTATGGGATATCTCTCTGGTTGCTTAGGATGTGCTGTCCTGGCTGTGTCCCCTCCCAGCTTGTTGTGCACCCCCAGCCTACTTGCTGGCGAAGCAGTGAGGAGAGCTGAAAAGTCTTTGACTCTATTCAGCAACAACTAAAACATGGGTGCATCATCAATGTTATTCTCGTCCTAAATCCAGAACACAGCACTGTACCAGTTAACGAGAAGAAATTTAACTCAGCCAAAACCAGGACACAGGCTAATGACTTCATGTGCAGTGGAAGAAACACATTTTCTAGGACATACTCATTATTAGTACCAGGGGTTTCTTTTACTCATTCTGTTTCCCACTCTCAGTTCCTCAGTCTCTTTTCAAAATCTTTGTCTCTTCCTTTGACACTCTGCCATTTCCCAATCTGTGCCAGAAGCTCTGTGTTATCATGTCATCATGTTTGCTAATCTCAGCCATCTGGAAGATAGGTTTTTTGCTGAGCGCATAAACAAAACACTCTCCTTCTGCTGTCCCATCATTGACATCTCAAACTCTTCATTGGTCTGTCTTGGGCCTGATACTCCAAAGTCTCTTTCATTAAGAGTTTGGATAATAAAACAGAAAATGCACTAAAGTTTTTGTCATGGTTTGCTTTATTAAAAAAAAAAAAAAAATAGAAAAAGACAAAAATCAGGGGAGAGCAACTCTCCCGGAGTGATGTGATAGGAGATGACTTGTCCCTTTCCTCTGAGATCCCAGCTGCATTACTGTGCTCAGCTTTTCCCGGTATTGTGACAAAGATGTAGATAAATAAGAGGAGGTCCATAGTGCAACAGTAGGAATTACAGGAGATTTAGGAAAAGTGACCTATGAGGAAAACATGAGGAACTTTTCTTTTATTCCCCTCCTCCTCTGAAAAAAAGAGAAAGTAGTCTACGCTAATGGCTTCTGGTATAGCAAGGTCTGTTATAAAGAGGCCAGCGACTTGTTCTCCAGGTTTGCTGAGAAAGGGAAAAATAAGCATCGAGTCTGTGGCAGAGATTAGGTCCCATATTAGAAAATCTGTATTTATAAGGGTAGCAAAGTGGTGGAACAGACTGAGTAGGAAAAATGTGAAATTGTCTCAGGAAAGATGGGTGTAAGGCAGGCTTGTTTTGCCTGCATTGTGTCATGGATCCTTTTCCAGCTCTCAATTCTGTGGGGAGGGGAGAGTGGTTACTCTGGAGGCAGCATGCTAGTGATTGCCATCAGCCAGTTCTTCGATCTGCAGGCAATTGCTGTCCCGGCTGCAGCTGATGGCATTACTGACAAGTTGCCATGAGCAATGAGTGGCCTCATTTTCCACAAAAACATTAACAGGCTGCTGGTCTCTCCTGCCTGGAGTATCCCCTTACATCCTGTGTTGTTCAAATGTGGTTGTGTTACCCCTAAGCAGACAAAGAAGTGCAGTTAGGGTGAAGAGAAGACTTGATTTTGTTCTCCTTTTAGTAGTTACTAGTCATAATTATCGACTCGGTGTCAACATGTAGCTCAGCCAATGGGGAACACTGAAACATGTTTTGACTGAGATTCAGATGGACAAAATGCTACTTTGGTCCCTGAGCCAATCTGTGGGATAGAAAGACAGTGGTGTCACTCAGGCTGTCTGGGCTCCTGTGTCTCTGCTGAAGACATCCTGGTATCTTGACTTTAGAGAGCTTTCTCAAGTCCTAGAATCACTGATTCAGTAAGATTTCTCTATGAATAAAATGCCCGTTTCTCCCCAGGGTTCATTTATTTTAATTATTTTTTCTTTTTCTGTCTCTGCTTGAAGGGTAGGATTGCAGAAAGATTTTCATTGGAAACAGTGCTGAATCAAGAACTGCTGTTTCTATAGTAAGCCATGAGTGCTCATGATTTGTGCCCTACTAGAGTGGTAAACGTTAGCTCTCCAGCTATTGAACATTTGCCCTCTAACACTGCTTTGCTTAGGAATGGTGCTGTTTGGATCCTGTTCTTTTTATCTGGCTACTATTAAAAATGTACTTCTAATGAAAGTCATATTTTTTTATATCTGCAGGCCTGAGGTGCTAATGTTTTACTTTATTTTTCTCATGGAAAGGATTAACATGCTTGTGTTTTAGTACTTGGCATACATTGCAAAGCCTGTGCCTGTGCGTTTTCCAGCTTCTGCTGCTGCTTAGTTGAGCTGAATTGCTTTATGGTCCCTTTCCCTCGATGGACCCCACCAAACAGAATGAGAAATTGTAGGAGAGAGTCTGTCACCTTACTGAGGGACCCTTATGGATCAATAGCCAAGCCCACTGGCTACCTACCTCGTATCTACATTACTGTGCACGCAATCAAGCAATCCTGGTTGGCCTACAGAAATGCTGATCCATTTGCATTATCTGCAGGCATGAGTGAGAGCTTCCTGCAGAGCTGCGAACCTTGCAGGAGAAACTGCCATGAACTTTCCCAAAGTCTCCTCCCTGACGCATCACTTAATCTGGCATTTTTCACTGGGAGAAGCAGTGAAAATGTGTCACCCTGTTTAATTCAGCTACCTCTTGTAGAGCACGACTTACATGACTGATGAGCATGAGGAGCCTTGCTTTCTGTGTCGAGAGTGCAGGCATCAGAGAGAGACAAAGTGAGAGACTTAAGGGTGGTGGAGAGGAGGATCAGAGAGGACAAGTGAATTAACAGGGTTTGGGAAAGTGATGTAAGCATCTGTGGGAAGGGGAAGGTAGCAGAGATGCTTGTGAGAGGAAGAGAACTAAGGCAAGAACATGAGTGAAAGAGAGCTAAACAGGAAAAAAAATATTGACTTATTTTTACTCTCTTTCTGGTTTCCCTGTCCTGATATTTTTCTAACTTTTAGGAGTTTTCTTAGAAAAAAAAAAGTAAAATATGTGATCAACAACTAAGTCATGCTTTTAAAAGGAAAAGAGTCATCAGCCTTCTATAACCTGTTTTGCAGGTGAAAACATTTAGAAGGAAGTTTATTTTTATTTGTCTTTTTAGACACCTTGTTCAACTTATGCTTATTCCTTGAAAGTGGATCTCTAGCCAAATGTTACTTGCTTCCCCAGCCTTCTTTCCAGCACTTCTAAGTCTTGGCACTTTTCCAGTTCAGTTCTCCCATTTTCAAAAGTTCTGTTGTTGCATATGTGGAAAAGTAATCGTTCTGACACCCGTTTCCAAGTATTGCAGTTTAACTGCTTAAAAAGCAACAGTCCACATTTCACCATCACTTTTAAAAGAATATATTAATTTGTTTTATAAGCAAGTCTTTGTGGTTATAACTTTTTTAACAATCTAGTACACGATAATTTGTATGTTTGTCTTTTTCTCTGCTGAGTCCTTGATTCTTTATAAAGTTTGCAAAACCCAACTTAAAACTTTTAGCTAATGAAATGGTGAAGAAGCAAGACTGTGAGGGTAAAAAGCTGAGCAGGTGAGATGAGAGGCCAAGAAACTGGGTAGTTTGGCAAAGCAGTTTGATGGCTGGAAATATCAAGACAAATTAGGAGAAGCTCTGGGATCCAGACATGCAGTCTGCACAGAGTATCTGTCTCCTGCTCTCCCACCCTGCAGATGAGTAATCTCTAGTGACGTCAGTGGGCGTTATCCCCATGTCCTAGGGGTAATAGATTGGGCCCCTGTCATGTAAGCAATGCCTCATTTTCTCTTAAGCTGGAAAATCATCTGAGTTTCCCTTAAATATTTCACAAGGGAGCTGAGAGGGAGGAAGAGGGGTTTAATATTCCTTTCTAGTTGCATCACTTGCACGTTTCGTAGTTGAACTGCAGAGTAAAAACCCAGATTTTGGAATTGTTTAAATGACAACAGAGTTATTGCTCAGCTTCTCAAATATTTTGGCTGCTCACATACTCAGTCAAGCTGCAGTACTCCCCCCAACAAATGCACTCATGGGAGAGCAAATGGCAAAGAACACGAACAGCCTGAAGTGGAGTGTCAGTGCTTTTGGCAGGGAGATGCCAGCTGTCATTGGAAACAAGTTCAGAATTTGCTGCAAGGTTCTTTCTAAGGAAAGCAAGTCTTCAAAATCTTATAAAAGGAATGAAGCCCAGAGCAGCAATTCAACAGTGTTTACTGATGATATTTATGCTATTTTATATTGTGAAAAAGTTTAGTTCAAAAACTGCATCTGACTTAGAAGTTCCTTGTTCTATATAAAGATACATAAACACAATTGCAGAGAAAGAAAAGTTGTCCTCATTCTTTAGGTTCATGAGCCTAGAGTGAATTTATTAAAAAGAAGAATAAAAAACCAGCCTAAACATGAAAGCCTAAATGTGTGAAACTTTTATGAGTTATGAACATGGGCGCTGTACTGTAGAAAATTTCCAAGGAACTTCTGTAGCTTTCTAGTGGAAATCTAGCACAGAGCTAGATGTTTTACAGATGTTTAAAAGGCCTGTCCTTTCTTCAAGTTAAGGCTTGCTTTCATTTAAGAAGGAAGAAAGCGAAGGCTGGGGAAGATGGGGAGAAATAACTAGAACAAATGTTGACTTTGCAGATCCCAAGCAGAAGCAACTCATCTAGGGAACAATTTTAGAGCTGCATCTTCCAGGAGCTGCAGCTCTGCCCCACCATAGGCAGAAGTGGCTGAATGCCAGCCCTGGCACTTCTAGGGTGATGTGTCAGATGGTAGTGAAATTAGGGAGAACTCAGGTCGGCCCTTTGCTCCTCCTTTTTCATTCAATGACCTCCTTTGAGAGTGGAAGGGCTCATGTTAAAGTTGACTGCGTCCTAAATGTCCTACAGTTTTGGCTTGAGTTTACCAGAGTTGACTCTAGGTAAGAGTGTTTGTCTTTGGTGTGATTAAAGCAGATCCACAGACTGTGCATACCAAAGTCTAATAAAATGCATCCTTTATTCATAACTGCTTTTTCAGCATTGCTACAGCAAATCAGATTTAATTTTGGGGTAGGAACGATTTCCATACAAAGAACAAGTACTTCAAAGTATATGAAGATAAGGGACTTACATAAAAACTAAGCAATCCACAGTCTGCAGAAACACTGCAATAGCTTTTACATCCCAGACAGAAACCGCAGAGAAGTACCAGAATGACAGAGCACTTCAACTGGAACAGCACAAAACAAGTGTTTAATGAAAGCAATTGGAATAACACTAAATAAAGTGTTTTAATGGAACTCCAAAGAGATGTGTAAAAGCTGCTAGTAAAGTCAATTGAAGGCCTGTCACAGTGCCTCAAAAGTCCCTTCACAGCCCTTGTGCTGGCAGCAGTTCCAATCTCTTTACAGTACATTAGAGGTAAGTGCAGCAGTATTATACCAGGCCCTTTGAAAAACTAATGAAATTGTTCTCCCTGAGAGAGAAGCCCACTGCTGCTAGGGGAGGAACTGCATGCACTTCGGCCTGGGAGTCATTTGTTTCTTCAGTTGGGATAAAGAAGGGTCTTTAATAATTCACAAAGCTATTGTCACTAGTTGTATTCCCTGCACTTGTCTCCTATTACCAACAGACATCCATTAAAATGTGCTGCTCAAAACCAGGACTAAACAACAGAGTTCAGTGCCCCAAAAGTCCTTTTTCAAGTTCTGGCTTGCATTAGATAAGTTAAGCTGTAGCTTATGCCACGTAGTCCCAACTTGCAGGGAATCTGTGCTCAGAAATTCCCATGCAGAAAATCATTTTGCTTGAGCAATGGCCTCTTGCTCTGTGAGGATGTGAATACGGGTATAAGTGTATGAGGCAAAGCTCTGGTTCTCTTTTTTGTCATAATCAAACCTGCGCCATAGGGAGGCTTGTATGGAAATGCAGCACAATGAGAGACATGGTAATGGCTGACCTGGGAGAACACGGTTTCTGCAGCATCCGTGAACCAGAAAGTCTCTTAATGGGTGGCCACCTTAAAAGTTAAAAGTAGATTGCTTCTTCTAAGGAAGCTGCTGTTCTCACTTGCCATGTGCCATGGTTGTAGACCTGTAAGAAACTTATCCAAGGGGATTTTTGCAGAGGGGCACAAAACAAGCAAAGCAGCATTAGGTCTTCTTTCTCTCAAGTGTCCTGGAAACAGGTTCTGTAACTGCAGAGAAGATGACCCAGAACAAATGTGAAAGCAAAAGCTGTTTAAAGTGTACCTGCATACTGAGATTGCACATGTATTGCTATATTGTATGTAGAATATGAGAAGATCCACAGTATCATCATCAGAAAATTTTGAACTAACAAATAGATTTTGGACAGAGAACAAAAAGCACATTTTGTAGAATATTTTAAGCAAAATATTCTGAAAAAGTATTTTCTTATTAATTTTATTTTCACTTTATCAGTTTTTTACCATTCATTTTGATTTGACTATTCTGAAATTTCATAATGCAAAATATTTTTACCTATCATAATAAAATGTTTGATAATTCCCTTTCAAAACCAAAAAAGAAATGAATATATTCTGTTAAGTGTTTCAGGCGGCCCTCTCAACAGTCACTTGGAATAGGTGTTTTACCAAAAAATGAAAAAGCCTTGGAAGAATTATCCCAGTCATCTTAAATAAGATCCAAGAATCCTTTGTGCCATAATAAATGTGTTCTGTATGCGTCTATTTTAGAATGAAGTCATTTAAGATGCAGTTCAGAGACATTTGACAGAATAATTTTTAAATCACTCCCTGTAAATCTATGCACTGCTTAATACCATAAGCATAGCTGCATAGCCTGAACAGCAAGGAGGATATGAAACAATTTTAAGCTTCTTAAAGTTGAATTGTTTTCAACAGCAAAGAAATTTGAAGATGCTGGACTTGAGACCAAGCTAAAAGCAAGGATACTCGGATATGTTATGAGATGTAGGGCATGGGAAGTAGGTGCTGGTCAGTAATTATTCTGTGTAATATCTGTCTTATGTCTGGAGGCAGGAGATTAGTGTTCGCGATTCCAGTAAAAAGGCTTATCTTCTAGTGAGGAGAGAGACCAAATGTAGTGACCAAAAGGATGGCAGGCATTGGGTTGCTCAGAGCCCTGTGTGACCACAGAATAACTTTCTCACAGGCACTGGATTAGCAGGATTGTCCTGAGAAAAGTGAAGTAATTGGTGTCTACAGTAAATGCATTCGTCTAGTGGCTGTTGCTGTTCTAGTTCCAAATTTGTATGCACATACAATTCTGTTTAGATTCAGACAGACGGAGAAAACTTTTAGCTCTCATTTTTGTTGCATTTTAGACAATTGAAGTATCTCCCTGTGGCCTCTTCTGCTGCACCGAGCCTGGGATATGGATCACTAGTGACACATAAAGATATATGTCTATGCTGTGTGATTCTGTATCTTTGTTTTTACTATCAGCCATAACCAGTAACAAAGAGATTTGTGCAGATGACTATCAACAGTTGCTGAGAGGAGAAAGAGAGAGAAGCCCAAAAGAATTAATAAACCCCATATCTTCCCTAGTAGGCTGGTGGAGTTTGTGCTGTGGTCTGTTTTCCTGTTCTCTAAGCACACAACACATAAGCTGATTAACAGAGCGATGGCATTGCCACAGCCTCCCAAGGCCTCCACATTTTACGTTCACAGCAAGTCCTCTGCATAGAAATAGGGGGTAAGAAAGGACTAGTAGACATCTGTTGTTTGTGTTTTGCAATGCCTCGGGTGGGGAAGCAGTGCTCCCTTTGCTTTTGTAGTGATGTGTAATCATCCCTTTGATTGTATTATGATGTACCACTGTAGAAAAAACAGGTGTGAGGTACCTGCACGTTTGAAAAATGGGGGATTAAATCAGATGAATAGCTTGAGGCTCTAAACCTACATACTTGCCAATGCTGCCTAATTTTTTTGAGCTGCATGATTTGGTATGTCTGGATCTATATTTTGTTGGGAACTTAAAAAGAGCAAGATGATCTAAAAGTGCAAGAGAACTGTAAAACCTGTATGTCTTGAAGCAAATGTCCCGTAGTAGCGATGCAACGGTTCAGAATATGCCTCAAATGACTTTTTTATCTGTGTTTGTCTTGGCATTCAGATGAAAGCAGAGCAGTGTTGAGCTAAAAACTGAAAAAGGAACTGAGAGAGAGCAGATTTGAACTGGGCTTTGGAAGTCATTCTTCTGCTTCTCACAGCGGAGGTCTAGAATCCTGCCATTACACTGCTGGACACCTGGTGATGATGTGTGTGTTGCAGATGGATACAAGCACATCATTCCCCCTGTGGCCTGCTAGTGAATAGCTAGGTGATTCTCTACTGCACCACTGCAAAAGCCTTGTGCTCTGGTAATCATTCTTCCATAAGAAATACTTATGAGCCTCTCAGAATTAGTGGATAGGAGGATTACATGTTTCAGATGAGCTTGGATTTGTTCCATTTAAACTGTAAATGCAGCAGATATTTAATGGTCCTGTGTTGGAAAGGACCTTGTAGCTGTTGCACAAGCAAGCCCCTACAAAATAAAATACAAGAGAACTGAAGGAAAGCTTAGATGATTCATAGGCTCAGGTGATTAACAAGGTGAATAGTTAAAAAAAAATTGTTTGGAAAACTGATTCTCAAATGCACGCTTTAAGTGTCTGATCCTGGCAAAGTACGTGTGAGTGTTATTCCTCGTGCTGTGATTCCCTCTTTCCTTTGATTTTTCCAGCCTCCCTTTCCTCATGAAATCTCAACAGGTTGATGGCTGATGTCCTTCCTGCTTGGTTTTTTTTGGTGCTGATTTCCTTCATATGATTGCTGTGGTCATTTCACACTTGAATCATTCCTAAACAAATGCCAAACCCCATGGAAACAAGCTCAGCTCACTTGTTGACCGTTAGCCTCTTGTCTTAATGACTTCTCAGCAGAAGGAACTGAGAACTTAAACAATCCCGAAGCACCAAAAGGAAGAAAGGACAAGTATTGAATGTACTTTAAAATGCCATTCTGCTGACAATAAACACAAGAAACACAATAAACAATAGAGGAAAGAGGTCCTTTATCGCCTCAACTGAGGATACACCAAAAATGCCAGGTTAGCTGAATCCTGCTTGCTGCCTTCAAAACTGCTATTTCCCTAAAGAAAGGTTTTTATTCCTCTAGAAATGCTCTATACTTCTTTTATTCCCCCCCCCTTTTTTTTTTTTACTTTATCCTGAGCCATCAGATATGCATGAGCAGCCACATCACTTCTCCTGGAATCCCACTGAGTCCCTGTTCACAGTTGAGTATAACTGCTCATTTTGACCCTAGAGCAGTACCGAATTGAACCCTCCAGAATAAAGTTTAAAAACGTGTTTACTAGTGTACCATATGAAAAAAATCTGCATGTAGTAAGTATAGTTAAAGCTGTAAGTGCTAGAGGTTAATAACAAATGATCATTATAGAAAGGATTTAGTGTGTGTGGGGGGTGTCACATGGGCAACTTAAGGTTTACAATCCATACTAAAGACTACAGAAGGCAAATGAAAACTTCCACTGTAATGTACGTACTTAGTTTCTTAGAATACTTAACAGAATTTTGCTAAATGGATCAAGTTGATCAACAAAGATTAATGCCCTTTTGGATTACAAGTTAGATTATGAATCTACCTTTCAGAGACAAAAACTCTGTTCTTCGTCTCTGCATAGTTTCTTGCCCCTTTTTTCAGTCTTCACCTGATATTTCTCCTTTTTATGTATATTTCATCTGTGAATGCATTGCAGGTGCTCCGTGGTTTAGCCCCTGTCCTTGTTCTTTGTGCAAGAACAAGAATTTATTCATCTTCTCTCTTCAGGAGAAAAATACTTTGAAGACTGAAACATCTGGATCTGCAGGAGTCAAACAAATCTTGCAGAAGATAGATTCTCACCACCCTTCAGAAGTTATTTTCTGTCTAAAAACTGATTTTGAAAATGGGATGTGCAGAATTTTCATTAGGAGTGACACATAGGTCTTTATTTACTTCAAATCAGAACTGCAATGGAGTAAGTTGTCCTCTAAATCAACATCTCAAAGGATAGGAAAGGCCAATGTAGTGCCTGTTTTCACAACTGCTATGAAGTCTGTGGGTTGTCTACCTAGATGGTTGCTCTATGTGTTGTCTAAGTAGCTTTTCTCTTGTTTAAAGCTGGATTAATTAGTATCATTGCATGTTTAACTCTGGAGATTAGAACGCAAAATCCAGCTTTTCAGATCAAGTTATGAGGCTTCAGCCTCTCCCAGGCCCTTATTTCATCCAATTAATGAAACTATGGATTTTGAGACCACTCTTTTAAATAGCTTTCCCACATCCCAAAGTACTATCTGATCTAGTCTACAGTATGCGGCCGCTATAGCCATCCTGTTTCATAACTGATCCATGATCACTAAATGTTGACTGGCAACTCAGCAGAGAGGATGGTAAGGACTATTTCTTCTCTCTCAGCAGAACCCTTTGAAGCAAAGAGGATATAAAAGCCTGTGTGTTTTATTGCCTGATACGGCTTTTCTGGAAATACTTAGATTTCTGGAGAAACGCTGATCAGGGGATAGAAGTCTCTAATATTGATAATCTAGCATTTTTTCTGAGTTATGAGCCACTTTTTAATGAAGTGGTTATTGTTTCACATTGTTGTAACAGAAATGTAGCTGAGAAATTCTGCCTGGTGCCACACAATTAAAATCGCTGTTCTGTCTTTTTTGCCAACAAGATAAAAAGAATAAGCATAGGAAATGATAAGTTCATGCACTTTAAAAATCTATATAAAGCATAAGGGCAACATGTCATATAATTGTTCTACTTTATTGAAATGAATGCTGGTTAAAAGCTTTGTGTGATAGCAGCAAGTACATGAATATCGTGTGAACTTATAGGTAATTTTTCATTAGTATCTTATTTCACACTTTTCAACAAATGCTGCTTCAACATACAGATGGGAAACAGAGCAATAGAATTGAGGGTTATAACACTTCTTTTAAAGTATGTCCTGAGAAGAGACACTTTCTTAATAAATACCCTGAGTATTTCAGCTTCCACTAGGCACAAATACACAAGAACTCTACCACTTCACTTTGTCTGGTTTTAGGTTATTTTGATGTGTGCCTTAATGCCCACACAACTCAGTCCTTTCCAGTCCCATTTCACTGATGTTTGGATCAGGAACAACTCTTGGTTATTTTCCTGTACTTAATCTAATCTAGTGGAAATAATGTGATGTGGGAAGATGAGAAGAAGCATGAACATCCCATGCTTTCTGCACAGCGTACTTGGAAAGAGGAACATGTCTGGGAAGGCACAGAATTAAGTGAGACCACAAAGCAAATGATATAAAAACCAACCAGTTTTTAAGTACATTAAAAATAAGTATTTTTTAACATAGCATATCAACCCATGGGATTTTCTGTCACAGAATGTTACTGAGACAAATAGCAAGATTCAAAAAAAGGATTAGGCACTTGTATGAATAGTAGTATTACTTGAGGCTTTACTGGGTAGAACAAAGTTTTATAACGGTCATGGCAAGTCTTTCTTTTCAAGGCATAAACTGAGACGAAAGGACTTTCTGCTGCTTTGTGTATCATAGGTTACAGAGTTAGCCAGAGGCACAGGAATTTGATTGAGTCCAAAACCCAGTTCTCTAAAGCACCATCAGAGATCAGTGTCACAGACCAGACCATGAACTGGCTGGGCTAGTTGCTTGCTTAGGTACATTATTCCTTGTTTTATCATAAGTTGCGAGGGCCATGGAAGGTACTGAAAGAATAGGGTCTGATGGTGGGTCACCCAGAATTTACAAGAATTCCTTTCATTCAGTGTTTTTAAATTGACTGCAGTTTTTACTGGGTATCTTTTTGTTGATTCTTGGCAATCACCAGAATACCTAGCAAGCAGTAGTTATCAAGTAAATGAACTGGGTGAAGATGGTCTACTACGAGCATGACATGAACCTAAACTCTCCGTGGTTCTGTTTTGAAGTCACTTCCTAGACTGCAGAAACTTCCAAAGTCCTGCTCAGATTCTAGCCAGGGTAAATTCACTCTTCCTCTCTGACTTTGCCATTTCACTTTTTGAGGGGAACCAAAGTGTGTACACATCACACAGTGAGAGAAACCACATCTCATTACAATGTCTGTCTTTCTTTTTTAGGAAGAAATTAAAACTTCTAAGAATTTCTCAAACTCAGAGTAACTAAGTCAGCGTAGAAATTGGAAGCATGATTTCTAAATAACTTTCTCCCCCTGCCCACTGTGATCTCACAATCAGGTCTCAGTTCCCAGTATTTATTTTAGTCAACTCAGTGATTTTTGAGTTGCTTTAAATTTTGCCAAGTTCCTTTTGATCCATTGGAAGGTCTTTCTATTGCTTCTGAAGTTTGTCTTTTCTGCTCCTCCCAGCAGTTTCTTCTGTGTTACTGCAGGCTCCTATTTTGGTGCTGCAGCTTTTTCTTCTGAAGTCACCCTACAGTCTGCAGCCTTCTCTTCCCTTTGCATGTTCAGTTACTTACAAAGGAAGGATTAATCCTACTGTCTTTTCAGGGTAGTCCACTACTCCTGATTGAACATAACACTCAGAGGGGGAAAAAACGACAAATTGAACAGATAACAACATTCAAGCGCATGTAGAAGATTCTTCATTTCTTGCCTTTTCCTCCAAAGCACACTGTAGCATTGGTGATCTCTGAGGGCACATGTCAGTTGTAGGTAGTGAGATATGGAAAAGAGATGCCTAACTTGCATGGTCTTTCCCAGGCTTAGAAGTAGAGATAGAAATGTTGCATCCGATGGTGGCACATAGAGCTTAGGCCTTCGTTGCATTAAGAGGCCAAGCTTGCTAGCTTCAGTGCAGCACAAGAGTCATTATAAAGTCATTCCAGGTAGGCCAGTATGACTACCTTGCAATCACTCTACATACAAACTCTTTCAGCAGCTTTATTGAGCAGGACAGTATCTCTGTACCCCTCCACAATGGAGGTTGCATTTTCAGATGGGTGAAAATAGTGTTGTATATTTATATATATATATATATATATACTTATATATATATACTTATATATATACTTATATATATATACTATATATATACTATATATATACACTATATATAGTTTTATATATATATATATATACTTATATATATACTTATATATATACTTATATATATACTTATATATATATAAGTATATATATATACTTTTATATATATACTTATATATATATATATATATATATATATATATACTTATGAGGAAGACATGAATTCTTTTTTGGGGGTGAAAAACTTGGCTACAAGTTAAAGTAGTGGCTGGATCATGACCAGCTTGAATTTTCCAGTGTTTCCTTGATTAGCCAACACTTCATAACAAGACATCTTGAATTTAGAGGTATCAGTGTTGCCTTAGTATATTGCAGTATGTGTAACACACAGATTTATAGGGAGCTTAAAGTGGTCTTCAGAAAAAGCCACACATTACAATCTGATGATAAAATAGGAAATTTTTCATAACAGAATGTTCAGGCCAGCACAGCTCACTTTAGATGCATTGATATTGGCATTCCTTTTTTTGAGCAGAGCAGAGACATGAAGTTGCCAAAGTAATGGAGATAAACTGTTTGGAAAGTGTGTGTGATCTGAGCTGCACGTGAACAAGGACAGCCAGGTTCCACCTTAACATAGTTACATTCTTTTGTGTCTAAGCTGTACCTTAAGCAGAGTCATATGTCCATGGTTAGTTTAGTAGTGCCACGCCAAATAAGTGCAAACTAAGCTGAGGTTAGCTGTGACCAGAAATGAACAGGAGAATCTTGACCTTTTTGTCCATAGGATGGAAGTTCCCTTTTCACTGCCTCACTCTCTTGTCTCCATTACTTCTTCAAACCTGATTTGGAGTGTTTTGGAGGAAAACAGGGGGTGAACCATTCTCTGGTTACTCATTTAGTCTCCTATAAATTTATGCTTATGACGAAGTAGAGGATTATACCTGAATATAACCCTGGATGGTGAACAGCTTTCCTTTGTTTATCTTTGTATGCAGAGGTGAGCTTGCAGGGTGCTATGAGAAGTTCTGAGATAATGTGCTTGCCTCCTCCAGTGCAGTTACCTACTTCTAGAAGAAGAATTGAGCTAATTGAATATTTGAAGAATTGCTTACCTGCATATTTAAAGCCAACTGTCAGGGTTGGTATGAGAATCACGTCAGCTACTCCTGATAAGAGAGCCTTGGGCCTGGTGATCTTGGAAGAATAGCTCAGGAAGGTGGCGAGGTACAGTTAAATGTCACCTCCTCAGACTGCAAGTATAATCTGCTGCAGAGGTGTGGAGATGCTAACATAAATCATTCCTGTTGTTTCTTGTCTCAGAGGAATGTGAGTGCTGAAAAAAAAGACAGTGAACATGCTCATAACCAAGCACTTTATATTATGTATGCTTTCATCTAGTATGTTCACAATGTGTACATTGTGTATGTACCATTATACAGTTTTCTATGTAATGATTTATGAGAAAACTATGTCTTTAGAGAACTGCTATTATTTTACTGTGATGTATTGCAATGCCTTCAAAACTAAAATATTATGTATACCATGATGATCCTAATTTTGTTGCTGTTCACTTGCAACAACTATTCATTATACAGCTAACCTCTCTGTGGACACATATGTACTGAAACAAACCCATCTGCAAATTCACAGCAAATTTGAAGTAAATTAGACAAAGCATTTGCATTGCATGTGAGTTCAAAAATTACCTCATTTTTTCAAGTTTCCCTAACTTTCTTTTTGGCTTATTATAATTATAGAATGGCTTGGTTTAAAACTTTAAATTTATTTAATATGTTGGTTTTGGCAAAGACTGATTTCTTGACTAGTTGCAGAGGCCCTGTTGGCAGAATTAATTAGCACTAATAGCATTAGTAACATGGTTTCTGCATACTTCAAGGGCTTCACAGCGCTGATGAATTCCACATGGTCCTAAAAAAGGAATTAAGCACTGGAGCAAATAGAAAGAAGGTATACAGTCTCATTCTTGCTTATCATTGACATACATTCTTGAAAGCCAAAATCATAAACAGTTTTCTAGAGCATAGCTCACTGGGAAATTTATGCTGACAAAATAGCTTTAGTGCATTTAAGGTGGCTATCGGGTATGGGCTATTTAGCTATGATAAACAGATGAACTGAGCATTAGTGGGACAGGAGCAGAGTCAAGGATGCAGAAATGACCTTAATCATGTCTCTTCATGACTCATAGTTCATGAATAAGTGTGCAGATGAATATTTGCTTTGACTGCTATATTTTCCTAAATATTTTCACTTGAACAATATTTAATTTTTTGACATTTTCAGTAGCTTTTTTTTATGTATTTATGGACAAACAGGTGAAACA
This sequence comes from Psittacula echo, assembly GCF_963264785.1. Classification (NCBI taxonomy): domain Eukaryota; kingdom Metazoa; phylum Chordata; class Aves; order Psittaciformes; family Psittacidae; genus Psittacula; species Psittacula echo. The sequence goes on along the minus strand of NC_137737.1, from coordinate 91,497,754 downwards.
GAAGACAGACTAGCTGTTAGAATGATATTAATCTCACTATGTATCCCAAAGCATGCCCATTTGCTTTTCTGTACATCTGTATATTTCTTTTCTAACTTCCTTCCACAATTTGGTTGTGAGGATTTATTCACTTACATTTCAATGTTTCTTCAATATCCTGAACACCAGGGTACTGTAGCAGAGCAGCACAAGGAAGCATTTTAAACATATTTCTGTTAGTATTTCTTAGACGGGGCTTTAAGATAATGCAGTGCTACAAATATCTCAAAAAAGGGAAAGACTAGTTAATGGTGCTGTGCAACTCAGTAAGTTTGAAGTGATGAGAAATTAGATGCTGCATTAACAAATAGGGTGTCTCTCATTTAACAAAGTCTTACTAAAGCTCTAACCAAGGCACCATGATGGTTACGTAGACTGAGATAAGCCTTAGAAGTAAAAACTGTGATTCTCTCTGGTGGTATTGCTAATGTCTGAGACTCGTGCTCAGTATGCAGGTCAAGTAACTTCTCAGTTAGAAAACTCATAGTAGAGGATAACTGCTGCACAGTGTGTTGTGTAAGGAACTGATAAAATATTTATCAGGGACAGTCAGAGGTGGAAATGCTTGAATTCTAGCTGACTGTTAGACCCTACTGTATGCAGTTTGATTGCTGGCGTGTGCGGCTGATTCAGCGTTGAGCCTAGTTGCACGGCTGGGTAAGCTGACTAAGACTGGTTCCTGAAGGCAAGAGAAAGGAGAACAGGCTCTGGAGCAGTCAGTTATGGTGTGTGTATCAGCTGTATCCTGGCATGCTGTTATGGGTTAGTGGAAAGGTTGAGGAGAGACCCTGGAAGATGCAGTGATAGGGATTAACAGAACATGTGTAATGCATGTTTGCAGTACCATCCAGGTTTGTATGGAGATGAGAGAAGGAATGGTCTCCTGATGTTCTTCAATGTGTGCTTTGTGTTAAAGGAAGAAGCATTACTGCCTTTCCTGTAAGCATCTGGCCAGCTCAGATGCTAACTACCATGTGGGCTAGAAGACTAATATTTAAGTCCCAAAAAAGGAGTTCTTAAGTTTAATAGCTACAGGGCTGCACTTGTGCAAAATCAGATCTGAAGCAGAAATTCTTCAATTTCATGTTAACAAGTACCTTGATTTTTCTGATGCTAATTGAGACATTTCAGATATAAGCTTTTAAAGAACTGCACACAAAGTATAATTCGATCCATGCTCAAGAAAGATTTGCAAATAGGGGCTTTGTATCTTGTTTTTAGCCCAGGGCCCAGTGTAAAACCTGAAATGGCAGTTGTACAATGATTTGCTTTGACAATCAAACTGTCTCTTAATTATGAGATATGGTGGTGACCTGATAATCTATAGAAAAGAATTTTAACAGAAGACCTCCAGAATATGTTGTTGTGGCCTGTGAGTTACTAAGACCAGCTATTCACAGTCAGAGGAAATTAATGGCTTTCTTTATGGAAAGAACTGAAGCCTGTTTATACTATTTATTGTTGCTTTGCTGAGATGCGTGTGTACTTACTATCTGGCAGTGATCCTAGCTCTTGCTCAACTTACTTCTACTAATAGTGTTTTTCCTACCTGCCCATCTGGTGAACTCGGTGCTGGAGTCAGACAGTAAAACTGTTGTTTTTACCTCATGCATCATCCTGAGCAGCAAAAGAGAGGGCTTTCAGGAAAGTAAACTGGTCAGAAATGTCATCAGCTGGGAAGGCAACACACAAAATACATCCACAGTATAAAGCCTACAACTGTCTAACCATCTCTGCACAAGCATCATAGAGTGGTGGAGAAAAGCAGTGAGGTAGAAAATGACCTTCTTACACTGACTCAGAGCTGAGCACACAGTCTTTTTTTGTCATAACATTGTCAGCAATGCACCTCAGTGCCTTTCATCATGATTGATTAATCAGGTTCTAAGAAAAATGATGTTAAGCCAGCAGGGGTTTATTTTTAGTATTATTATTTTAATCTATGTCTTCTGTACGCTTTCATTGATGAAAGCCACTTTTCATATAGTGGTGAAAACATAAGTACATCAGAAGAATATTTGTAGGTATCAAATGAACAGCACTTATCTTCTGGCAGCATCCTCAGAAGCTTTTAATCCATGCTGGCTACTGTTCTGCACATCAGCTAGTACCTGGAGGGAGAGACCAGCTCCTTCTCCAAAGCACAGGGAATGATGTCCCTGACTTTGGCTCTCACTGGCCAGTTATCAGGCAGCACTGGCTGAGGCAATCAGGTTGGGCCACATCCTTCCTGGTGAAAGATCATCCCTGCTGAGCAATATGCTCAGGCCAAGCCTCTGGAAGGAGTATTGGCCCAGGTAGCAACTCTAGCTTGCTTCTGTTTAGGATTTTCCCTCTTTTTTATGAGCACCTTTGAATGAAGATGACTTTTTGGTGTGTTGAATGGGCCTATGGAACAATAATTTATGCAAGCATACCACAGACACACCGGTGTTCCCAGTAGTAGTCTGGGGAGCTCGTAAGGGAAGAGTGGACAATGCTTTCTGCCATCCTTGAAAGACTCTCTCTCTGCTTTTTGGCATTTTTATAAAGATGTGTTTCACAAAGGATAGTTATCCTCTTAAGCCATGGATCTGTCACTAAGATGAGGTCTTTCACTAGTTGTGAAGAAACAGGATGTGACATCTGGGAATAGAGTAAAAAGGCAGAGCAAAAATTCAGGGGTCTGAATGCAGTCAGAATTCTGCCAGCTAGGGAATGATCTCCTTGAAAAGCTTTTATTTCAACAGGATGACAGATCCAGAGCAGACAAAAGATTTCTTCACCTTTTTCTGAGTAGTTATAGCTGTTTTCCTCTATTTCTTCCGTGCTTCCCCTCCTTCTCCCACACCACTGGTCTATATAGTTAATCAGGAAATCAGCATGTCGGGAGATGGAAACATGGTATAGTTTCTGTAAATTCTGCTTTGTCCTGCTTGCCCTCCCTGAGACTTTAGTAGCAAGTGTCATGGATATGCAGAGGTCTCTGCGAGATGTCTTTCTTTGAAAAACTGCACAGCAGAGGGTGAAAACCCTTTCTTCCACTCACTGACTATCGTAAAGTCAAAAAAAATTATACCAATCATCATTGCAAAAAATTGATTTCTTCTGTAGGTTTCTTGTACCTTCAGCTGCTGCTGTTCTGCCATTTATGTTCACATCTGTATCAATGCAGGTATTTGATTGCTGTGAAAGTAAAATGGGACAATAAGTTTTCTTACTCAGTATGCATTAAAATACTATCTGAAAATAGTGTCTCCAGATAGTTGTATCAAAAACAGGGGAAAAAAGAAGTATATTCACATTCTTGAGCAGTCATTCTATCAGAGGTTATTGATGTATTTTCACAATTAGTATAATAGTCCTGATTTTACTTTTTTCCATCCCTTTATTACTGACTGTACTTGAATACTTTAGAAGATTGACAGTGGTAGAATTGAACTGTCAGATCAGGGCTCAGTTCTGCTGTTCACACTCCAGCTTAGATTTAAGAGCTCCTTAACCAGGTTTTGGGCCCAAAGTCTAGTCTAAACCTAGTATGTATTTGCAGTCCTTACTGTAGCTCTACTTTGAATACATCTATTTATCATTTCCAGAAAGGAGACACTTATGAAGGTTAGTAAATGAACAGCGAGATTACAGCTTTGTAAAACTGTATCTTCTTGGCTTTCAGTTATAGCCAACACATAGCTTTAGATTTGGTTTTGCTCATGTCAAAGGGAATAAGAATTTTGCCATTGATTAAAATTAGTAAAATCAGGCCAGAAAAAGTAGTTTTGTTGTAAGACCTGTACAGACCAAGGCATTAATTTTCCCATGTGGAATATGATTAAGCTGCAGACATGGATGACTCAGTACTGTGCTGCTTCTGTGGCTCCTTGTATCAGTTGGTATACCAATTGGCTAAGCATGTACCCAAAGGTATTAGAGAAAGACAGAGTACACAAACCCCAGGTCACTTGGGGCCAGGTTTTGAAAGGTTTCCATCAATTTAAATGGGAGCCAAGCACCTAAGTAATTAGAAGAAAAAAATCTAGTCCTTGCTTCTAAGTGTACCAATCAAATATAGCAAACACTCATTTTCCCTGAATCTTGACAGCACAAGACAAGCTCTGTGAATAACGTAATGCTAGTGATGTGTTTGGAACAAAAATAATTTACAACTGGCAATTAAGATACTGCTAGCAATGACCATCTAATTGAAGGGACCTCATTTGTTACACAAGCCACAAAGGAGCTCATTGCAACAGACTGTAAACTAATTACTATCTTCGTGTAAAAATTAGGGGAATAATTAGGGCTTTGTTTTATTTTGGATGCTTCTACTTTTGTGTATTCAATTTGAGAGAGACTGCCATGAGGAGGTCAAAAGATGGAGAGCAGAGACTTGGATGGAGCAATCCGTCCTCTAAAGTACAGACAGGCTGGCATAATAGGATCCTGCCGAAGCCTTAGATAATATGAGCAGAATTCCATGGCTGCATGGTTGTAATGTCTTTTCCCATTGTACTGACCACTCTGTTGTATTTTAAATACATTATGTTTTCAAAATTATGGTTGAAGATCCCTGTATGAAAGAAGGAAGAATAGGTAGGTGAGCCTTGTAGATTGCATGCATGGGGTTTTTTATGCCCTGCAACCGAAATTCCACCTCAGGGCCTGAAACCACAACAGTGTGCATTCAAACCAGACCAGAAACAGGGATGAAGTTCTGCTCCCTCTATTTCATGACAGGCTGCTTGATGCAAGGATGCTTTGAGGAAAACAGCAATTGCCCCTGCTGCCACATTCCCCTCAGGAGTCTCATGTTTAAACACATTCTAAGCAGTCGTTTTGCCAAGAAGGAGGTCTGTGCTTCATCTTTGGATAAAATCTTGTAGCTGTGCTCCAGGATTCCTTTTTCTGGATAAATGACATACACTGAGGCCCAGCTGGGAAAGCTACTTGTTTTGCTGAGTAGACAGGAGGAGGAAGACAACAAACCTCTCTGAGTCATTCTCCAGGAAAAAGTGAGGCTGCTGTAGGCTGGCTTTTTCATTCAGGCTTTCTCCAGCTTGAAGCCTCCATCTCAGACTTGGGACCAGCCCAATTCAGCACTACCTCTGTTGCCTTGCTTACAACAGCTTAGTGCTGAGATGCACCTGACAACTTTTCACGTTTGCCCCTTGGAAGTTCTGGTAATGCTCACTAACATGGTGAAAGTTGGTATCAAGCCTGTGAGAGATCAATTAAAATAGGAAGCCTGTTTTAAATAATGCATTTCTGATTTTTATCAGAGTTGCTTTGGCACTGAGGAGCTAAACTCTTTCTCCAGTCTTTTATGGACACTGTAGTGATTAAATTATACAGCCATACTCTTTGGTCTGGAATCTGAGAGCTTCTCAGCCTCTTAGTGCTCTGGATACAAGAGTAGACTTAGGGAGTGTTGCTTTGCACTGCAGCACAGGAACCCTCGTTATTAATCTGTAATTACATAACCAGCACTGGGCAAAGATGACACTTATTTTTGGTGATTACACAGTAACTACACTCAGCCGATTCCAAATAAAATTTTAATAGTTCTTTGCAACACTAATGAAAAAGTTAATAGTAATAGTCTGCAATTTACTTGTGATGAAAGTGTACACTGAGGGTCAGTTACTGCTGCTGCTCACTTGGGTTTTGCCTCATAAAATTAAATGATATGATTATATTAAGCCTCATCTGGCTTTCAGAATTCATTGCACTGGAATCTGGTTTCATTTCCTTTAAAATAATTACCGGGAGTTACATAGTTTCATGGTATTAGTCAGGATTTATGCTGATGTAACTGAGATGAGTTTCAAGCTCAAAGGTTTGCAACTACAGTAGGAAAGGATGTAGAAATGTTTGTGGGTTGATTACTTACTACACAGTTTGTCGTTGGCCTCTCCTTGTAGTCTGACAGTGACAGACTGCACTGTCAGACAGAAGCTCAAGACTGAGTGAGTCAAAAAGCCTGGGCTGGAAGTGCTGGATTTCTCCAGCAAAAGGCTGGGCGGTAACGTTGAGGTTACTGCTCACTCTTTCATTATATATTCCTGTCAGGGAGGAGACACCAAGAGACACTAACTGAAATACAAGCCACACTAATACATGAAGATTGCTTGACTATAACATTGTCTAATTTCATATGATGGAACATTTTGAGGACACTTTTTATTTGATTTACAACTAGTGAGAGCTTTGGCAAGAATTATATTCTTGTAATATTTCTAAGCAAAGATATGGCAGAATGTCAGCATCCCAACAGGATACTGTCTGAACACAACAGAAAAGCAGTGTCTGGAAGAGACTGGGAGGAGAAAAAGATGCTGAACGCAATTACGATATAATAAGATGATTAAAATTCCCCTGGCTTCTGAAATGGGTATATGACTTGATCTTAACTGAAGGCACGTACCTGATTTTTAAGATAGTATTTTTTAAGACAGCTGAGTAAAAATGGCTATTTGTATCTCTGACTAGCCCTGCGGACACGCAGACCTGTGAGTGCTGGGGAATCTTATATCACCTTCCTATTAATGGCAAAAAAAAAAAAGCAGAAAACCAACAGAAAGAAAATACCACTTGTATTATCAATCTGAAGGTTTATTGTTCTGTTTTCACTCTGGTATAAATCCATAATGTAGTAATAGATGTGGTTTTCAACATAAAAATAAGAAATCTACCTCTGCAGAAGGATTATACTGCAAGACACAACAGGTATTTGTATGTCTCACAATACAGTAGACTTGCATTTCATCTCCAATACACTCTTTTGTATTAGTTTGATTGGGAACACATAATTTTTAATTAAAAATAAGGCATTTTATTTCTTGCAGTAAACACAGTAAAGCGAGGAAAGGTTTCAGTGTGCTACAGCAATTTCTGATTAAGAGCCCATAATACTGTGAGCATCTGGATACTTTTTTTCTTTAAATAGGTTGACCCTTCTGCAGTTCTCTTGAGTGAAATCCTGACTTCATTAAAATCAAAAGCAAAATTCTTATTGGCTTCTGTGGGCCAGGATTTTGTCTTGGAACACATTCTGTAAGAACCTTTCCTCTTTCAGACCATAACTCCGTGGAGCACTTAAACATATGGTTACCCCTCAGAATGTCTATTTGTTAGCAGAAAAATGCTCTTGAAAATATGTTCATCATCAAGATAGGTACTACTAGCACCACTCAGACACATCAGCTGAGAGAAAATGCATTTTGAAAGAAATACTCCAGTTTTATTTATTTTATCCTGTGAACATTTTGTCTGCATGTAAGAAGCCAACGGGTGCACTTTTCTTTTAGATTTGCCTAGTAACTTTTCATCCCTGGCTTCCACAGAAGCAGGAGTGCTTTGATGAGTATTGCTGTGAAGATAATTAATTCCAGTATTTCGTGAACTGTATATTAAAAGTAGAAGAAAGAAGGGAGGCTAAAGAATTGGAAAGTGGAGTAGCCAATTTAAAAACATGTGGCTCATAAAAAGGTTGTGCTGTTGCTGTTGTTCTTCCAAGGAAGAATTTAATTAGTTGCCTGGTTGCTACTTACCTTTTTAGTGCTGTTCAGATTTAAAAGACAAAAAAGGTGAAAAAAGATATATTTTCTTATACTTTAAATGTTCTACTAGAAAGGAACATTTAGGCCAAAGGGTATTGTTCTGCTGAAGAAAAGGAACTGAAGATTGCTGAGGGCATCTCATTAACATCAGTATATGCTGCTCTGAATGAGTGGTAATATTTGAATGTCACACATGAAGAACAAATGAGAGAACATACTGCACCTCAAACGTATCATTCCAAATACCATCTTCTCTGGCTGCAGCTTTTTACCTCTGATGAAAGCCTTGTACTAGTGATTTCTGGAACTTTCTTTCAGACAAGCTGCGGGCTGTTGCTTTGCAGTCCTTGCAAAGGCGGGTTCAGGAGAATACAAAAAATACCCACAATGCAAAACCAAGGGCGGTCACAGGCCTTGCTACTAAAGTCACACAGATCACTAGACACTGCTCAGCCCTGTAAGTGGGTGGGAAAACTGACATGCATTACCCATACAGCTAGGTACCGTAGATCAGCAATTGTCAGCAGCACACACTTGGCTCAGAATACAGTTAAGGCTGACCCTGAGAAGCTGCTGTGGAGAAAGTCACTTAATGCCACCAAAGGTCTACCACTTGTCAGTAAGTTTTTAATTTAAAAGAAAACAAAGTGTGCATGTGAGTATAGTCAAAGTAACAAGCAAATTTCCATTGTGCATCTCTTGGAAGAAACGTGAATATTTTGTTTAAATCAACAAAATGTGCAACTCCAATTTGGAAACATAACTCTACCTATCCCTTCTGCACATACAGGCTTTTGCATTGAGAAGGCTGGGGTAGAATGAATGCCTGCTATAATTTGCATTCATCTCATTAGTTTGTTTATAGAATGTCCTAAAGAGGGATTTTTTTATTTGTGAGTCAGTACGAGCAGATGGAAATAAAAGACCTAATAATAAAATGTGTGCTTAAAAAAAGATGTAAAACTTTACATGAAGGCAGAGCAAAAATTGAATGTGCATCCCATGAGTTACTTCTAAGAGAGGAACCTCTGTTCCAGTGTGAAAAAGGGAATAATTTGGCCTGGTGCATATTGCTAATTTGATTTTATGTACAAATACAGAGATGCTGGGAACATACAATGTTGATAATTAGGGCTTCAGGGTACTGGATACACTACATATCTCCTTAGTGCTATGGAGTGCATACATTTTGTAACCAAGAGTTAAACCAATACAAGCAGTGAGAAAACTCGTGCAATTTGTGGGTTTGTTTTTTTTTTTTTTCCCCAATTCCCTGTAATAACTTGCTACTTAAACCCTAAGAAGACACTCCCCTGATATTTCCAGTAAGTGAGCCCAGTGTCTCAGGAGGAGGTGAAAGGGTGGAGAATGGGTGTTCACTTTTCCTGTCCACAGCGAAGCATTTTCTCATACCTATGACTAAGGAGAGAATTTTGCAGCTGAGGTTGTTTTTCCTTTCTGCCTACTATGTTTCTTAATATAGTGATAGGAGAAAACAGTGCTTACCTTTGGTTCCTTGACCAGGGTAGAAAAAGAGGAAGAGAAGCTGTATATCTTGGCTTAGTCTTTGGTTCAGGTGTGAGGGACAGACTTGTGACCCTGCGAAACTTGCACAAGGAAGCTCAACCTGGTTTTGAGTCCTTCTGTATTCCCTCTGGCTTCCCTTCAGAGCGCTGTAAGAACTTTATTGTATCTTGGTCTCCTGCTCACCTTTTTCCTGTGGTCCTGAGTTAGTGCAGTCTGTGACAACTTGCTGCTGGTTATTTCAGTGCCTCCTTGGCTGCTGCACTTCTAGACCCTTACTGGGATCTTCCCGAGTCTTTCCTACTTCCTGTACTCCCTATAGCAGTATGCAGAGCCCTGACAGGATGAGTATAGGCCTTTCAAATGCTCAGCTGCTCTTGAGAGGCTCTTTGCAGTGGCTGAAGACACCTCTGGTCTTCCCTGATGTCGAAAGTAACGTACCTCACAAGTCTCAAGCCAATGCAGTGTTCACATTGTCTTGATTGATCCTTATGGTTGCATAGTAATACTAGTAAAATCTGTATCAGGTATAGGCTGTTTGAATATAAACTTGAAGGATTTTTCTAGGTAAGAAGACAAACAGAAGAAAGCAATCTTTTGAAATGTGCTAAACCTTAAACATTGCCACTCACAGGCCTCAGATTGTATATAGATCTTGAGTTTTTTAATGTGAAATGGGGCAGGTTGCCCGGCACACTGAAGTGTTTGCCTTTGGTATGAGCAGATTAGTTATTATATAGCCTGACATAAAAAGAGTAAACATTGTCTATTCTTAGTGATAGCATTACTTCTAAGAGTAAGAAAAATCTTTAACGGTCATAAGCAACCAAACAAGATTAGCTTACGTGTGGCTCACAGCACAGCTCATGTCTTAATAGACAAATTGTCTCCTGGATACTTCACAACCCATTCAAAATTATTTATATCCCCTCCCACGTGAGATTACAACATTTCCCTGATGGCAATTACAGCAATGGTCTACCTGGAATAGCAGTATGAAAGATTCTCTGATCTTTCAATTCAAGGGCAGCAGCCAGAGACAAAGAGCAGAACCAGCTAGCTGGTCTGGGGAATCTGTCTCCACTTGGCTCACAGAGCCTGCTTTGAGAGGTTCTGTCTTGCACAGTGGTCTTCTGAACTGTGCACACAAGCATGAGGGAGGCAAACTTGTTTGCTCTTGGGCTTTGAGCACAAGGAAATGGGTGGACTTTAAAGAAATTGTACATTCTGGTGAATTTAAATAAGATAAATATTGCATAAACCTGCTGGTTACCCTGGTTATATGCAAATTCATAAAAGAGTTTAATTCCTGAAGCAGGAAGGGCTCAGACCTCAAAGCTTTCCACACCTAAGCCCTGTGACTTAAGGTCATTGAATAATTGACATATAGATTTGTTCTTTTGACTGTAGAATATACATGCAAAGTTCTGAAAGTCTTATCGGGGAGAACTTGTGAATACGGTACGTGTAACAGGCATTAAGCACACTTAAATACTGCTGGTGTCAGGCAAGCTTATTTATATCAATTGAAGTTTAATATCAGCTACAAATTTTGTCTGAACACATAAGAATAATAATCAAATTCTGACAGTACTTTATGTAACAGCCAAACTATAAACGTACCCTTTAAGCCATTAAAACTTTGTTTTGAACTCTCCACTTCCTGCAATATCTCAGAACTGGGAATTTTACATTGTCTGCTCCAGTTATGGTTAGTCTTGAAGAAAAAAATGTGTTCCAAGGATCTGTAACTCAGAAATGGTGAAGCAGGCAAAATAAAATTATTTGAAAATCTACCAAGAACCACTCGAGGCATAAAACTGAACCTCAGATGCAAGAATCTTGTTTAAGCAAAAGACCAGCTCTTCCTTCCATATGTTTTACATAATTGTGAAAAGTGTTTTTTAGAAACTAACTGCAGACTATTCTGCTTACTCTCTGAAATTCCTTATACAAAATTTGTTTCAAAAATATTGCTGTTTATAGAGAGAACCACATGGAAAGAGTTTCACATATTTTTTTGTGTGTGTATCATAGCTGGGATTGATTAGCTTGACTTGGGTTTTCAAAAAAAAACCCCAGACCAACAGGCAAAATCCCAGCTCCTTTACAGCGGTAGTTGCTTTCAAATGAATGGATCTGATTTCCTTTCTGATATTTGCAGGGCAAGAAATGACTGTTTAGTTTGTTTTAAGATCTTCCCTCCTGTTGAAGTTTATTACTTTTTGTCATTCCAAAAGCAGTGTTTCTGGTTCTTTGAGTTACAGCTCCTTATTGAACTTTTTAGTAGGGGTAATAGATTTTTATTCTTTCCACATTGTGTTTTTATCAGCTCTTTGTTCAGAGCCGTGACTTCTGTTTTGCGAGGTCTTGGCCTGTTTTCAGCCTTCAAGGAGGCATAAGGAGCATGAGCGTGACCATCTAAACCTTCAGCTTATGTCTCACAGAGTTGTAACACTTGACTTCATTATTCTTTCATAATGTATATACTGCTGTCATCAGAGTTTGACCTCAGGTTGGCTTTCAAGTTTATAGTATTTATATCTAAAGAAAGCCAAATCAAAATAGGATCAAAACATGAAAGTAGACAAGCTGCCATAACCTAGAAGGACTTCTAAATACACTGACTCAACAGGCACCCCATTAAGAACAACTGAATAGAAACAGATTTTTCTTGTTCTTTATTCTGCCGTAGAAAATCTTTTCAAAGGTTATTTTCCTTAAATTCTGTCTTCACAGTCAAAATCTTTACTGTACTGACTTAAAAAAAGCCCCAGTCTTCAAACTTGGCCAGAAGAGATATGAAGTTTTCCCCTTTTTCTTCTTAAAATATAAAGCTTTTGAATATAATAAACCAAACATTTTAAGCCAGCAAGAAATACCACTTGTAAAGTAGGCTAAATTTAGACCTTACAATAAAGCTATTAATAAAAGCAAATAAAAAAAAGTTGGAAAACAGACAAGCAAGCAAATCACTCTACCATGTTGTATATCAGTTCCTAAACTGTTCTGTAATATTGCCCCTATCCTGCTTATTTGAGAAGTGCTTTTGTTGAGGTGTGAGAATTGCTGGGCTGGACCCTGTGCAAGTCGGTGGTTCTCTCCAACATAAAACTTTGCTCCACTGCAATGGCTGTGCAGGGTCTGGCGCAGAATCCTAATGAGATGCCCAGCTTTGACTGGTTCACATGCAGTACTCAAGAGCTTATTATGTGGCTCATTGGTTTGGGTTAATTTTTTTCAGTGTATTGCTTTTGTGAGACAAAGGCGTAGGAGGTGAGGCTAAGATGACTGACAGAGAAGATAGAGATACTAAGGAATCAACTGGAGTATGGAAAAGGAAGGTGGTTACATCTCCTGAACTGCTGATCAAAGTGGTGTTTGTGTTTTGTGCCCAGCAAGGCTTGTGTCCCTTGAGGTTGCTTACAAGCGTGGGGTCTTTGGCCTGGGCTGGGCTCATTTTAAGAGGTATTTGCAAAATCGAAGCCTGTTCTAACCAAACAATCTGCTGGAAGCCATGAGGTTGCTAGTCTGTATCTGATGAAGTCAGTGAAGGCTTGGGAACCTCGTAGTGACAGCCTAAGGCTGGAAAGTTTAGCTATTTATCGCTGCCGCATTCCTGAGTTGTCCTTCAAAGAACATTTTGTGACAGCAGGTATCAGACCTTCGATGTAGTCAAAGTTTCAGTTAGGAATGGGGGAGGCTGGACTTACTATAACTCTCAGCCTATCTCTATTAGATGAGCAGGGTTTAAGTCTCATTATTACATTGTGCATCTGGACAGATTTCCTGGATCTTGATGAGATTTCATACCTCAATTTAGGTGGTGCAGGAGACATTTGAGATGTCACCATTGAAATCATGAGAAAACAGTTTTTGAAATTGAAATCTTTTAAGTCAGAGTTAGCAATATGAAAAATGAAAGGCAGTGTGTTGCCAAAACCATACCAGCGACTGAGGATTTCAACCGCTGGTTAAAAATTATAGTCCTGGTTCTTACACTGTAAGTGTATATTATACACATACCCCGTGTAGAGTAATAACTACTTAGAAGCAGGATGTAAGTACTTCAGTAACATAGAATGAAAATGTGCCAGTTGAAACTGCTTCACTTGTCATCCCTGGGTTGATGTATGCTTCTGTAATAAAAAGCACATACAAAGAGGTTCAGCATTCAGCTTGCCCTGTAGACCAAGCTTGGCAGCTGACAACAGATTAGGTTTTTCAGAAAAATAGAGAAAATGTTGGTTTTAGGCACAGGAATATCAGGAAATATCTCACTCATGAGTACTTAGAACTCTTCAGTCAGCAGCAAAACAGGAGAATGCTTTGGAAGGAAACTCAAAATAAACGAGCAGCCAAAATGGAGAGGGAGGCTAAGGAGGGAAGCAATTTAAATAGATCAGGAGGATTATGTCAGAGCAAGAAAGGTATCTTGTAGACAGCAAAAGCACTTTTTTTTCCCCCTTCATTGGTATTCTGCATTACAGTATCTCTTGTCAACTAGTGAGGGAAGGAGGAGGTGGTAATGAAAATAGCTATTTTAGATTTCTTTTTTCTCTAGTTTTTTGATTCCTGCAGCACTGCCTGACTGATGGAAATTGGTATTAAAAGGCTGAGCAACGCTGAGGGAACAGGAGTTAGTCTCTTCACTCAAGTATTGCCAATATAGAAATTAATTAGAGGTCTTTCAACTAATTGAGATCCATTACTATTACTTAATAGACCACAGCGCACAGAAATCCTTCATTCTTTCTTGAACTAATAAGGTGTGTGCTCCTATGAATCATTTCTATGGCAGCATAAATGCATGTTCAGTGTGCCAAACAGCGCTGGCTCAGGTGCCAGAGGTGCGGAGCCTGCAGTGGAGACACGGGAGCTACTCTCCTGCCTGCAGCCACTGCAAGGCAGAGTGGTGCTGGGGCTCTAGGCAGCCCTTTCAGCAGCCTGGCTTTCATTAAAGGACTGCCTACGTAGCCATAAAGTAGTAGTAGGTATGGGATGCGACCCTGTCTTTGACTATGTTAGCTAATCACAGCACTTGACCCTGTGTAACTGCCCCTCAGTCTAGTGTACTGAAAGACAGGAATTGCAAGCTGTCTCCTTGTACGTGTATTTCTTGTCTTGGAGATTTTAGGAACTGTATAAATGACAACATTAAGCAGCTAGACAGCAATTTCTATCTTCCAAGCTTTGTATGAACACTAAGTAGCAAACATGTTACCATAAGCATGAAAAACAGGGATGGAAATAGCACAGTTTGAGTGAAATTGGTAAGTGACTCAGCTAGAAACATTCGTGAGCAGGGAGGTGATCCAAGCTCGGGCTGTATTGACTGAGAAGGACCCGTAAGAAACAGCAGACTGCTAGCTGAAGTTAGATGGTTTCTAATTCAGTGTCAAACTGTGCTCTCAAATGTACCACCCAGTAGCTGGGGAGGACGGGAAGAGTCTTTGTCCTTACCCGTTAAGTGCATCAAGACAATGGTGTTAGAAGGTCACTCTTGCTCCTTGTTATCACTGTGGGACTCTTACCACTACAGAGCGTGCTCCAGTGGGAAATCTGTGATTAGGTTTTAGGTAGGAGTAAGCTGTTGTAGACGACTGTATTTGCAGTCAGTATAGCTGTAGAGCAGTGCTCATAGACCTGAGCTGTGATCTGGAAGCAGTGTCACGGGGTCACCACAAAGCTTCAAGGGAGCTACAAAACTCACTGGGGAAGCTCTGCAAATAATCAGATGGTCAGCACAGGCTGTGGCTGAACTTCCGTCAGCACCTACACTAGCAGGTTTAAAGGTGGCTCTGACATGTTTGCATTGCACTGTGTTCCCATCTCAGGGAAGTGATTCATAGAGACTTTGGTGAAGGTTGTTGTAAATGCACAGTGTTTCTACATGTTTCAAGTAAACTTGGTGAATACTTAGGATAGTATTCCACTTTAAACCTTTTGGGGTTTAAATAGTAGACAAACCACATTATGTTCAGGAAATTGACTGAACCAGTAAGAGCTGAAAGTCAGGAAAGCACTCAGGAAAAGGAGAATAGATATATGTATACCCTGTTCTTTTCCTTCCCTTGGTGACCACTCATGGCCAAACGTGTCGGGGTTAGGATGCTGGGTTAAAAGGACTCTTCTTCTGAACGCTTACAACCATTCTTTTGCTTTGGTGTCAAGGGATCACCCTAGCAGTAAAATTATCTATCAGAGGGCCTGGCTAGTCATAAGGTGGCAGCAACTGAGCTATTTTCAGCCATTTTCAGGTGCCTTTGTCTATTACTGGCTTCTGTATGTGTCTGACACCATTGTTTATGTGCCTCTTGAGCAGTACAACTGTAAGCCAGAAGGGTGAGATTCAGAGGGACCAGAACTGGAGTGTTTAATGTTAGCTCCAGCTTTCAAGGATTTTCCTAAAATACCGATTGTCTCTCTAAGGTTCCAGAGGGATGAGAATCCAGTAGCTGGCTGTTCTGGAAATGATTTGGTGGCTTTTAACAAGTGATGTACAGCCATATTTTGTGGTTTGTTTGGGTTTTCTTTTTCCATGGATATCACTTGCATTTTTTTCCAAATCATTTGTAGAACATGTTAAAAAAGCACATATCCAAGAGCGAAGCTGTGCAGAATCCCTTCTGACATGGCTCTGGCTCATGGTTCTGTTTCCAGCTGGTTCTTGAGAAATTAACTTAGGCTTTAATCAAAGTAGCGTGTTAATTTTTCTGTTTTGTCCTTCAGTGTGCATAATTCAGCTAAGGAATTTACATATGAAAGACTATTAAGGCTGGATTTATCAGATATTATTACCAAGATCCTGGACTTTGGGAAGCTTACCTCGTGAAAGTAGACATTTTTGATTCAAAGCCATATTTTGCCATAGGCAAGGTAGATTTATATTAGTCTCTTAATAGCAAGTCCTTAATAATCAGGAAGTAAGTACTTCAGGTCTTCCTTCCTCCAATGTCAATTGATGGAGCTGGTCTGCACTATTTTGTTTTGTATGAAATTTCTAAATAGTCATGGAGGCAAAAGGCAATTGAGTGGGGGTTACTTGGTAGACTGGAACTGAGACATTCCCTTGAGAAAGAAAGGATGTGGGCTGAAGCTTTCCACAGCAGAGGGGAGATATTCCCAAACCAATTGACATGTTAGAAAAGAGATAAGAGGGACAATTCATAAATTAATATCACTGGAAAAATCTTTCTCAAGACTGGAAGTATTTGGCAGTGTCCACCTAAATGCATAATTCTGAAACAGATATTTTCCTCCAGGAAATTTTCTAGGTTTGGGGTTTTGTGAGGTTGTTGTTTTTTTTTCTTGATTGGTTGTTCAGGTTTGTTTTGTTTTGTTTTGTTTGGGGTTTTTACATAGTTATAATGTGGAAATTGATGTAAATGCTGAGCGAGTGGGAAATTCTTGCTACTACCCATTAGCATTTGATTTGTACATTTCCAAATAAGTACTGTACTCTTACAAATGATTCAGACTAATTACCAGACAGGGAGTTTGAAAAGCAGATGTTATTTACAAAAGGCGATAGACAGGAACTTACAGAGAATAGTTTGGAACAGAAGAATAGAAGCAGAGAGACCAACAAACAATCTGGTGGTTTTTTCAGCTTCTACTAAATATAGAAGGCAAAGCTGCATTTTTCCAGAGCTGTCAAAAGTGAAGTGCCTTATAAAATGGAAGAGATTTAAAGTAACTCACAAATAAATAGCTGCTGTTGCTAGAGGGAAGGAATAGCTCAGAAAAGGAAGAAAAAGAGTTCTCTCTAAAAGAGACTTAGCTGAGTCTAAATATGAACTTTAATGTCACTGAGACTTTTCCCTGAAATTATACATCCAACCCGGTGGAAGACAGAAAAGGGAAATTCACTCCAAATCCACAATGTAGTGAATATGTTCCTTTAGCATTTTGACTGAGTCTTGATCACCATCAGTAGCAAATCAAGTTCAGTAAATCAGATGGCAGAGGAGTGCATCTGCAATAAAAAAGCTGGGTGCAGAACTAAAAACTGATGAGGTTTTCAGAGCAAGGAAGTGTGTAGATGCCTGATGAGAAAAGACTTGACTATCTTAGTATTCACTAGGTAGGATTAAAAACATAGGTCTTGCAGTGGATCCAAAGAGATTATCCCAAAGATGATGGTTTTCCTCATGCTATAAAACCACATTGCTCAAGTTTTACAGAAGCATGAAAATCCCCTTGACCCACTGAAATGATGTTTCTTTCTGTCTTTCTACAGAATTCAAAGTTTAAATTCAACAAGGTGGAAGCAAGCTTGTATTTTTCCCTGTTGGTTGAACTAGGAGCATGAGTGGACCTATCCCTTTTGATTCAGACAAATCTGGACTTAATGAAGCTACAGACATGTACATTTATAGCAAGGGTCAGAAGCTGAATTGTTAACACTCACCCATAATTGAAAAGCATGAGTTAAATCTGGTAAGGAAATCTCATTTTAAACTTTGTTTAAAAGCCTAATGCATTTTACACCATTACTGAAAATTACAGTTTCAGTTTTGATTCATGACTCAGCTTAGTTTACAATTAGAAGTCCTTAGATAATGTACTGCAAATCTTTCCATTATACCCGCGGAGCTTGTTTTCTGTCGGAAATCATTGAGTTCATAGAAGGCTGTTGTTTCCCTCAATACTAGTGCTTTTACAAGCTGCATATGCTGTAAAAATGCTGTTAATGTGACAAAATTACTTGCTAGTTAAGGACCCACACACTAACAACTGGGAGATCCAGTACTGTGGCGCTTGAGTCAACAACAACGGGGCCCAGAATGTGAAAGGAGTAGGTTTACAGTACATTGAGCTGAAGAAACAAGCCACCATGTGGATGATCATCAGACATGGCTGGTTCATGAACTGCTTCTTTCATGAATTTCTGTAGTTAGTGGGCAATTAGGATAAAAAAGCTGGTATAACAGAGCACTACTGGTGCTGCTAGCTTGCAGGTTTGTACCAAGCTACTGGAAGGAGGGGTGTTTTGTAATCTTGTGGGTCTTTTAAAGGGGAGTTGAAGTACAAGCAAGCTGACTGAGAACATGACTGAGAAGAAGACCCCAAACACTGTGTAGGACCCCAGCTGTAAGAAAAGGAAAGCCTGTTCAGGCATTGGTATCTACCATGGTGGGGATTAAAACTTTTGCTGGCTCCATGAGAGAGTTTGTGCATCTGTCCCATATCCCTGCCCACTGTGGCAGGGGTTTGACCCTCAGATTGCAGAAGCAGCATTGTGAAATTGGGTGTGATATCAGGGTTACCTTCAGCTATATCACTGTATAGTAAGGTACTACCTTTCCTCACAAACCTTCCTTCTGTGAAATCCAGGTCATAGTAATTATCCTGATGATACTGAAGGGAGAAATGCTCCAGTGAGCAAATTATCAGAAAGACAAAATCTGTTTTAGCAAGTCTCGCTTTGAAATTTGTGGATTCCTTAAACTGGCCCTGGCAAGAGTATTTGATGCAAATGCCATCCAAGGAAAAAAAAAAAAAAAAAAAAAAAGAAAACAACCAAAAAACCAACAAAACTCTAATTTATCATTCTGTAATAATTTAAATCAACCTCAGTGACAGCATAATAGTGAAAGTGATTTGCATTTCACTCTATACCAAACTAAAACATAAATTCCTCTGACTGGCAGGAAAGAATTGCACTATTAATAGGTGAGAAAATGGATCCGGTGTGTTTGTAGAATTTTAGGTGGCCTGAAAACAGCACACAGTGTGTACTACAGTGACAACACAAAGGTATCCGAAAACGGCTATTTCCTGGGCCCCTTTGAAAAAAAGGATCTTTTGCAGTCAATGATATTTGACCAAAGTGAGTTGACTCACCATGCTGCTTTTGCAGAATTTCACACCAGTTTTGCACTTTTGCAGCTCTTCAGCTTAAGGAAGCCTTTCCTTCCAGCAGTTTAAGCTACTGCTTTGCTTCAAACCCATCAGGAAATAAAGTGAGAAGTTCTCACGTGTGCCCCTGGCACTAGGGAACTGTTACTCAGCGTGATGTTCATCCAGGATGGGTGCCTGCTCAAGCTGCAGAGACACCAGCTGGCAAAGTAGCTGGCCTGTGACAGAAATGCATAGGATGTAACACTACAGAGAGTACAACCCCCATTTCTGGTCACTTAATAGCACTCAGCTATGCTCTTATGACAGGAGCATGTCAGAAATAGCAATAACACGTGGAGCATGAACAGGTTTCTGTGACCTCATGAAGTGGATCTCCGCAAAGCTTGAAGACCTATAGATTTGTGTTCCAAGTACCATATAACCATCTGCCCTCCACGTAGGGGCTTCAGGGCCATCTCTCACTGCTGTCTGTAACCTTCCAGAGTGCTGAATGCTACTTTCCACAATACATCTTTTTTTCCATCTTTCCTGTTAATCTCTCTTTTTCTACAGACCTTCCATGCAGGTGCATGTACAAACAGTGGTTCTTCCCCATGTTCCCTACACTCCCCCAGGTTTCCTACATGTTTTACTGTATGATTATGTGTATGTCAGTTAATTCTGTAAAGTGCTGAATTTTGCCAGTCTTATAATTATTAGGGACATAAATACCTCTGAGTTTCACAGAACATGCAAAATTTTCCCATCTTTGGGAACTCACCTGTCTTTGTGATATCACTGATATTGTCCAGTGGGCTGAAAAAGTTATTAGGAGAAAGAGGCTTACAAACAGTGCGATTGAAGAAACACTTTTCCTCAGGAAAGCAGGCTGTAAGGCAGATACATGAAAGGTTTGGAGATGGCTCTTAAGTAACAAATATGCACACAGCATTCTGAGATAGTCAACAAAATAACATAAGGACCACCTGACAGATTTCACTAAATATCAATAATAAACATATAAAATAAGTATGAAAAAACTCCACACTAGAAAACATCCTCATTTTTCATTTACCTGTCAGCTTTGTGAGCACGGAGTACGGCAAGGCCCTGCAGCTCTGGCTGCACTTGTATGATCCGAGTAGTATCAGTTGCAACCTGGATCTTAAAAATATAGATTTGTGTGCATTTGTAAATTGAAGAACCTGAGAGTAGGAGTCTGTGGGATGCTGGAGTTGGGGAATTTTTTTTGCCCCCATGAGCTTATGGTTGAAATTTAAACTTGGGAATGAAGAGGGAGGGAGGGAGGAAAGAAAGAGAAACCAAGCCTTTCAAAACAGCCAAGCCTCAGCTACATCAAAGAATGAATAACAGTCTATGTGCTCCTAGAACAACTTCCCACTGCTGGGGATGGATAGAGTGGACCACAAAAGCTAGGAGGAATTTCATGAGAGCTGAGGACCAAGCATTCCTTGCCAGCAAACCTCTACAGGTGATGAGGCATATTGATTTTGATGTCCATCACAACAAAAAATACTTGTTTCAGCCATTTGGGGAAGCAGCATAAAACTCACAGACAGAAACAACATTAATAAGGCTTTACACAGTGGAGGTGATAGTTTAACATAGCAAAAAAATAGTACATATTGGGTAAGGTGAGAAATGGAGTCACACCTAAAAGAAGTCTCAGGCTGTTATGTGGCCTTTAAGCCTTTTTCATGTCAAAGGAAGAAATTAAGCTTTTTAGATTATTTTTGCTCTATAAGTTTCAGTTTTCATGAAGCCAAATTGAGGTAAATTTGATATTTCATATAACTTTAAAAGAGCACTTACTAAAATGTTCATGTTGTTCACAGTAATATGGAGTGAGTCAACTTGTTCCACACAGTGACCTTAACTTTCTTCATATTCCAGCAAATTCTGTGCAATCCCAGGAGTGTAGGCACAGGCCTGTGTATTATTGTCATTCTGCCCCACTACTCCAGTTCTGGTGAAGTAATACTTTCTGAATACTGTGTCTGCTAACTCTCTCTTTGTGCAGAAGGTAGATGCATGTATCGTCTGGTTCGTGGTAGAGAATCAATGAAGTATATTTTTACTTGTTTTGTCTTTGCAGAGGCAACAGAATCAAGAAGATAGCAGCTTGATGACTCCAACCGAGATAGTAATTAAGATAAAACAGTGGTATTTCTAGCATATTTTAAGAATCCTGGAGGAATTAGCATAGCTTGCAGGAAACTGTGGCCTGGAAAGAGATATTCTTTAAGAGTAAACATGAAAATATTGTCTTTTTACCAAGTGTGGTGGGGAACTGATATGTCTCTCCTGTGTTTGGATAGGTAAGTGGTGTGGGTGAGTTAAGAGGAGCTGAGAATACAGTTTGCAGGGCAACTGGGAAATTAATGAGATCATTCAATCTCTTTCCAAACAAGATATTTTTTAAAATATTGTATTTCCATTGTTATCCAAAATTTTTAACACATCCCTTTATTTTAACTCATTCAGTTTTATGGTTAACAGCTAACTACAAAAAGAAATAACCTGAAGTGTCCTTGGAGACGTTAACTGTACCTTTCTATTCCCTACGAAGATGTCCTGGATTTAAAGACTTGTGTATTAAAGCAAATTAGAGAAGAAATAGCTTCTTTTCTGACACTTTTATTCCTTTCCTTCAGCTTGTGCAGAAGGCTGACAGCCCATCTCATTCTCATCAGCGTATCCCACTGTCTTCCCTGGAAGTTCAGCACTGCATTTGATCTATTCTACTGGTCTTCCTGAGCCCCTCATTTCTGACCTGCAACACCACATTCCATGAGAAGTCAGGTAGGAGTTGAAAGCATTTGTCATCTCTAAAGTATTAAGCCTCAGTTGTCAGTTTTATCTTTCTGTCCTTCAGCTGTTTGTTTTGCTGGACAAGGGTATAATTTTGGAGTTTATAATATGGTCTCTTTAGAGATTATTTTAAGCTTCCAGTGGAATAGCAGAAAAGTAGGTACTCTCCTTCAGAGGAGCTGTGCTGGTTTTAGTTGATGTTTGCATATCTTAGCTATCCCTCTACGGTTGTTAATCAATGGTATGGGGCATTTTAAGATTCTTATCCTCAGGCATCAGCTGATTCTTCTGCAAGCAGATCCAAATTAGGGCCCACACCGGGCCTTTTTTATTACCTAGAATGTGCTACTTGTGCATCTCATGTATTCTGTCCGTTAACTGACCTCTGACATTGTGTCACTCCATTAATATCAGCTGTTATACCCAGCACCCTCTTGGGGCTGCATGGAAAACTGAGAGAGGGAGCAGAACACTTTGTGGCTAAGAAGCAATTTCCTTGTTATTCGGAAAAGACTTCTTGGAACACCTATGGGAGAGCTTACAGACAAAATTACTGTGCCCATTTGCTCTGTGATAATTGCTGGCAAGGAGGCTTTGGGGTCAGTGATTTGCTTCCTTCTGTCTACATGGTTGTTTCACAGTTCTGTGAAACTCAGAGGAAACACTCGGGAGAGCAGAAGACTCTAAAGAGTCTTGTTGCAGGATCACTAGATGGGAAGAGCAATGTCTAGTTCAAGATCAGAAAGACACGACGCCCTCAGTGGGTTGATTCCCTCCCTTTATCCCCCTTCCCACTCCCTACCCTAAGTTTGCTACCAGTTTGAGCCAGAGGAGCTTTCAGTGAAAGTGAGTGTATAAAGCTGCCCAAAAATGTTTTATTTGGAAAGATAAATACATTGTGAGATTGTAAAAGAAACACAGTACCACATCAACAGCGCCCAAGGACATGGCATTCGTTACTGTAGCTGCTGCAAGTTTGATTCCCAATCCCCACCGAAATGTTTGCTCAAACGATGAATCAGTTACTGTTACTGGAAGTTACACTTTCTGGTCTGGATAATACATTTGCACTTCTGAGGTCTCACTGGGCAATCAGGTGGAAAAGCCACTGGTGCATGAGCAACAGTAGGAAATCATGGGATTGCAAAACTGACCCATTTAGAGAAAATGAACTGCTTATTTCTACAACAGGCCACCCACCCTGAGATCAAAATGTGAGAATAAACTGCAAGAATAAATGGTATGCCTCAAAATAATTATTCAGACACTTCTATCAAGTTGCTCCACAGCTCCCACTCATGTTAGCTTACCCCTAATATGAAAGGTATAGTCCTTTGCTCTCCACAACTTCCTGAGAAGGGAAAGTGGAGAGGGAGGTGCTGATCTCTTCTCCCTGGTATCCAGTGATAGGACAGGTGGGAATGTTTCAAAGCTGTGCCAAGGGATATTAGCAATGTTTACACTGAACAATAGGAAGCATTCGTTTTCCAAGTGAGAGGTCAGACACCTGCCTGTTAGAAGTAAGACAGTTCTATGTGGAAATGGGCATAAACCAGAATTTCAGGTGTGAATATTATTGGGTTGTTAGATCATTCAAAAGAAATATAGAAAACATTTCCTTGCTTATCCCAGCCTCTCATCTATATAATAGATGGCAAAAAGTCCCTTTGGCTTTGAGAACTCTGATGTGAGAGTTGATGTAGGCCTACAGTCTGGACTTTGACCTATTCAAGACTAGTCAGGGGTATAAGGAACTACATAAACCAGAGTAAAGGAGCATCCTCGTATGCAAGTGGCAGTTGATCAGTACCATTCGCCCAGTGAGAAAAGGGTATTTTGAGGTGATGAAAATCTCTGGCACCCCAACTTTCCAGTTGAAAGCATCCAGTCCCCAGGAAGCTTATAGTGAGGTGTTGAGATTATTCATCGAGCAGGCGGCTTGTTACCTGAAATGGGCTCTGTAACAGAGCCTTGGAACAGGACAGCAGCAATACTGAAGGGGCTATGATGAAGTCTCAGAAGTACTAAGAGGCTAAGTCAGCCAAAGCTGTAAACCTCTAGGGACTAGAGTGGATAGGAGTGGCAGCAATAAGAAGGTCATGATAACAACCCCAGAAGTATGCTGCAGCACAGAGGAGCTGTGTCAGAGAGGCTGTTGCTATGAGATTTCTTTGGATAAATATCTGGAGCCCTTGGACTTACTGACGTGATGCTGCTCCAAGAGCCAAAACCTCTGTCACTACTTTAATTGAAACCCTGTTGCTTAAAGAGCATTTAGCACCATCTCAGCTGTGAAACTACTGCCTTGAATAAGTGTAGTGTCTCCGAGAGGAGACATCTTCGGATAAGGTACAATCACATGTAGAAAAGAAAAATGGTCTTGTGGTTTAATCTGAAATGATGATCCTTGCCCTTGGCTTCTATAGACTGTAATTTTGTCCTCTGGCAGGTCACTTTAGAACAATCTCATTTTAATGGCACATAACCAAAACAACTGCCTTGGCCCCCAGGCTGTGGGTGTGGGTAAAAAGCAGTAAATGTTATGCAGTACACAGGGAGAAGGGCACAAGATCATCTTTCTCTGCTAGGGACTCCATGAACCTGCCTTTTATTTTGCTTTGCACCATAGGTTAAAAAAAAAAAAAAAAAAAAAAAAAGAAGAAGCAAAAAAAAAAAACAAACCCCAGAACAAGGCATCTCTTTATTTCAGCTCCAGCCTCCAGGGGCGTATGACCTGTTTTTCTGTGTCATTTAGCTCTCAGAACACCAGCTCTAAAATCACCTGTTCCAACTTTGCCATTGCTTGACATCTCTGAAAGCTGGTCTGGGGATCTGGAGTCAAATAGTGATGTGGACTTTATAGGAGGCATCTAATCTTGGGCTTAAAGGGTATTATGAAGCTGAACGAAATGCTGCTAGTTAGAACCCATTAATATCCTTAGTGGCGTGTGCTGTACAAGTATTAATAGGGCTTTCTGGGAAGTGCATGGCTCTGTCAGTGTCACATGTGAATGGAAGTCAGAGCTGCCTGGAGTTTTGTCCCATTGGTGTTCAAAGAAGAGGAAAGCTTTGTGTTTGCTCTAAGTGGCTTTAATTAAGGTGTATTGAAGAAAAAGCTGAAGAGTATAAAAGACTATCCACTGTTAGGAGAGCAGTTTATTTTTCTCCTAAAATGCCTCCTTTAGTCAAAAGTACTTTCACACAGAGGGTTCTATGTTTCCATTATACCTTTGGTATGTGTCTTTGATTTTATCAGCTTGCCTCTAATTTCTCTGTCAGAGTTTGGTAGGCTGTAGACTGTTCATTTAACTCAGCAGCTTTGAAAATCGTTTTGAATGTTGTGTATGAGTCACTATACTGAAGGGAAAAGGATGAAAACGAGTGAGTGTGGAGAAAACTGGAGTTGTTAAATGTGAAAGGGGAGACAAGTACCCTCATATACATGCAGCAACCCAGGGGCTGAATAGGAGACCAGAGCTCAGTGCACAGACAGACTCCAACAGAGTACACTTTGTCATATCTGAGTCCTACAAGGTTATTTATGGGAGCATCTGGACTCAGCAGCAGGCTTCTTTAATTAAAGAAAATTGGTCTGATCCCTGACTTGACTTTCAAGAAAAAAGGAGACAGCTTCCCTGATAACCAGCACGTCTTGCTCCTGGGTTCCCACAACTGCAGTGTTCAGAAACTTGGGAGTTTCATAGAGCCAAGTGGAGCTTATGAGTGCTCATGTTCATATCCCTGGGAGAAGATAAACCAGAGGGTTCCAGATTTCTTTTTCCTGGGTCAAGGCCTCCTCTAAAGTTTTCTCATCTTTGAAGAAGATACAGTATGTTTAGTGTGAAGTTGGTTAGCCACTGCATGTTGCTGGCTACCTTGCATGCAGACCCATCTGGTCAAATCGTGTCCCTGCCTTTCTAGCCTACTGCACATGCCCTTGTTCATGCTTTGATTAACCTCCTCCAGTTCTCTTTCTTCTGGCCTTGCCACCAACATTTTTGTCTCTCTAACCAAAAAGATTTTCTTATATATATCCACTGGTCAGCTACGTTCTTCTCTTTGCAGTGCCAGCTTTCTTCAGATTCTGCCTCTTTCCTTCCAGCCTTTTCATTTTCATTTTGCTGTGCTACAGGATGTGCATAAGGCAAGTTTATCTTCTATAATATCCACATGGCTATAAGCCATCCCTTTACTCTGGGGGACAAAGTCTGTGGGATAGAAGGGAGCATCCTGTTGGGCATCTTTCTGAACCTTGTTATCCCAGCCCAAACATGAATTCAGAAGTAAGCTCAGATAGCAGAAATCAGCTCAGGCTGTGCTGCAAGGGAGCTAAATCAGCTGATCACGAATGGCCTTGGCTCTTTTAGATTCCAAGACTTCAGGTATCTGTACAAGCTGTATCAATGTGTTTTTCCAGTTGCGAAATGTTTTCTATCCCCAAGACTGAAGAAAAATTCCACTCTAACTTCTACAGCCCATAAGTAAAGAATTTTTCTTAGTTACAGTAAAGAGATGGATACTACTACCACACAAGAAGTATTAATATGTGTCTGAGGCAGAAGGATTGCACTTGTTTCTGTGAACTTCTTGGTACATAGAGATCAATGGGAAAAGGAAATTTAAAGACAGATGACATGACAGAAAAAAGCTAATTGCCTGAAGCAGTTGAACTAGGCTAAAGATGTCCATTGTTGAAATTTTCATCCCAAGGAGATTTTGCCCAAGGGAAACCTTAGTTCATAGCATGCTGGTAAGAAAGGGAGAAATCTCAAGGGGGAAATTCATGGAACAACTTGGAAATCTTAATTCAAGTGAACTGCTAGAAGCATATGGTATTCATCTTAAGCTGTGAGGGATCTCAGCTCCAGAACTGGAAAGCTTCTGACAAACACATGCAATATATTCCTTAAAATAGGAGTTCTTCCTCGTTGCTGTAAAAGTATCACTAGGGAGCATCACTTCAAAAATGCAGTGAAGAGTGTCCTTGGGAGTTGCAGGTGAATGCGCAATATCCTACCTAGAGGGAAAGCATTTCAGGGAAGTCAGAACAGAAACACATACTTAGAGAAACAATTACATAACCTGACCACATCACAGTTTCTGCATAAAGTCCTCAGCCTGTCTTTGAAGTAATTTGAAGACTTAAAAATATTGGGAAGAAAAATCTGTCATGTATCATCCAGATTTCTTGGAGGGTTTGATGACGTTTGTAAGAAAAAGGGACTTTATGTTATGCTAGAAAGGTAAATTTTTTGTCCCTAATTAAATTTTGGCTAGGCATCAAATGATTTAAAAGTACAGGCTGTTTTGCAAAATGTAGGTGACCAAACAGTGGCTTGCAAAGATCTGTGCTGGGATTGCTCTTGTTCCATTTTGTTGACGATTTAAAGACTGAGTTGAAGATGTGGTCACTGCGTATCACAATCCATGTTAGGACAAACTAGCACACAAAATCTAGAAAGAATTCAGTGAATTCTATTTTGTTCACTGAACTAAATAGCAGGCACAATTCAGTGTGCATACATACAGACCCATGTACAATAGAAAGAAAAATCTGGGTTTTTCACAGATGGTGATGAATCTAAACAAGGAAGTGTTCCTTCAGAAGCAGAGATCTAGGAGTGGTTATTGACAGCGGTTCAGCCTGTTTCACCCAGACAAACAAAGCAATGAGAAAGTATTGCTTTAGGTTCCCATAAAATGAAAGCTGTAGTCACATGCAGCAGCAATCTGAATATCTTTAAAACAAATGAAAGGAAATAATTCTGCAGAATTCAGTGCTAACAGCGTGTCATAAAAAGCAAGGTTTGCAAGATCTAAAGGATTAGATCATTCTGCTACCATTAACAGCTTTACAGCAGACAAATTATATGACCAATATCAAACATCAAAATCTGGGCTATAAACTTCACTTCTGGGAAGTAAAATGAAGAAAAATACCTTCCATAGAACTGTACAGTGAGAGAGGTATAATTTTAGTTGGACAGAGGTTACCTTCCTTTTACACAGAAGAATGGCCTGGCCTGGTGAGTTAATAAGCTACTTTGCTGTTGAATTCTGATGACCCATCTTTGGCTTTAGTATTTGTGAGGAAGAGAACGCCTGTCTGTGGGCTGGCATCAATTGTGTGTGTTTCCTCATTAGACATTATTATTTTATAGAGAATGTAAGTCCAGTTGAAGTCAAAAGAAATTGTTGGCAGTTTGAAATGCTGGCTGCCTCCTTTGCTCTTTGTATGTTATGTAATATGGTAAAAAAAAAAAAAAAAAAAGAAAAAGAAAAAGAAATTGTATTTTATGCTTTATAGCAATTATTTCCAAAGTAAATGTAGCCATCTCTGCTAAGTGTTTTCACTGAAATACCAAAAGTCAGGTGTTCTTACTTTAGTCTGAAGGTCAACTTCCATCTCATAGTTACAAATTTTTCCAAGACACTGAATTATATATTAATATCTAATAAAAAATGTAAAAGTACAGAAATTGTTTTTAAAATGAAACTGGGGAAAAAAAAAAAAAAAGAGAATCATTTCTTTCAACCACAAAATTGATGTAACTGCTATTTCCTATTGGGAGTCTGATTACCCTTCTACTCAGTTTATTCCCACTGGGCTTAAAGAAATAGGTCTTTTCTTCTCTTTTTTTATTTTTTTTTCTTTTCTTTTTATTCCTTGAGGGGGAATTAAAAGACATTTTCAGATATAGAATAATAATAATAATAATAATATAGAATATATTATAGAATAATAATAATAATAAACTAATAATAGTTTATTAGCAGAATAAACTACTGATGTAATAACACTTGTAGTGCTTAGTTAACACACGTTCACAGACAGGCAGCAATTACTAGCATTTTTCTCATATTAAGTTGTAACTGCTGAATCTTATAAAGCCCTACTGGAGCTAAATCTTTAGACACCAGATAAGATTGCTGAAAGCACTGAAGGTGTTTATAAACATGTGGTGTGTCATTTTTCAAACGTTGCTTTGTATATAGCCTTAATTTGAAGTCACCTTTAAGAAGTCAGATGCCGCAACATCTGTCTGTGTTTATATATAAATATATGTGTATGCATAATGTATATACATGTACATACATGGCTTAGAGAAGGAACTAGCAGAGAAGCTTACCTTTGGGACTTTTGGACTGAAGGAGTCACAATTTGAAGGATGAATTAAAGGAAAATACTTTGCGTTAGTGACGTGTTTTCTGAACCTTTACTGCAGACTCTTCTCTCTCTCAAGAAGTATTGTTTCCACATAAAAACTGTGGAAGACAAAAAAGTCCCCAACAAACTTATAAGCCATTAGATATAAATTGGGTGATTATATGTGAACAGTTCCTAAATTGTTCTGTCTGGATAGGTAGGAACTCAGTATTAGGAAGCAGAAGTCCCTGATGTGATCATCTATTAGCAGATGTCTCTTGATAACTGGGGATAATAGCCAAGTAGTAAACAGAGACTTAATTGTCACTGATCTTTTTCTTTTTTTTCTCCCAAAAGTTTTACCTTCTAGAAATTAAGATTGCTTTCTCTAGTCTGACCTGTCACTGAAAGATACCCTTGATATTCAGCCCCAGTAACCAACTTGACTCAGTGGTGAAACTAGAAAACACTGCAAATAAATCACGTACTGTGTTCAGAGCACTTCTGTCTGTCATGATCAAAAGTGTTGTGATAAAGGTAATGGATTACTCCTCTTCACTGGGTGTAATCACTGTGAGCATCAGCAGCCGCAGAACCTGATGTGACCAGTAGAAATGCAAACCTTGACATAATCAGTTGTGACTCTGAGGCTGGTTTTCAGGCTATGAGGAGCAGTCTGTGTGGAGCAGTTGGTCTGAGATCCTTGCTTTGCTTTGAAATTCACTGTGAAGCACTCGGCATAGCTGACAAACGAGCTCATTTTCTGGGTGCGGTTCTCCGGGGCTTGGGAAGGACAACCGTAAAGTTCTCAGGGAAAGCTTTTTTAAAGTGCTGAATATCGATGAGCTGGTAAATTGTTTTGACTTGTTTGCTTGTATCAAGGGTGCTTTTGAATGATGCGCAGCCATACTCAAGAACAACTCACTTGTCATGAATGAGAATGCCATGAATGTTTTTTGTCTAAGATTTGCTCTGGGAGTCAGTGGGGCATTATTTTTCCACTTTGTCCTTTCCTCTGGATGTCCGTCAGTTGCAGCGAGAGGAGAAGCAAAAAGATGAGAAAGGACAAGCAGAAGTCCAAGAAACCCATCAGGTAGTTAATACATAACGAGGTTTACACTGGGAAACGGGAGAGAGCCGAGACATATATGTATGGCTCTGGATCCGTTCCAGAGGTTTCTGAAGACCAGGAATGTTGTTGTTGTTGTTCACTGACACAGCTGACCTGGGTGTCTGCCAGGGAAGGGGGCAGGCAGAGGAGGGTGTGTGTGTGTTTGTTTTTCCCTCCTCAGTATGAAATACGTCTTCTTTCCTCTGCCATTGGCACTGCTTTTAACTGTCTGGTTACAAAATCACCATCTCCCCTGTGGAATGATGAGGTTGTCTGAATCCCAAGTTTGAAGGAATGGGCTTCTGCATAACATTTATTTTTGTTTTGCTTTTTGGTGCCTATAACACAGCGCTCTAAATACGTCTTTTGTGTCTGCAAGGGCAGTGTCTGAAGTGTTCCCTTCTGATTTTTGTTTGAGTTACGGTTATAGAGTATTTTTAATTTCCTCTATTTAGTAGCCTTTAGTGTAGGGTCTGATCCACACTCAAGGACTAAAAGCCCTTTGAAAATGTTGTGTCATCCTACAGATAGTCCCTAATACGTCTAGTACCTATTGTAGACAAAATAGTTTACAGTACATAATTTATGCAAAGTAACTGGTTCATTTTGAACTGATTTACTGCTGTTATGCCCACAGACAGGATTCCTAAGGATGGGTTAAACGTATGCGTGTATACATATATATAATAGCTAGATACAAATACATGTTTCTGTATTAATTTTAGAGCATTGAAAGCATTTAAAGCATTTGAAAAAAATAAAAGCCTTCTTCAGACAATCTGATATTGTTGAAATTACCTTTTCACTGCTCCCAAGGGTTTTTAAGTCTTCTCAGTTCAGGGCATGGGGACAGTGGCCCACAAACAGCGGGATACAGGCCAAGAAGTCTTGCATGTGCACGATTTCAGTGAGTCCTTGCGTGTCAGACCTTATGCCAAATCAGTTGGCAAAGGGACAAGTTTTGCTTGCAACAGTTTCCTGCACGCAGTTCAAAACAGCACAGCTTCCAGTGCCATCCTGTACAAGATGAACTCAAATGTACGCGGTGCCACACCTTACCTCTAACTCCCATACATGCTCTTCTCAGCACTTGTCACCTCTTGCCTGGATTAAGCCACAAGTGTGTACAGGCAGTGGTGTGGTGGCTGGCTGGGCTCCAGGGGCTGTTCTTCATGGAGAACAGTGCTTCACCAGGCTCTCCTGTGCCTGCTGGGAACATGCACATTGTGGTGCATGTTGAGTCAACGTGTGGCTCATGCTGAGCCTAGTCTGGTCTCCACTCCCAATCCCCTCTGTGACTCTGAGCCATGAGAAGACAGGACTTACCTTCTGCCCCTGCTCAGGTACCAACCTAATGCCCAGAAAAAGGGAATAAATGCTTCTATTAACATCACTGTGGAATCACGTAGTCCTTGGGCAGAACTGCCTCACAGTATGGGCTAGGGAAGCCTGGAGAGGTTCAAGGTTGCCTAGGAATCCTCAATTTCAGGGAAATAGATGCCATCAGATATGTTGTCACTTTATGGTGGCCAAAAAGGGAGTTAGGGTCTGCTTGAACTGTATCTCTTTGTCAGAAAATCATCCTGGGGGAAGTAGCAGGACTTGACACAGTCAGACGGTCTCAAAAGGCTGGCTCGCTACTTCTCTCCCTGTTACACCGAGTAAGAGGTACCACTTTCTCTTTCAATAGCAGTTTCCTATAAGGAGAGTTTGCATAGTGTTCCTTACTCATTCCTGTATTTTTAGCTAATGAAAAGGAGCAGTCCATCTCTGAATGGTCTTAATTGCATGCACACTGAGAGCAAAAAAACCCCTAATGCTAATAACTATGTTGAATGGAAGTCTAAGCTACTATAGGTCACTTGATAGAATGCAAGCTGAATTTAATGCATTGAAATGTGCCTCAGAAGCTCTGCAGAGACCCTTCTACATTCTTTGTTTCAGCAAATGGGATAGAATTGTCTTAGATTGCCAATGCCGTTAGTGACAGCAAATTTTTTTTGGCCAGACTGCACTGCAGAAACTGTTGTTCCATTTGTTGCTGCTCAAGTAACTGATTTGACATTCAGCAGCTCTTTGAAAGAAAGGAAGCTTAGAGGGTTGTTTCCTAACATGAGCTGAGCAGGATGGAGAGCGCTGCCAGATATGTCAAAACTACCAGGAAAATTGTTTTCATCAACATTTAGACCTCTGAGAAGGACCCTTCTACACACGTTTTGTTCCATGTGCTTACTTTGCTAGAAACTGTATTGAGGGCTCACCTGGGTTTAATCAGCTCCGTGGCATGGGCCCAGCTGTGACCTGGAAGCAGTGTTCTTCTGTGAGCAAGGAAAGCTGCTTCTGCTGTCAGCCACACCTGGTCATTAGTGAGCATTTTTGTACCTCTAACCATAAGGCACTTCAACTTATTTACTGACAACATTTAATTTATAGAATCATAGAATCATAGAATAGTTAGGGTTGGAAAGGACCTTAAGATCATCTAGTTACAACCCCCCTGCCATGGGCAGGGACACTAAACCATGTCACCCAAGGCTCTGTCCAACCTGGCCTTGAACACCGCCAGAGATGGAGCATTCACAGCTTCCCTGAGCAACCCATTCCAGTGCCTCACCACCCTTACAGTAAAAACATCCTCCTTATATCCAATCTAAACTTCCCCTTTTAAGTTTTAACCCGTTACCCCTTGTCCTATCACTACAGTCCCTGATGAATAGTCCCTCCCCAGCATCCTTATAGGCCCCTTCAGATACTGGAAGGCTGCTATGAGGTCTCCATGCAGCCTTCTCTTCTCCAGGATGAACAGCCCCAACTTTCTCAGCCTGTCTTCATACAGGAGGTGCTCCAGTCCCCTGATTATCCTCGTGGCCCTCCTCTGGACTTGTTCCAACAGTTCCATGTCCTTTTTATGTTGAGGACACCAGAACTGCACACAATACTGCAAGTGAGGTCTCACAAGAGCAGAGTAGAGGGGCAGGATCAACTCCTTCAACCTGCTGGTCACGCTCCTTTTGATGCAGCCCAGGATACGGTTGGCTTTCTGGGCTGCGAGCGCACACTGAAGCCGGCTCATGTTCATTTTCTCATCGACCAACACCCCCAAGTCCTTCTCTGCAGGGCTGCTCTGAATCTCTTCTCTGCCCAACCTGTAGCTGTGCCTGGGATTGCTCCAACCCAGGTGTAGGACCTTGCACTTGGCATGGTTAAACTTCATCAGGTTGGCATCAGCCCACCTCACAAGCATGTCGAGGTCCCTCTGGATGGCATTCCTTCCCTCCGGCGTTATCAACCGAACCACACAGCTTGGTGTCATCGGCAAACTTGCTGAGGGCGCACTCAATCCCACTGTCCATGTCACCAACAAAGATGTTGAACAAGACCGGTCCCAACACCGATCCCTGAGGGACACCACTCGTTACCGGTCTCCAGCTGGACATCGAGCCATTGACCACAACTCTTTGCGTGCGGCCATCCAGCCAGTTCTTTATCCACCGAGTGGTCCACCCATCAAATTGATGTCTCTCCAATTTAGAGACAAGGATGTCATGTGGGACAGTGTCGAACGCCTTGCACAAGTCCAGGTAGATGACATCAACTGCCCTACCCCTGTCCATCAGTTTCGTAGCCCCATCATAGAAGGCCACCAAATTGGTCAGGCAGGATTTCCCCTTAGTGAAGCCATGCTGGCTGTCACCAACCACCTCCTTGTTTTTCATGTGCCTTAGCATGCCTTCCAGGAGAATCTGCTCCAAGAGTTTGCCAGGAACAGAGGTGAGACTGACTGGTCTGTAATTCCCAGGGTCATCCATTTTCCCCTTCTTGAAAATGGGGGTTATATTTCCCCTTTTCCCAGTCATTGGGAACTTCACCTGACTGCCACGATTTTTCAAATATGATGGCCAGTGGCTTAGCAACTTCATTCGCCAGCTCCTTCAGGACCCGTGGATGGATTTCATCAGGTCCCATGGACTTGTGCATGTTCAGGTTCTTAAGATGGTC
This sequence comes from Psittacula echo, assembly GCF_963264785.1. Lineage (NCBI taxonomy): Eukaryota > Metazoa > Chordata > Aves > Psittaciformes > Psittacidae > Psittacula > Psittacula echo. The sequence goes on along the minus strand of NC_137737.1, from coordinate 91,463,721 downwards.
CCAAACCAGATCCTCTCCTACAGTGTGCCCAAGGTCTTCATTCTCACAGTCCCAGCGTTCGCCTTCCAAGACTTGGGTGGTGCGGTCAGAGCATTTGCCAGTGAAGACTGAGGCAAAGAAGTCATTAAGAACCTCAGCCTTCTCCAAATCCCCGGTAGCCAGTTCTCCCGATAGCTTCCGGGGAGGGCTCACATTGTCCCTAGTCTGTCTTTTATTTGCTACATACCTATAGAATCCCTTCCTGTTATTCTTAACATCCCTAGCCAAGTTTAATTCTAATTGGGCCTTAGTTTTCTAACCTGGTCCCTAGCTTCCCGGACAGCATCCCTGTATTCTTCCCAGGCCTACAATCATGTAGAATTGCTTCAGATCTGGATGTTCAGCTGCCCTGGCTAAAATACGGATGATACAGGTATTGTTGTGTTACCAGAGGGGAGCATCTAGTGCAACACTACAGTGTTAAAGGCGTAGAAGAAAGGGGAATTAAGGCAGAAGAGAACTGGGAGGAAGAAAAACTCTTTGAGTTTATTCCCTGTATGATAGGCAATGTTCATAAAATAGTGCTTGAACTCTGAGTATGTGGTCAGAATTTCCTCTCACTTCTGAATGACCTACTGCACAAACATTGACTTGTTGATGTATAATAGCTGCCTTCAAACAGGATATTATTCAGCAGTCTAAAATAATCTAAACCTCGTTTGAAATAGGCAGGTTAATCCCCATCACCTGTGACTGAGGAATAAAAAAATAAATTATTCACAACTTATTACTCCCTAGCCAAGTGTCATGGATTTTTGCAACTGTTAATATGGAATCAATTAAACTGTTGTGCCATTCTTTTAGAGTCTTAAAGTACTTAATTTTCAAGTTTGGGATTAAACATGAACAGTGGCGTACTCTTCACAGTATAAATTCATAGCACCATGAGGGCTGTGTTTTAAGATATTTTGGACCAATAAAGACTTATTTAGAAAATAAACCTATTAAAGGCAAAAAGGAGAGAATATTTTCATTTAAGGAAGAGGGCTTGGGTACATGAGGTTTGATTTTGACTTAAATCATACTAAGTGAGCTGGTATGAATGATGAGATGTGGATAGATATACAAAGCTTGTTGGAAAGAAACAACTGCATCTGGTTCGTTTCTGTGAGACAGAAGCAACATAGGTCATACTTGCATGATACAAAAATCCTTTTGACATGAAGCAACATTAATTGGACGTATTCAGTTAAAACCGATAATTCTTTACCTTTAAAGAAATGGCAAACAGAAATGTGTTTTACTGAGCAAAACAGCCACATCTAGTATTCCCCCTGCAGTGTTATAAGGGCCGCGTCACCCACAGCCAGGTTTTCCACCTGCCAGTAAATAAGTGCTTCTTTGAATAAACTGTGTAAACCCCCTTCATAAAGACAGATCCTCGTAGCCTGTTTGTCAGCTCTTTGACGTGTGTTGGAGGGAGGCAGGAGACAGCAGTGTGCTAGGAAAACATCTTCCTGAATAGGGAGGGCTGAAGGGTCAGTCATTTCCTCAACGAGGCAGGGAGAGGTGGGGGAAACAGTTGGCTTTGTAGTCAGAGGCAGTAGAAGTTCATGCAGTTTTTCCTTTGAGATTCTGCCTCCTGTTCATAGGTGACTGCACAAGCTAACTGACCTCTGTCATGGTGTGTGCTGGGGAACAGGCATACTTAGCAATTTTGAAGCCTTCTCTTGGGCATGTTCACTAGTAAGGTGATTTCAAAGTTACCCAGAGGTTCTCTGATAAACCATGGTTTTGTCACAAGGGGAATATAGTTCACAGGTAGCCCTCTGAGGCCACTGGGCCTACTACTGGCTTTCCTCCACTATTCTTGACCTCCCTGCTTCCATCTGTTCTCCAAAATGTGCTTTTGAGAGGCGAAAGTGGATACTTTTGTCTATGTATTTTGCTGTCAATGATCACAGTAACAGCTAATCCCACAGCATTTAAAACATGGTGATGCCAGTTGTACGTTTAACAGCCTTCAGAGACACTAATAGGATATTTTTTTTGCCAATGAAAAGAATATAAATGCTTGTCAGACAGCTTTGGAAGCAGGTGTGTAATGTGCTGGATCTAAAAAGAAAGCGTTTCATTTTCAGCCCTGTCAGCCAACAAAACCATGCTGAGCTTTTCCAGTCCTTCATATCCCAGAAGGGTATTACACTGAGCTAGCAACTGGCCTTGGAGAAGGAAGGAGTGAAACCCAAGAGCAGAGACTGACACTTTGCATGACCCTGGCTCAACGGAGCAGCTAGCATGCATCAGCTCTGCCAATAGCTGCAAATGGGCTCCTCTGGAGCCAGCTTCTTGTTTCATGTATCGTATAAGCTTATAACCATAACTAAACTAAACTTCAACAAGTTAGGATTTTTGGAAACGCTTTTGATTCACTCTTTTACCCTATGAAACCCCATTGCTGAAAATAATCCAGCAGTTATCCAAGTGAGAGTTCTTGCTTATTTTCTCATTTATTCCTAATCATCTTGGTTTCCTTTGGTTTGTTTTGAGAGGGGAGAGGAAAGTAATGCTCACAGGTGCCAAAGCACCTCAGTTTCTGAGGGCTAAATCATTTCAATGACTCATGTTACTCCTTTTGGAAGAGCAGGAATGAGGAGGATGGCTGTGGAGAGAGATGTTTTGGCCAGGTAGCCGATATGGTACCAGAAGAGGCAGCAGACAGCAAGAATGCAAGAGAGAGCAGTGGGCAGCTATTTTCATGAACATTGGCCTTTTATGAGGGAGAGTAGTGAGTGGACTAAAACAGAGGAGCAGTGTGTTTTGTGATGGTGGGAGAGGGACGACAAAGGTGAACATAGTTGTGGGGGGCAAGGTGGGAGCTTGGGGTAGGCAAGGGAAAGGAGGAGGAGGCAGGACTGTCTGATCAAGAAAAGGTGGCTTTTATTGGAGCTCCTTGTCTTTTTTGTGCTATTGGAGCCAAGTCATCCTAATGTGTTTTCTCCTCAAAATTTCAAAACTTCCCCACTACAATCCCAAAGAAAGTTATCTTGCAGAGACCCCAAGTCTTCCTGAGCAGTGACACTTACCTGCCAGAACTGCCTTCTGTAGGTAGACTTCTGTAGATCTGTAGAGTGAAAGTCTACAGATAAGCGTGGGTCTGCTTATCCCATGGTCTTTACTTCAGAAAGACTTGACCCTTTGAATGTGTCAAGCAAACACTTCTAGTTTTGGTAATCAGTTATCTATCTCCCCAAATTCATGTTGTCCAGATGCATTGTAATGCATTGTGGTGTTGCCCATAGTATAAAACTGAAAGAGTGGGTGCTGGTCTCTCAAGGTCTTGGCTCAGTCACTTAACCTCAAATAGTTCCTCTTAACATTAGTCTTTACTGATGGCTTTCACACAGGGAAAGTCTCTACATCAGATACAGCAAGCACAGAAGCTGTGTATTAGCTCCTGTCCCCCACTAACAGACCACAGGTAGAAGAAGGGCAGAGACTCTTGTGCCTGTGCACAGCTGGAGCTATAAGCAGCATAAATGATAAGTCATATAGACTGAATAAAGCAATGTTTGTCCTCATCTTGTGGAGCAGTGCTCAAACACAGCTTAGCTAGATCGTGGGCTGCCTGTTTATATTCTCACAGCTTCTGCTTCAGGGTCCTCCAGCACCTCGGCTTTGTTTGTACTGCTTCTGCCTGGGCTTTATAAGTAAAACTATTCTGCAACCTCTTCATATTTGGCACCTTTTCTGAAACTTTCTTTTAATATCCCTAGCAGATTAGTGTTGCCATTGTTTTTTAGTAAAAATTTTCGTTTCATTAGGGCAAATGCCAAGACAACAGTATCTTAACAACTTGAAAGCTCATCTGTTTGTTACGGGTTCTTCTAACACAAACTCATTTTAAGGAGTGGGGAGCCTGACAAGAATAGCTGTCTTTAATTTTACGATAGCTACAGAATCCCATTGCAAAGATGTGGTAACAGATAAGAGCAACAAGGGAGGGGAGTCCTGGGTCCATTTCCTGACACCACAGAACTGGCAAATCTAGATACCATTTGCAGCAACTGCTTAGAGTGACAGCTATGGTGCCACCGTGGTGAGTGAAAGCAGATGCATCTAATCACAAAGCTGCTACATCTGCTCCAGGAGGGTGACCACAAACACTAGGACTTCTTTCTAAGTGCAATATACTAGTAACAGTCATTTAGTAAGGTTTTTTTACTTAATGCAAAACCAGGCATCATCAGTTAGCAGACATTATACGAGACTTGTTTTAAGGGTTTTCTATTTCAACACATTCTTCCTATGCCTATGTAACTGAAAAGGAGAATGGAATAGAACTGACTTTCTAGCATGTTTTAGGCTGAAAAACACAGTGGATGGAAGAAGCGTGTGTATGTGCTTGTACCTGGAAACTAGATAAGCCGTTTTTCAGCTGGATCTGGTTATTAACTAAACCAAGCAAAATGAGAGGGACAGGGGTATATTGCGAACAACCTCTTCCTGACTGGAAGCCGCTTTTTCTGCTTTTGTATGTTCACCAATAAAGTCACATTGCACGTGTGTTTGTGTGAGTTTTGGGAGGTCAGCACTGGTGTGGATTACAGATTTTTAAACACAGCCATCCCTATAAACTGAGAGTTTTATTTAGAGAAAGCTCGTCTGATGGTAGGTGTAGTACCACACCTTTATTGTAGGAATGCAGTCAAATGATCAAAGAGCAGACAGTCTTGTTTAAATGAACAAAATTAGCATGCTTTTAAAACCATACAAAAGGTACTTCCGAATGTTGCCACTAAGACTGCAGTCAGGGAACATCTGATTGTTCACTAAAGTGTCAAGAGAAGAAGAAGAGGGGTGATAGGACGAGAAAGAGCAGATCCTCAGCTGCTTTGCTTAGCCCTTGAGATGCAAACTCTTTACGTTGTTGTTCTGAAAAAGTTTCAAGGGAAGAATTGACCTCATCCGTGCCCTCTGTGACCCTCAGTGATAACCACAAGGCTCTGCTCCTCCAATCTGCTTAAAAGGTAACAAAGGCTTGTTGTTGCAAGAGGCTAGGAGAAACACTTGTTAGTTTGGGGGTTGGGGGTTTTTTGGTGCAAAACAACACAAATGGTGATATGTCACCCCCTGAAGGATGAGGTGTTGATACAAGCACCTATCTACATCGCTGGGGGGTTGAGGGTTGAGGGACTTGATATCATCTTCTCGTGTTTAAAACAGGAACTCAGACTTATGAGAGGTAAAAACATACATTTTTTACCTTCCAGAGTTCTTCGGTCTTAAAATGAAGAATGGCCTCCAACTTATAATTTATGGCTATGTTCCAGTAAACAGTTTGCATTATTTAATCTAAAAACAGGTATTAACAAAAATATTAAAAGGGAGGTTCATGATTTTTATTGCAGTGTTAGCTTTCATTCAAGTAACACAGCTAGAGTTACAGTGCTAACAACAGTAAAATAGGTGAGCGATTAGAAAAAATACCATGCCAGGATTGTCTCTCCTGGGGTTATATATATATATATGTATATATATACATATATACGGTTATATATATATGTATGTTTGTGGTGGATTGACCTTAATTCTATTTTTGACCTTTTACATATTTAAAAGTTTGCTCCTCCAGATATCCCCCAAAGGCCAGGATTTCCAAAAATTTAAAGCTTCAAGTCTCTATGAGTGACTGCATCTGACCCCATCTCCATTATGGGGAAAAATAATTAATAGCTAAACACCTACAGAGCAAGCTCCATGAGCTGGGAGAAGGCTGTAAGGAATCAAATCCACTCTTTCATGAGCTCGTATTCTGGAAGGCACTCTCAGTTTTGTATTCAGAATGAGTGTTGTAACCAACACATCTGCTCTGTAGGCTGACCTCAGTAGAACTAAGACTTTATAAACTGAAATGAAAGTGAGCACATCATTCTTAACATGGTGTGCCCCTCTTTTGCTTCTACTCCACTGCAGTTATGTCGGTTATAACCATAAGCTGCAGGTTGTTTCCCATAGTCTGAGCACAATTTAGTCATTTACTGGTGTAATGGAGCTTAAACAGAAGATTCAGACTTTTAAAGCTGAAGCTTGGTAGCACTGAGCACTTTCATTTCCTCCTTTCAAACATAGAATCACTGCTCAAAAGCCCTTTGTGGGAAATTCTTCATTCATTTTTATGTGATCCTGGTAAGAAGATCTCGGCCTGAGTCTATCATCAAGTTAATATATGAGAAATGTGATTTCATCTACATAATTCGTGTGCCTGCACGAAGTCATTTTCCTAGCAGTACCAGAGGCAGTTCTAGGCAGCCATACCTTAAGGCTGTGCTTTCTAATTTAAAGATAAAAAGGCAATTGGTGGCTATTCATGCCTTAAAGCTAGAACTGCAAAGGACAGAGAGAAACCCTTACTGTCATGTAAGTCTTTCAAGACTCATCCCTTTTTGTAATATCATGTGTTTATTCTTGGAATATGTTTTACTTTCTGTGTATAAATATATATAAGTTTGTACATGTATATTTGCACCAAAGGATGCTGAAAAGATGAAGGTCTGTGGACTTCAGATAACGAAACTATAAAAAGATCGTAACAGCTAGCATTCACATTATCACCATCTCAAAATCAAAACATGTAAAAGTAAACAAGCCAAAAAATACTGCAAATTTCTCTTAGTCTTGGCTCAAAAACTAGCTCTGGAGTTTTTCAAAGGCTTCTATTAATAAACCATTTATGTAGCTTTTTCTTCTTCTAGTCTAGTTTCTTCACAGTTTCGTCTTCAGAAGTAACTATTAGAGAGTGTCCACCACCCTCATCCTCTGGAAAAAAGAGATTTCTGCAACGTGAACTTCCAATCTCACTTTGCTATCAAATGCTAGGTGTTGGAACATAAGTCGAGCACAGTTAAGGAGTTTTTGAAGGATGTACTAATAGAAATTAAGTAACTGAGTGAATTCAGAGGAACAGCCTTGATTCACTCCTGCTGATGCATGGGGCAGGAGTGGGGGACTCAAAGCCAGGCAGGACCTCAACATCCCAAGCATTGCCTGCTGGCAGCTCCAGTGTGTTCCTGGGTAAGACACTATCGCTGCACGATGCTGTTGCTGCTGTTCCATAGCAGTCTGCATTTTCAGAAAGCATAGCACACAGGTTAGCCTTAACTGACCCATCTTAGTATTTGCAGCAATCCAGCCATTCAAACCTTGGCTGCAAAAGCTCCACAAGGAATTAGCTAGGTTGGGTGTGATGCTTGAGCTGGCTTGCTCGCCTGTGACCTGTATAAACTGCAGTCTCAGCATTCCTGCAGCACACAGAGCTAGAAATCACTGTTTCTGCTTCTAATGAATGTAGGCTCTTGTCCACACTTGGCAAGTTTCTTCACCTCTGCTGGTTAGACTAATAACAGACATTCTCTCTCTCTCCGAGTTTTACCTTCCTTATATCTTGGCATTATCACAGCTCTGCTTCTCGGATGTCAGGCAGCGTAACTCTGAGATTAGGCAAAGCTATGGTAATATCAGAAGAAATACCTTGAGAATAATGCTCTTGAACCAATACAAAGTTTAAGGCCATGGAGTGGGTAGTTGACAGGGCTTTGCAGCTCCTGAGTGTGCTCTGTTTTCACTCAGTGACACGATGCACTGCCGTATGTGTCCTACCAGTGAACTTGTTTGGCATCATACTGTGCAGTGTTTCTTCCTGGGGTGTGAGATGTGCCTGCTCTGAGGCAGGAGCAGTTGCCTCTTTTATAAAAACCTGCCCGTTTTGGCTGGGCTTTGAGGCCAGCCAGTCTTCTTAGACCAATGCCAGCTCTTTAAAGCACTTCTGTGGACCGAGTGGGATTTTGAAAGCTATTGTGTGCCTTTGTTGCATGGGTTTTACATGTCTCCACTTCTTACTTGTTAAATCATAACAAATTGAGGATAGTGTTTCATACTTTTTACTGACTCGGTCATATTTTCAAAAGCTGTTTATTTTTAATATAAACAAACAAAATAACCTGCTTTACCTTTTCATATCTACAACACACACACCCCCCTCCCCGTGTTTGCAAAACACTGCAGCAGCCTAACAAAATACAGAGTGTGGTGTTTCCTGCTGTGACCCGAAACACTGGCTCGTGTGCTCCAGCCCAGCCATGGCAATTTGCTGCTTTTGGCTATGAGCGGTGGATGCTTTATAGCAGTTAACTATTATGTTCCGTATACACACGTTATCCTATCTACATTCCCTGCCAAAGCAGTTTCCTCTTGCAAAACTTCCTTTGTCATTGTACCACTTTTTTTCCATTTTTTTTTCTTTTTGTTTCCTCTTATCCAGCACCATTATCCGGTGTTCTGAAAAGCCAAAACAGCCCATTGCTTGTAAACCTTTCCTTCTTTTTTTCTTTTGCTGCACCTCTGTTGGATTTAATATCTGCAAGTCCTCATTTCATATGTCTTACTTGTCATATTTCATTTTCAAAATACCCATGGGTCATGTCTCTTCCAGATGCCATGTGCTATTTGTGTTATTTTTACATTTCAGCTTTATTCAGTGTATTTCCCACCGCTATCTTTGTCTACTCAATCTTCAGTAAGAAAAAATGGTTTGCAAGCATTGGAGTAAAGATTCAGCTAAATGCCCAGAATTATCTGACTAAGAAATGGTTGGATTTCCAGGCATGTTCTTTCATTAGGCAGTATGTCTCAATACTATGATAAGAGTCCTTTTAGTACAATTTGTCATATAAATGGCATCTTGCTTTCCCATTCCGTGCCAGTATTTGTTGTCCTTTAAAAGAAATAATAATAAAAAAACCTACATAAAAAAAAAGCCTCAAGAAAATCAAAACCAGCTCCCAGTGAGTTTGATGTAAGTTACCGGTAGTCAAATCTCATACAGCGCAACAACTTCTAATGTCTGCTTTAAGATAGGAAGTTTTTGCAGGAGTGCTTTCCTTTGAGTTGAAATAGGCAATGAAAAAGGGATTTGGTGGCTAAAATCATCTGCCCTGTGACAGTGAGTTGCAGAGTTCTAAGCTATGTTCAGTGTTTCAGAGTCCTCTGCACAGGAGGACTGTCCTTACTGGACTGGGAGTTGCCTAAGTAGAGCAGCACACTTTCTTGGGGTAATCAGATATCAAGTTCCTGTGGTACCTCTCCAATCCTCTCCATTTATTTAAATTTACTGACATAGTTCTTTGAGTTACCAAGCAAAATCCACGCCGCAAACTTTTTATATGTGTTACAGACCTGCTGGAATAAATAGAGTCTATCAAGCACATGTAATAAGTAAAGGGGAAGAGAGGAAGAAGAGGTAGTAAGGTACCATCACAAATATCTTTTTCATTAGTCCATTAATCCATAAAATATTTTGAGAGCTCTGTAATAAGTGTGCAGACTGCAAAGCCAACTCATTAGAAAATATGTTGAAGTATTTTGTAAAACATTTATGATCTTGGATTTGTGAGTCCTGGAAAAGTTAATCTCATACCAGCTCGCTACTTATTGCAGAGCAATGGTGTTACGAAGTCTGTAACTGGAATGATATGGATGTTGCACTTGCCAGAACTGTTTTACTAATGATTTCTGAGCAGAAAACAGATTGTTTTGTAACACACAAGCCCTCTGCAGTTTCAGTTTAGCAGTAAAACCAGAGACCAACAAAAGGAATGTCTGAGTCTTGGCTACCTTGTTTCCTGTGTTATTTTCACTGGTGTTAAGTCAGAATGAAAATGTCACAGTTTGGATTATTCTGTCCACTCAGAGCTGCAGCAACCATCACAAGATGTGATACAACAGTAGTTTCTACACCAGGCATTTAGATTCATTACACCTTGCCTGAGAGCTGTGTTTAATCTAGGAAATGGAATCCCTGATTCTGGATTGGTGTTTCCAGAGTGGTGAGGTGTCCTAGGAAATTAAATTAGAGTTCCCTGTTCGTCAGCTTTGTCCCGTTTAGTTACCAAGAGGGACCAAGAGACAGCAAAGTCAAGTGGTTTTCTTTTGGTTTGTGCTACATAGCCCAATCTGACATGCAAGGAGATCAAAGCCCCTGCCTAGCAAAACCATTGCTGGCCTTACTGGCAGAAGAGAGGCATGACATGCAAGTGCCATGGCAGACCCCAGTGAGACCTGGGGTCAGTGGTGCCATCTGCAGAACAAGGCTGAAAGTCAGCACATCCTCCCCCTGTACCAGGGGACTTTATGTTTTGAGCGGGTGAAGTGGCTGTCTGTACAAGCTGATACGCAGAGTTTGCCTGCCAGGTATCTAAAGATTTCGTAAAACTTCAAGGCTTCTGGGATTCATTCCAAATTGCCTTTCACATATCTGCGAGCACAATTTACATTTATTGACAGGCTTTTCTTCAGAGAGGTGAGTAGAAACTAGGACTGACCTGCAAGGACGAGAGCAGTTTCTCCTCTCACAGGAGGAGAGGTAAGTGGCTGCAGCCCAAGTGACCAGGCAGCCAACCCCAGCTCTACCCCAGCGAGTCCTTCCTGTTCATCACCCTGCGCTTCCATGGAAAAATAATTTCATACAAATTTTAGAGGAACATCCAGTTAATCAAAACACAGCAGGCTGCCAGCGGAACCTGAGCAGAGCGGTGCTATCACACACCATGGCAGTTCCAATTCTGCTACTTCATTCTCTTGACAGAGATATTAACAAAAAGAGGAAACGGGCTATTACCATGACAAAGTCTTTGACAGCAGAGGGAGAATGGCATGTTAACTCATCATCGGGCAGGGTGAAGCTGGCTGGTAATAACTGCGCTCCCGCTCTGTACCACTCACAGCACTTGAAATCTACCTCACTGCTGTGTGGGTTTGTCTGCTGTGGAGCAGGGCATATTCTACTCACCTGGGTACTTAGGCATAGCAGCCAAGTGCCCCACTTGTAATAGCACAGGCTATTAAAAGATCATCTTCAGTCTGCTTTGTGTCAGATCTCTGAGTTAACACCCGCTGATGTATGTATCAAGCAAGTGAAAATTCATGCTTCATTTAATGGACAGGGGGGTGCTTTTATTTTAAAGGGGAGTCAGCTTGTGCCGTATGTGTAGAAGCACTGTCATCTGCTTTTATTGCGAGCAGATGTCGGAGTGTGTTTGACTTGGAAAAACCCAGGAGATTCAGAATTAGCTACACTAATAGAGGACATTTGGTAAACTGGGTGTATTTTCGTTATTTCAAGATCCAATTCAGATTGTGAGAAATAAGGATCAGTTTTCTCTGGGGATCTCAGAAAGCTCTGGAAGCATGGACATTCCTCTGTTCGTTCCTCCCTGATTTCCACTAATGATCAGTGTTTGGGAGGCTGCTGTATTTACTCTCTGCCGTTTCCATGCCGTGGGTCATTGTAGTAACAGCACACTGCAGTTAGCCCTGACACTGCGTTTAGCTAAAGGTGCGCTTGGCAGCACCTCTCCTTCCCTGGCCTGTCTGTCAAACCTCTATCATTAAACTAGCTGAATGATGAGCAATTACAGCTTTGCATGGTACTTGGCCATTTCTTTCACTTATGTCTTTAATTGCTGTTGCTCTTCTCTGGAGTCTGATATCCAGTATAGTTTTCCTGACCTCCCTCTCTCAGTCTGTTTAGGTCCTGAGTCTCTTAAGCCAGGAACTGTCTTTCAGTCCACAAGCAAAACTGGGCTCACTGTGTGCTTCATCAATGTGAATAGTTACACAGCCATCACCTTTGTAAGAAGGTGTAGCATCATCTGTTTCATCAGGTGGTGTAAATGTAGGTAGACAAGCCTTGGGCTCTTTATCAGGTCTGACAAAACAACAGCAAAGAAAACCCCAAAAGATTTACATGTTCATGTTCACTGGAGGGTGTCCAGCTATCCAATCATTTTAAGTGATTTTTCCAGTAAACAGAATAAATGTAAGCAACTGGTAAGTCTCTTTTTTGTTCTTTTCCCTTAGTAACTGGAGTTGGTGTAATTAAGTCAATCCAAGCCCAGGCTGCTGGCCAGGCTTCCTTCTCCTCTGAGTCCTTGTATTCCTGCTTCCTCCACTGTGCAGGCACTGGTGCAGAGATGGACATCTTTGAGACATGTTTTGAAGAGTTGTTCTGTCTCAAACCAAATCACTGGCCCTCAGCTCCTTGCTCCTGATCCCAGAGTAGCCCCATGCTAATGCTAGCAGAAGTATTTCCATGGCCATCCAGGGGACCAAACTGGGAAACTGATCCAGCTGAAAGATAACCAGAAAAGCATATTGCATTTTGATTCCAGCTGAGCCAGTTTCCTAATCTAATGTGTTGAGGTGCTGCAACAATACAATTACAGGCAGGACAAAGTTGCAGGGGCAGGAGCAAGATCATTAGAGAAAAGGACAAAGTCAACCTGAAGACATGGAAGTTGAGCTGCGCCCTTGGACCTAGAAGCAGACCTAGGCTAGGGGAGAAAGTAGGGTATTGCGACAGCACTGGCTCATCCCAGGACAAGAGGGACTCCCCTGCAGCAGCTCTGTGAGCAGACACATCTCACTGGGAGACTCAGTAATAGCTACACGCTTGGATGCAGGGTGGTGATCTCAATTAGGATCTCTAAATAACACTGCCTTGTCTCCATGTTACCGCCTGGGATGTGCAACTGTGGGCTTGGGGAGTTAGATGTATTAGGGCCCTCCTGCATGGCAGAAGGCTGTGCTTTGGCTCCTGGCTGAGGCCAGTGGCTTTTCTGCTGTCCCTGTGGTGTGAGGGGGGAGCTGCTGTTTCTTGCTAGGGTGCACAGCTGTTGGTTTCACTGTGTTTTCCCAGGCTGCAAAACATTCAGAAGAAAGAAGGAACATGATCTGAGAAAGGCTTTGAAAATGCAAGGAAGGAGTAGGAACAGCCTTTGCCACAGATGGGAGCACTTGCTTTGATCTAAAGAGGAGTTTCTCTCTGTCACTTGTTTTGTTTGTCTGATGTGGTGCCACCACCTCCCTCTGCCTCCTGTGCTCTCAGGGGCATCACAACACAGTCAGGGTGGTGGGTGCATGGGTGCTGCAGGGTGTCCTCACACCCTTGGGTCCCCAAGGACATGCCAAGGTTTCCATCAGTTCTTGAGAAGAGCTTGGGCTTGCAGCAGTTTAGAAAAAGGAACTGAATGGATGAAAACTAGGTCTTGCTTTCTTTTGGCAGCTGTGCTGGCTGCCAGTGTTGTCCTCTTAATACCACCCTACTCCACCCCAGCACAACATCTAACCTAATAATTAGGAAGCTCCAGTTCCATGTTCTGTTAAAAACCCAAACCAAACAAAAACCACAAAGGTACAGAAAAGGTGGAGTTAAAGTTTGGCTTTTACAGGGGTTTTGGGTTTTTTTGAATGTCACTCCTAAGAAAAAAGAACATAAAAAGGACATGGAATTGTTGGAATAAGTCCAGAGGAGGGCCACGAGGATGATCAGGGGACTGGAGCACCTCCCGTATAGAGACAGGCTGAGAAAGTTGGGGCTGTTCAGCCTGGAGAAGAGCTTTGGATGTGAGCTTTGAGTGGCTGCAAAATATTTAAGGATGGAGACACTCAGATGGTCACAGTGAAGCTTCAGCATGAATGTCTTCTCGAGATGAATGAAGCTGCTTATGATTCCAAAATGTTGTTTCAGCATATGATAGGTGCTGTTTTCAGACACCACATGAATTATACCTTTTCTTACAGTATTTTCCTCACAAGCAAAAGCGTACAGATTACACAAACCCTCAAGAAAAAAGGTCCTTACATCTGAAAAAGAAACAACGTCAAATGAAGGGGGAAAAAGATTTACTGAGGGCTTCTCTTTTACTGTACATGAAAGTTTTGGTTAGCTATAATAAATGCTCTCCTAGCAAGTCTGCTTTCCTGCTGACACTCTCTCCCATATTTCACTTCCGTGATCTTCAACCTAAAACTTTGTCAGTATGGTTTTGCCTTGCTCTGTAGCTGCTCCAAGTTGTTGCAGAAATCGTGTGTCTGCCTGCCTCAGGTTAGTAATCCTGTGCCACCCGGAGCATGTTCACTGTTTACTTTTTGTGTTTCTTATTGTTCATTTCACAAAACCAGTTTGCAAGTTAATCATGCAATGCATAAACTTGAATAAAACTGTCGAAGGGAATTACCCTGACAGCAGCAAGCATCCATTGTCCTGCCCCACTGACTCAGGGTTACTCACCGGTGCAGGAGGGTGTGAGGTCCTCCGGAGAAAAGAGAATGCATTGCTTGCAACCTCCACCCCAGCAGCCATTGCTGGAGGGATGTTCATGCAGATGTGTGGAATAAAGTTAGGCTCCTAACAGCTATGAAATGCTGTCAATATGATGTGAATATGGCCATGCAGCAATGGGAAAGTGCCCCTACTTAGGATAGTCTTCCGGAAGGAAAGTGAGGTACAGGATTGAGGGACGTGGCATCCACAAGGAATGTTTCTTTGAGGTATGCCATGAAAACGTGAACTGAGCAGCTAGCGTATCAGAGAAAAAGCAATTAAGATGTGGTTGGGTTTTTCTGATTTGTCTTTTTCGGGATATTCTGGGGTTTTTACACAATTGATGCATCTACAAGGGACCGTGCGCTGATCGTTGGTGAGGCTGTATTTACATGACTGCTGGAATGACTTATTCAACAGGAAGGCAACCTAACCAATCCATCATTGGTTAAATTTTAACTCAGTGACCATGTAACATCCGGAAAACAGTTTGCATCTATAATTAATAGGCTGCTATGCACTGTAGCTTACAATTTGGTATACTTTCCTCAAACTCTGTGAAGAAGTGTTACATGTCATCTCTTTCTGAATTCACAACAGATGAAAATGGCCAGGGTGGTTTCATCCAAGGAGTTTCATTTGCAGGGAGATGCAGATCCAGTTTGCTGTTTGCTGTCTAATACAATTTGAGCAGAGCAGTGCAGCACTTCCTTTTTTTTTCCGACAGAGATTCTCCCTTGAAAACGAAGTTCTGGCAGTCTGCTTTTGTACAAGGTAGATTCAAATGCAATTATGCTGCTATGACAACTTAGTCTTATAGCACTCACAGTCCTTTTTCTTCTCATCTTTGTAGTGCTGCCATGGTAGAAACTGATTCTGGTTTTTCTTCATCCAGTGTAAATAGAAATGTACATCAGTGAAGTCAAAGTCGTACTGGTGTAAGGTCAGGTCAGACCCAGTATATTAAAACGTCTCTGTTAAAGTATATATATGCTTCTCTCTTAAAAATGGGAGTGTGAAAAGAAGGAGAACAATGTAAGGTGCTCGGTCACCCAGCCCTCACTTAATGCAAGCCATGCTAACCATCCATCTGCATGGGGAAGGAAATCTCTTTGAATCTGCACAGCCATGGCCACATCTCTCCCTTCTTCACCTTCTTCCTTCAGGAATAAGCCATGTCATTTCTTCAGAGCCCCTCCTTGCCAAGGGATCCTGTGCATGCTCTGACCCAGGCTGCTCCTGGGGCTGGGGTTAAGACAGCAAGTTACTGCCTTTCAGGGAGGCCTGCTTTGGGCGAAACAGAACCCAAACAAACTTCTCTGGCCACTGTACAGTGCCTCTGAAGGAAGGCAGGCCAAGGGGCTGGGCTGTGCATGGGAAACACTGGTGAGAGGAAGCTGGCTGGAAGAACCATGCTGGTCACCAGGCTTGCTGCAGGGATTAGCTGCTCCAGTGGGACAGCATCATGGGAAGTGTTCAATTCCTGTTTTATAGAGAATGGGCACTTGCTTCCTGTTCCCTGCTTTCTGTGCCTAGTCCTTGTATAGGATATGAGTCTGCTACCTCCTGCTATTAAAACAGAACCTCTGCTGCAACAGGTTTCACCTTACCCTTAAATCTTCTCATCCAGCCTTTAAGGCAGGCAGTAGAAAGTGTCTTTTGAGAGTCACTTCGAAATTGAGAGCCTGGTGCAAACTCACTAATGCAAAATGCCCAGGGCCAGCCCTGAGGGAACATGTGGTTTTGTCATCAAGACGTCTCCATTAATTGCTACCAAAGCCAGAGTTTTTCCATGTGTTTACCTTTGATGAGTTATGTTCAGCAAAATATTGTAAGTGTGGCCAATGTAACTTGATTTGCAGTGACACCCAGGAAGCTGCGGAGAGGTGCCAGAGGTGTGATAGAGAGCATTTTAGTTTCATGTGGCTTCCTGATGCTCCCCAGAGCACACTGAAAAGAATACAGCCATTTTTTTCCTTTTATTTAAGGTATAAAATATTCCCTTTCCAGCTATGAAAGCAACTGCATAGGCCAGAACAGAAGGTGTTTGTGGTAAAAAGATACACAGGCTTAGCCAGACTGTTCTGATCTTTTTTTCCTCCCTGAATTCTCTAGGGAGGAGAGGAGCCAGCATCCAGTGGCAGGAGAGAGACTCAGGGCTTCCACTGAATTTCTTCCTTCTGACACATGCCCTAGAGGAAGTAGGTACTTCTGTCACCTGGTGTCCTTTCTGTCACTTAGGGTGAGACCTGAGGTCAGGAAAAGACTGTTCCTGGTCAGCTTGGCTAAGGCAGCTACCAGACTCAGTGAGGGGCAGGAGGGAGCTCGTGGCTCACCGCTTCCAAAGCAGACTCTAGCTTTGACGGTCTAGTCTACTCGATCTTCTAGCCTAGAAGTGATGCCCTGCACCTCACCAGCTCCAGAGCCCCACGCGCCCCATGGCCCTCACCCCATGAGCTCCCTTCTTGCCACCGTGCAGCCACTTTGCAGTGGAGATCTACTTCCCCAGCTCCTCCTTCCCCACCAAACCCACCCAGAAGCTGTTACTTTCAGAGCTGGGGGTAAATGGGGAGAGTACACAGGTCCTTACAGAGTCTCGAGGAAGGTACCGCTACAGCTGCCTAGGGTGCTGCAATACAGCCTCAAAACCAGTAGCAAGCGCTAATTGGTGAAGAAGTTACGGGCCTGCGTAAACTGTGTGGATTGCCTCCTTGCTTGTGCAGGGCTGTTCCTGGAAGCCCTGGAGCAGAGGTGGGACCTAGGTCCCCAGACGAGGGAACCGTGACAGCCACAGTGGCTCCAGACCTCTTCTGACATGCTCCCCCAGCCTGAGTGCTTGATTCTGTGTGATCCTTGGTGCTGCAGTACCTGTGCCTCCTTCCCTGGCTTTACCCTTCAGCGAGGTCTGTCAGCAAGAGCAGCATCTGCATCCGAGGGTGGTCTGGAGCCCTGTATGTCTGGTATCACCAGACACAGGAAAGCTGCTTCCAGAATGGCATCTGGCCACCCTTTCTCTCCCCCTCTGCCCCTGCCTCAGAAATAGAGAACAGACACCACTGCAGGTGTTTTCCATGTGTCACTTCAACATCTTTGAAGTGGCAGCCTCAGAGAGATGTCTTTTCTGTAAAGAAACACCTTCCTCGTAGCTTGCTCCTTGACATTTCGATGAATGAACTAAGAAGGTTCTGGTCTCTTTTAATTGCATAATGCAGATTTCATGCACAGGCTGGTCGCCCTGGAGCTCACTACAGCGTATGAGAGATATTTTTATCTGAAATAGAGACCTAAACCCAGCACTGACTTCACAAACACTGTTTCTGTCTCAAGTCCCACATTCGCTTGTGTGCGCGTTTCTGGCCAGCCATTATGCTGTCTGCTACACACCTCCCAGCTGAAACCTCATGTTTTCTCTGTCTTACTGTCTAGACTGGTGTCTTGCAGACTAAGAGTTTGTCTGAGACTCTTATGAAAGCCAAGACAGATCTTTGACAAAGTAATGTTGGTTATGGGACTTGTCTGTGGCTAAGTGAGGTGAAACTTGAAGGGGAACTTTCTGCATTCCCATTGACCTACTGGTCAGACAGTCGCCAGCTACAACCTTCCTGCTGTAGAAGTTCAGCAGAACCTTTCCTAGGGGGAAGTCTTCATGTATCTCCATATGCATGGCAGCTGTTTTCCTTAGGCAGCCAGAGTGTTCATGAGTTATTTTATATCGTGTTCATATTCCAACCAACCTCTCTCTCCTCTTGCACATACTACTCCCTACTCCCAAAGGACATCCTTCTAAACACCAGCCTGATTTACCCCTTACTCAGTTTGTTCTCAGCTCCAGGGGTGCTTGTCCTGTTGTGCACCAGGTCTCTCAGCGTGGGATCCGTGTGTGCCTCCGTACACTGTCAGTAGCAGGTCACTGTCTGCTGCACTGCTGCTGCCGGCAGTCCTGTACATCAGCCCTGGGCATTGCCTGCTTCAGCCTGCTCTCCTGAATGGCTCTTTCCTCAGGAATAGAACCCTGGTCCTGCTTCTGTCTGAGACCCGTCTAAAATACCCGTCCGTGTTCATTACTAAAGGTAAGCCACATTCACAAGAAGAAAAGGCGTATGAAAGCTTTATGTTCTCACAGTCTTGCTTCTCCCACAATAAACTGCCTTGTACTATCAATCATATCCCTGCAGAAGTACAAAACAGTGCCTGAGCTGTCTCTTGTATTTACTTTGTGAACATGCTAATGACTGTTGGACTGAAATGAAGCAGGTCTTCCCTGAGGAGGTAATACCATTTTGTTCTGAGAGGCAGGTCATAACAGATGGCATGCATGGGCACTTGCTTGTGTGTACTTCTCTGTTCTTCTTTCCTGTTTTCTTACAGAAGCAAAGTTGAGTCACTGATGTGAATTGATTGTTGTCGGCAAAACAAATATTCTGTGTTTTGAGAGTTTCATAGGAGAAGAAATGGGAATCACACTCTTCCCTTGTAGCTCATCTCACAGTCTCTCAAGTGGTGGCTTGATTTCTGGCATGAGGTGATGCTCATACTTAATCTTAACAATAGCAATTTGTGATCGATAAATTAGAAGTCAAGTGGTCCAGTATCATAAAAAGAGCTTGGAGCTCACTGAGATTCTTGTTTTGTTTCTTTTGTTGGCTTATTTAGTAGCTGGACAAACAACATTTCCTGGTTCTGATTCCGTATCAGATTCTATGACTCCGTATTTCACAGCTACCATAAAAGTAGGTACGGCAGTGATGGGAGCCATATAAGCACCTAGATAGATGATAAAAATATTGTTGCTGAGCCCTTCAGGGTGTGCTTTGTAAGAGAAGACACTTAATCTAAAGCATAAGGGATTGTTAACTTTTACTATATAGCATATGCAATACTAGAATTTATTAGCCTATTGTTCAATACAGTAACTGATGTGCTGTTTAAGAGGGTTTTTTCTTAAATCCATGAGATAAAAGAAGTTTCCAAACTTCCTCCCTCAGTTTTCCTGGTTGTAACATATGAATGCTGGCAATACTAAGTGAAAGTGCAGCAGATTAAACACCAGTATACATACATAGCACACAGGGGGAACATGACTCATGTGCGTCCTTGAAAAGATTTGGGTTTTCCCTGGATCAGTAGTGGATTGATTTCTAGTTCAGCTACAGGAATGTAACTGCATAGAATGGACACTCTGCACTTCCTGCATTTGAGAGCATGCAGGACAGCTGATCATGGTGGCACTCTTCATGCTGTCTGTAACAAATAGTTAATAAACCACTGTTGTGTGGATGTCCAAAGCTGTTCCCAGAAAAATAACCTGCTTGAAGGATTAACACAGTCCCTTTAGTGCCTACATAGCCCAAGTGGGCTAGACATCATGCACTGCCAGGTCTGGCCACTGTTGTGGGGAGCTCACTGCTGTGTGTGCAGTGGTGGGGGGCAACAAACAGAAGGAAAAACAACATGAAGGAAAAAATATGGTGTTACCCTGAGACAATTCAGCAATTAGAGAGCTGTGCGTTCATTACTTGCTGTATATAACAGTCAGTAGTAGAAAGTATTGCCAACCTGTATGTCATCCAACGTATTTCTGTATTTTTGCATTTGCATTCAGTTTCTTTTCTAAACTGAGTATGAAGTGACACGTTTAGCCTATAGCTGTTTTCAGCGCACAGGGAGGGAAGAGTGTTTTTCTTTACCTTTCTGCCTTTTGAGGGAAAAGCAATCCTTCTTTACACAAAATCTGCATCAGTGGCAGCTTTTAAAGACTTCTCTTCTTGATGTCTGAATTTAGTTTTTAAAAATTCTGAAGTGCCAGCTTTTTCTCTATAAAAGCTGCTTATCCCTCAATTGCAAGAACTTCAAACAGTTTGCTGACAGCATCTAGGGAGCCCCAACTGAAATAACTTGAGTTGGTTATAGCTTCTCTTGGCAGGTAGGGTGATTAAGAGCAGAATCCTATGGTGATGGAGATCATTACGTTGAAGACTCTCTCTGCTGTGGATCTCTACACATCTTCAGGCATGCTCACCACTTTCCACGTTTCTCCAGCTTGCAGTGGGCATACATTGCCACTGTGCAGATCCATCTGCAGGAGCAGCCTGTTCCTCTGCGCTTTCTTGACACTGGACCTTGGCTCAGCCAAGAGGCAACCTGTGCTCTGCAGCAGTGCGTACACGTGCCTTGACACTTGTCTCGTATTGCTTCATGCTGGTCTGCAAAGCTAAACTGGCTACTTCACCCATTTCAGTGTCTGACATTAATACATCCCTCCTCCATGCCTGCAGTGTAATAGAGTAGCAGAGTTCATTTATGCTTTGTTAAGCCTGCATGACAAGCAGCAAGATGCATTTTAATAGTTTTCATCTGGATATGTGCAGCACAGAGGCACACTGTATTGATTTTTCTGTTTATTTTCCCATCTCTGAATGAATAAATGTTTTTTGCTCAGCAGCTGTAGGCTCATAACCTCAGGCTCACCAGTATTTGTCTTCACGGTTGGCCCTTCCAACTTCCACTTACCTGTTGCATATTTTGGGGACCTCCCTTTACATGGTGCTCAGAGACATAAAATTAAGATAACAGATTGATACCAGCTCCCTGTTTGCTAGGATCTGAAAGGAGAAAGCCACTGCAGGGACAAGGGCTCATGGCAGTCAGGAAGCTGATCCCTGTGGCTGCAGGTGTATGAAATGCAATGTCTGAGTGCCTTTGGGAATGTGGACCCTGGTGTCTGTGTAAATGGTCTGCTGCAATACCAGTACCAGACCCTATGGCATCTCTGGCCATCCATGCCAGACTTCTGCTGGAATAAGCAGAGGCTGTATAGATCAGTAGATCTGGGCAAGGAATTTTTTACTGAAGGCTTCCAGAGCCAGCTTTTGGGTGCGCACATTAGAAGAGAGCAGGGCCTGAGCTGACATAAAACAATTTCAAGCGGCATTGAATGCTGTGATCCTTCTGCATCTTACCATCCTTTCAGTGGCTCAACACCGCATGCATGCACAGGCAGTGAGTATGAAACAAGCACAGTGGGCTCATAGCAAGCTGTTTGTCTCCTTTTTAACATAGTGCAAGCACTGTGTGCCTAAAGAAATACAAACTCCTTTCTAACAACTGACTCAGTCTCAAAATGCTGTTTGTATGGATCCCCATTTTAGCAGCCATATTTGCACCTGGCTCAGGAGGAAGGCTGCTTTACCGCTGCAGGTGGAACCAACATAGGCAGCTGCACAAACCTCATGAAACTTTTACTTAGCAGGCAGGCCAAGGCTATCATGAACACAGGAAACATTTTTTAAAGGGCTAAAAACATGTCTTCAGGTTTTTTGTCCTCAAGCCGATAGGTTAGGCTGGGAATACCTGATGATCTCCAGCTGGCTCCAAGAACCCCTCCAAACCTCCAGCTTGCTTCTTGCGAGCTTTGCTTTAAACCTGGAGGAAACGAGCACCTGCAGCTTTTGGGGGCTTATTTTTTAACAGCTGTTGCTTGCTGGGCTTCTCTCTCTTTCAACTTGCAAGTGCTCTTTTCCTTTCCTTGTCCTCCTTTTTCATGTCCTCTGTGATTTAAAGGAATTGGTCATGAGAAAAGCTGGGTGGAGGACTCCATCAACATTCTTGACAGCACCCTCTCTGTGGCAGTATGTGGGGAAAACCTTTGTGAAGCCCTTTAGTCCTCTCAGAAGGTAAAAAGCACCAAGTCTCAGCTTTATCTTCCTCCACCCTACACGTGCTGCGGCGTCATTGGAACAAAGGTGGGCCCATGAGCAAAACCTCCTTCCCTTTCTCCCCCTCTTTGCTGGCAGCCCCAGGCACAGACATCCCCAGGCACAGATGTGACAGTGCTGCCACAGGAGAAATCTTTGTGCTGGCAGAAGATGGTTCAGCAGTGTCTTTCCTTGCCAAGCCCCCAAGCGTGCCAGTCACTGGTAGAAGCTAGGAATTGATTTGATTTTCCTTTCTTTTTCCCAGCTCACCATATGAGATGGTGGTACTTTTTGTGATATTTTAGTAGTTAACAAACATTATGTGCATGCTGTAAGAAAAATCCTATGCTGACTCATGATAGTGTGTAACATATGCCTGCCTTTACAGCACCTTTTAAACTACTTTTTTTAAGCAGCCTGTGGAATGGAGCGTAACAGAGGAAGACGGGACAAGCTGAGAAAAAAGGCAACAGGGAAATCTTGGAGTTTGTGGCTATCAGACAAAAAAGCAAAAAGGTAGGGTTGCATTTGTGTGGTTGTTAGTCTTTCACCCATTCTCAATGGCTGTAAGGTAGGCACTGGCTCAGTTTGTTCCAGTGTCCATATACTGTCTTGGACCCTCACTTTCTAAAGGTAGAAGGGAACATTAGAAAGCTACAGAAGACCATGGGGACGGGAGCGTGATTAAGGCAGACTTTAGCATGCTTGTACTCCACATGCAGGCTCGGCTTGTACTCAACAGGCTTGGCTCTAGGCAAGCTAGTGAGGGGCTGTACCACTCTGCATGTGAGTTGGCCCTCACAACCCCTTTTCCCCCCTGCAAAGGGTCACTAGCTCTTTGAGACAAGCTCAATTTCACCATCACCTCACACACAAACACATGAAATAGAGCGAACCCTGCATTTATTTGCTAAAGCAGCTACCTGGTTAGTGTTTAAAACTGTGGTTTCATTTCCATACTGGTATATGGCAGCATCATAACCTTTAACAGCCCATGAATCAGAAGTTGTCAGCTTTCCCCTCCTGCCATAAGCGTTGTGATTCTTGCCGTGTACTTCAGTTCCTTGCGGTTAGCCGAAGTTGCTTGCACATTTTTCCGGTTTAGAAACGACCATCATTTCCTGTGCTCTGTAACAACAGAGGAATGCCAGCCAAGGCAGGCAGCCTTTCCACGCAGCTCCTTGCCCCTATGCACCAAGGGTGCTCTCAGTAAACAGGGCCGCTGCCTCTCCTTGTATCGAAGCAGGCTGCAATGAGACTCCACTTTGTGCCTTTCTCCTGGCTGAGTGAGGGATGGGGAGGCTGGAGGGCAAAGCTGGCCTGAAAACGTCAAAAACTAAACCAAATCCCAAACAACCAAAGAGAACCCCACAACTTGTATATGCTTCTGTGGAAATTTTCCTATTATTGTTATTATTTCAGCTTGTAGTTGGCCATGGGAACGTTTCCAAAGAAACCAGTGCTCTGGGAAACCTTTTGTTTTCCACAAAGGCTGTTATTCAAACGCAATTAACATAAAAACATTAAAATTGTCTAACTTCAGAGACAGAAGAATGGAGGAAGGAAATGTGAGAGCGTGTGTGTGTGCACGCATGGGGGAATACAGCAGTCTGGGGTAATGGAAGAGGCAGAAGGGAGACACCAGATGCTCAGGTCAGTGCATGGATAGGCACAGTTACAAGGGAGAGTTGGGATGGGGAGACCACACACATGGGGGATGCAGGAGCAGGGAGGACAGCCTAGGGCTGCTGTGACCTTGGAGGGTAGGACATGCCAAGGAGAGGTGTGTGGCCTGGGGCAGCTGGGCTGCCAAGACTGAGGGTGGAGATGCCCAAAGCATCTCTCTGTTCTTCAGGCCAGGTATGAAGTTTGTGTTGTGTGTTTTGGCAGCTCTGTTGTGATGAGGTGCAGCTGTGGTTTCAAGACCAGGATTGTGTTCTGGCAGCCCAGGGCAATGCTCCTGAGTTGTCTTGCTTCTCACGTTAATGCTGGGCAAAGGTAGAGGCAGCTACAGTGCTGGTGGTTTTACATAGATACGATGGAAGTTTTCTCCACCATTTCTCCAGCGGGTTCTGAACCAGCTAGCTGATTCCACTCTCACTTCAGAGGGCAAAGGGTCACTAGATACTAAGGCTCTGTCTAGTTGTGTGTAAATGGAGATCGACCAGAGGGAGTTTCCATCTGCCCCGAGGCAGATCTCTCTGCCCTTCTCAGAAAAGCACAGCTCTTTTAAAGTCTGAACTGCACCATATGCAGCCTGCTTTATTTTGCAAGAGGAGTGCAACAGCTGTAAATTCACAGATTATCTCTTTAGGTCTTTTGACCTTTCTTTCTGTCTTTCTTCTCCCAGTTTTCCCTCATTTCTTACCCTGCTTATATTCAGACACATCACTCTGAGCCAGCCAGAAATGTGGAAGAAAGCTCATTCCTCCTCAGGAAGGATGTAGGTGACTTGGGAGGCAGCCAGAGGTAATGTTGCAGGCAGACCTGTGGAAAGGAGAAGTGGCAGTAAATACTGTGAAGGCTGATATCACCAGGGATGGGAAAGGTGAACTGGAGCTGCTGGGGTGGAAGGGAGAGATGCAGAAGTTGATTAAATACCCCAAGACAGACAGGATTCCTGAGATCATCAACACTTGGAAGAACTTACCCCATGTCCCAGAGGCAGGTTTGAAAGAGAAATCTACAAAGAGCTTTGCTTATATAAAAGTCTGAAGTGTGAAAGCTTGTTCTAACCTAGAAAGTGGTCTCACACTCTGAAGAAAAAAACAGAGAAATGGGCAAGAAGCATGGCATAAAAAGGCAAAAGGCGCGTGAACAGCAGGGCTGGCAGAGCTGAAAGTGATTCTGTAAAGGAGCACGGTGGCCAGTGGCATGAGAGGAGGTGTCTTGGGCTGTCCTACTGCAGAAGGAGGCTGTTCTGGGGCAATGTTTCTGACCGGTGATTTCCCTGCAAGCCTTCGCCTTCATTCAAAGTGCAGTATAAACTTACAATAGTTCATCAGTAGCCAGTACCACAGGGTCCCCCACCTCCATCCTTCTGCCTTGTTTCAAGATCAAATTTTAATTGAAACAAGATGTGGCAGACAGGATGAGATTCTATAAATAGGTGCTAAAATGTCATCTTAAGGGGAATGTATGTGACCCAGTTTAAATCCAATATGAAGACAAAAAAAGTGTCAAGCACATAGCCCCATTACAGAGAGGAAGGTCTTGTAAATTGTTTTTTTCTTTGGCAGATATTTATTTAGGCTGGTTCAAGCAAATGACAACATATTTTCTGCTTTGGTGCCCAGTAAATATATTTTGCTAACAGTTTCCATTCCATATCACGTTTTGTATTGTCATTGAATTTGTGGCACAGATAATGTGCACTCTTACTGGTCTCTTCTTCATTCACAATTTTTAAAGAGTTTAATCCATGTATTCTATTACCTGGTATGCAGAAGAGATTTTATTTGGATTTTTAACCAAATCCTCATTTAAAATGTGTATCTTTTCATATTCTAGGACAACCATACCATTTACCCGAGAAACCATTTAGAACGTTGTAGAGGTTGTGATGAAGGGTTTGAAACCCACATAGGGTGTTTAAACTTCCAGTTGCATTTATGCAACACAGTATTTAAGTCACCTGAGCCCCCCTTGAAGATTACCTGTGTAAGTAGCAGAGGCAGACAGGATTTAGCATTTCACATTCAATCTCTTTCCAACACATGAAGTGCTCTCAAACAGCTGGTTATGTAAGTCGAGGTTTGGCGAGGTTATGTATTTCAGTATTTGCCTCTCTGCACTGCATATTTTCTCCTTTGTTTCTGGTTTGCCTTGCTTTCTGAGAGGTTGCGTGTATTATCCTTGCTGCTGAAGTTCTGCAGCAGCTTTGAGGAGACTTTACACTAGAGGTGTAAATCTGTTTCCACTGTAAAAAATATAAAGCTAAGAGTGGCTAAAATAAGAGCCCAATATAATTTTTTAAGTAAGCTTCTGCAAGCTTAAATAAGTGAAACATAGACTTTTAAACATTATCCACACTCACTGAGCTTGACACAGTATTACTATAGTAAGCACTGAGATCAAACCACCATTTAAAGACCAGTAATAACAGTAATGTCTTTCTAGGTGTTCTATTAAAATGAATCCTCCTTACCTGTTCTATGAAGTTAAAGAAAACTTGATGCCATACAGCAGTTCTAGCTGCTTATGTACATGCTGCAGACCTTTTCAAATACTTTGAAACCTATATCTTTATGAAAGCCAAGTACTTATATTACATCAGAGTTAGGAAACAACACATTCAATGGTCATAAATGCAGAGTGAAGGCCTTAACATTCAAAATAGAGGTGCCTTTTTCTTTCTTTCTAAGTGGTGGATCTAGACTAATGGAAGCTGTGAATTTAAACATCCTAGGCAGTTTCTAGCATGAAATGTCACACAGCTTTTATTACAAAATGAAATATAAAGTTACCTCAAGCCGCAGACAGCAAGCAGTTTGTTTTGATAAGGTTTTTGGGACAGGCTGACAGTTTAGTTCATTGATGTTGCTATTGCTTGAATTTGGGCATTAATCTTGCTATCTAATAGATGCATCTTAAAATACGTTTTAAAATTTGTTAGCCTGAGTACCAGTGTGTACAAAAGCGGGATAAGGTTGTGGTGGTGAAGGAGAAAAAGAGAGAGGTCCTCTACATAAAAGCATGTGGTAGGTCTCCTCTCCCTCGAGCATTCAACACATGTTCTTCAGCAGCAAAACACCAAGGACAGAAACCTCAGGAGACCGGGGCACAGGCCCTCTGTCTTTCTCACCAGTTTGGAGACGTCTCTCTGGACACAGCATCAAAGGGCCTCAATTCCTTCCATCTCCTCATGGTTCTATGTGGCAGCAAAAAGTGAGCACTAGAGGAGGACTTTTAGCTATCTGAGGCCTGAAGTTCCCAGGAACCCAGAAGATCCACAGGCTCCTGGATGATCTTGTGCCCTTTACACACCTGGGGCACTGTACTTAGCCAGCTGCATCATGATATAAAGCAGGCATGACCCATTCATAGAACCACTAAATATGTGAAATAATATGAGGTACGTGCTGTATGAAAGAAAGGATCCCTGTGAACCTTCAACTTGTCATTCAGGTTTGAAAGCAGTAAACTGAGCCAAAATGAGACCTGTCTGCACCTTTTGCAATAGAAAAATCAAAGCATACACGCACGAGGCAGGACTTGGAGTAGTTGTCCTGAGTAAAATACCATCCAGACAGGTATATCTGCAAGTAAAGAAAGAAAGGAGGTATTTCAAAGTCTGGACTGCACATGTACAGCCTTATATGTGGTGCTTTGGTACTTTCTTTTGCAGGAGGAGAGAAGATTGCTGAATTTTCTAATTTTGCCTCTCTCCCTATATCCCCTTTCAATGCCTTTTTGATAATTTTCAGATAGTCCTGGCCTCTTTAAGAATCTGGTTAGGGAATAGAAACCATATTGTTTAACATGGGTGACCAGCCACACAGTGTATTTCAATCCTGAACAAAAATGCTTGGAGGTGTTGGTACCATTAGCAACCCATAGGCAAAAATTGCTTTTATTGAACCTATTCATGACACGGTTATAAGAAAAGTCTGTAAAAAATGTTATCCATTTGTGGTCACAAGAAGTATCAAGTACACAGATTACTCTTGCTGAATACTTCAGTTCCTGTACTTGGCAGTGAATTCGCTTTATCTCCAGAAGAGCATTGCAAATGAAACCTTTAGCAAACGAATCATGCGTTACTGAGCTTTCTGTCCTTTACGCTGCAGTCCTGCTTCCAGTCCCAGATTCACAAAGCCTACCAAGAAATATATTCTTTTCAGGCAGCAGAAAATGTAAACATATCCTAATAGCAGAAGCCAGCATAGCAACTGAGCTATTTGGGATGAAAGCACCATGAGACAACTGAAGTTCCAGCAGGATTTGGCTTGGGGATCATGTGGGAAGCCTTTCTACTGCCAGGCCAGTGATGAAAAAGAGAGAGGGGGTGAGGGGAATACGAGCTCCAAGTTGTTAATCATCATTTTTGATGACCAAGGAGTCTGCAGAAAGGGGAGGGAAGTGACCACTGCAGCCTCACCTACCCCACTTCCCATTAGGAAGAACTGCGCTTTTTGTTTCCCTCTCTGAGATGGAATTTTTCATCAGAGCATCTCCCTCCTGCATCCTAATCAAACAACGCTGTCACTGCAAAGCCAGTGTTCAGAGTGACATCTGACATCCTGGACAAGTCAGCCAGTGGATCTCTTGCCTCAGACCTGGTGGTGGAGGTCTCCATCTAATTTTATTCAGGATAAAATGATAAAAAGCAACAAGACATGTAGACTGCCCAGAAGAAGAAGAAGGAAGCGCTATCATTGAGAGAGAGCTTGACTTTTGGATTTTATTTTTCTCTCATATACATTTAAAATGTTGACTCTTTCTCCCATGAAGGAAAATACCACCAGGTAAAAGATGGCAGCAAACACATTAAAATGGGTGTTGAAAATCACAGGATCATAGAATAGTTTGGTTTGGAAGGGACCTCCAAAGATCATCTGGTCCAACCCCCCTGGAATGAGCAGGGACATTTTCAACTAGATCAGGCTGCCTGGAGCCACATCCAGCCTGGCCTTAAATATCTCCAGGGATGGTGCCTCCACCGTCTCTCTGGGCAGCAAGAGGTGAAAAAAACAGCTGAGGAAGAGGAATTTAACATCAAAAGTACATGCATCCTGAGATGTCCCTCATCCTAGCAAGTATCAGCCACCTACTTCAAAAGCAACTTCCTACCACAGAGGATGGGTACCCATCCAGCTCTGCACCAGACTAAATGTCCCACAACTGGAGTTGGCTGGGAGTGGGATTTTGGACAAGTATGCAGTGAAAACACGTATCAGCCACAAACTAGCTTCCAAGTTTGGGTTGTAATTTTTCCCAAATGCAGTACAGAAGTGAGATCGTGCCTCTCCCTGTTGTTGGGGCCTGGGCTGATTTATCAAGAAACACCAGGGAGCTGCACAGGTACTCACGCAGTGAACTATATCACAGTTTAATTCCAGGGAGGGCCCTGCTTTTCACCCTGCTTCCTGGTCCCTAGAGAAACAACTGAGGAAAGTAGGGCCCTTTGCAGCGGGCTTGACCCCGTGTCGCCATAGACGGAGCCACCTGTGTCTGTGTCACCGTGCCTGTGTCCAAGTCAAACAGCTCACTTCCTGGAGTCCCCGGCCGGAGGGGAATGTCGCGGTGCGTCACGGCTTGGAGCGGAAAGCGGATAGCACTGCAGAGAGCACACGCTGTGACCGGCTTAGATGTAGGCATCGCTCCTGTGAGCTAATGGCAGCAGATGGCTCGTTCCTGTGCTAGATGGCAGGAGGCACGGAAGAGGGGGGAGGGTGGCAGTTTTTCCCCGGAAACCTATCTGTCTGGCTGGTACCAAGCCCAGCATCTGTGTGCTCTGGGAAGTTCAGATTGATGGGGTACACCACTCGTTCGGCCCCTGGGCCCTGCAGCTGCTGGGCTTGCAGTGGTCTTAGAGGTCGGTCCTGAGCAAGCCCATTGCAGAAGTTAGTTATTCTCGCAGCAATTCCCCACACCCTGCTGAGGCACTAAACCTCTGGTTCTTTTCTCAGAAACTAAACTAAAGCTTTGCTCCACTGAAACTTGGCCACCATGGAAAAAGGTCTAAAAATATAATGGTTAATAAAATAAATGGATTTGCTCAATAGAAATAAGTTGCAAATTGGATGACAGCCACATTTCTTTCCTTTTGCTGTATTTCTCACTCTTAGCAGTGCACACGCATTTCTTCTGTGGTGGGGTTCCTATCATTACAGTTTTAGGCAACCTCCATCATGAAGCACTGTGGCTATGAGCTGTCTGGGATAGGAGCTGGCCTTTGCATTCCCCCTGTGTGGAGTGGGAGGGAAGAGGGATGACATGCTTATCTACTTGTCTAAATCAACATATAGGTGGTTATAATGATAAGGCACCCTGAAGCAGTGTGAAAGTCTTCATCCAAGATCACTGTGACCTGCTTAAAATAGCAGTTTAAATGAGCTACACTGGTTCTGGGTGGAGGGGAGAAGGTTTTCAGTGCTTCTGCCTACTGCTGTTTACCCATGTTGGCTCTCCGCAGGGCGACTTGTTTTCAAGGTGGGTGCATGAACAGAGAAGCCACCTCTTCCCTCCAAAGCTCAGTAGCTGGCTGACTGGTTTTTAATGTGAGTGTTCAGAAAAGCTTTTTAAAGCATGGTCTCTCCAGAGGTTTGTGGTAAGAAAGCAATGTTAATTTGCCTAGTCTAGAAGCAGAAAGATGAAAAAAGAGCAAAACACACTGTGTTCTTTGTTCCAAATAACCTGGAATTAGTGTCCTTGTTGGAGACAAGTGCCATAAATGGCTTTAATGGGATTTTTTTGCTCTTGCTTATGGAGCAATGCAGTATTGCTGCCACAGCACCAGTGCACTGTACGGCACAATCCACTATTTTCACTTTTAATGAGCAGTGACTCTAATTACTGTAGATATTGCACTGGGTGTGTGCCCATATTTTATTGCATTGTCCAAAGGGGATTGTGTCATATCAGCTTCTTGAAAAAGTTTAGGATAGCTGCCTGTGTCATGGAAAAATAAGTCTTGAGTAACAAAGGATGTAGGAAGCCAAAGTAAATACTAGAAATGTGTAAAGCAGTTAAGGTGGTGTAGATTAGTACATATGGAGGAATGTGTAAATCTGAGCACTTGACATGATTCATTTTACATTAAAAGGGAAGTCATTGTGTTACTACATTTTTATTTGGAGGTCCCTGCTGATGGGGTTGGAGCTATTTCAATGTCTCGCTCAACTCAAAATCTCAAATATCATGAAGAGTTGGGCCTGCATTCAGATCTTTCCTGACTTGCAAATATGGAAGGACAAGTAATGGGAGAGGAAAAGTGGAACGTTCAAAGGTGTGCCTGTCAGCATAAAGTGCTGGTGTGCACACATGGCACCTCTTGGTCAAACCACATACCCTCTGTTAAAAAAAACCCCAACAAACCATGTGAAAGGTAGAGGTGATGATAGCTGGGTAATGGGACCATCTAAAGGCAGGAAGCGTGCTTTGTAAGTCTTTGAGTCTTGCTGCAGAGCTGCTCTTACCCCTTTTTGTGTTGCTGGCACGCACAGCTGCAATAAACACATTGCAGACAAAGAAGCAGGTGAAAAGCTGCAGTTATTTAAATCAGGAGATAAGACACCTCTGGTTAAGTTGGGTATGCAGAAAGCATGAATTATCATATTCTTACCCTGTCATTTAAAGACAAATGTTTAGCAGCACAAACCTCATCATTATGTGTACGTATTAGAAATAAAGAGTTTGTTGGGGTTTTTTTTTTACAGCAATCATAGGACTTCTAGACTTGCTAAGAGGTGGGCCCAACTTGTGGTTAAATCCAGCAGACGATAGTCTTGCTGATCTCAGGATTTTCCAAAGATTAAAATGCAGATGTCTGGATTTCTCAAAACCCCACTGAACTTCAAAAACATTAGACCCGTTTCACTCTTCCCCAGATATCTGAGATGGCTGTAAACTACTTGAGCGTCCTGGCAAGATTTCCTGCAATAGACAATCTGTTGAATAGCTCCTAGTGGCTTATTATTAATTTCAGGTTTTCTGTTTTAGCAAACAAAATCAAAGTTTATCCCTTAGGATTTGCTTGACTACAATAAAGTATTTATAAGGTGTGCCCCATGTGTATGCAGGTGCAATGGTTTTTCCAGTTGTACTGTTTTTATAAGAGCACCATTTAAAACACACACGTGTGGGGTGTGTTCTGTACAGAGATGTATATAAAGCCTGAGCCAAGAAAAATAAAGAGATCTCCCAGTAAACCCTGGCATTCCTGCGATGGAGATTACCGTGCCATCCCCAGCCCTGCTTCCTAACAGGAGCCTGAGGCCAAGACATGCAGGTTGGTGCCTGCCATGAGGGCTTAGATGTGGGCTTGTCTAGATGAGAATTTGCATTAGCTGAATCAAATGGAAGTCATTACCCAGAGATAAGCCTGAAGTGCTCACACACACTGAGTTCCTGGCAAAATCTTTCCAGTGCATATATTTACATTAAAGGTTTGTGCATTTATTTACACTCGGGGTTTGTAGATAGAGTTACAGTGTGATATATATCCCTAATCTAGATGAGTTGGCAGGAGAGAGACAGTATTAAGATGGAAGCGTCCACGTGCTTGCCTGAGTGAAATCTGAAAGGTTTTAGGGTGTGTGTGTCTTTTTAATTGTTCTAAGTTTCTCAAGTGGTAACTGAGAGCTTTGAGTAACCATAGTTTGAAAAACAGAAATATGCTTGCTGATGGAAAGGGATCTGTACATAAGGATATCTGGCTGGCTCCATGTCAGGCATTTTTGATTTTCTGGTGAACTCATTCCATTTTGAGCTTTGCTTCAGTGGCTCTTTTGACAGAAGACCTGCTGTAAAGGATGCTTCTGGCTTTGGCCCACCCTGGCGTTTTGATTATTCTTTGCAGAAGGCTGCCTCTTCTGCAACATGGGCCATTAACTTTCCTCTTGTGGTTTCAGCTTTTCTTCTTGCTTTTCCACTTAGGATTTTTCTTCTTCTAGTGCTTCTTTTCTGTTTTCAGTAAGCAGTATCTGCAGATCTGCAGGTGAATTCTACCGATTTCATATGAACGCCTTCCTTTGATTGACTTAGTCGTTTATTTTTCAGTCTCATGTTTAAGATGAACATCACAGGGCTGTGGTTGTTTGCAGGGTTTTGGTTGCTTGCTTGTTGAGTGTTTTTGGAGCAGAGAGGGGAAGCGGAGGGTGGAGGGAATCACATCTCCAGGGGAAGGTGCTGTTACTAATTATGCCTTGGAGATTATTTCTTAGTGGCTCAGATATAATTACTACTTGGTTAAACTTATATGTGCTATTTAGGACAAAATAAAGCCCATCCTTCAGTATGACCCAAAAAAACAAGCTGTTACTTCAAATACTCATCTTTAGGGGGTCAGGAAACTGAATCCGTAATTCTTATGCATCCTATACCCCCTGAACATCTTCCCATAGAGACCACCCCTGCGTCGCACCTTCTACCAAAACTTTGCCACCTAAAGTGATGCAGAGGTGCAAAGGAAGGCTTTCAGGACACCTGTAACTGCTGGATCCTGGTTATGTCTTTTGAGAAGTGCTTAGAAATGTGTGTTTTAGGACAGGGTTTTTAACCTTGTCCGCTGTCTTTCTCAAGTTTGGAAAAACTGGAGGTAAAGGACAGTGCTAAATAGGTCATGAAGATAATAGAGATGTGGCCTGAAAGGCAGAGCACTTCTGGGAGAGTAAGAGGGCCCCTTGCCTGCCCTTGGTTAATTTGTTTTCCTCCTCTAATGCTCATGCTTTCACCACTTCAGATCCAGTACCGGGGGCAACACCAGGTACTTTCTGGTGACAAGAAGCACATGCTTTGTGAGCTGGTCATATGATATGAGTGTTAAGTCAAATTCCAGAGTTGTTAAGACTCATTCCCAGGTCTTCAGAGAGGAGCAGATCCCCAAAAGGGATTTGAACTGAGTTTAATAGTCTATGCTCAAACCTGCAGTCCTCCATAGCCTCACAGCTGCTGGCTCCATCCTGGATGATTACTCAGACATCTGAAGCTTTGCCTTTGAGCGTGCCCAAAGACATGTCAGCCTCAACAGAGCTGAGCAGCTCAGTGCCAGCCTCCTGCCCATATTCTGTCCTGCAGCAGCAGATGCAGTGCTCTTCCAGATCACATGCTGCAAAAAGGCTATTGTAGGCTATTGAAATGCAGCCAGTACAGGATGCTGCTGCAGTTCCTGCTCTCCTTATCCAACTATCCAGTGTGGGGATGCTTCCCCTCAGCCTTTTGATATGGGCTCAGTCTCCTCTTTCACCTAACAGACACAAAGCACCTCTCCCATTCTCTGGAGAGTGGCATAACTACCAGGTCTGTGTGATTGTTTTGCAGCGGGTGCAATTCCAGGATTTGTAGAGTTGGAGGAATTAATTGAGAGGCTGTTAAGCACAGTAAGCAGAGCATGTGTGTGAAAGGTTATAGAGCAGGATTCAGATGTTTGTTCCAAAACCCAGCCACGCTTATGAGTATTTTTTATGAAAGATATAAACAGACATTGGGGTGAGAGTCACTGCCCAGAGTCTCTGGAGAGATCTGCGTGTCCCAGTGGCATTGAATACAGGAAATGTACAGGAAGAACGGCTTTTGCATGCTCTGTCCCAGTGTGATCCTTTGGAAGGACATCTCAAGGTCCACAGAGAATTTGGCTTCCAATGCATTATTAGGAAAATTATAAGAATGTGGAGACAGCTGCTGAAAGGAAACATTTGCGGGAGGTAGGGAGGGTTCACAGTGGTGTTTGATGTGCCATTTCCCAAGGTTTCAGGAAGCATGGGGGCAAGCCACGGTACTGACGTGGAACATCTCATACTTCACTAAAATGGTGGTAATAACTCTCAATTTACAAAGCTCTTGAGAAGGGCTCATGTAACACTGGGCTGGAATTGCTATTACTTATTTCTTAGCCCTCTGGTTTTATACAGCCTGATACAAGAGATGAAGTGTAACAAACAAATTCTTGGTTGTTAGAGGCCAGAAATATTTGGTTGATTGTGCTTTGCCATCATCTTCAGTGACAAAAGCCCATTTAATAGGAAAACAAGGCTTGTGCCTATTAGGTGCTGTCACTTGTGCACACAAGACTGATGGTAGCCGTCAACTCCACATCACCAGCTATGACATACCTTCCGGAAAGGAACAATTTGAAGCAGTGAGTTATGCTCTATTTATGGTCTTTATTCCAAATATAAAACCACCATCATGTTATTTCAGAGGATTAAGAATCACTCACAGAGTGGTTTATAAATTATTTCTCTTCAGCATAACCATATAATATCGGGCAATTGCTTCTACAGTCCCACTTTCAGTCCTCTCATCTTAAGCCTAAGTGCAGCTCTTGTTGAAATTCCCAGGATTTCCTCTTTATTAAGGTTATTGTCAGACCCCACACTGCCTCTGTTGCTCCTCATGCAAGAACTGCTATTCAGGTGCACTTGTAGAGGCTGCTGGCTGTTCCCAGTTGTTTGAAAGTGGATGCCTGAGCTGGAAGGCAGACTCCCACCATGAGATTGCCTGCACATATTCATTCCCACCATGTTTGCCTAGCCACCTGGTGAAGAGTGCAGCTGTAGGCACAGGACGGGTGGGGTACACGCTGTACAGCCAGCCCTCTACTGCCTTGGTGAGCAGCGTGGCCTGAAGGTTTCACACAGTTAACCACTCTAATTGTTTGGATGGAGTTCAGACCACAGGAACACTCCTCTGTGTGCGTGAGGTTATTCCTTCATGCCCTTCTGTGAGCATGCAGGGTTTACCAGCATCCAAGTTGTGCAAGCTGGAAGATGAGAGAGGATTTGGGCCAACAGACAATTACATTAAAAGGTCCTACTTCTGTCCCCTTTATGTCATCTTGATGCATTAGTTGTGAAACTAGTGACCTGACGCACAGTATGTAGGCAATGTATGTTCATGCTTTTGGTGTCCTCTTAAAGTTACCTCCTCCTTCTGGGAGAAGAGAACCAAGAGAAGCTGCCTTGTAAATCTGTTGTCCCTCAGGGTATAAATGGGATCACAGCCAAAATTCAAACTATTTCCTGTAGTTCCCTAAAATTCGCCATTACCCTTGCTTACCCAGTGCTCAACGCCCATCAACTATTGACCAAGCAGACCAGGCCTGTATCTCCTCTCATAAGGGTTTATTGCAGTAGATTTTCAGATCTATAGGGATGCACCAAATGTATAAGGATATCAATCTATTTTCATAAGATGAGGCAGGAAATGCTTTCTTCCCATGCATGGGTAGGCAGCTGCCTTCAGACATTCTAAAACCTAATGCTGAGAACTTTCTTCTCTGTGTCCTGTGCTGAAACACAAATACCCATGTAAGGGGCACCGATTCTCCTTTAATACAAAGTATGCTTTGGATTCAAGACTAGCAGAGAAAAGGGGCATTGTTCATATGTGCTGTGCATGATTTCTTCACTTGAGAGAAGAGTAATTTTTGCATCCCAGATTTAGGACATTGGAGAAGATTTCAGATAGTCCATGAACTAGACGCAGTTTTCTGGGGTGTTGTGCTGGTGTACTGGAGTCAAGTAACAGAGCCACAGCAGTCAGTGTGCAAGTAGATGAGAGGAGCTCTTGCCCAGAGAACACACTGGTAAGCAGTAACCACAGCCAGCCCCAAACCAAATTATTGTCTAGTCCACTAGTACTACCATTTTTATGTGCAGATTATTGATTTTAGGCTGTAGCGTCAAAGAAAGCTATGTTCTGTACTTAACACATGTGATCTCATAGGTCATAAACTGTATACAATTACACAAGCACTACTTCCCAGTAAACAGTGTTGTTATTTCTCCCAAGAGATTACTGCTATTGCTGTCTGTAGGCTGTGATTTACAGTAGTGTAATCATCTGAAAAGACTGGATTTTTTTAAGCTTCTCAGATAATAAAAAACCAAGTCAAGCAATCTTTACAGATACCAAATGAGCTAAACAAAATGTTTTTCTTACCTGAAGATGTATTATTTTATTATGTCCCAGCCATCCACTCTCCAGCACGAAAAGTGGTTTTTTTGTTGGGGCACACATACTAAAATGAGAAAAATATGAAGCGGTTTCTGTGACTTCTAATATTAGTGGTGTCATCATCTTAGTACAACTGAAGTGTTCAGTAACAACACAGATACCACTTGACTTTTCTTGTTTAAAAGAGCACCAAGTCAGGGGTTTTCTCCCAGAACGTGACATCAAGTTTGTGAAAGTCAGTGCCATGAAGTGATTCAGAAAGAAAATCTATGTGCCCTTTTGTCTCAAATATGTAAAGCACGTACTTTGTCAGATTGTAAGAGGCCTTAAAACCCATTTCTAGTAATAAATTATTGTACTAATTTACTAAAGATTACTTAGCCCTTCAGGAAAAAGACCATAATCATGCAGGAGCTTGAGCTTCCTTCTGAAGAGAGGTGAACCTACAAAATCGTTTTAGCCTATACTAGCTAAGTTCTACTTTGATACTCTTCACCAGTAAGAAGCCCTCCCTTTTGCTTACCTTCATTTTCTTGTGCTCTGGTGGGGTTTGATGCTTACAGGCCTCTGTTAAAGAAGATTAAGGCACATCTCCCCGCATGTGCTACTCTTGTCCTCCGTGGAAGCCCATATATAGCAACTCTGTAGGGATCCAGAATGCTGTGATGAGAGAAAGCTGGGAAATAAAGGACAGTGAAATGCACGGGCTCTGAAATGAGCTAGCCCCAGGCCTTTCTGAATAGAATTCTGCTGCTTTCCAGGACACGGGGCCAAGGTCATTCCTAGTACAGATGCCCCTGAGGGAAGGGCTGGGACAGGAAGTTTCCATGGGCACAGACCTGCTGTATGAACCAGCAGGGAACAATCAGGGCAAGAGCCCTGGAGCTCCAGCATCCTGCTGTCCCATCCACTACAGAGGATGTGAAGGATGGAGGCAGCAGCTGCAGCTGTTGAGAGCTCCATTCTTCTCACAGTCCCCAGCTCACCCTTTCCCACGGGGCAGCTGGCACTGCAGTCCTACAGCCCCAGGCTGCCCAGTCCCTGCCCCAGCTGCAGCACAGCAGCACCAGGGCTTTGGCTGTACCAGGCACTTTAGCTACAGCAGCTTTGCTGCCCTGAGGCTGAGACCTGCAGAGGCAGTTGCTGCTTTGTCCAGGCCTTCCAGAGCAAGCACATCCAGAGCAAGCACGAAGTAAATACAAGTTACTGCAGTCTTTAAAACCAATACAGACAACCCCACAGCAAGCTGGAAGCGACCCCTCATCTCCAGCAGCAAGCAGGACAGGTAGCTGCACAGTAAAACAGCAGCTTGGCCTCTGGTGAACATCCTCATTCTTTCTGAGGGGTAAGACAGATAAGGCAAGGAAAATACGTTTTCTACCTGCCAAAAAGACTAAGGGTAAAGCTTTGCCAATTGGACTGTACCTCACGAGTTCCTGGAGAAGCTCACTTCCCATTAATGTCAGTGAGATTGCTGTGGGAGCTTAGCAACTGGTACGCTGTAAGCTGTTATAAGGGTAATGAAGGGGGATGACAGGAGAACATATTAATGCGGATGCACATGAGAAGCCATCTGTGGTCTGTATTAAATAATGCATTCAGGTGATACTTCACAGATAGTAACGGCTGTACTTGAACAAATTAGTCCTCACCCTGACTGCTGGCTTTCTGCTTTACAGATGTGACAGTACTATTAGTCAAAATATATTTTCCCAAATCTGAAATGGTATTTGTTGCTGTTTGTCTTTTTAAATGCCTTTCTTTTGTCCTCCTTTCAGTTTAATTCAACTTACTTGTGTTAATCTCAATAGCATCCTGTAAGTACTTTTAAATATAAAGGTACTTCTCAGTTTTCACTTCTTCTAAAGCTGTCAATAAAACATGGCTTAAAATTACTCCATGACACAGATCAGCGCTTCACTTATCCATATTTTACATAGAGCAAGGGAGGTATTGCTCAGTTCTCTCATAGAAGCACTGATAAAGGCAGCAGGTCCACATGCTGTTCCCAAAGAGAGCCTAGTAGGACTGAACAACATCGTACATGTTTGCCGCTAGATCTCTTCTGTCCTCAGCTTCCTGCTAAAACAAATTCATTTTGATTGCTTCACACAGTAAACTGTTGTTGACCAACGTAATGCTGAATGGTGCTGGTGGCTGACTCACCGCTCCTGGCTTGACTACTGCACAGCCTAATGAGTAAAAGTGAGACATCACTAAGAAAAAAGTGCCAGTAGCTAACAAAGCAAGAAACAAGGAACAAAAGAAAAGGGAATATAGAAGCCATGGTATCTATAGCACTGAGAGACAAGTCACTAGCGTTTTGCCAAATCGAAGCTGTATTTACTTTCGTGATGCCCATTTTCTCAGTAAGACACTTAGGTTTTGAACATGGAATGCATAAACACCACACTGCAGAAATTAGCTGAGAAGCAACGTCTTAATATACAGCACAGGAGTTCACAGAGCTCTTCTGATGGTGAGGGAGTCTGGGTTCCTAAACAGTCATTCCCAAAGAATGTTAAAAATATTAGTGGGAGAGAACAAGCTGGTGAAATGCTATTTTCTGAGATGCTGCCTGCTTAAAGCATAAATGATCTTACAGCAGTTCTACGTGTTTTCTTATCAGTGTTAAGCTTATCTTATAAACATATCTTCAGTACGTAAAAGTAAGTTAAAAACATCCATTCTAAAACTCGGATGCAAAGAGAATGTGGCTTGGATGCTTACTGGCAAGAAGAGAGATATCCTGTCTTATTCTTTTTTGTTCCATGATACAGTTGTAGCATTATCTGGTATCCAGGACTTTGAAGGATCTATTGTAAGCATGTCAAAGACTTTTTAAATTACTTTGGTTTTGTAAATATTAGATCACAAAAACTGAGGAATGAGTCCCACAGACTTTCATTAAACAATGTGTCCCATTATTGTTTTTTCCTGTTTTGGAACTGAAGTGAAACTACCATTAATAACACCCTGTATATTTTTTTTCTTTCAATGAGAAAAAAAAATATCTGTTCTAATAGTTATCATGTCTATAGAAAAGTACATTCAAAGTGTGGTTTAGACACTAACCAGTTACCACTGCGTGCTGCTTGTGCAATCAGAGAGAAGAGGGGCCTTGAACAAGATTCCAATGTCCATGACAGAGCCTGGGTGAGACAGGAATGCTGTCCCATGATCAGTGTCCCACCTCCTCAGTGACCTGGGCAGTTCAGGACTGACAAGCTATGGGAGAAGTCCTCCACTTGGCAGTTTTTCACACGGGAAGGAAGCATTCCCACAGCAAGTGGCAACTTGCCTAGCAGCTTTTCTGACTAACACCCACTGGCTCAGAGAGATAAGAGAGGCAAGTGCCACAACTACAGGGCAGTTGGTGGAGTATGGGTGTGAAGGCTGTGTGGTTGGAGGATAGGGGTGGCTGAGCCTGAACTTGGGAGTCCAGATTAAAACAAGAGTCTACGGTTGTGACAGTTCTTAAATGCAAATATTTGGTGAGGCTGTTCATTTCCACAGTGCTCAGTACCATAAACAGTCATCACAATAGCATCACTTACTAAATATTTTAGCTTTATTTCACAAATGGGACAACCTTTTTCACAGCCAAGTGGCAAGTGCATCTGGCAAGGCAGGTTTAGAAGCTGAGATATCTTGGTACCTTTTCCTTAACTCAAATGACTGTTTCTTCTGAGCAAGAGCAGTACATAAAATTTACAGGGTGGAGATGAAATCCCGTCTCTACAGAAATGAATAAAACTCAGACATTATGGTGCACATACATACCTTTAAGGTCTAAGTTATTCTGTTCACCAAACCAAATTGCTTACAAATTGGCAAACTATCAAATATCAGCATTTATCAAAATTAAATCCATATGTTCTTCAAATCCACGTATCAACTATTTCCAGATGTAAAACTCCATGGATAGTTTTTTAAGGAACCTCAGTCCTGCAGTCAGTTTCCACCATGATTCGCAAAATTAGCACTGTTCACAGGCAGTACACAACAATATTTGGTCTTTTCAGGGAACAATACTTGTTGCTTTCCTTAGAGCCAGGTATCCTGTAACCACATCTGAAGGGAGCATCCGAATGTAGGCAAATTCTTCAATAGTACTAAATCTTAGCTTGCTCTGGGGATCTGTGTAATTTGCCTGAAAAAGAAACAAAGGCACTATTCAAATAAAATCTCAAAACAGAATACTAAAAAAAGTAATTACAAGACTACAAAATAATGAGTTTCTTTTCCCAGTAACAGCACTGCTGTTCTACCATGTGACCAAGGTTTGTACTTTTTTCTTTCTCCTCATGTCAGAACTTAAGAGATGTTAACAGACCCCTATAAAATCACATTAGAAATGCATTAAACATAACAGAGAGCTGAAATAGTTTCATACAAAACACTGTGTAAAAGAAATTCCTCAACTTTCTAAACTCACCCTAGCAACTCTGTGCCTTGTGCAGTCTCTCTCAAGGCAGCTCTCCAAAGAGTCAGGCTGCTGCCAATAAATTACCCACAAAGAGGTTGAATTATGGGTGCTCTGATAGCTTTGGCCTGATTTTCTCTTCCTGCATACAACTTAGCTTTTAATTTACTTTAAAGTGGCTGTTAAAGCAAGGGAGTCTCAGCTTATGGTTCTGTGACTGAACTGATAAGAAATTTGAACTCAGTTTAGTGCTTTGCTACAGATGCTTGCTTTCAGAATAGCAGCCTGGCCAGCTAACCCTGGGCTATGCTTGTATACCCTGCTATATTTTGGACCCTAGGTGCCTGGAAGCAGTGCCATTTTCCTTCATCCTCTCCCATTCCATGTTGCTACAGAAACCTTGAGCTCCAGGGCAGCACAGGAGGCTGGGCTGGAAGAAGGCAGCTTCAGGGTATTGCCTCTCCACCTTCAGCCTTCAGGGCAATCACTGCCTTTTCAGTACTGGATTGCCAAGTGCCTGCCAAGGTTCTAGAAGTGTTCTTCTGTAACTTTCTTTAACAGGACATGGTGGCAGGCTGCAAGGCACAGGCAGTTGATATCCTTTAAGACATTGCTACTAAAAAAGAAAAGGCCAGGAAGAGCCAGAGCATTCCCTTCATAAGTGCAGAGCCCTCTGCCACTTTTATGTTGGAAAGGATCTGTTGACCGTGGTAACAATCCAGTTAATCATCTCCCCTGATAAGACTTAGCAGTAAATTAAGTGTTATTTGTAGCTTGTTTCTTTACAAAGAAATGCCACAAGGTTAAATAAGTGTAGTGAGGTAACAGTCAAGCGATCAATTAATTTTCAAACAAAGTTAGGGCATTAGGAGTAAATTTGTTCCTGGTGGTAACTTGATGTTACTGTGTATAAATTCATGTATAAATTTACCTTTATTTTCCACTTTAATTCTGCCCAAATAGACTGCTTTTCAAATGTGCATGAATCTGTAATAAACCACCCAAGCAACATCTGCAATTTGTATTGCACATCAATCTAGGTTAAAAATATTATGGCAGAACTCTTCACCATTCTGATACTTCACATTGGGCTGTACTGTTTGCACATCTTAATGTATCCTAAGTACTCATTTATGCCATGACTTCAGTCTAAAAACAAAGTTTACTGCTCCTTCAGCAATAATTACAACAGATTAGAGAAGTGAGGTGATTTTGCAAAGAAAAAAAAACTCTGTCGTGTTTAGAAACTGAGTCAAAGGCCACAGATACATGCTCTCCAAATACAATAAATAAGTTATCTCGATTTGTTTCTATAGTAACAAGGCTGATCCATTTTCAGGAAAGGAAGAGAAATATAAACATCTGAATGTTTGGGGTTTTTTGAGGTTTTTGTATCTGCTTTACAATAAATTACTCTGTTTTGCATGTTAAAATATCTAAATACTCATCTTGCAAATTTTGAAAGAATAGTTCTGTTTTGCATTGTCAATATAGTAGATAATAGCTTTTGAATTCTAGGTTGCCTTACAAATATAAACCAGCAGCTCTGCTCAGACCGTTGGTAAATTTAATTCCAGCTGTGTTACACACAGAAAGAGAAGAGGATCAGTAGAATTTAATTGTGGGGTTTAATATAACTGCAGGTATACAGACAAGAGTGTTTTAATACACTTTCCCTTTTTTGTGCCTGTTAGGCCATTTCATTCTTCCAGTATTAGGTAATGCTAATGGATTTATTTTACTATTTTTTTTTTCCACTCATGGGAAATCCAGCATTCCCACAGAAAATATATTCTTACACAAATCTTTCCAGATTTTACACAGAAAATAAAGGGACGCTTTTCTTATACTATATTTCTAAAATATTCTATTATCCCACATATCTTCCTGCTAGGGAATTAGCTTGACAATATATTTAGTGCTTCTTATGAAACATTTCCAGCTTAGCAATTTAAAGGACACACTGTCTCAGTTATCTTAATAAAAAAGATCTTTTTTAAACACGGTATTTTTATCACAGTCTGGAGAAACCTTGCAGGCCAGGTAAAATAGGAAGCTTGACTCACAATGCAATTAGAGGATGGAAAATTAAGGGGGGGGAAAAAAGTGGAAAGACAAAAAAGGAAACAAAAGCAGCACTGAATGGATTCATATAGAAAGGAGAGTATTTATACTGAGCTGGAGTAGTTAAGAGTACATAAATCAATGATAGAAAGGAGGAGCTGACAAAGAAAAACTCAGGAACTGAGAGGAAGACTTATTTTCCATGGCTAAACTGACCCTTAGCTGGTAGGGATACGGTCTTCACTCACATCTATAACCTACCTGCACCATCATCTTGCTAGGTGCAAGGGCTGACTAGTTTTGAAATGCATCAAAGGCCAATTATTTGGCCTTTGACAGCATTATTTGGTTCGTTGGAGATGGGGTAGAGAAAGGGACTTATGCCTTCTGCCCCACATAAACCCCCCACAGGTCACAGATGTTGCAGCAATTCTAGTAATACCTGGGGTTATACCACTTAATTAGTATTAGTAATGCCACTAATACTTGCAAAGCAAATCTGAGGGGAGAGGGCAGGAAACAGATAAACACCATTAAGTGTCCCGGTATGGAATTTTTGGTGTTTTGGTAAAATCTGCTTGTTGTTTCACATGTCCATCTAATCTTTTTTACTCCATCCACTGCATCTTATAGAGTAGGAGTACTTATGCAAGGTTCCTTATTCAGCTGACCCCTGCTCCTAGTCTGAAAACAAGCTGCTACTACATCAAAGCAAGAGCATCCTAAGAATACAAGACTGTAAGTCTGCCTGGCTCGAGGGAATTATTTTCCCTGAGTTTTTGAGCAGTCTCTTCCATTTGCTGTCTGCCAGTTCATCTGCAAGGGAGATGTTGCTTTTCCATTCCCTCTTGAACACTGAGGGTTAGCAGCCTCAATCCGAGCAACCCGCTCCATTTCCAAATCATGCTCAAAGGCACAGGCTGGAAACATGCCACCTCCTAGGTGCCTCATTTAAATGTGTCACTTGAAAAATAAAGAAGTCAAAGAAAACATATGCTACAGATTAAGAACTGAAATGCTAGGATGTGAGGATTGCAGTTGGTGCTATAGCCATTCTTTATGCCTTGCACTGTATATCCACTATAAGGCAGTCCTTAATTAAGTGCTCATCCTATTTTTTTTTTTTTGCCAACAGAGACTTTCACCTAATTCAGTGTACAGAATGCAAGGTGTGTTAACCTGCATCAACATAACAAATGTGCACTTTTATAAGCATCTCTATGGGATGATATCAAGCCTGTGAGGTGGGCTAGTGCCCTGTGGATGCAAAACAGATTAAACTGTGGGAAGGGACCCAGATATTCTGTCTAACACTCTTAGACGTGACAAAGTTTTCGTTATTGGAGTTATTTAGTGTAAGCATTACTTAACGCTTTTTGTAGTCCAAAATACAACATTCCCATTCATTTCAATTGTAATACATGCATGGGATTCTACAAAATAAATCACTGGGGGCTGAGGGTGAAAAGTGAAAAGATATGCTGTTACCAACACCTGTTTTGTTTTAAGTATTATTTAAATTATTCATGTCACATAGGAACAGTGTCTGCAGCAGATACATAATTTTTGTTGGGCAGAATTCAATGTCTTTACTCCTGTTTTGTGCCAACAGAATCTTTGGGGAATTCAAGTGCCAAATTGTAACTACCGAGACTTTTGA
Source organism: Psittacula echo (assembly GCF_963264785.1). NCBI lineage: Eukaryota > Metazoa > Chordata > Aves > Psittaciformes > Psittacidae > Psittacula > Psittacula echo. The sequence continues at coordinate 91,419,118 of NC_137737.1, read as the reverse complement.
AGCATGTGAAAACCGTATCTAAGACAAATGTGGGTTGGTTTCGTTTTCCTTTTATTTTTTTTTTCCTTTTTTTTTTTCTTTTCTTTAACAAAACCATGTAAAAAAGCCCATCTGTGACACACAGGCTATCTGCCAAAATCCAAGTTCCAGCTCTGAAGCATGGGGGTATTTGACATTCTCAAAAGTCCATGCCAAGTGTCTGTCCCAGGCTCATTTGTTTGAGGGAAAGTTTGAGAGCAATGACAACAAGTGGTTGGGGGATTTTTAACCTGGGCCAATCAATGTGATTTTGCCTCATCTCATGTTTGGAAATTGCTTAGCCATCTTTTTAAAACTTTTTCTAAAGGACACAATGAAATAAATCAGCCTCGGGCAAACTCTCAGCATGGCGAGTTTCGGTCTGTGTGGTTAAAGCTTGACAAAGTTAGCAGTCATGGAGACTGTGGGCTACCAGCTTTCCCTGTAACACTCTAAAGAATCAGAAATGATGGGGACCAACGCAGCCTCTACAGCTGGGAACATGGTGTGATAGGAGAGCCACCTATCACCCACTTCTGGCAGGAAAAGGGATTTAATCTGTCCTGACATCTATTAACAACCAAAGGATTTTGTGATGTAGTGACAGTATTTGGGGTTTGGCCCTAAATCACTGGACAGCTATTAAGCACAAGGCTGAATAGGAACCTCAGCAAGTACATCTTTTACAAAAGCAAGCACCAGCTTTATTTCATTGTGGAAAGTGAGATGCCAATTTTGAAGAGGAAAACAAAATACTTACCGGAAGTCCTGAAATATCCGAATATTTCTTGGCAGGCTTAAAGGAAGGAGGAGCATCAATATTAAAATCTAGAGAGAAACAAAGGGGTAAATTCACTGTGCTATATATATTTTGAAACATAACCCAAAATAACGTAAATGGGTAACAATACTTCCTTAAAAGGCTGCCCTTATGATCTGAGGCCTCTATTAACTAGCGACACTAAGGCAAAGAAATAAGAAGCAGAAAATATTTAGCCTGTTAGCACCGAACAGAACAGCCTGGTTCTGCTCACCTGTTGAAGTACAAATTTAATAAGCAGAACTGCCTTCCCCTATTTGAAATGTGTTGATTTCAGTCTCAATGAATTCCTTTGCAGTCAGTTATTTGCAAAGAATGGCCATTATCATATGCATGCTGTATGTTAAGGCCACAAAACGTTGCTCAAGATTGCAGCTCTGAAATACCATAATCCAGAAAAGCAAAGTAATCTTTTAAATCAGTTAAATCTTTAAGCATGTACCACTTTAAGCCCAGCCAATGACCTAGAAAATTGTCTGAATGTTTAAATTAAATGATGGAAATTGCTGTTCTTTGGTGCCCTTTAGATAGCAACTCTCATTCATAAACTATTTTAGGATACATTTGGTATGTTTAAATAGTTAAATTGCCATTTTTGGATGTTTACAAAAATATCTTGTACCTGATTCATTTCTTTCCTCCTTCCTGATCTCTCTTGCACCTCATTCAGATGCTATGATCAATTCAAATGCTCCATGCATACCAAACTTCTAACTCATCACTCATAATTCAAAAGACACTAATGCCACAGACAGCTGGTTTTAAATATGCAACTGAATTTCTTTTCCCTCCTTCTTAAAAATCCTGTAAATTGATGGTTGCAAACAGAACGTAATAGAAACAGCAACATCAGCAGATTGTCTGTTACAATAGCCAGGAACACAGAGTAGCTTGCATTTTTCTGTAACAGTTGTGTCTAAAGCACTTCAAAAAATGGCAAGCTATTTTTGGATAAAGCACCACGTCTGACAAAAAGTGTATGCATATGCTCAATTCTGAAATGCCTCCGCTTGCTCAAGTAGAATCTGAGTATCACATTCTGCCTCATTCAATCGTATCCTACTTTATGAGTAGAGTTGAAGTTTATCTAGATTAAGACCACTGCTGTAACTCTACTGCTGTAGATGTGCACCCGTTAGGACTGCTAATCAGGACTGCTAGCAGTGCAGTTTCAGCTGTGCTGAACTAAATAGGGGATGTAGGATTTAAACCTCCCAAGAATCTAAGATAAGGAGCTGGATAGGAACCTTGGGCTGAAGTCTAAGCTATTGCAGGTATGTGGTTTAGCAGAATCTATTTGAAAATAGTTCAAATAGAGGTAATCAAGCAGCAGTCACTCATCAGAAGACATCTGGGCTATATGCAGAGAAGAAGGCTCCTCAGCAGTAAAGAGGTGATCAAAACTTGATGGGAATAAGAAGTTTCTGACCTGCTTGGATAAATACATTCCCTTTATTAAACTCTCCCTGAATGCATTTGAACTTTGTCACAATACTCCAAATTATATGCCTCCCCCTACTTTCCACTTAGGGCTGATGAGTGTGATTAAACCAGTCTTAAATGTACTACTGGACCCTGCTCAAGCAGGATACTGCATGTGATGAAACAATTTAGGTTTGTTTTAAAGAAAGTTATTTGTGTGGATTTTATTATTTATAAATACATGCAAAGCGTCTAAGCAGCTTACAGCTAGGATCATTTAGTTGCCATGGCAATGCCCTTTCAGAAGCAAGAATTTGTTTTAGGTTCTTCCAAGTTCTGTTCTTCTTGCCAGCTGCTGCTCCACCAATGCCGGAGTGCTAGAATTAAAGATATGGTGTTTAGAGAAAAAAATAAATGAAGAATGCTATTTCAGAGCATGACACTTTTATTTCATAGTCCTTCTGATATGTCTTATCTTGTCATGAACCATTCGTTATCCTCACTTATTTCATCAGCAGGCTAAGATACTGTACACTTTAATCCTGGCTGCAAGAAAAACAAAGCTTTTTGGACTGTGTCAAAGCTACTATGCTTACGATTAACTGAAGGAAATTAAAATCTCCTTTTTACATGGAAATAGAAAATCAATGCAGTCAGGTTTAGCCTGAGATTACAGGATTCTGTGTGTACTTCCCATCTTATTGGAATTTATTACTATGAAGTTGTGTCTAAAGTTGTGATTACATGGCTAAATTTTCTCTCTCCTTTTTACAGCATATTACAGGGGCAGCTCTAGCCCTTTTACAGATTAGAAGACACAACTGATCTTGCAAAATGTAATGAATATTATGAGAAAGTTTCTGGAAATTTTATTTTTCTTTCAAAGGATAGGAGACAGAAGAATAGAAAAGGAGTAATAAATAGAATGTTGGCTGCCAAGACAATTTTGCATTTTGAGAGGTACACTAATGGAAAGCTTGCCACAGGTACTATAATACTAGTTTCAGTTATCAAATGTGATTGCTACAGAGTAATTTATTTATGTTCCTCCAGAGACAGAAGCTGCACAACATACTGTACTACTTCTAAATGATCAAACGACACGGATTTACAGCTTTACTTCAGAAAAGAAAATGTTCTTACATCTGGGGAGTTGTTGTTATTTCTGTTAATAATTACCACCTGCCACATCAGTCTTATCAGAACTCGGCAAAGTTCTGCAAAAACACTTCTGCTGTGATTGGTTTCTAAATTAGCTTGTTAAATTGCTGAAGATGATAGAAGGAAGAATTCAATGAGAAAGCTTTTTCCTGTAGACGTAAGATATATTCAAAAAAGATGCTCGTGAGCTGATGATATACTGCATTTTGGCAATGAATATCCAGTATAGAAAGTACATGCAAATGTTTGCTCTGAGGGTAACATCTTAGTAATCTACAGATCATTGTAAAATAGAGACTGCTGGAATATGAAATGAAAATAGATGTAATACCGCAAATAGTAATTCAAATTCATCATATTAATATTCCCCCAAATCATTGCATAATGATTTTTTTTTTCAGTGATCTGGTTTATCAAAAGTAACTATTGGGTTTATATGAACTTATGCCTCCTAGGAATTGGGGTATTACCTCACATACCTACAGTCAAAAGACAATGACTGCCAAGTGCAAATGAACCAAGCAACCTCTGCACTAGTGAAGTTCAGGGAAAGCTGGAACTAGGACAGGTGATGCTACTCATTGCTCTGCACAATAGCTGGAAGGTCTTCTTCTCCATCCCCATTGCCAAGGGATGCAAATTCCATTCAGGTTAGAAGAAGGTAATTGCTTTCTTCTCTGCTTTTAAGGCTGTCCTCTGCAGTGGTTCAAACTTGGGTATGTTTATGAGCTAGGTATTATGTGATTTATTTTCTTCCTTTAAAGGCAAGTTAGGCTGGATGCAAAACATCATCCAAATTGTTACCACCAGCTCATATTGACAAAAAGCTAGCTAAAACTCAATACATTTCTTCTCAAATTAGTTACAGTATTGGAGAGGACAATTTCATGGTTTTATTATAATTGTCTATTATTTTTCCAGCAGTTGCCAAAGGCCCTGTACATTCATTATTATTTCGAGCATGCACGTATTAGTATTGCCTCTTTGGAAATGGTGACATCCCTCTAAGAACAGAAGCACAAGGCATCATGGCTATTTAAATCCCTTATGGAAGCTATATGGAATGCCTCTGGGCACAAATGTAGCTTTTCCAATAAGCCCCATTTTTCAAAGACACTGGTACTCACTGGAGCATTACAGTGAGCAAAATATATGGTTGTTTGAATGCCCCTCTTGTGACAGAAGTCTTCTGCAAAGCAGATAGAGGGCAACTTTCAAGTCAGAGATTAATTTTATATCCCCTGCCAAACCTGTGCTTAGTGAGCTGTGTGATGTCTGATTATTCAGGTTTTCTGCTATGGGATAGTGTATCTTGTTCATATAGAGTGAAATCTGGGATAAAATCCTTCTTTCTAAGTACTGGCTTAGGACCATCAGTCTGAGAAGTTTGCTTGTCTAGAAAGCAGTTGTACAGTGTGCCAATGAGTTGGCCTTGGCACAGTGAGACAAAAAGATATTAAAAAAAAAACCCAGCAGTGACAGCATTACTAGCTGTAGTCTTCCCTCACCTTCTCCCCCAATTTAAAGCTCAGAGCGTTTTAGCAGCCAGTACTTCATCAGCTGTCAGAGTTTACATGACTTCTGAATGTCAGCAGGCCGGGCTTCTGGGGAGCATGGAGCCTTTGCTTCTAGATCTAGCAATTACTGGAAGAACAGACACCATAAGTCTGTTAAAGAGTTTCAGGGACCAGGAGAGGAGCAAAATGCCAGTTGCTAATGACTCCCTGGCTGATTTCAATTTGCATTGCAGCTGTCCTTGGCTAGGAACTAGGAGATGGGATTCCTACATTCACAGCTGTGAATGTTATCTCACAAACTACCACAACTCTAGTTTGTGCATACCACACCATGCGCTTTGGACCATAGCGTGGCATGGGCTTGGGGTGAATTTCTTAAAAACTGTCAACCTTTTATTTGGCTGTTAAGCTGACTTTCTTCATATTTACATTATCAATATGGTTAAATAGAATCCTAGTTAATGCTTTATTTGAAAAGTTTAGAATATCAAGTTGTTAAAATCGTATGCTTACAATGAAGTTTGGATCTTTAAATGGTAACGGCTTGACGGTTGTTTCCACTGATCCTGTGCCGGAGTCTGTGTTCAGAAATTTGTTTTCATTCATGGCCTCTCCACCTGCACTCTGAAGAAAAAAATACTTGTTACTCTGAGCAAGCTTAACTGGAGACAGAGCCATCTGCTGTATTACCTACCTATTGTCTTTTTAGCCTTCCTACCTCTTCTGAATCTTTAAAGATGTTGTATACCAGCAGTGGAGAAGCATGAAACAGAGTATTTGTCAAGCAGTTTACAACTGACATATAAAGGGAGGAAGGGAACAGACTGGCCAAAGCCTATTATGTAAAAACAGCATCGGGTTTATTTCCGTATTAATGAAAGCCATCTCTATATAATGGAAGGCAGCATGAGAAACCTGAAACAGCAGAAATGTACACTGGATCTATTTCAGAATGCTCAATATTAGAGCATTAATAGCAATATATAGAACTTATTTATAAAGTTTTTTTAAGGTTCTGAAGAAACAATTGATTAATCAGTTTATTCTCCGTCGTTGGCTTCAATCATGCCTGAATGAGGATTGAGAGAAAAAAAAAAAAAGCATATAGATATTAGTTTTATATACAAGCCTCACAAAATCTACTTGGGTACTAGTTGGTGTTTTCTAGGCTTTTCTTTGTGGTTTATTTATTTAGCAGGAAGAACAGTTAGGGAAGGTGTGTGTGTGACTGGGAAGCTAAAAATTTGTATGCTGGTCTAACCAATTTCTGATAGTTCTGCATGCCTGAGTTTATGTTGGTTTTTATTTTGTGAGCACCTTGTAAGTCTCCCCACTACCAGAACTGGCCTATATGACATACATAAATGTTCCTCGTCAAATCCTGACCTATATGGAAGCCAATGAGAATTTTGCCATTGAGTTGGGCAGTTCAGGCAATAGGATTTCACACCTTGGTTCTTTGTTCTTGAAGAACACAAAGCCTGGCTAAAAGCTAAATCAATATTTACTGAATGGGTGGTTAAAACGTTTCTTCACCTTCAGACAGATAATTCTTAGAACAAAAAAACCCAACGCTTTCCTGTGGAAACCTGCACTGCAAATCCTTCTGTGTTGATACAATACTCCTTTAAGTAGGAGAAAAAAAGGTCCATTCTTATTACTGAATTATGAGAGCACCTCTAGAATCTGAGACTATATAGCAAAGACCATGATTCAGCATATCCTTCTCCATGTGATTACAAAGGAAGTGTTTGTATTCTTAACTACATGCATAAGTAATTATGGGATTAGGAACTAGGCAAATCTAACTCTTCTTTGGGGAAATACATCAGTTATTCAACAGGGCTTGATTTTAACACAGCAAAGAGAGGTCTTAAATATTCAAAGTATGGTATAAAGAAGTATCCAAGCAAAATAGTCATGTTTATAGAGTCTTATTAAAATAAAACATATAATGATCTATTTTCAAAACAACAGTCAGTCCTCTGTAAGCTCATAGTATAGGGGATGCTGCCATAATAACATCAGTGGAAGCAACACTGAAGTTTGTAACTAAAAACTGAACTCATTGCTTGCTGAGGACAACACTAAAAGGCAGTGGCTATCAAAGAAACAGAAGAAATGCAGATGGATGTTTAGAAATATGTGCATTATGTGACAATGAGCAGAGAAAATACCTTCAGCAATCCTGAGTAAAGTGGCTTTGTACAATGAGTTGCTGGGTTTCAAACTATAGTCTTGCACACGCATGCTTCCAACACTTTGGATTTCAGCAGCAAACATTAGTCAATATTGAGAAAGACAAGGCTTGAGATACAAGACTATTTTTGATGACTAAATTATCTCTGATACTTCTCATTATCACTATAAAATCTCTAAGTGGAGGAATCAGCACTTAGTTACTCTTCAAAGCATTCTTGCCTTTTATTTGGTACAATTTGGTCAGTTTTAAATGCAATCGTTCAGGTTTTTATTAATTACTTTACCACTTTTGCCTTTTCAGTGATCTTCCCCTAAGTATTCTGTTGTTCATGAAATGGGTTTTGACTAGCATTTCAACAACATCTCAAAACAGTACCTAGTTTTTTAAGACAGAGCAAATGGAAACAGTTATACAGTAAAGGGGAGGAAGCTTCCTTATACATACAGTTCTTGATTTCTACAGCTGGGTACACTGACATATTCCACTCACTGTCTTCAGTGGGTTTTTCTGTGTGGATTCAGCACTAATCTTGCTGGCGCATTGGGAAGGAAAGTAAGGAACAGTTCCTGGCAGGACAATTCCTGACTGAAAATTCTACATGTCATTTCTTTTCCAGACCAATCGCTGAGAGATTTCAGATATTAGTGCTGCTAAGAGCTGGGATAACTCACATTACAGAACAGATGTTAATTTTGTTTGTGCCAGTATTCCTTGCACAGTGGCAGAGGCAGTAGGATTCGGAGCAGCAGCTGCTGCTTTTCAGGGCCACATGAACACCCAAGTCATCCTCCAGTCCCACTGAAACATAATGCCAGCAGCATCTTCTGGATCTGTCATGGACAATTTGACAGCAGTGGTTTCCACTTCAAGGCAAAAGGTGCAGGCTGGTGTGCAGAACTGTAAAGCAGCTTGCATACCATAGTGGTAGGCAATTGATACCACGACTTGAGAGCCCTGTGACAGACTGAGAAACAAGTAAGACTGAATACTATGATCCCACTTAAATGCTGGGAACTGAGATACCGACATATTGTAGAGGCATGCCAGTTCCCTCACTCAGCACCGCTTGTATGAAAACCCTGATTTCAGCAGCAGCACTATGGAAGAGAGGTACACAGCTAATATGCTTTTCTTCCTGGGAAAACATTAAAGAATGCAGTAGAAGCACTGCTTCCCAAATGTACTACTGCACAGAGTGAACTCTGGCAAGTACAGAGCTTTGAGATGCTCTTTCTGTGCAGCCTGCAGAAGTCTCAGCTAATATCTTCAGCAGTCTTATAGCCACAAACTGAAAGTGTCTCAACAATCTATAACGCCGTCCAGCCTGTGTTTAAAAATGGTAGTATTTAAAGCATAAGAAACACCATTTAATGTTTCAGGTTTGGTTTTTGAAAGTTTTTTTAAAGGCAGAAGGGGGGGAGGGGAAGAGATGCCAAATTAATTTTAACCAATATGGATCTATCTTTGTACTGCAAACCCCATTTCCTGAAAGTCAGTAATACAGGGATAATAGCAAACATTATTTACAGCCTGAAAGAAGATTGCTCAGTGAACAATCGCTATGCGGTAAAGGTAACATTTAGCTTTTTAACATTAGTTGAACAAATCTCTCCCAAAAGTGCTTGGTCATTTAGTTTGGAAGATATTTCATTCTTCATTGACACATGTCAGGGCAAACAAACAGGAATTAATTCAACTCCCCTTTGTAGTCCTGTGAAGTGATGGCGGTTTCGTGAGCATAATGAGGAAGCGCCTGTCACCAGGGAACACATACAGCTCAATGTGTGCCGTAACCCCCAGTCACGTGTGGGGCAACTTCCCCTTCCTGCCCAACTCACAACCAGTCCCCAGCACATTTTCTGTACCCGGCCAGTCTCTTAGCTAACTTCCTCACTCCCAGTGTCCTAGGATAATCCCAAATGCTTTGCAGGAGGGCTAGAAAGAAAGTGTAACCACGGGATGAAACTCTTAATAGCTTCTTTAAATTTTCCTTTTAACTGATCTTGTCATATAAACATCTCTTATGGGGAGCTCAGTATACACTGAAAGGAGTCAGTCAAGCAGCTCTTCACGTGCACTTTATAACTAAATTGTGCCTTTTAAATGGTGGTTTATGCAACAAGGGCTACGGGGAATTTGCACTACAACAGTCACTAGGCAGTACTTGTTTTTCTCCATAGGCTGTTGAAGATTATAATAACAAAGGCTTTAGAGTGGCTTTACATTTACAGGGTACATCTGCACTGGCAAATGAAGGTGTGAATTCAGTACATCTTATGCTAGTTTTCCCCCAAATAACAATAAAAACACTACAGTAAAGACTACAGCTAAGCCATCAGTAAATTCATCATTTCCTTCTTCTGGCTGTTAACCTCCACAGAAGTCCATGCTACTACCTCTTCCCATGCTACCTCTCTCTGTTCTCCTTTTCCCAGTATCCTATTTAGCCAGGTGTAGAGCAACCTTGACTGGAATGGCCTGTTTTAAAGTTGTAGACAGCAGGTCAAAGGCTTCTCATAAGACCATTTGTGTGATTTTATTCCCTCTATAAAGTTGAGTTTATGTGCTTTACCTGAATTTTACCTACAACCACAGTGTGACAGATTGGCAACCTCTATGCCTCCTGGGATTAACAGGAGCAACAGTGATGGGAGCTGCTTCTTTTTTTGCATTTAATTTCCCAAGACCATGTATCAAGTATTCAATGTATCCTCGTGGGTGGGACACTGTCCTCCCTGTTATTTAGTGGGACTGGGTGTTAGTCACCAGGGAAGGAAGCTGGCTGAGAACTTCACTTGGTGAGGAGATAGCAACAATTGGAGAGAGTGAAGACCTGCGGCAAACACTTCGTTGTCCTGAGAGGTTTGTTGTAAGCCCTGCCAAGTCTGGGAAAGAGACCTGAGCTAAAGCTTAGCTACCTTAACACTGGTTTCTTCTGAATAAAGCCAAACCCCAGGAATGAGCTTAGTTTGGACCCTATTGTATATGCTTTCTGTAGCCACTGCGAGGCTGCCTATTCACATACTACTTTCAATCTTAGGTTTTGGTAGATCTATTAGTTTTTCTAAATATAGTCTGTTCCAAATTCCCTACCGCAGATGTATCAGTTTTCACAGGATTTCCAAAGATTCCTCCGTCTGTCTGGTTTTATTTAGGGAGAGGACAAGCAAAACTTGTAGACCATGGAAGCTGAATTCTTTGGTTTGGCTATTTCTAGGTGGAATCAGCACTGTGGGGTTTGGGATGGGTGTCTGGGATGGGACTAACTACCAGGTCGAATTAGCTTATTATGAAACTGCTTGTCTGAATCATCATTCCCTTTTTTTCCTGGATTTTTTTTCTTTCCCAGAAAGGATTAAAACTGCATAACTGAGTAACTAATACATGCTGAAATATTATTTCTTACCTATTTACTTTTGGATTATAGTCTATAATTTTTTTTCATTGTTTTAGACTAATAGGATTTTACAATATATCAAAACCATAAATAAAAAAGTCAGAGATGTAAATTTGTGCATTTCTGGCATCCTATCACTGCATAGCATGCATGCCATGGCTTAGAAAAAGAATGGATTTGCACATCACTGAAAGTACACTATGATCATCAAAGGCCCTTTTTGGTGGATGTTATGGTTTTACATGGCAAAACAGGATTTACAAATAGAAGGTAAACTGAACAGTGTGTTGGTGAAGGAAAACTTAAATACATACATAAATTCTGGAAGAACTGGAGTTTCTAGTTTAAAGGAGCAAACCCAATACTATAAGTATTTATTTTCTCTGTTTTGTTTTCTGGAAATCAGTCAGTAGTGAGTTTTAACACTATATTGAGTACAGCAGTTGTAGATGAAGGTGACTATGTATGCAGGGTTTTGGTTTGGTTTTGCTTCTGTATTCAGTATTTCTGATGCACTGACTCTGTCTTACAGTGATGACTAGGGGCTTGTATGTCACTACTGAAAAGTAAGAAAAGGGTTCTGGTTCTAAGTCAAGCCCTCCTCACACTTGGTGGCAACTTTGCCCCAAGCTCCCAGTTTGGCTTGCTGAGGAACCCACTTGTCTCCGACTTTTGTATGTGAGATTCAGTAACTAGTTTAAATTATTTTTACTTTTGGCAGCTGATTTTCATAATCACAATAATACTACAATGCCATTCCTCATTTCATTGGCGCAGTTGTTTTAACTTAGCCTCATTAATGGTATATGTCTAATTACTCCTGTAGTAGGTTACTTCTAATGCAGCAATATCCAACTTGTAGCAACTTTCTCAGCTTTTAGCTGTAAGTTCTGTGACATCCTGATGAAGCTCTGGCATGCAGCCAGGGAAGGAAATGGCAATTTATAAAATCGATGGATAATACCTGTATTTTCACTAGCAGCCAATTGCAGTGAGTGAAAATGCTATGTAGAAACAGAGCACAAATGTCACTAGCTGGCAGCAGCGATCATACGAGCAGACTTTTCAAAACTGGGAGTAGACTTTGAATGTCAGCTTTTTAACAGAGTCCCAGCTAATACTGCTCATACTGGAACATATATATTCAGCCATTTGATTAATATATTAGCTTTGACTGTATAACAAGCCTGGCACAGGCGCTTGAACATTCTGAATATTTAATTCATTTAACTTTGCATGATGACAGGAGCCATTACAACTTGAACACGTACACTCTAGCAGACAAAAATGCAGCTCTTCACATCGCTGGGAAAAATTCACATAGAAAGGTGTCAGACTTAGACATGCTTAAGCTCAAGCAAAAATGATGGCTAAACAATTTCTCATCACCAATGTTATTAGCATAGTCTATTTCTGAAAGCAAACTCACTGAAGACTCAGTAAGGAGGTAAGACTGAAGAACTAGCACTTTCTTGAACAAGATCAAGAACTCTCTCCATGTCTGTGACAGAAAGGTTTGCTGGGAAGACTTATTCTGTAACATGCATGAACATATCTTCCTCATCTGGTTGCATTTTACTGGTTCTTGGATTCAGCAGGAAAAACTTTTTCTCTCTTCCTTTCCACTCACTAAAATGAAGCCCAATACAATTTCCCCAGCCTTTTCTCTCTCAGCACTCTGGTACATGGTAGCATTTTAGGAACATTCACCCTTCACATTAGGCCCTGCCTTATTTGGGGATTTAAAAAAAAATATTATTTCAGCTTGAAAATGTTGAAATGGAAGGAACAAAACCCTAAACTTGCATATTCACAGCAAATTCTGTTCTACAGCATACTGAAAAACTCAATTTACTAACCAAAACACCTGAGTAGTAGCCACCTGAAAAAAGGCATTAAGTATACAGTGCAGATCAATGTTCTTGATTTCAAGCAGCTAGCAGGGTGGGCAAGACAATCATGCATACAGTGCAAATTGGGAGGAAATCCATTTAAGTCAATGGATTTCATCATTTCGTCATTGCCAACTCATCTTAAAAGACAGGGCTCCTGGATCAGGTTTCTGCTTCCATGGACATCAAAATTTAATCTCCCAAATGCCTAACATCAAAAATATTTTTGCTTAAATTATGACATTGTCCTCAAATGCTGCTGCTCCTTTCATTTATAAAGAAAGCTGAGGGAGGGCTGTTGAAAACAAACATAACAACACAAAGCTTGAAATAGATCACTGAATTATTACAATAATAGTTTATAATTCCATGTATGTGTTGCTAAACATACTTCAGCTTCTTCCAAGCATTCCTCAGAGGACTTCTGAGTCACATGTAAAACTACTTTTCTGTGCGAGACTTACAAAATCTGCCCTTCCTAAAGCAGCAGTTCTTTCCCTCTAACTTGCTGAGTATTTCCACTGAGCATTAAGAGTTAATCAACTATGCAAACTAACTCCAAATATATGACCAAAATTTAGACATAATCTCAGCTGTTGGGTGTATTACAGGGAGGGAGAAGATGTTTGAAGCAGGACATGGAAAACGTTTTGACCGCAATCTAAATAAGGATAATGCATAAAGACACATATGATGTCCAGAAAGCAATCTGTACATTATGCTTTCGAACTTTTACACTGCTGTTCTGAGGTAAGTAAAAACATCTTACATTCCAACTGCCTTAGAAAGGCTGAATAAAATTTTACTCATGCACTAAAAGATTGGACTGTCACAAAGTGATGGATGGCTTTTCTATGTTCTCTGTAGGGCATTTCAATACCATAGACTCCAAGTGCTCTTGATTAAAAGGCGACATTCTCATTTAGGGTCCTGTCACTGCCAGAGCTTCAAACCATTATCATTCCCCCGCACTGGTGCGTCCAGTGGCAAAATACTTACCAAAATGTATAAAATACTAATTACTTCAGACACTTTGATAGAGGTATAAAACACCCTAAAGCAAAGCTCTATTACGCCGTGTGAGGGTCTGAATTCAAAATTAAAAATGCAGCCAAAGGGAGAATAAGATTTTAATTACATTCCCCAGTTCTCAAACATTTCTTCAAAACCTGGGGGAAAAAGACCTAGGAATTTCATGACACAGGAACTCCCTTCTTACTGGTATACTGCTCAATTAAGAAAGAAAAAAAAAATTCAGAAAAACTCAAGTTTACTTTGTTCTCTTCAAAATTATTAAACTTTCAAACACAGAAAGATACTAACAAGCTTCAGTAAAAAGCTTTGATTTCTTCTCAAGAGATTTCAGATGCCAAACATGTTTTTCCATGTAAAAACTATGATAGACAAAGTTTTATAACTTACAGATATTTCAAGGGAAAAAAAAAATACTATTTTCCATGGAGAAAAGCCTCAAATAAAATGTAACTGGGACTCAACTGTGAATAGCTTCTCACTATCCCAGAAAAGCTTGGTTTAATTTGCATTTGCCACAAAACTCCCTTCGGCTTAAATAATTGCAAAGGATCTCTCACTTTTAGATTTCATCTGGTGGACTGGGACTATTCCTTGTTTATAACGTTTGACAGTTTTCTTTATTAACAAAATTGTAACTTGGACAAATTCATGAGCTGAATGGCACACTGAAGCAGCCCTGGAGCTAACAATTTCAGTATATATGCAATGAAAAAGCACATGTTAGTTCATACTTTCACAAAGGGTAAAACTGAGCCCAGCTAACAGAATATTTTGATTACCCGAGAGAAACAAAGTCTTCTAAACTGATGGGCCTTAAGACTGAAAATTGATGGAAGCATACTGGCAAAAAAAGACCAGACTAAATCACAATCAAATTTTTACAAAAACTATCAACACGTTCTTCCTTTCTCTATCAGAAAAATTCAGTTCAGTCAAGGACTTTGGCTAAACTGCTTCTTAAAATTTAAAATACATCATTTGATATAGAACAGTTAAGGTCAAAGTATTTCTGGAGAAAAGACTGGAGGATTACAATATGCTCATGTGCTGTTAACACTGTAATGCTGCTCAGGGAGTATATCAGAATTCGTCTGTCAAACAACAGGCTTCAGCCAAGGCAGGAAAAGGATCCAAGTCCATTCATCTGAACACGACTGAACCAGGAACAAGGAAAGCAAAAAGATATCCGCTCCTGTGGCTGATGGGAAAGCAATTCCATTCGGCAAAAAATACTCAGTTTCCTGAATTTATAGTTTATTCCGTAAAATGTTACTCATTTTGACAGGAAAAAACATTTGAGTAACAAACAAAAACATAAAAACCATCTCTTCAAGGAAAAGCAATTAGTTTTGAGTGTACAAAGACACAGGGTGTATCTTTCTTCCAGTGCTCCTATTCTACCTATTTTTCTTAGGAAAAATAGATCTGAATTAGTACAGTCAAATTTTACATTTGGATGTTATGAACTGGTAAACTGACACAGAAAACAGAACTTAACTTTAGCATTTGCAAATTTAGCATTTGCAAATGTACATTTAGCATTTGCAAATTTTAACACTTCCTTCTGTCTGTCTTGTCATTTTAAGTAGATAAAAATTCTATTTCTATTGTGTTTCTGCTAACTACACCTACTGCTGCCATTATGCATTAGTTAACACTGGCAGTTGTACTGCAAAGGCTTAGCATTGCAGTTGAAAGTTGCTCACAAGGTTTTTCCATTTTTGTACAGGTACCTAAGACCGCCATGACCAAAAACCATGTCAGAAAGATAAACGTTAGGTACACTGACATATGGAACATTTCACTTCTAAAGCAACTCAGAATAAAACTGTTCTTTCAGCAAACCTTCAAAAAGTTATCAAAGGCATAACATATCAGAGAGCAGTAATTGTATAAGATGCCCCAAAGGTCTCTAAAAGAGGACAAGAAAATAAACTATAGTTTTTTAAAAATCTTCAGACTACAAATGTCATCTTCACTGTCTGTCTCATATTATGGCACAGAAAAAGTCTGGCATGCCCTCACTACTACATCCACTTTCCTTCAGCTAGCAAACTCAACACAACCATTGAGTTTTGAATAGCACACCAAGTCTCCTGAACTCAGCAAAACTTTAGGGGCACTATCCTATGGATACCTACATTTAACTGGATAATGAAAAAAACTGATGACTGAACCAAAATAAAGAGCAGCAAATTCTAATTTAGATGAAAATAAGGTAATAGGGGTCTCTATTGTAGACTATTTTGAGGCTGCTCAGGAGGAAAAGGGGGGAAGAGAGTTGTATAATGATGCTAATTTCAAAGCAAATTTCTGAAATATTTCTGCAGAAACATTCATACAAGTAGGTGGCTGGTTAATCACCTCTGTAAGTTTCGCGGCCAGACATTTTGCCCTGATACTATATACTGAAGTTCAGAAACTGCAGCACATCCGAAAAGTGCGTTCAGTGTTTTGTGTATCAATTTGTATCCCAACTGCCTTTTTTGCTGGACTTGAAACAGAACAGAACTATTAGAAGACTTGACTTTTCCACTTCATTAGAATTAGTGAAGTTTTGGTATCACATCCGCAATTGTAGGTGAGAGGGAAACATAGTATTTGATATTTTGTGATGGCTTTAATAGGATTTTAAAAGAAGTTTCCCACAATGAATTATTTAGCAAATGGGACAGATGGAAAGGAGGAGAGTAAAAAGGGCAATTCTGGCTGGAACAGATAGATTTAACAAAAATTAAGGAGAAAAAGGAATTTCTGACTTGAGAAAGTTTAAGGTTGTTAACGTGAGACTCAAACTTGCATTGCTTGTTCTAGACTGTGTAAACAAAGATAAGCAACTTAAGGAATAAGGACTTCTCAGCAAACCACTTGGTTTGAGAAGCCTGAACACACTGTGCATATATCAGGGAAAAATGAAGTTCTCCCATGCAAATATGTTGATTTTAAGAGTTAATTTTGCTGTAAGAACATTGTGCTGTTCCTCCCAGGGAAAAGCAGTTCTACTAAAACAGAAGCATTGTTACAGTGTAGGGAGAATTATATACTGTTTGAATGTAGCCATTGAGTTTTGGGCTTTATTAATGCAGGAGTGTCTGACTGCTTGTCTAGGGAGAGGACGCACCCATCTTAATCACATAAATCAGACAGCTGAAATGAGACATGGTAACACTGAATCATTGTGGCTGGAAGAGGTCTTTGGAGGTCACTAGCCTATTCAAAGTGTGGTCAGAACTGACCTTGGACGAGGCTGCTTAGGGCTTTGTCCCAGCAGGTCTTGAACACCTCCAAGGACAGAGATTCCGCAGCTCTCTGGGCAACTCTCCATCTCCCTAGTTAGAAATCAATATCCTATAAAATAGAAAATACTGGGTTTATTAACAAAAAGCTCTTCTGGTCACGAGCAGTCATATAACTCACGTTAATTACTGCCCTAATTTCTACATGTTCCATTTCAGCAGTATTTTCTGTAGTCCTGATGGTTTCAGGGCATAAATGTAACAAAGTTCCTAGGCAGATGGGTCATCTTTTATTAAAGGTACCTGTTTATCTGGAAAATTAAGAGAAGCTTCTGGATGGACTACATATCAATACACCACTGACTAAACAAAAAGACTTTTTATGGTACATAACTTTCATGCAGCTTCCAACAGGGTTTTAACTCCCTTCTCCTTTCTCCTAGATGATGAGTATTTTCATAATACTCTCTCCCTTCCCCGATTAACATCCCCTGTACTTCTGGAATGCCACTAACCTCTTCTTCAAAGTTGGTCTACCGGATACACACCTAACCAAACGCTAAGCAGTTCTGTTTTTAGCTTGGGAAGTTGCTGTTTCATTTTCAGATTTGAAAAAAAGACTTACATGCTTGCAAGCTTGTATTATTTTTCCATCTGTACCACTTAAATGACACTATCCATACCTGTAAATCATGTGTAATTTATGCAGAAACTATAAGCTTCTCAGCCTTTTCTGCCCTTCTTCTCATTCTTTCACTAACTCAGAAAAGCATAAATCTGAGGAAGCAGTAAACAAGGCAGTTGTGATAAGCACATTGCATCCTTACGAACACAGGAGTAAGTAATGCTACAAGCATGCCAACACTACTATAACAGTAGAAAAGTAAAACAACTAACTTGCTTAAAATTGTATAGATGCTTTCACCTCTAAGTCTGTGGATATTTGCAAAATTAGTTGGGTTTGGGTTTTATAAATTATATCAGATTTTATGTAATTCACACATTAGGCAGGTTGTGCACAGAAGCACATGGTAGTGCAACATTCTGTCTATTTAATGAAAATTAGGCACATACAGAAACACAGAAAGGTTTGGGTTGTAAGGGCCCTTAAAGATCACGTAGTTCCACCCCCCTGCCATGGGCAGGGACTCCCACTAGACCAGGTTGCTCAAAACCCCAACCAACCTGGCCGTGAACTTTTCCAGGGATGCAGCAGCCACAATTTATCTGGGCAACCTGTTCAGTGCCTCACCATCCTCAGAGTGAAGATTTCTTTCCTAAATGCTCCTTGACCACAGCAGGGTCTTATAATCAGGAAGAATAGTTCTTCCAGAGAAGGATGGTTACAAACAACATAACTATAGATACTCACCCCTCCCAGCATGATGGACTCTGCTAAATTACATTATTACTCACAAAACAGTTTCTTTCTATCCATTTCAAATTTGTTGAATTAACAGTGATGCATTTTCATTACAACATAAATGCATGTTATTAGATGGCATGAATATGTAGCTTTTTGGCTACAGTTTTGCATGGAAAATATTTCTGATCCCTGTTTGCACAACTGTGTATTTGTCATTAAAATTATTAGATAAAACGTGCTACAGAAATAAATGCCTAAAATACATAAGCAGACCATTCTGGCAACTACAGCAGTTCAAGATGTGTTCAATACCAGACTATGGAGTCATTCTCTTTGAAACTGACAGAACCTCCATCCTTGGATGTATAGGAGAAAACATTTTCATGCTCCCCTCCCACCACACCAGACTGTCTTCCAGCCTGGTGGTTAGGATGCACATGGGGCAAAAAGAGATTTGGAATCCCCTCAGGCAGTGGCACGAACAGAACTAACTTGAAGTGGAGGGCACAGCAAACACTTGTAAGGATACATGATACAAAAAGCAAGTATCGGTGCCAGAAGTGTACCTTCTGTTCTATTTTTGAAAGAAGGGATTTAGTACCTACTTTCAAGAAAGCTGATAGATGTTCACGGTTCTTTCCAAAGTGGAAAGAGAAGTAGGACTAGTCCATGGGATTTCCGGGTAGATTATTTTGGTGGCGTCTCACAGTGCTTGCTGGCATTTGTAGAATCAGTTCAGGTACTTAGAGATTGACTCATTTATTATTAGTAATTGACTCATTTATTATTAGTAAACTAATGAAATAGCAGTGAAGAGTGGGCTGCTTGTAGTGGAGAAGTGGTTTTCCTTGCTACGTGGTCCTGTTACTTTCTTGTACTACCTACACCTGTTAGACCTCCTTGTGATTCAGTGGGGTTCACCAGTGCAGCAGGAGACAACACAGAGAGACGGGAAGTTGCCCTTCACCAGTGGTTGAGCAGGTCTGGCAAGTACCAGAGCTGGCTGTGAGCATGCAGCTGAGACTAGTGAAGGTAAGAGTGCAGAAGATAGGAGACTGGAACTCTATAGATTGCCTGACTAAGCCTCTTGAAGTTGCAGGTATGCTTTACAGTGAGACAAGACATGATGTTCATGGATATGAATTCTGTGAGGACCAAGTATATTTCACAACATGGAGTGTCACAACTTTTAATGGCTTTTCTGCACGTCTACATAAATAGCCAATGTCTCCATTCTGTTTTCTTGGAATGTTAAAAATGTGTTCAAAACCATTCCAGGCTACCAAATTAATATTTCTATTAGCCTTTCTAATCCAAAATTAATATGTTTACTGAACTACTAATGCCTTGCTAAAGCAAGAACTGAAGTTAACTAACATAAGCATTACACTTTACAAAAATATAAACACAGTCTGACACCTCTTCAGATCTGCGATATCTAGACAGTTAATTTATTCCAAGTTTTCTTTTGTCAATCTGAACCTTTTAATGCACTAACTGGATTCTGAGATTGCTTTTTAGGAGCACTATGTGTCAAATTGTCATGCTAAAGTACATGCGTACAAGACTTTACAAAAAATAACCCATCCTATTTTATCTCCTTATGATAGAACCAGTAAACTATCTTTATTATCTCTTCTAAGTTTCTTGCATGTTTATCATGAATCCTGAAATTAAGTGGGATCACTTAAAGTAGAACTCTCTATTTTCTGTTAGCTAAAGGAAAAAAATAAAATTCTCTACTAGGATAAGGGGAGAAGGGTAAAAACCCTCATGACACAAACATATTGACACCCAAAGTAGAAGTCAATAGACATATGCTTTTGCCTTTCTACAACATAACACATCTGTGTTTACTCTAAATCTGAAATCTAATCACATTTGGTTGGGGGGTTGGTAATTCTCTGAGCCTGGCATAGTCTGGTTTGGAAATTCACATACTTTCATGATTACAGATCATCTAAAGTCTTCAGTATGTGATAAATGACAAGCTCTCAGTGTTGACAGTTTCTCTTTCAATCTAGATTTCTCTGTAACAGCAATTCCCTTTTTTTAAGTAAAGGTAAACTTTAAGCATACATACATTTTACCAGATTTCCCTATGAAATCTGTTAATTGTCTTTTAATTGTCATTTTTCCCCATTAGGGACTCGAGAGATTCTGGTTCTTTGACAGATTTGACTTCAAATGTGCAAGATACAAAAGCTGGTACACAAGGATAATCCTGACTCTCATTAGTGGACTGCCTAAATATAAACTGTTTTTTGGGAAGAGTACAAAAACCCATGGAAGAAAAGATGCTTAATATTTCAGCTGTTCACTATCTGCTTTGTTGCAGAAAGTATCTTCGTGGTCTTGTTTGAAAGGATTAGGAGACTAAGCGATGACCCTCTGAGTGCTTCATTCAGAGAACTGCAAGTCTGGGGGATTTTCAGTGCTCTGTGGTCTGTTGACATGCAGCATGATGCCAGAGTATGTTACCCATCTGTGGGATAGATGCCCCAATTTAAACATTACCTGCTAAAACTCTTGTTAAGACATGGCAATTTGTTCTAAACTGGCTGCTAGTTTTGTTAGAGACAAGACTCTTGGGATGTAAGTGTGCAAGTAGCTGAACTTTAAGAGCTCACTTCAGCAGTTCTTATCAGTAACTACCAAGCAACTGCACTGTATTATGATATCTGTAGTTTATCCAATGAAAGTGTCATTTAAGTAAATTTAATTAGGTTTGAGTTAACATCCCCTGGGAGCACATTACATCCATGAAAGATATCATTCCAGGCAAGCAGTAGCTTCAGACTGGCACTGCTTCATTGGTTAAATTCATACATTTTCTGTTACTGTCATAACCTTAAGGGCTGGGAGATGTTTAAAAAACCCAAGAAATGTAGTCTAGAGTATAATGACAAGGTAGCTTTTTAATAAACTGGCAAATACTTATGCACTTATATATGCTTACTATATCATGCTGTTTCAGGGTCCTGATGTCTCTTCCAAGGAAGGTGGATTGGTAAGAAACACAACTTACTAAATTTCCAACTACAAAGGAAAATCATGCTTTTCTGTTACAGAAAGTCTTATATGGAATAGCGTTATAATAATTAGAATAGGTTTAGTGTTATAATGATTGGAGTAAAGAAGGTCTGAATTCTTAAGTAGGCAATTTTTAATTTCAGATCGGAAAGTTATTATACTGTGACGCACAAGAGGAGGTACTTGTCCCAGAACATGGTGAGAGCAGCAGTTCAGCTCAGCAGCTGTAGTGGTACTCACTGATTCTGTAGTTACACTCATTCCCCCTAACCTCATTTTTCAGGAAATTACAGCCAGATCAAATGGACTCCTTAAAATAAAGTTATTTTTAAATTGGTTTGATGGTTTCCTACTTACAGTGATGGGCTTGTTAAAACAGCACAGGAGGAGAATTGATGAAACTTACTGATGGTTTGCAGTCCAACTGCACGCTGTTTATGTACTAGGGTAAGCTCTCTGCCTTGGCAGACAGCTTTTGAATACCTAACAGTAACCATGTTAATGTGTATGTATTTAATTATTCTTGTTGAACTCTACTCTGATCTTCAGTTTATGATACAAAACTTCATTGTTCATTTACATTTAAAATAAAAAAGGATTTCTAAGCTCCTTTTTTTTTCATGTTGTGCCTGAGAGAAGCTTATTTTAGAGGACAATGACTTTAAACCATTTTGACTTTATTTTCCAGTATTGTTGTATAGCTTCTGTTTTTAAGCATAGAACAAGAAATACAGAAAGTGTTAAGTATACATGAGAGTAGATACATAAAATGGAAGGTCACCAGTAGTACTGCTGCAATATTCACAATTACAGATAAAATCAACATATTTGATAATTTAACTCTTTAATACCACTGCAAGTTCAGAATTTATTTTCTAAATGGTACCAAGACCTGTCCTTGCTACAGTGATGGAGAAGAATGAAGTATAAGGTATTCTTTGTGCACTTCCATAGTCCACAGGGTACATCAATGCAAAATGTAAGATGAAACATGGTGTCATTCTCAAAGTGAGGCGTTCACTTTATCACGTAACTCTGAAGCTGTTTCACAAATCATGCAAGTAGACATATATTTACTATAGTACTTGGCATATTTTCTCTCTTTAATTGTCATCCAACAAAATCAAGAGACCTTTTTTCCAAATCACCTTCTTATCTCACTGCAAATTTTATCTTTAAAGCATGCTATCTGTCACGGGTAAGCATTCTGTTTCATCAATTACATCATGATGTGGCATATACTCTTAAAAGGCTCCTGTTGCTGTACAATCTATAAAAATCATGATGTGAACATTAAAGTAGAAGAACTGCTGGCATTTTAAGATCTGTGTCAAGATTATATCCCAGGTTAAGTGATAGTAATCAAGAAGACAGGAGACCTGGAGACAAGTCTGCACGAGAGCCAGAGACAGAGCTGAGCCAGCACAGCAGCTATGGCAAATTATCAGACAAGGACCTCTAACTGAACGGTGCTACATAAACAACTCAACAGCATTGTTTTTGATACAGGAATGTTACCATTTAATATGTGTACTAATCCTCAACATTAAAGTTTTCTCCTGCAGCAAGGACTGAGGTATTTTTCAGTGACACAACTGCATGGGAGGAATAATTCTGTAATGCTAATGAAAATGATGTAATCAATTTGCAATCATGCTTTCCTGTAAACTCGCTTTTAATTTTACATTTGGCAAATACAGGCATTATATCCAAAAAGCATGTGTCTCCTTCTGCAGACATGACTGACAAGGCCTGTGTGCAATATGCTTCCAAAACAAACATGACTCAATACCTTTGGGTCGGTAACTCATACGAATGATGAAGAATGTTTTTTGGTAACATTCCTAAAGTGTATCTTAGAGAAAGTAGCAATTCATCTGTTGGAGAAACATAATCAAAATTGGGTTTATAAAAATTTGCATGCTGTGTGATAATTGTGGCTTCTTGTAGGATACACACAGTTATACAAACTACTTGATTACATGGCTATACTTAAGTAAATTTGTTATATATAAAAAAATAAACACATTTTTGAAATCTACAGCTTTACCAGACCAGCATGTCTTTCAGGGCAAGCACTGAGAGAGCCACTTGTGACATAAAGCATGCGAAAGAAAAACAAACTGTGTGATTTGCAGAACTTACAAAAGCCCCTTTTTGTGTAATTTCACAGTGATGGAATCACAGATGTGGGTAAGTTCACAGCTGGCACAATGTGAAGTGTATTTTCACGTAGGCCAGGCACTAGGTCCTCAGCAGAGGTTACCAGTTAATATCATGAGAATATTAGCTGAGTCCCCAGATCCCAAGCTGACCCCTGAAATTAGTCACAAAACTCTCCATAGGAATCCTCTTACCTATAGTTTGCTAGTCAGCCAAGGAAATAATTCACTATTTCTGTTTCACAATGTCAGTTTATTTCAAACAGAAACTATTTGGTGCTGAGCAATAGCACAACTTATATGTCTTCTGAAAGGCTGAAATTAATATTAAAACATTAAAAGGGTTAAGAAAAAATATAAAAAAATATTAAAAGGGTTAAAAAATATTAAAAGGGTTAATTAGGAAAGTGAACAGTTGGAGGACTAACAAGTGCTACCTGCAAACCTGTGCTGAAAGCGGTATGTATATTCTATGATTCTATTAAAGGTGTGTACCTATTAGGCTGATAGATGAATGTTCCTTGTTTGGAGTTAAAAAAATAAAAGAAAATAAAAATCCCACAATGACTGGATACTTGGTATGTAACATATTTAGGAAAAGTATTTAAAAGCCATGGATGACCTAGTCCCTAACTGGCTTGGCCTCTTAAAGATTGGGTAAGTTATAAAACAGAGTGTTAAGTGCTTGTTGACTGTCTATGTTCTGAATAGCTCAGCAGATCAGAATTATTGAGTGCTTCATTGTGTCACAGGTTTCCTTATCCAGAAAGAGTACATTACTCAGCAATTAGCTATGGACTTTATAAGGACTTGCGGAGATTTCTGCAGAAGAAATTGCCCAATGATCAATGCTTCTCTCTCAAAAAATGCAAAGCCCCCATTTAATTTCTGTTTGAACTGGCTTGCTCCAGAGCTAGTCAGCAACATTGAATGTGATTGCTAGAAGATCAACGAGCTGTTTCTTGCCCCATTCCTGAGGTTACACATTTTCTGAGGCTCAGTTTTTTTCCTTTTCCTTATGGGATTGATCTGTACTGCTGAAGTCTGAATGCGTACTCAGACATAACGTTGAGAAATTACTCCTTTCTCCACTGAAATCACTTGTGAGAAGGATTACAAAAACTGTTTATCACACACTACCAAAACCCAGCTTGAGTAAGAAATCACGGATTGTCTCAGAATACTGGAAGCTGTCCACAAGCTTAAGTTTGGTGTGAACTTAAGACAGTCTGAGAGGCTAAAGGGTTTGGAGGATTTTTTAAAATATGAAATATTGTATATTAAATATTTAAATTATATACATCATATTTTATATCTGCATACACAGACACACACACATGCACAGAGCAGTCCTTTCCATACTGGAAAATCCAGACTGCTATCCCTAGCAGACCTTCAAAAGTTGTCAAACCTGATCATGTCAGGCAATAACTTTTCACAGTTGCAGTGCAGTTTGTTAGTTACATTCAGCACTACAGATCACAAGCCTTCTAGTAGGGATAAGCCCAGGAGGAAAGGCAAATGATCTATGAACTATGTAACAAGGTGAAAATCGAGTGTTACAAAAGCAACATTCAGAATTAGGAAGGGTTTGTGCCTGTGCTCCAGTGTGTGCACAGTGGCTTTTAATCGGCTGGAGAGAAGACCTGATGAAAAATGCAGCAATGCTCCCCTGATCTGATGGCTCCTGTGAAAATGAGCAACCTAAGTGACAGTTGGGTACGTTTTGTAGGTATACTACTGGTGTAGTTCATAAAACATTACTGAGAAGAATTGTTCTGGAAGGAGTAATAAGAAAAAAACCAACCATTTTTTCCAACCCTTTTTTTAACTACCAAAATCTTTCTAAAAGTAATCCAAGACATACTGCATCTAAAGTCTATACAATTGTCATATACACAGTAACTCTGACCCTCTTCCTGGACTTATTTTGGAGCATGAGGTGCTCCGTCATGATCAAGTGGCAGCTGCCATCAGGTGGGGATGGGCCTGTGGTGGTGTCACACAATGCAGGAGCAGTGGTTTGGAGAAACGCACATTAACAGCCCTCCCCTGACCCTGTTCCCTAAAACTCAGGCTCTGACATTACGTCTTCATTTCACATTTAACTCTTAGGTCTACTGAGATCAACGAAGAGAAAGCCATAATGCAAAATTGTATTTGAGCTGCACACAACAGAATTAGCAGCTCATCCGAGCGCTAGTCCCTAGCTCTAGTAGACGGAGGGCACACATCCTCCTCACTACAGGAGGATGAAAGCAGCCTGAACCTCGGGTCCAAAGGCCTATAAAGGAACCGCCGGCCCGCTACTCCGCGGCAGACACCCAGTCGGCGGGCTTTGGCAGCTGCCGGCCCTTCCCGGGCGAGACAGGAGCCCTGCAGCAGCCACCTGCATAGCGTAACCACCAGGCCGCCCCGCTCGCGGCATGTCAATCGCACAGGAGCATGCGCGATGGGGAGAGCAGGGAAAAGGCCGCCTCCGCGCACGCGCTCTGGCCGCCCTGCGCTTTAGTACCTGCGAGCCGCCTGGCGCCGCCGTCGCTTTCTTTTTCTTGGCGAGGCCGCCGCCTGTGCCGGGGCTCGCCGGGCGCTTCTTGGTACGGGATGGGCCACCGGCGGGAGAGGAGGCTGCCGCTGGGATCACACTCGCCATTTCTTTCCCCCCTCCGCGCCCGGGCTGAGCGCGCCGGAGGGGCGGAACCGAGAGAGACAGCTGTCTGCTTCCCCTCACCGGGCGGCGGGACGTGCATGCGCAGTAGCCGCGGCGCGACCTTCCCGTTACCGTCTGGGATGTGTGAGGAAAGGTGCTAGTCATGGGGGGCTCATAGAATGGTTTGGGTTGGAAGGGATCTTAAGATTATGCAGTTCCAACTCTCTACCATGGGCAGGGACGCCTTCCACTAGACCGGGTTGCTTCAAGCCCCGTCGAACCTGGCCTTGAGCACTGCCAGGGATGGGGCATCTGCAGCCTCTCTGGGCAGCCTGTGCCAGGGCCTCAGCATTCTCAGGCAGGTCATGGCGGTTTGGCCCCACTCGCAAGTTTTTCCACCACGGGTGTGTGAGACCAGTGCTTCAGCAGCGGGGGTGAACCTCGCAGGAAGCTGCCGCCTTATTGTGTTCCTCCCACCAGGCCTACAGTAGCTCAGGCCCCTTCTGTGCTCAGTTCATCTCACCTCGGCTGGCAGCATAGCCCTAGTGCTCCCGAGTGTAGGCGGTAACAAAATGTGGTGAGCTTGGGGTTTGCTAACCGTCAGAGGTAGGAAGTGTGCTCTCACCAAGCCCCATGTATCACAGAGGCTTTTCAGTTTTGCACTATGCAGTCACTTTGGAAGTGCAAACTGAAAAGCTGTGTAAGATTTGACTGAATGAATGTAATCTGTAGTCTGGGACACGTGGGACCTAGCCCATGCACAGCTTGAGCTCTGGAGTACAGTGCTGTGTTTGCAGGCAGTCGCTGTCTTAAGCCTCCCCAAAGTGAGGTAGTTTATGCACACCACTTTCAGACCACAAGAAGGGTCTGTGGGTTTTTCCATTTGCCTTGGTAAAACCTACAGTTGGTTTTAATCGCGTCCCTCGGTTCTGCGATCATGAGCTCAGAGAAGCCTACCCGTAAGTGTTGTGTGTGGTTGTCCGCACTTAAACTGTACCACCTTTAAAATGCAAGTTGCAAGTAGTTACAGTTGTCATTAAAGGCTTGAGTATACGACTACAGAGAGCTGATAGTGAATGTCTTTCTGATTGATTCCTACTGTTACAGATTTGTTTGCTTCCAAGCTGTTTTGGCATAGCTAGTGACCTGGTCCAGCAATTTTTTTCCTTTTATTGGAATTTGGAGTAATTTTGCACTGGAGCAACATGCCAGAATAGATTTGTGATGATTCAGGCAGAACTACAATGTGCTTTTGCAGTCCTCTTGCTGTCTGGTGCTATTTCACACCCTACCCCAGAGAACAAGTTGGTGGCAGTAAGAGGTTGCAGACACTTCTCGAGCTGCTTGATGGCTGTTAAAACTGGTTTTAGCTTCTTTAAGCTTGCATACTCCTGCATTCAACATACTGGTCAACTTATTACCAGATTTGTTTGAGGCACCTCTATATAATGCCTCACTACTAGGTTTCTAGCTGCAGCTGTATGAGATCCTGCCCCAGCATGTGCATTGTGGAGAGGCAGAGATCCAACAAGTTGATGTTCAGGCATAAAAATTAGGTCACGTTTATAGATAGTGCTGTAATGAGAGCTGAGCTTGGTCACAGTAGGGGTGCCAGGCAGCGCTGTGAAAAACAAAAGCTCTGAAGGTGGCCTGAAAGAGAGCTGGAGACAAAAGCCTGGACTTCCAGGCTGTGTTCCAGGCACCTGTGTATATAGCAGAAAAGCAGGACAAGATTTGCTTTCCAGGGGTGTAAGCAAGGCCTTGTACAAACATCCAAGTGCCATCTTCTCCTCCCCAATGGTAGTTGTTGTCTTTCTGGCTGAGTGTGTGGGCTGCCAACAGCACTGCAAAGCCAACTGGGAAACACGATTGTGTTTGCCCTCAGTGACTGTTTTTGGCTGTTGCGTATGATGCAGTATGTGTTTCTGTGTGTTTCAGGTGACAGCCTCCTGTTGCATGCCCAGCGTGGTGACCTGAGCTCGAAATTAGCAGGAACACTGGGAATTGCAGGGGAGTCGTGTTCCCGGACAAAGCCAAATGTGCTGTGCTGTGCTGTGTGCTCAGAGCATTGATCTTAGTCAGCTTTTTTCGTTCCCAGGGCTGGGTCCCGTCCCTTTCCCACGCACACACTGTGTGCTTAGCTCCCAGCATGCCCGATTAAAAAAGAAAGTGTACCTTATCAGAGGAATGTTTTTACTGAGAGGAGCAATTTTAATGCCACTGTGCAGTAGATGTTGCATGTAAGTCATGCAGAGAATGAACATGCTGCATCAGTGAAAGTTTTTAAATAGCATTTACCCAGGCATTTTCTTATCTGTACCCATTTTTATCAATCAGTTGGCTTGAAACAAGATCACAAGGCCCATGTGTGTTGCAGCAATATTAAATGCAATGCAATTTTACATGGTACCAAATGCTTTACAATCCCAGGAGGCTTACAACTCATTGGAAAATAGCATTAATGGCAATGTAAACGGTGAGAGTGTCTGCAGGGGATGAGTAATGGAATTAGGGATGTGGGAAGGGCTATGGAGTTGCAGGGCAGCCATCTCCCTGCTCCTTGAGTGGCTGCCCACACCCAGCCCTGCTGAACATTGAGAGGTGGTGGTCTGGTGAGTAAGTGTGTAGTATCTTGCTAAGTTCCTGTTACATGCATAAATAGGCAGTTGCTTTGTCATATAGACGAGGGCTTGCTTGAAGAAGTGCACATTGCAATTGCCAGTCTGCTTTGGTGTGGCATGGCTTTTGCTGCTGCTTATTCTAAACCTGGCCTGAGGTGAACACCCTTTCCCTCATTAGTACTGCAGTGTCTATTTTTTTATATGCTGCCTGGCTAATAAGAAAATTAAATAATATTCAGCAATAACCCTGCAAGCTTTTTGATATGAGCAGTCGCCTATCTGACTGTTAGTAATAGTGTCAATGAACTGGAAAAGCTCCTTGTGCTTTTCTTGATAATAGGTGTGGAAAAATGCAGGAGTCTCCTGAATTAGGGAAGAAGATTTCAGGCTCCTAGCCCAGGATTGTGAGGTGGTGTTTTGGTTTTGCTGGGGGCGGGGGGGGGGGATGTGTTCCTTTCGCTGGATCGAAAGTGGCCACAAACAATAGTTTTCTCATCACACAGAGGGAATTACTGTGAAGCTATTGATGCATATGAAGGGTGGAGGATGCTTCATGATTAGGATAATTTAAAATTTTCTATTTTGTTTTTTCCTTAATGGAGGAAGAAAACAGTAACAGCAGAAAATGTTTGGAAAACCAGCAGAAGGATCTTTAGCATGAATTAGAATAAGGCAGAGTAGAGAGCAAGGCCCCTGTGCAGGCTGTGTCTGTGAGCTGTGGGGGTTGTGGAAGAGCTCTGCTGTGGGCTGAGAGGCATCACGTCAGCAAGGACTGACCTGAAATGGAAAAAGATGCTGCCGTTATGAACATCACTAGTGTGTACCTAGAGGTCCAGCAGCAGCTGGTGAAGATCTGTAGGCCAAAAGTTTTGGGACAGCTCACACCTTATCAGAGCAGCTCCCTGTCCCAGCCCCAGGAGCAGCTTGCTAGTGAGTAGAGAGCTGTGCCAGCTCTCCTCCTACCTGTACTGTGAACTGGCCCAGCGAGTGGCTGCTTGCAGAGAGACACCCTACAACTGCCACATTCGGGCTGAGTGGGACCAAACGCCTTGGATGCTGTTGGACCAAATGCATTGGTACTCTTCTGCTTCATCAAAAGGAAAAGCCAGTATCCACAACTGTGAATTTATTCTGCTCTAAGCTTTGCAATTAAATCTATCTCAGTACCTAATTTACATTCCACATGCCTGTTAAGCTTTCAACATTCCTAGTATTTTTGCTTCTGTACTACCAGAAAAATGGGGTTAAAAATTAAACTGTCTGTGGCTTCACTCATTGGCCATATTGCAGTTTATAAAGTGATTTAGTATCCAAAATGGTGTGACAGCATATACATAATCCCTCTGTATCCCACTGAGTTAAATGGAAGGCTTTCAATTTCTCACATAACCTACTTCTGCATTTCTTTTGGTATCTACAAAGTGGGGATTAACTTTTTACTAGGTGACAAGTTGAACTCAATATAGGAAGTTGGGGCAGTTGAGATACATTGTCTAGTGATGCTTACTTAGTGATTTGTACCATTGCGATTGACTGGCCGTGGTATCAGACAACTTTTCTGTTAATTCAGCCATCTTTAGCAGCATTGCACAGATACAATTTATTTTATAATTTGTAAGGTTTTAACCTTACTTAAGACTTAACGTTTTATTTAAAAAAATAATTACTCTTTTTTTAAGCTGTGTATGTGTCTATCAGGTGTCATTTGCATTTTTATAGAGGCTCTGGAAAAAGAAAGGATTGACGTTCTCAGCTTCGCTGCTCTATCAGGTAAAAAGCAATGGATTCCTGCAGGGTAGCTTGTGAGGTCTGGTGGCATTTTGTACATTATTCTTTAAAAGTACTTGGAGGCTTTGATGACTTTTCAGAGCCTGCAGCTTGAACTCTTGTGATTTGCATTTGTTCCCTGCAATTTGCAGCTGCAGGCGCTGCACTAGCTTTGTTTAAATATAATGCCAAGTGCCTTTAAAATAGGTATTTGAACTTTGGATTAAGGAGACTACTTGTGTAATATTAAAGGCCTTTTTACTGCACACATCAAATGTCTAATTTTCAATGCAATCTTCCTGTTAGAAGTTTTGAAAAAGACATTTCTATATTCTTAGTAACACAAAAAGAGAAGCAGGTCTTTAGGAATGCCTTTTATGCCATTTTCCTAGTAGCCTCTCCTTCTCTAAGTTTATTTTAAAATGTGATGAATTTGACACATCAGAAATGAGCAGTAAGAAAGGAGTCAAAGTGCTGTTCTGTTTGAATTTTTTTGCTACTAATAGTAAAGTTAGGCTGGCAGCACGCTTGCCACTTATCAGTGTTTTTACATGAAGTGTGGACGTCTGACCAAAATTTGTGTGCATGCTGTGTCTGGCAAGTTTAACCAAAATACTGTGTAGGCAAGAGAAATCTGACACAAGATGTTAGGTTAAATACAGATTTTGTTATGGTGAAATAGAGTTCTACACTGGAAAACAAGTGACATATAGTGTTTGACTTTGATTTCAAACGTTACACTGTTGGCGTATACTGTGAGAGGAAGAAACTGGCCATTGTGCAGTTAATGGAACCCTGTATTCTCTATATTCTGGATAATTATTTATTATGCAATATTTAACATATTTACCCACTGTCTCAAAAGATTTATGAATTAATCTATCATACCAGATTTAATCTTATCTTTTTGAAAGTGAAAATGGGTTAAGAATTTCCCTATTTACTTTGCATTCAGATTCTGATGAATGTTTTCCGCAGTTATTCATGTGAACAAGTTCTTGATTTCTGAAATGCTCAGCTGAGAAAGATAAAAATGCCATGATACTCATTTGCATAATCTTTAATACAGTAACCACCTTGAAAATGCTGTAGGTTTGTAGACTGCAAAAAATGTGGATTAGCTGAGTAAGTAATCTGATTTATGAATATAAGAGCTCTGTGGAATGGCAAATAGTTTGTGAGCAATCTGGAGACTGAGCATGATCGTAGAATTAGTTTATTAATAATTTTAAATAAAGAATAAATTCACAGAAATAAAAGTGTCCCATTGAATTACTTAACAGAACAGGGGTTGAAGTAACTTAATAAACTGTTTACAGGGATTAGCTCATGCATCTTCGCTTGTTAGAACGAGCCTTCCAGTGCTACAGCACTTTTAGTTCTATAGTAATTCTGCATTTGCCTGTAGATTAAGGCTGTGATATTTCTACTGCAGTTAGGATATAAATTTGAGTAAGTTAATTCTGTCAACAGTATCTGTACTAGTGGGCCATCTGTGAATGTTACAGCTTTGCTCACTATTACTTTCTTGATGCAAAACCCTCCCCACAAAAGATGAGGATGCAGAGAGCAACCACTGTGTGATGCCTGCTTGATGACATCTTGACTTTCCTGATAATTTGTCAGTCTCACCTTTTTCTTGTTTGTTTTCCATATGCAAACTAGGAATTTAAGTGTGAGGTAAACCACAGTGTCTTAGCCAAGGTCTCTTGGCTGCCATCTCTGCCGAAATGGAATAGGCAATAACCACCCTAACTGAATTTGAAGATGCTCCCAATCCAACTGGAGACGAGTTAGAGCATGAGATTAGAATTTAGGGAAAAGTTGGGGTTTGTTTTTGTAAAATATATATATCTGTTATACATATATACATATATATATAGGAACCAGCACAGACAAGCACAAATTCATAGTTTATTTCTACAGCCAATGATTTTTAAAAGTCTTGTCTGTTGATCCTGAAAAATCCCTGGAGTCCATGTGAGGTGACCAAAAGAAGCAAATCCATAGTGCTTAGCATCAGTGTAATTTTTGTGACATTCCTAAAAAAGATCATCCCTTGTTCAGTAAAGTGTCTGTCTACAAGACACAAAAAACCACAGAAAATAATTGGAACTACATAAGTCATGGGCTGGAGTAAAAATTAGTGGGTAACAGTCACATTAGAAGGCATTGCAGAACCTGGGTAAATTATGAGCTGCATGTGAATCAGTGCTATTGCAGTGCTGTGAAACAGGCGTCACACAAGCAGGAAGCCTGCGAGGCACATGCTGTAATCCCTTCACTTGTCAAAGCTTTGGTTAGGCTCAATTTGAGTGCTATGTCTAGCTTTGGGCATTACACTTCTGGACTCTCTCCAAACCTTTCCTATCTTTCTCAAGGAGAATTAGAGGATGCTCTGAGGTCTAGGAAGCATGATCTGTGAAGAATGATTGAGGATTTGGGCATAAGGAGGAGAAGGGAGGTGGAGGAGATTTATGCAGAAAAGGAGGAACTGTTGTCTGTTCTCATTGTGATGAACTCAATTTACTGAGCAGTAGAGACTATTCTTTATGCACTAACCATACTCCACACATTTTTATTCTTTTTTTTTTCTACTAGTAATGACCCGACTAGAAGAATCTGTTTTGTTACTTGCTGTGCTGCACTCAAGTGGGTAATATGTAGAGGAGTTTTGGTACTGGGAGGGTGTGGTGATGTTTGCATTTTTTCTTTCAATGATTGACTACAAATTGGGAGCGCTTGGGTTTTGTTTTCTAGGTTTTGGTAGGTAAGTCCAAGGACGTGAAAGTCACTGCAAGGGGGGAGGGACCATCTCTCTCCATGTCTGTAACAATGAAGAAATAAAAGGATTAACTTTGCAGCGAGGATGATTTAGGTTGTATTACAAAGTGCTTTTTTTCAGAGAAGGCCAGCTTCTCACTAGAATAGCTCGCTTTTGAAGGTTCTGAAAAACAGGTTAGACATCTCCCACAGAAGGTCACACACAACTGATGCTACCAACAGACAGGAGAGTAGACGAGATGACCTCTCAAGAATTTTTCCAGTTCTGTTTTCTGTGATTGCATCAATTCTATTGTTATTTGTGAAAGGCATGTGCTTTCACACAGAGAATGAGAATGTGAGGCTGGCTGTACGGGGTCAGATGGTTTAACTCAGCACACCATCCTCAGTGGGACTTGAAAGTGTGGGGAAGACTCTACCAACAGGCCAGCTACACAGGATGATACTTATTCTGTAGATGGTTTCTGTGCATGTATTTAGTTACTCTTGGAGATTTCAATTCTATGAATTTGTTCAGTGCTTCTTGAACAAGTCTGAGTGGTTGGTGTTCATGGTATCCCACAAACAGAAGTTACTATGGCTGAATCACCTGTGTGAAGACCCACCTTTCTCTGTTTTGAACCCGATTCCCTTCTAGCTTCATTTGTTGGTTTTTGGCTTTTGTTTTTTTGGAGAGACAATAAAGACACATCTTCTCCATTGCCACTAAATATTTTATAGGCGTTTACCTTATTCAGTCTTAAAAATTCCTGTTTCTAGACTCAAGGCTTCTAGCTTACTTACCTATTTCTTATATGGAAGATAATGCTTGGATTCTCCTTGTTTCCCTGTCTGGAACATTTTCACCTCTACATCTTTTCAGATGGAGGGAAAAAACTACATGCAGTATTTAAGATGCAGTCACTCTATAAGTAGCAAAGAGATGTTCTCTGTTTTATTCTCAATTCCTTTTTGAGTAAGTGATTTTCTGGCTATTGTTGAGCGCTGTCGTGGTTTAAGCCCAGGCCGTAAATCAGAACCACGCAGTCTACTTCCCCCCCCACCTTTCTTCCCTCCGCTCCTGGAGGGACGGGGAGGAGAATCAAAAGAATGCAACTCCCACGGGTTGAGATAAGAACAGTTTAATAACTAAGGTATAACACAAATCACTACTGCTACCACTAATAGTAATAATGATAAAGGAAATAACAAGGAAGAGAATACAACCGCTCACCAACCGGTACCTCACCCCCACCCTGCCGTGATCCAGCCCTTCCGGGAACTCTCAGTTCTACATCCTGGGCATGACGTGCTGTGGTATGGAATACCTCTTTGGCTAGTTTGGGTCAGGTGTCCTGTCCCTGCTTCCTCCTGGCTTCTCCTCCTCCCTGGCAGAGCACGAGACTCACAGAGTCCTTGGTCAGGGTAAACATTCTGACCCACAACTGAAAACATCGGCTTTATCAGTATTATTCCCAGGTCGAAAGTCAAAACACAGCACTGCACCAGTAGAAAAAATGACTGCTACTGCTAAACCAGGACAAGCGCTAAGCTTATGTTTCCATAATCTGTGTGTCCTAACCTCAAGATCTCTCTTCCTGAGTAATACCAGTTGACTCACTGTGTATTTGAAATTTGGACAGCTTTATTCTCCTGTGTATTTTTTTACGTTTACCTATATTGAATTTCCTGTGCTGGTTTATTGCCTAATTGCTAAGTCACATAAGGTCTGTGTATAGTTCATTATGAGTCCTTGCCTTCACTATCATAAATAATGAAGTAGCACCAGCAACTTTTTCCACCTTGCTACACCCCTTTTCCAACTTGCTGATAAATACAATGACCAGCACGAGTCCCAGGACAGATCTTTATGAGGACTGTTTACTTCCATAACTCTTTTAGGTGGTTATGTTCAATTTTTTACAAGCTCTCTGTCTGTGTGAGAACATTCATTATTTTTGGTAGGTACTTAGCTTCCTTAATCTTTCTGATAGATTGTATCAACTGGATTTTTGCTGCCCATGTGCTTGTGGGTATAAAAATGCAACAGTAGTAGCAAACAGTGTGATTCTCTTGTACAGGAGAAACTATTCTTTTCACCAAATACAACTTTGACAGTTTAATCGCAAAAGTTTAAACTTGCTGTGGAAGAATACAATGATTAGAATACAATGATTTCATCATCTGTGTCTTCATTTTTGGAATACTGGAATCATGAATGGATGTATTTTACCACTTGAAGAAAGATTTTGAGGAAGAACATTGTTAACTGTGTGCTGCTGAGGATGTCATGTTATACAGTAAAAAATATGCAAATCCATTTGAATATTTTCAATAGCCATGATTAGTATTTAAGCAAATTAGAGGTTTTTTTTTTATTTCAGCACTGTTTAGTGTTGTGTTATTGCTGAGCTTATTGACAAAAATAGGTGGCAACGTATTGTAGTGTCTTTTTTATTTCTTACTCTGTAGTTGAATATGGCTCAGCAAACTTGAGAGAGAGGAAAAAGTATCTTTAAGCTGGGGTTATGCTGTCGTGTTCATGTTGAAGTTTGGCAAAAGGCATGAGTTTACTTGCTTGCATGAGGTGGATATAGACAGTCCTTTGCAAATGAGGAATTTTACTAATTCATTGTATGAGCAAGCTAAAGATCTCTGGTCCTTTAATGGAGAGAAGACCGTCATTAAAAATGTAATGCACGTTTTGGGGTAATTAAAAATGGTGCATCTGAGTACTTTTCAAAGTTTTTACCCTTCCCCCAATTCCTTCCTTCCTCCAATGCATGTCTGGCATGGGGGTGTGTTGTTTCCTGTAGCAAATATTAAGGGCTGATAAGAACAGGAGATATTGGCTTGATCACCTTTCATCTTCCATGACTGAAAGCAAATGTTTTCTGCAAGATTTTAATTTAAAAAATACAACCTTACAAGTATCATTTAAATTCCTCTCTTGAAAGGTTCCGAGGAATCTGTCTTCTCCAGCTAAGGATCTGAGAATGCATATAATTATATCTAATCATTCCAACACTGTCAGATTAGATTGATTTTTAGTCACTTTTGTGCAGATTAGATTCAACTCAGGTGCTCAGAGTGAAAGAAGGTGCATTAATCTGCAGTGACGTTTTGTCTCTCCCAATTAGCAAGTTCTAAGAGATGTCAGATAATGCAAGTTTGATGGTATGAAGCATTTCTTTTTTGTCCCATGGATTTAGTAAAGTTAAGGAGGTTCAGGCCTTCAAAGGCAACCATCATCAACTTAAGTATTTGTCCTACAAAATATACAATTAAGAAAAAATAATGGAAATAAAGAATATTCCTGACAGATTTAAAGGCTGGAGACAAATGATAGTGGTTAAATTGAGATTTTGAGGGAGACTTGTAAAAAAATATCTATGTCTGCAATGTAAGCCTGTAGAGTACACATCTTTGTGCAGTCATAATCTATCTATCAAAATTTTACTTAGTGCATTGACTTTTATAATATGTGTAAGTTTGCATGTAGTGGTTTCTCTAATGCTGCATAACTGTGTTAGCTGGCATGTATGTGTTTCTGTGTAGTGTTGAAGGTCATGCACTGATTTCTTCAAACTGCATGTGGTCAGACCATAATTTTAATTATTTTCAAAGCAGTAATACATGAACATTGCAGAAGTGAATAGTGAAGGATGAAGTACTGAAAAATGAAGTGCAAATAAGTGACATTACAATGTGTGTCTTCTAATTTGGCAGAATTAATGCTGGCAAAGCTTTACTGTAGCTCAAAGTATATGTTTATCTCTTAATTATCTCAGTTACTGAATATGCTCATTGCATAATCTGGGGTAGCAGTAATTGAGTCCATTACTGTAGATAAACAATTGCCAATTTATAGTACTTCAGAAGAAAAATCATGACTGTAAACAGATGTTGCAAAAACTAAAATATTGATGCTATCATACTTTTATTATGATGAAATCTTAAATGATTTTCTTAATGTGCACTCTGCCAATGCTCATTGAAAAATGCCAATATTTGCTCTTTATTTCCTGGAGAAAAGAAGCTACTCCAATTCTACTAAAATATTTTTTCCTTTTCACACTTGCTTTAATTTTTGGATGAGCCATTAATTTTTTTGTTTGTTTTTTTTTTGTTTAATGTCGGTATTACCTAATGTCAAGAAGTCAGTTCTTTTTAATAACTTAAGAAGATTGGCTTTTGATTAAATGAGAGCAATATGGGATGTAATTTTAACTGATGGAGCAATGATGATTTTGTAGGCGGGTAGGCACTTTGCAATCTCCTACTTAAAAAGATATAATAAGTTCAGCCTCTTTCAGGAATGTTTGCATAAATCCCAATTTAGTATTAAAACTAATAAAAAACCAACCTGCTAAGAGTTCAGTATTAATACCAGCAACTACTTTGAACAGCATGGTGAGATGTAGGGGTTTTCCTGCAGATCAGAATCCCTTGTAATTTTTAATTTTTTCTGTCTTGCCCAGATGTTAACCAGCCTAATCCCAAAGCAGTGGTCAATATCCACTTTCCCACTTTCATACAGCTCTTAACTGATTGTTTAAAATTGTACCATAGGTTGGAAAGAGGGAATTTTGCTACCTCTGAAACAATCTATATAAGAAATATGTTTGGTTGGGTGGGGGTTTTGTTTGCTTTTTTTTGTTGTTGTTTTTTTAACTTTCCTGTATTAGTGATTATGAATTATCCAGTGCATGAAGCAAGGCCTGGGCTGATTCCTCTTGAAGGCAGAGGAAAACTCTCCACTGACCATAGCAAGAGCCAGAATTTCTCCTGAAACAGGAGTTACTTCATATACTCAAGAAGACTATGTGACTGTAAAATTGGCATTAGAACCTCTAATGTCTTATGAGAATGAAGTTGCAACCTGTATGAAAGCCCTTCTGCCTTCTAACTGCCCCCTTGCTTTGTTAGCTTACGTATTCTCATGTGCTATACAGCACTGATGGATTGCATTTTAATATATATGAACATAAATTTTAATATTTATGCAACTGGAAGTCACATACACAGACACATACATACAAAAATAAGATAAAACTATATGCATATAGAGAAGTGTGTGTGTGAGTGTATGTAAAAAACACTTTAGAGGGCTTTGCTACTATCATTAAAGTTTTGCTATAGAGTATAATGAGAGTGAGAACATGCCTTCTGTTATGCAGAATTATTCTCCCAGTCTCAAGGGGCAATTTTGTATCTTATGTCTGCAAAATGAAACTGATCTCACAAATACTTAGCCCAGAAGTGTTCATTTAATCTTGGAAGTAGTCCCACTGAATTTAATGAGCCCTTAGATGGTAAATTCTTTGGGGCTCTTATTTTCCTTTGTGCGTTATTCAGTGGTAAGCACAATCTCCATTAGCTCTTACATTAACATCTACTGTTACTTACAGCAAAATGCTTTTAGTTTTTGGCTTGAAAATGCTAATTCAAACACATAGACACAAAAACTCTGAGGCAAAAGACAACAATTAAATTAGAATTATTCCAAAATTACATTTGAAGAATCTGAATTGGCTTTGTGAAATTTCAGAAGCTGCATTTCTGAGTGCTACTGCAGGGGTTGTCTGATTTGCCCTTAATTGGAAAAAGACTTTTACAGCCATTGGGATCTTTGAGAGGGGAAGGACTGTAGAATTCAGTTAGTAAACACACCAACCTACAGATGGATGCTGATAGTCAAGGTAACTGGCTTCTGTGTGGCTGGGAGTAAGTGTAGAAAACCAGAGCTTTTGTTAACTCTGATGCTGACAACCAAAGGTATCTGACAGTTACCCATTGGGGTCCTCTCAAAATCCATTCCAGTTAACAGCATTTTTCCAACTGACTGCACCAGCCCCGGATGAGCCTCCTCTTCTGCATGCTTCCCAAATCACATGCCTAAAATAAGCTTCCTGGAGGCTGGATTTGCTCAGTAGAATTAATATGGTCTGACTATATATTTATGATTAAGTTACATGTAAAGCACAAGCTCATTTTAGATAATTGACACAACATTTTTTTTCTTCCCAGATGGTTTCAATCTTTAGCTTCAGAGCAGAGGATAATTTAACCTTCCCAGCAGAGAATTTCTAGATTTTATAAGTTTATAAACTTTGTAAGCTTTCTGATTTTGTTAGAAGAGCATTTCTAGTCCGGTGGTGTAAAACAATGTCCCACACTGGCCAGAGCTCAGTATGAGGGTTACAGTGGATGACCGTAGTCCATAGCAGCATGCTTAAAAAGAGTTAATAGAAAATTGTGTATGGTTTCTAAGGTATTTTTTATCTTGAGGGGTTACTTTGCTAGCATCTATTCATTTTCTCTTTGGGGAAAAAAAGAGGGGTAGGAAATGGGAGGAAGAGGGAGCAGTAATAAATACAAATGTAGGCAATAAATCCAAACTATTCTATCATTGCTATGAGAAAATTAGGTGAGACAAGTTGATTTGTGTATTGGTTTTCACTTTAAAACCATATTTGAAAGGCACATTAGCTACTGCATTGGTTTTCATGTTAAAAAATGGTATTCTGGCTCAGCAGTGCTGTCAAGAAGTACAATATGTCCCACCTCATTAAGTATCATCTTTTTCCTCTCCATCTGTCTAGAACAGCAGGAAAACTAGTTTTCAAATAGAAAAATAATCAGTTTTGTACATTTCCATTCTTCACCTCTGTATCTGTACTCATCTAAAAATTCAATCAGATTTCCAGGGAAGTGCTTCTAGAACTACAATCCTAACAAAGGTGCCATTCAGAACATTAGGGTCTGTTGTTTGGGGTTTAGTAAGGTAAGCAACTATGAGAGCCTCCCCCCAGAAAATACATTGGACACATGAGGAAAGGAAAACCTGCCTGTTTAATAGAAATATAAACTGTGGTTGGTTGACATCACAGCTAGAAGAAATTTAGGAAGGGGGGGCATTTCCTTTTCTGTTTGAATACGTGACCAAGAATTCATCACTCTTTGAGTGTTAGAAGCAGTGGAGCACTTTGTGCCTGAACGCATGATTTATATGGAAGTAAATAACTGTGTCATATATAGGAGAAATGCCTGGAGATTATTTGATTCATGACAGACAGTACTGTTCAGTTTAAGGACCTGATCCACTATAACAAAGTGTAATACTTGCCACTTGCTTAGCTGAGCAGACAGCAGCAAGCTGCAGATGCTGGCTTTACTGCTGGAACTAAGAGAAAAACAGCTCCAAAAGCCAGGAAGAAAAGGCAATAGCAAAACCATCAAAACATTGCCTGTGCTTTCAGGTAATTGCTTTCATCACCATTCAGCTTTTGGGAATCTCGGCATTCTTTATGTTAAAGTGATTCCCCTCATGGGGCTCCTATCAATGCCATCTCCTTATTCTTTACAGCAGCCACTCAGAGGTCCCGCAAGAAACCACTTTTAAGCCTGTATTGTCTTTCTGAAGAATACTCCCAAAGACTGAATGAGGGGCTCTGATTAAACCTTTTTCTTTTAGAGGCCTTAGAGCAGACTGATAACTGTTCAACTAGTTGGAGTACTGATAATGAATGAATAAACCTGTTAACTTCAAAAGGTCACTACTTTGCAAAGTCAGAGAGTGGCTATGGGCAGGAGTTGGCAGTACGCAGGGCTGGAGTCCCACATCAGAGGTTGGGTAGAAAATTGTATTTTGCAGCTGAGTTATACCAGAGGATGTGTAACTGTGTGAATACATATTGTTTGCAATACATAAAGCCATTTTTTAAAAGTAAATAAATACAGGTTTACAAAGAGGCAAATAGGCTAGCATAATTTATTACCTGCATTCTAAAATGTTACATCATTAATTCTACTGTAGACACAAAAGGTAAGAGACCCCAGTGTGTAACAAAAGAAATAAGCATGCAAATCCATTTCAAGCCACAGACATCAGTTACCAATTTGCCACTAGGTGATGTTTAACAATCTGAGAGTAATGAAAGGAATTTTCAGGGAGAATAATTTAGTGTTCTGGGATATGCATGTGTTGAGGATGATGTCATACCCTGAAAGAATAACTATGCAAACCATAAATAGTCTTTCAGCTAGAGAGACTTAACACTTACTTTGCAAGACAGAGTGTTTCTTTGAAGAAAACGCCTTTCTCTTTATCCAAAGTCTTCTTTTTATCCAAATAAGGATATTTCAAATCATAAAGCAAGTTTTACTGTTAAAAACTGTGCTAAACTGTGATATGCTCTACTGAAAAGTGAGACACATAACAAAATAGGAGCACAACTTAATAATGAAACACAGGAATGGGAAAGGAGGCAAGACCTTGAATCCTTTTAGCACTATGTCACTGTCGTGGTTTAAGCCCAGGCCATAAATCAGAACCACGCAGTCCACTTCCCCCCCCCCCCCCCTTTCTTCCCTCCGCTTCAGGAAGGATGGGGAGGAGAATCGAAAGAATGCAACTCCCATGGGTTGAGATAAGAACAGTTTAATAACTAAGGTATAACACAAATCACTACTGCTACCACTAATAGTAATAATGATAAAGGAAATAACCGACCGGTACCTCGCCCCCACCCCGCAGTGATCTAGCCCTTCCGGGAACTCTCAGTTCTACATCCCGGGCATGACGTGCTGTGGTATGGAATACCTCTTTGGCTAGTTTGGGTCAGGTGTCCTGTCCCCGCTTCCTCCCGGCTTCTCCTCCTCCCTGGCAGAGCATGAGACTCACAAAGTCCTTGGTCAGTCTAAACATCAGTGTTATCAGCTTTGTTCCCA
This sequence comes from Psittacula echo, assembly GCF_963264785.1. NCBI lineage: Eukaryota > Metazoa > Chordata > Aves > Psittaciformes > Psittacidae > Psittacula > Psittacula echo. The sequence continues at coordinate 91,377,322 of NC_137737.1, read as the reverse complement.
GGCCAAAAGTCAAAAACACAGTGCTGCAACAGCTACTAAGGAGGAGAAAAATGACTGCTACTGCTGAACCCAGGACAGTCACCAACTTGCATTGCAGCCTGAGGCAAGACCCCAGTCTGCCTCGCAAAAAGCAGGGGTAACCTTACTTACACTACAGGGTCACATGAAGTTTAGTTAGCATACTGTGTGGTGTCTCTTGGCCTTGGTGTAAGTGAAGCTGTTTGCCTATCAACAATGGGACCGAGACAGTTGTATCAGCAAAAGCCCTGAGAACCTCAGGTTAAGAGTGTGTTGGATGTACAACATGTTTACTCACCTAAAGCTTGCACTGACCACAGTGCCAGTGTTCCCAATATTTAATAATACTCAGATCTTATGTACCTTCAGATAACTAGGCAAAAAGCAAGATGTTGTTTAGTTGTAAAGGTGCAAATGTAAACCAGCATTTTGGAAATGACGATATTGTGCTTAGTCTTGGCTCTGATGAACTGATTAGCCCCAGGATTAGTACCAGGTAACTGGAATGCAGTTTATAACCCCAAGCAGGTACTATATTACCTTCCACACCCACTGCCACACACTGTGTCTTGCTGGTGACTTCATCAGACTGACAGATTCACAAAAAGGTCGTTGGACTTCGAAAGTTTAAAAAGGAAACGTCACATTCTTGCCCTGACTTTGACATTCTGCCATTGTCTCTTTTCCACAGCAAGCTTCAAGATCCCACTGGAACTTGTGGTATTTGGACATTGTATTAAGTACTTTATCTAAGGTCTGTGGAAATACCTACTTACTGAGCTCTGCTCACACACATCTGCTGCTCGCTTACACTGGAAATCTCACAGACTTTTCCCTTTTGCATCATGGGAAGCCATCTCAAAAATGGCACTCTGGAGAGTTAAACCTCATTTTTTAGAAAAGACTGGAGGAAAAGAAAGGTATGAAAATAGAGTAATACAAAATTAAATACATGAATTTGATGATGGTTCTAGACTATATGCCATCTTTTTCTCATCTCCTTTTAAGTGTATAGCTCATTGCTTGCAGTCTCCATGCTTGTTACATTCGATGAAATAATGTTTCTGTACTACCCACCTGTGCTAGGATTTCTGAGCATATATCCAAAAAATAATGAGGCTTATTTTTAATTTAACAACATAATATTTGGGTGGGGATGGGAGAAAGGGAGGCGAGGTTTCTGTGGCTGCACTGTGTTAAAGGGATGAAAACATAATCTTTCTCCAAGATGTACAAAATTACTGTCCAAGTAGAACTGTTTGCACTGCATAAAGGAAGAATTAAGAAATGCAGGCAAACTGTGAGGTGGGAAGGAG